>NC_056753.1:19815000-20462500 GCF_018687715.1 Carya illinoinensis | reverse complement strand
AATCATATTCTTCTTACTAGTGTGATGCTTAGATCCTTGTAAATATAATTATTGAAATTATAAATTATATAAAATATTTGTAAAAGCTCAACATTTGTTGGTTAAATTATATATAAAGTTATAAGATATAATATAAATGACAAGTGATGTCAAAATGAAATAGCTCGTAAACAAAGTTGAATTAGCTCAAGTAGTTAATTAATGAGTTGCACCTAAATATAAAATATAACTCGGTGATAAGCTCGAGCTTAACTCATATTTGAATACAAATTAAATGAACAAGGGCTTGTTTGGAAAAAATTTTTTAAACAAAAAATTAAAAAAAATTCAATTTTTTCAAATTTTCAAATAAAAAAATAATATAATAATAATATTATAATTGTATAATATTTTTATTCAACATTTTCTCTCTCATTTTCTAAAATTAAAAAAATACTCAACTCAAATTATTCAATACTATTCACAGACTATCTTAATACTATTTATAAAATTTTTATCTCACCTCACTCTCCAAACATACCCTTAGACCACTCATACGTTTAGATCAAACTCGGCTAATTGACATTACAATAGGATCAATGGCTTGAAAGACTAACTAGTGATCACATACGTATGACTCTCAAACTTATGCCTCTTTATTAATTAAGAAACCCGGCATTATAGCAACTCCTTGTGTCCAATTCCAAATTAATAAATTGGATCTGTCGTGAAGTTCTGCAACTCATGTTCATGCGCAGTGCTCTAGCCTGCTACCTAGTTAGGCTGAATTTAGATCGTTAGAACAATGACATATACCAATAACTCATTAATTACGTACAAATCCGTTGATGGCAGATGATGTTGGAGAATAGAAAATACATATGTCGATAAACGTGCATATGCTGTGTAAATTAAAGAAAAAAAATGACAAATAATTTAGAAAAAAAGAATTTAATGTTGAGGCAAATTATAATGGACTCTTTCCTTAAGAGTAAAATCTCACTGCCTCCAAATTTAGACATGCACTAGGCTTCTTGATAGTCTACTCTAAAGATACAACAACAGGTTCTCATTAATCTTCTTTTCAGTGTGTTTGTGGACGTATTTCACTGCTACTCACACACGATTACCTGCAACCAAAGAGTTGAGTGGCTTAGAGGTTATGGGGAATGCCTCCAATGCTTAAGTCAGTAATCATGATGGAAAACTTATTTTACTACCTGAGCGATATGATTATATAGAATCTGTGAAATTTCTATTATCATGCAATGGGTGGCTTATTCGCTATTCGAAATTCAAGTCTCAGGATAAAAAGCTTATCTACACATGAATGAACAAATGATCAGATAGCTCTCCTTGCCACTCTCAAACATCTGTTCTCTCAATGGTCAGGATGGATTGGTCCCTCAAGGTGGATTTTGGGCTATTGGCCCAAGTCGTACCGGAGGCCTGTAGGGTGGATCTAGAGCTATTGGCCCAAGTCGTAACCCAGGCCTGTAGGGCTGCCCAATAATCCTCAGAGTGGTATTAAGCCCCTTCTAGTTACTAGACTTGTAATCATAACTTCGCTTCGTTATCTAGGTTTTTCGTCATTTGTGCCCTTTTGTCCAAAACGTCGTTTTGCCGTCGCACTCTTTTGCACATTTCCCTTTAACTGTCGTCATTGTGGATACTTATAGTTTCCTAATACTTTCTATCCCACTTTCTTTTCTTTCGATTCTCTCATTTCTTCTTTCGAGCACTCTATTGTCCTTGCATTCCCTTTCTCAACCTTCATTGCAAATTTATGGCTTCCTCTAAAAGCAATCTTGCCTCTTCCTCCCGTGGGCTAATTCCTCGTGATCCCGCAATCCTCCTATTCGTTCTAAAGGGGCCACTGCTAACCCTAATAGGGAAGGGGTGGATGCCCCTCGTTCTATTTTTTAGGGTTAGTGATGGTCCTCAACCATTTCACGTCGTGAATTGGACCCCACATGGGACAGCTTCAACATTTTGGATTTGGTGAATCTTAGATTGCCTGACTAGTGCTGTGGAGTCATCGATGCAAGAGGTATGTCTGTTTCTGTTGCCTTATATATGGCCATGTTTGTGATAGGGCTTCATTTGCCCTTTGTAAGACCTGTCCGTGACGTTTTAGACGTCTTGGGACTTGCTCCGGCCCAATTGGTGCCTAATGCCTGGAGGATTTTAATGGTTTACTACTTTCTCTGGTGGCGAGTGTTGGAACCTACGGGTGATAAATACCCCGATCTCATGGCTCATGAGTTCCTCTCCCTTCATGGATTCAGACGCTTGGACGGAAACCTTTGTAGTTTTAGGTCCCACAATATAATAGTCCAGTTAGAGTGTAAACATTCCCACGCCAAGGAAATTTTTCTTTGTTTTAGGCAACGGTTGGGAATTTCCTGTGGATGAGACCTCAAATCGTAAATTTCCCATTAGGGCTTCCTGGTCTCTGGTTCCTGATGAGCATGGTTTCGAGATTCTCCTTTCTACTCGGGAGGAAGCTCATATTCAATTGGTGCAAGCTTGAGTGGATAAGAATACCAACTCTACTTGGTCGGATGTCATCTTGACTCCTTCCAATATTGATAGATTTTTAATGGTGCCTAGTAGGGCGCACGCTCTTGGGAGCAAATGTTTAGTTGCCCTATAGCCGGTGAGCAACCTAAAGAGGAGGCCACAACCTACTATTGGGGGAAGGAAGAAGAAGAAGCTCCCTCAATTGTGGCACCTTTAGATGAATCCAGTTCCACGAGGGGTGGGCCCTTGCCACCACCTTTGGCAGGTGGCTAGGGAAAATCAAATCCTCCCCCTGTACCTTCTACCAATTCCCTTGACAAGATTATGGACCAAGTCGTGGCCGATCTAGAGTTCGCAATTACTGCAAAAGCTGCTTCATCGCTTGATGTACCATTCGCAACTACTCAACAAACAAACGGTTCCTTAATGCACCCCTGACTGTACCGAGTAGCTTTCCTCTTTTCAACGCTTCTAGGGGATTTCCTTAAATAGAGGACATTGAAGACTTGTTCATTGGAATGGCCCCTTTCGCGATTGGCTCTCCCTTTCCCTCAACTATCTTGGGCGGGGTTACCCCTGAGTTGCCTTTCGTCTTTCCAACAATATCTCCTGCCAACGAAAGTAGGGTATCTATCTCCTTTTCACCTTTTAGCATTTCTCCCTCTAGGAGTGGTGAGCCTTTCTTGAATTTTCTATAAGGGAATCTTCTCGCTGGTCCTTCTTAAGCATCACTTGTTCGAGGGGATGATGTAGAGTTGCATTCCGATCAACGAGCGATAGGGAATACGAGTGTTCCCCCAAATGTTCCATTGAAGTTTGTTCAAGATACTTCTACTTTGGCTGGTTTCATTGGTGTTTCCTTCAAAGTTCCTAATCCTCGAGGTTCATATAGCTCTCGACCAACTAGTTCTTCTCAGCACTCTCGTGCCCACAATGAAGAGGCCTTTCACTCAACTGTTCATAATTTTCAGAGTATCCTTTTGCCAGTGGTTTCCTTTGCCTTAAGATTTTTTTCGGAGTTGATCACCTGGCGAATGCTTTAGTTGAGGAATGTTTGGAGTTGGAGGAAGTAAATCAGTCCATGCGATCCTTTATCGGTCAAGCCCATAGTGCTGTTTGTGCTGCCCATGCCGAGAATGAGGAGATGGTGGGCAAAGTATCCCGAGCTAAGTCCCGCTCCAGCCAGCTTGAAGGTGAGTTGGCTTCCTTACATGTCCAGGTTGACTCGCTTAGAAAGGAATTGGCGAGCACTTTGGAAGAATCTAGTCATCATTGCCATGAAGCAAAGACTAACAAGAAAGAGTGGGATGATCTAACTGTTCGCCTTGACCAAATGAAGGTAGAAAATGAAGAACTAAAATAGTCGAAGGCTGATGATGTTGCCCGCCTGTTAACCTCCGAAGAAGGGCTCGAGAAGCCAATACTAGATTGAGCATGGTGAAAGGTGAAAAGGATAAGGCAGAATAAGATCTAGCGAAGGTGAAGAAAGAACTAAAGGAGCACGACCACCGTTATTTACAGCTGAACCAAGTTCTAGAGACTTGTAAAAAAGCAACTGTCAGACTTGAAAGCTAAAGTGACTGAACTAAATGCCTAGTTGGGCCACTCTCAAAGTGAGGTTGCTCGCATTCTTCCCCAACTAATGGCTGCCTATATAATTTGAGGCCGGGCTTGGGGTCTTGGGTTCAAGCTTGGCATTAAGTAGTTGCGTGAGTTTCTGCTCAACAATCTTGAAGCATATCTTCACAACCTAAACTAGAAGTCCATCCAAACTAGCCCCGTTGCATACCATGTTTTTTATTCTTTTGGAAGGGATACTATACCAGATGCCTTCCCCCCTCCCCGTGCCCTTCCTGAAATTTCTTCTTTCAAACTTTGTGTTAGGAACAAGATATTAGTAAATGTTTCAAGATACTATGTTTAGCTTGCAATTTGGTTCCCAAATGATGTAAATGTTATTTCACTATTATTGTTTCCCATGTTATCTTTCACTTTATTGTTTTACTTTCTTCATAGAATTCAACTAGAATATGAACCATGTAGTTCTACCTTGCGATTCTCTCCTCTTGAAGGATGTGGTTGATCATTGAGCCATGTGTGTTTGCCTCTTTCGGTTACTTTGGTTAGAGTTAGATTACTCTAATTGCATAGCCTTGGCGAAAGAATGTGATAGGAGAGTGCCTTAACTGTGCAACTCTAGCAAGAGGTGTAATGAAAGAATACCTCGATCGTGTAACCTTAATGATAGATGTAGCGGGAGATTCTATTTCCCACGTAACCTTAGCAAAAAGAGTGTGGTGGGACAGTGCCTCAACTGCGTAACTCTAGCAAGAGTTGTAACGGGAGAGTACCTCGATTGTGTAACCTTAAAAATAGGTGTAGTGGGAGAGTCCATCGACTGCGTAACCTTGGCGAAAAGAGTGTGTTGGCCACGCTAAGGCAATGAGATAAAACAAAGCAATAAGAGAAGACAAGATATTATTAAATCAAACTAGTGAAGTTATTGTACCAAAATTAATACATCACATATTTAAAAGTAATATCTTCTCAAGTGCTTGGAGTTCCAAAGGTGGGGCAATTCACGCCTTGTGGTGTCTTTGAGGCAATAAGTTCCAAGATGATGGCTGGCTAGCACAATGTATGGCGCTTCCCGTTGCGGGCCCAACTTCCCTTCCTCTACCTTAGTAACTCCAGTTTCCTTTAGGACCAGGGCCCACCTTGAAGGACCTGGGCCTCACCCTCTTGTTGAAATACTGCTCCATTTTCTTTTCGCAGGCCATCCTTCTTGCTTCAGCATCTGCCTTCACCTCCTCTAGTAGGTCCAAATTTTTTGTCAGCCTTTAATCATTTGCGCTTGCATCGAACCCTTTTCTCCTGTGGCTTGGCAATCCTACTTCCACCGGTATCATAACTTCGTTTCTATATGCCTGTTTCACCCTTTGAGGTGTTTGGTGTTGTCCTGTATGCCCATAAGATTTCAGGGAGCTTATCTGCCCATGTCCCCTTCTTCTCACCTACCTTTTTCTTTAATATCCTGACATTAGTTTTGTTTGGTCACTTTAACCTGCCCATTTGCCTATGAGTGTCCCGAAGATGAGTATTTGACCTTGATCTTGAGTTCTGCACACCATTTGTGACAGTGCTCATAATCAAACTATTTTCTGTTGTTGGAGATGATGCATTGTGGCACTCCAAATATGCATACGATGGTTTTCCATAAGAACCTTGTCACACTTTGTGTGGTCACTGTTGCCATTGCTTTCGCTTATGCCCACTTAGTAAAACAGTTGATGATAATGATAACAATGATGAACTTTGTCCCCTCTTTACTTGGGGGTATAGGGTCGACCAGGTCTGTGTCCTATTGAGCGAATGGTCAAGGGGAGGTTATCAACCTCAATTTCTTGAGAGGTGCATTTGGGACTAGTGCAGGTAGCTGGCATTGGACACATCTTTTTATGAACTCCTTTGTGTCTTTTAGGGCGTTTGGTCAGTAGTACCTTGCTCCCGTGATCTTCGCGGCGAGTGAGCTTCCTCCTGAATGATTTTTGCATATCCCCTTATGTACATGTCTCATCACATACTAGGCTTCCTCCTTTGAGATGCACCTTGCTTTTGACCTTCCTTGCTTCTTCCCGAGAGCCAAGGAGATCTCCAATTTCCATGTACTTGATTATATTGTTTGTCTAACTTGGCATGCTTTCTCTGATCTCTAACTTCCTTATGGCAGGTGTATCTATAGCCAGGAGGCTGACCTCCTAAATAAAGTCTCCTCCTGCTTCGCTAATGCTACTTGTGCCAATCTATTGTGAAATTTCGCAAGTGCACAAAATCGTACCAAGTAATATAATGATAAGAAAGATATCGAACCCACAAGGACTATTTACCTATAACTATTGAAATTGTTCTAATTTTAAGTTATTTGAAAATTAAGAAAAGTGGTGGATCTTGAATTAGAAAATTAGTAAGAAATTAAATAAAATCAACAACTGAAAAATTGACCAAACACTTGAAAAGAAAAAGATTTTACTCAAGAAGAAAACATTAAGGTATCTGACTCACCTAACCAATCCAATCCTAAATCCTAACCATACAATCAATCAATTATTATCCTATTTGACAGTGAAATATTCTAACTTATTTAAAACCCTATCTCAAGTAGAATTAGAATTACTCAATATACGATAACCTGCAATATGTCTATGCAAATTTAAAAGCATTTGAGCACATTAATATTAATAATATTTCACATAAAAGATGCACAAATCACGTTGGCACATTCCTGTCTTTCGTTCATATGAAGCTAAAGTACATCCATCATCTCTCAAATTAACATGCATAACAAATCATTCAACTATTGGCCAAATAATTGAAGACATTAAGCTCAATGATGTATACTTAAAAGGAATAATAAAATTATGATCACAATGAAATAAGAATCATGATTGTCATGGAGAGGCTTCATCGTAGCCTTAGCAATAGAAATTAGTTCATAATTTAATCAAAACAAATCATAATAATTTTAGAATTCATAATGAGAATTATACAAAGAAAATATTAAAGAGTTAAAAAGGAAATTCTACGTAGATCGAGAATCTCTATCGTTGATGAATTCTAATTCTGTAGATTTTTGACCTCCTGCTTGAAGTGCCATTTCCTCCCTGAAGATATTCGTTTTCGACTCTAGCTTAAACACAAAAGTTGTAGGGTTTTCCTTGACTTTCTGTAGACACCAAAATTACCCTTATTGGAGTTGTATAGACAAATGTATCCTCCAAATACAAAAGGGTAATTTAGAAATTTCGAGAAATAAATGTTTTTTATTCTTTTGATGACTCATTCAATTTATTTATTCCTGAATAAAAATTAAAAAAAATAAATAAAAATTCTAATAAATAAGAAAATTAAACACAAACTAGTATAAAATTAAAAATAAAAGTATGACAAAACTTATATAGAAATTAAGCACATCACAATCGATAGGCTTTCCAATTATCTCATTTAGGGATCCACTTGATTCAAAAATACCGAAGGTAGCTGAACCCTTCTTGAACTTGGTGGAGGTACTTTATCAATTTATATCCCTTTGCCGAATATTCCTATGTGATTTGGTGAATCGCAACCTGCGAGTCTGCCCTCATCTCAACCTCTTACCCCCCTAAGGTCTCTGCTATGGCCAACTCCGCGAGTACTGCTTCATACTCGACTTCATTGTATGGCCAACGCTACTTCCTGTTCGGTAAGATGACCCGTCAACGTATAGTTGCCATGGTGTCTTCTTGGGAGCCTTGGGCATTTCTTCTTGAAAATTCGTAAATTTCGCTACAAAGTCGTCCAAGACTTGTTCTTTGATAGCAGTTTTTGGAACATGACTGATATTGTATTTGCTTAGTTTGATGGACATTTAACCAATTGCCTTGAGGTGTCAGACCGTTGCAGCACCTTTTGTAAGGATGATGAGGTAGCCGCTCTTATCGGGTGGGCTTGAAAATAGGGGCGTAATCGCCATGCACCTGTTACGACGGCGAAAGAAATTAGTTCAATCTTTGGGTATCTTGCCTCGACTCTTCTCAAAGCTCTACTTACGTAGTACACCAGTCTTTGCTCGTTTACTTCCTCTCTCACTAACGCAGCTGATATAGCATCTGGAGTTGCAACCCAATACAGTGACAAAGGTTCCCCCGACTTGGTCTGGATAAGCATTAGTGGGTGGGTCAAGTATTCTTTCAACTATGTGAATGCCTCTTCACATCTAGCGTCCCAGCCTTGCACATTCTTTAGCACTTGAAAGAAATTGAGGCCTTTGTCTATTGATTGGGACACGAATCTGTTGAGGGCCGCTATCCTTCTTGCCAACTTCTGGATCTCATTCAAACTTGTGGGCGACTTCATCTTAACGATTGCCCATAGCTTTTCAGGATTTGCTTCAATGCCACTCTCTAACACCATAAACCCTAGAAACTTGCCCGATTGCACTCCAAATGCGCACTTCGTCGGATTAAACTTGCTGTAACACACTGAAAGCTTCTCTTAGGTCCTTCACATGTTTCTTGAACTCCATACTCTTCACCAATAAGTCATCCACATGTACTTCCATGCTCCAACCTATCTGACCTTTGAACATCTTGTTTATCAGTCTCTGGTATGTCACCCCCACATTCTTTAGGCCAAAAGGCATGACCTTGTAGCAGTATAATCCCCGGTCGGTTATAAAAGTTGTCCTCTACCAGTCATCTTGATTCATTCTGATCTGGTTATACTCCGAATAGGCATCCATGAATCTCAATACTTTATGCCCCACTATGGCATCAACTATCGAGTCTATTATCAGAAGAGAAAAGTTATCTTTTGGACAAGTTTTGTTAAGGTCCGTAAAGTCTACACACATCTGGCATTTCTCATTGGACTTTTTCACCAACAACACATTTGACAACCACTTAGGGAATTGAGTTTCTTTGATGAACCCGGCTACTAACAGCGGATCTACTTCCTTTGCAATCACCTCATACTTCTTGGTACTAAAGTTTCTTTTCTTTTGTTTGGTTGGCCACACTTTTGGGTTGATGTTCATCCTATGCTCAATGTCATCCTCACCAATTCTAGGCATGTCCTTATGACTCCATGCGAAGACATCCTTATGCTCAAGGAGGAGCTGTATCAATTGCTTCTTTTCCTCTTTCGTCATTTTGGTTTCGATCTTTACATAGTTTTTCGGATGGACCAAATCAAAGTTGACAAGCTCCAAGGGCTCATATGCTTCTCCTCGTCTCAAGGTATCTTCGTCTCTTGTTTCTGCCTTAGTCATAAATATCTCTAGTGGTGGTGAGGGAGCCACATCAACATTTTCTTGTGTCTCGACCACTTCCCCCCTCTCTCTCTCTCTCTCTCTCTCTCTCTCTCTCTCCCCCCCCCCCCCTTGCTTGAGCTCCTGAACATAACATTCTTGAGTGAGTACCACACCTCACAAACCCTTCCTTTGTTAGGAACTATATTTTTAGATGATAAGTTAAGGTGATCACCTTTAAAGCATTTAACGTGGGTCGAATGATGATAGAGTTATATGCTGATCGTGTCATTAGCACTAGGAATTTGATCATGGTGGTGGCAATGTGAGGGTCTGTGCCCACTGATATTGATAGCTGATGGACCTCATGGGCTGTACTACTTCCCCAGTGAATCCTCTCAACGTAGTCGACGTTGGCCATAACTGATCTACACTGATTCTCATCCTAGTGAAAGCATCCCAGAATAGGATGTCTACTGAAATCCTATAATCGATCGATATTTTCCTTATTGTATAATTCACCCCCAACATCATTACTGTTAACACATCATCATGCGGGTAGACGATTCCACAACAATCCTCATCGTCAAAAGAGATTGTGGTGGAAACTTGCATTTGAGGCTGCTTGACAGGTTTCTCTACACTATACACTTCCTTATGTGGTCGTGCATAATGAATAGGCTAATTAAGAATAATCAATGAGAGACGTTGAGATTTTCTTCTCAAGTTTTGGACCCTGTTCTAGATATTTGAAGAGTCTAGGGCAATGCGTAAAACCTTCTGCTTCTTCTTTGGGATCAAAGAGCAGATTAAATAACTCATATAAGAAATTAGATGAAGCAAGACTAGAAATCAAGCAGCTAAGATCAAGTAGAGAGAAATGGAGGAAAGTGCATGGTTGAATGAAGCTAACATGGAGATGTGATTAAGGCATCAACAATAAGGGCAACAATGGAGGGTGTTAGCAATTCAGCCCCAATAAATGCTTCCCGAGATGCAAATGATGATGGTCAGACAATTTATGCCTCCACCATCTTAGGAATATTTTCTTACATAAGACTAAAATTTTGTTACAAATTATCTACATGGTTTGAGAACAATTTAGACAATTTTGTTGTTATTCATAACTTAGTCAATGGATAAATTTCACATTTGTTGCCAAGCTTGTTTAAACTTATTAAACACATAAACTAAATATGTTTCGGACCGATGACTTCATATTCGAACAATATATAGGGTGAAAATATATATCTCTCTTATAATATTTTTTATTGCAATTTAAAAATACATGAATTTGAATATTTGAATGGGATATATAAAAGTTTGATAGATTTCTAGCATATATAGAATATATGTTTATAATATCTATTCTATTATATAAGTGTGCCTATCTAACTGTGAATAGTGATTTTTTTTGTTTTTTTGTTAATTTCCTTATTTGCTGTTAAGTTCCCGTTTGTATTCTATTACAATAGAAAAAACATTATAATAGAGAGAGGGAGAGGGAGACAGTGAGAAAGAAGCGTAGGCTATGGCGGCATTGAATGGGAGCGAGTACTTTGAGATTTGAGGAGCGGAAGATTCCTTTGGAAGACCTTCGAATGTAGAATTGGTGCTGGAGAACGAGGAGGAGCTACGATGGGCGGCTATCGAGAGGTTTCCCTAGCATCAGTAGATGAACTTATTGTTGTTGAGGCGAACTCCGTCGGAGCAGGGGAAAGAGGACTCTAAGACTGAGATGATCAACGTGCGGAAGCTAGACCATTTTAGCCGTGAGCTTATTGTGAGGAATGCCTTGGTCACCAATGAACAAGACAACTATAGGTTGCTCTCGGCCATTAAAAGAGCACCTCAATAGGTATAGCGCTCATTGCTAAAGATTCTATGTCGCTGTTTCTCTTTCTATCGTTTCTGGATTTCATTTTTGTGCTTTTGCAATTTTTCAAGTCCTTGCAACTGAACCAGATTCTAGAATATGATTTTTATTATTCTATATCCTTTTAATCCAGTGAGGGTCCATCCCGTATGGAATCGTTGGGGACATTCAGGTTTTGTGATTGTAGAGTTTAAAAGCGATTGGACTGGTTTCAATGATGTCATGTCCATGGAGAAGAGTTTTGAAGTTGATCATTGTGGGAAGATAGACTACTACATAGCCACAAATCTAGGAGATAAGTTTTTTGGATGGATGGCCCATAAGGATGACTATGACTCGAACAATCTTATTGGTGTGTATCTTAGAAAGGGTGCAGATGTGAAAACCATTTCTGGAAAAAATGCTATTTTTATTGTGATGACAATAATGCTATTTTTATTGGTCTATATGATTCTAATGTATCTTGACTTAATTTTGAACTAATTTTTTTTTTTTTTTTTCTTATGTATCTAAATATGTAATTATTATACTTACCAACTTATCATTATCAAAAGATATTAGCTAAAGTTTGCTTTTTTGTCTCTATGCATTAAATTATTCATTAATCAAGTTTTTTTTTTAAACCATATTATTTTTATAAAAAACCTATTTAACCCAACTAGGCAAACGTATTTTGTGCATCTCCTGACCTAGTACTAAAATATATATTATATAGCTTTAGTTTCTTTAATAGGTTAACTAATTTATGTAGATTAATAGATTCAACTACATATATATCTACTATATATGTATTGTATAAATATTAGATTTATGTTAATTTAAACTACATATATTATACATCTACGTGGCTTATGGACGTCATAAGCTATTACTGTTTGAACATATCTCTTACTATTTGAACACACTACATAATGCTCTAAAATGCTAAATATATCATTTGAATAATTAATCACGTAACATTCGAATACTAGATAATCTGCTTGAACTCAAATCAATGTGAACAAATACTCAAATACTTCCCTCCAAACGCATACATTGTTCGAATCCCTCTCTCTCACACCCTTTTGAATACTCGAATGCTGCACACCACAATCTTCACCACCGTCTTTGACACCATACGTCCACATCACACTTTCTAGCCACCAAAAGGTACTCCTTCCTAATTTATTTTATAGTATGTAATCTATTTTTGGACGAATGAGGTTGGGAGCTCATTTGTAGATCCAAACCCTATTCTTTGATTTTTCGGCCACCTCAAACAGTGGATGCCCATGTAAATGAGGGATAACCTCACTCTGATAAACATTTAGGGGAGAAAAAACCCATCCAGATTGATGAGTTTTCGTTTTGGGAACCGGTTGACTCAGCCATTGATGTCTTCTAGAGTTCCACGTCCAAATATATGCCTTCAAAGTTTGAATGCTTAACATTGCAAACTCTTTTTTTTTAGCATTCAAACATGTCCGTTTGAAATTTTACATAATATTTGAACAAGTCTCATGAACTATTAGTTCATTCTATAATATAAATAGTTTGAACTGACTTTACTCATTCGAATGCTACATTTCCATTCGAATGGATGACTATTATTTTACGAGGTCTATTATGGAGTTAGTGAGATGGGTGTTGCAGATGAGGCATTCACCTTTACTGGGTTTGACTATTACATTCTCAATTAACAAGACAGCTGAGATTCTTCACATCCATCATGAGCTTGGTACATGTCCTGCTTTGGAAGTAGTTCATCAAAAGGATGGAACTGAGGAGCGTATAGGGCAAGCTGGTCTAGTGGACGAGTTGTCCAACGAGGAGGCATGTTTACTGATGGTCGAGGATACAACTCCTCCTTATCATGGCGGCAAGGCCATTAGGTAGGTTGACTGCACAACATTCTTTCGGATGTTGGGGCTAATTGTCACATACAACATAGACTCGAGGAAGCATAAAACGAACTTCAAAATCGATAGGGCTAGATTCATTTTGTGATTGGCAAGTGCCTATTTGATTGATTTGCCCCTATATTACCTAACCCAAATCAGAGATGAGTCTTGATACTTGTCCAAAAGTAGTCTGCCATTTGCACTAATGATCTTTAAACTACTTCTGTCTGCAAGTGTGAAGTTGACTCTGGCCAAGTGTTGGCAATCATGAACTGGCCTAATAAATATCATCACCTTTGGCAAAGGCGCTGGCAACCTTCGTACTAGGCATTAGTTAGAGCCTATTGGGGGCACGAGTATTCCACCCTCAGGGAGATCTACTATTGTGACCACAACAATTGGAGGTATAGATGAGATCATTGATATTGTGTGCATAGAGATCTATGCGGCATTTACTGATATTGTGCACAAAGAGTTAAGTGTTGCCTTTGATGATATTTTGCCCATAAAGATCCGTGTGGCAATTGTTGAGATGTGGATGAGCCTTGTCGATGATATTGAGAGGAGCATAACACCTCTCATTGATCAACTAAATAAGGTGGATGCTCATTTGATTGATATAGAGGATATTGTTAGGACTATGGGCATGCAAATTAATTACTAGCTAGACATTAACTTTTGTTTTGTGACTTGTTATATATTTTAATATGGTTTTTTTCTATCTAGTTAATGGTTTTACACAATGGGCATCATATAAAAATGTTTACACATGATTTGTTTTTATATTTAATGAAACTAAAATGTTGTAAGTTCGAATGAAATTTGTGCATTCGAGCAACATGTTTTCATTCAAACAACATTAGTTATGTTCAAACTACAAGATTTCGGTTCCAACAAAGTTCAATACTTTGTGCCCAAAATATATGTAACTCTCCTGACAAAATTTCCATTTGAACTTCTATTATATGTTTGAATAGAAATTTATATTCATTCAAGTGGTAGATCATCAGCTCAAACCATAAATTTGTTTAGGGATGATATACTTTCATCCCAAATCCTTCCATTTGAATGAGAATTAGATTGCTAATACTTTTTGGGATGAAACCAGAATTTCGTCCCTAAAAATGACATTTTGGGATGAAATGTAATTCTTTCCAGAAGTATTTCATCTCAAAAGATTAGATTTGTTGTAGTGAGTTCACATTGTTTGAAAATATCATATAAACTCATCATAAAATCCTATTATGGTTTGAAGTTTGAGATGGCAGGTGTATTAATGTTGCAATCTATATATACATGTGATGCTTCATAATACTTGGAAAAAGAGTGGGATCTTTTTAGTACATAAATCTAATATATTCCAAGTGTCCAAACAAGCCCTAAACCTTTTATAACTAGGATAGATCAATACATAGCATATATAGATCATAGGACTTCTTAATGTGTGGTGCACATTTTTAAATAGTGTGAATTGGCCACACATGTTCTCCCTCTAAACTTGGCATTCAATTTAGATAGGAAATATATATGAGAAATGTCTATTTATTTCATTGAATGCGCGCATATATACTTTTGTATATATACATATGTTGTAATTGTATGCAGTGTGATCACCAAATGGTGTACCCTTTGGAATGACACTCTCTCTATGTTGATGGTTCCCATGAGGGGTGATGTTTAAGGAAGTATCAAGAAGCTCAACAAAAGGTTGTGTGACTAGTGAAGTGTTAAAATACATAACCTTTTGATTTAGTCAAAATATTGTTTCACTTCTTAAGGTTGTGTCATTTGCCAACTAGTGCATGATGGCCTATAAATAGGGGTCACTGGTGCACAATTTGATTCACTTAATTCCCTTTGTTCATCACTAACTTGTGGGACAAATACCCTCACAGGAGTGTCACCATTTTGTCAGTTCATTTTTGTCCATTTTGTTTCTCCATTTTTCTACAGTGGTATCAGAGCCAGGTCATGACAGAGGGGATATTCTCATACATTGAGAAGACAATCAATTGACAAGTGCTTGGTTTGGCAACCGCATTTGCATATTACAATCATCTTCGAAGGCTTGAGAATTTAAGGGAAAAACTTTATCAAATCACGATAGGAGGATTGGAGTATACTGGGAATCTTTAAAATCTAGTAAATTGTTATTATTTTGAAGAAAATTATAGGAATATTTTTAGATAAAAAAAATAGTATTTTTTTCCAATTTTCCATCATCCACTGTCACTGTTCTGGGGGGTCATCGAAGTTTATCACTGTTGTTGGACTTCGTGGACCTCGTAAGCACGTTGGAATCTTCAACACCAATGACCATATCGCTGAATGGAAGTGAAAAAACTGAATTTGAAAACTTAGACAGTGCCCAGCCCGAGGAAGGAGACGACCTTGGACGAAACGGTGTCATTTCGTCCAATGGTCATCAAATTCAAAATCTTAGTGGGCTAAACGACACAGTTGTTTAACCCAAGGGAGTGCCAAAACACAGTGTCATTTTGGCCACACTTGAATCACAAATCCTCAAGCCGAGCTGTGAGCCTTGAGCAGTGAGTCAAGCTGATCCGTGAGTCGTTCTTCAAGTCGGTATCTGAGTCGAGCTGAGACTGAAGCTATTGACCAAGCTGAGACAAAGCTATTGACTGAGTTGAGACTGGAGCCATTGACTGAGCCATTGACCACCGATTTTTTGCTAGACCTAGTTTGAACAAGCTAAACTAGTTTAACCAGTTTTCTGATCTGGTTTTTTCAAGTTCGATTTGGTCCATTCGAAAGCCGTTGTGCACCAAATTTTGTTCCAATTCATAAAAATACATTTGATGGTTGGAATTATCACCGAAAATCCTTTGAAAGAGGTGAAACATAGAGGAAAAGTCATGGAAATTCTCGATTGGGATGTCACTTTCATTATTCTCCTTATATAAATAAAAGAATTTTAAGGCTACCTCATTAGATTAAATCCAAGTATTATTATTATTGAGTTTGTAATAATTTTAATTTATTCACAGTTGAACTATTGTATTAAGTTTATTTACAATAAAATACATTTATTATTTCTACATTTCCTTTATTGTTAACTTTTAGGGTTTAATACTTATGGCACCGAAAAAAAGTATTGATCTCTCGGGGATGTAAAAATTGAATGGAAGAAACTTTTGGATTTGAAAAAGGCATATAACTTTTCTTCTAACCCATGAAAAAACCTTATATACATTGACAACACTAAAGCCATCAGAAAATGTAGAAAATGGGAGCTTGGGCAAAAGTTTTAATCTTGCATTGTATGAATGATCATATTATTCCTCTATTTGAAGACTATGAAAGTGCTAAAGAAATTATGGATGCAGTTGAGACAAAGTATGGTTTAAGATCGGATACTTATATACAGTTATTATTAGATAAGTATAACCGAAATTGCATAAAAGAAAATGATGACATCGGCAATCATGTACTTCAAATGGAGTTGATTACAAAAGAACTATATGATGAGGGTTATCCTCTCACTAATAAAATGCAAGTTACAACTATACTTAATAGTCTTTCTTCATCTTAGGATCATATTGTTACTTTATTAATACATAGTGGAAATGAAATAACAATGACGTCAGTTCCAATACTTTTAGTACTTGAAGGAGAAATGATGAAGAGTCAGTGAATCATCTAATTTGTTAATAACTCAGGACAAGAGTTCCACACAGAACAAGATCAAGCCAAAATAGTTTGAGAAAAAGAAATGGTTGAAAAGGAAACAAACTAAACCATTTACTAGAAACCATTTTAACCGTGGAAAGAAGGGGTATTACAAATCACAATGTCCTACTAAAGGAAAAGCACAAGAAAGTAAGCAAATTGTGATGACAGTCTTAGAAGTAATGCTCATAGAACCAGTGCCAGATTCATGATGGGTTGAATTTGCGGCAACAAGACATATATCCAGGAACAAAAATATGTTTGTCAAA
This sequence comes from Carya illinoinensis, assembly GCF_018687715.1. Lineage (NCBI taxonomy): Eukaryota > Viridiplantae > Streptophyta > Magnoliopsida > Fagales > Juglandaceae > Carya > Carya illinoinensis. Next base: position 20,445,499 of record NC_056753.1, on the reverse strand, counting down.
CTCGAAGATAAACAAATAAGAGAGCACAGAGTGTATATGGGCTACAACACATACTGTGATATCTTGGGGCAAGATACATATAAATTTAAAGTAAATGGTTCCGTTATTTTACTAATTGATGTATTATATGTACCTAGTATTCGTAGGAATTGAATATCAGTGCTTGTATTAAATCAAAAAGGCTACACAATTGAGTTAAAGTCTGAAACTGTTGTAATAAGTAAGGGTAATGTATTAGTAAAAGGCATGAAAGATCATAATACGTATGTACTAAATATTGATATCACTAAAGTATCTATTTTTTATTATTTGAATATATCTACTGATTGTACATATTTATGATATTTAAGATTAGGCCATATAAACAAAAATAAGATTATCAGAATACGTAAAAGTGGATTAATACCACAAATAAACTCAAATAATTTTGATATATGTGAACCACGTATCAAAGGAAATATGAGTAGTAAATCTTTTTCAAAAAATTGGAAATCTACATATTTACTTGAAATTGTGCATTCTAATATTTGTGGATCTTTTAGAACTAAAACCCATAGAGGAATGAAATACTTTATAGCTTTCACTGATGACAATTCAATATATGGGCATATCTATTTAATCAAAAATAAATATGAGGCCAGAGAAATTTAAAGAATATAAAATAAAAGTATAAACCCTGTTGGGTAGGCCCATTAAATGTTTGAATAGTGATAAATGAGGTGAATTTGAAGCTTTAGATGACTTCTACAAATTGAATGGTATAAGACATATTTATACTATGCCATATAAACTTCAACAAAATGGCATTGTAGAAAGAATAAACATAACTCTATTGGATATGACGAAATCGATGATGACATGTATTGATCTACCAACATATTTTTGGGGTGAAGCATTATCGATTGCAACATATATATTAAATAAAGTTGAAACCAAAGCAAAACCTCTTAAACCTTAGGAGATATGGACGGGGCATAAACCATACTTAAGTAAATTCAAAGTGTGGGGTTGTAAGGCACAAGTGCTCATCCCAAGGCCACTAAGTGATAAATTAAAAAGTAAAACATGAGAATGCAAGTTTATTAGACATGTAGAAAATGGAAGTGGCTACATATTTTATCATTCTGAAATATGATTGATAGAAAGTATGGATGCCGTTTTATTGAAAAATACAAACCTAATTATTCTAATTGATCAGATAGATTTATTAAATAATTTAGAAAATCCATAGATCTCCATAGAGGTTGACAATGAAAATTATGATATTATTCAAATATAGAATAATAAGAATAAAATAAAGTCAGATGAAAATTAATCTTCAAGATTTGATGTTGGAGACAGTGGGAGTAAAAGAACTAGACCACCATTGATATTATTTCAAGATCATTATGCACTAAATACCAGTTTGGAAAATTTAAAAAATAGTCTTGAAAATTTTTCTAAGGCAATCAATAGCATCAATTCAAATCAATGGCTTAAGGCCATGAAAGATGAAATAGAATCAATAAACAAGAATAATGTTTGGGAGTTAAGAGATCTTTCAAAAGATAGAAAAGCTATTGGTTGCAAATGGGTTCTAAGAAAAAAAAAATAAAGTTGATGGTAGTTTGAAAAGATATAAAGTAAGGTTAGTGGCCACTAGATCACTCTGTATACATATGGGAAAAAGATAATAAATTAACATTATTATCATTATATATTGATGGTATATTATTAGCAAGTAATTGTCTAGATATGATGAATGAAACAAAAGAATTATTAAGATCTAAATTTGAAATGAAAGACATGGGTAAAGCTGCCTACGTTCTTAGTATAAGAATTTCTAGAGATAGAAATTCAAATATATTGTATTTAGATCAAGAAAAATATCTAGAAAAAATACTTAAGAGATTTGGTATGAAAAATTGTAAATCCTTAAGTACACCTATTTGCAAAGGTCATATTTTAAATAAAAGTATGTGCCTAAAAGATGAGAAAGAAATAAGTGAAATGCTTAATGTTCCCTATACTCAAGCTGTGGGAAGCCTTATGTGTGCATTGATAAATACAATACTAGATATTTGTCATGCAGTAGGATTGGTAAGTAGATATAAATCTAATCCAGGTATAGAACATTGGCAAGCAGTGAAGTATTAAGGTATTTACAAGACATCAAAAATTTAAAATTATGCTTTAAAATCAGTGATCTAGAATTAATCGGCTACAGTGATGCTGATTTTGGAAGTAATATAGATGATAAAAAATCTACATCTAGACATATATTTCTGTATGGTGGAATAACAGTTTCTTGGTTGAGTAAGAAATAGGGTTGTGTTACTAAGTCTACTATAGAAATAGAATATATTGCTTGTAGTAATGTAGTGAGTAATGCGGTGTGGATGAAACGCTTTATTGAAAACTTAAATTTGGGTACATCCACAAAACTAATTAATGTATTTTGTGATAATTAGTCTGTCATTTCATTGATAAAAAATAAAACACAGAGTTTTAAGGGAAAACACATTGATATGCATTATCACTATATTTAAGATATAGTGGAAAGAGGTGAGGTCAAGGTTAATTTTATTTCCTCGACCGAGATGGTAGCAGATCCGATGACTAAAGGTTTATCTCTGGAGAAATTTAGAGAACATGTGACTATAATGGGATTGAGAGAAACCTAGGAGAAGCAATCTCATGGTTGACATGCATAAATCAGGAAATTCTGGGGATGCCTAGAAAATTAGAGTTGTGGAAATACTCACATAAAAATTTTGGTCATTTGTAAAGTTACTGATAAGGTGATCAAGAAAAACCTTAGTAATGGCCTTAGGGTGAATACTTGATAAAATTTTAGTGCAGGTTGATTAACTAAGTAAAAATGTTTATCATGGTAAAGTCGCTGATAAGGTGATTAAGGAAAGACTCAGGTGAGGAAGTACTTAACGGAAATTCAATGAAATTCACTAAAGTTTTAGTGAAATGTGATTTTATTATCCAATTAAATGGTTAATCATTTGCAAAGTCGTTGATAAGGTGATTAGGGAAAACTTCAAGAATAATCTCTAGAGAAAGTACTTAACGAAAATTCAGCGCAGGTTGACACATGTGTTATGTATTCAGCTAAAGTCGTCAATTGTGATAAATTATTGATTATTGATCTAGTCATGGAGAATTGATTCCGTTTACTAATTTTCTTTTCTTAGTGAAATGAAGTCACCTATATATGTGGTTAGTGAGAGCATATATAGTGAAGGGTGCGATCAAATATGGTAATGACAAAAGCGTATACACGTAAAGGCTTGTTATGCTCTAACGCTGACCTGTAAGTGTATATAGATGAGAGTTGAGTAGTGGAAAGATCATATTGGTACCAAGGTAATCTTACTCAACTGGATCATCACTATTTTGTGTGATCAAGTGGGAGATGTAATTCTAAGGAGTGTGATAACCAAATGGTGTACCCCTTGGAATGACACACTCTCCATGGTGATGATTCGCATGAGGGGTGATGTTTAAGGAAGTGTCAAGAGATACAACAAAAGGTTGTGTGACTAGTGAAGTGTTAAAAGACACAACCTTTTGATTTAGTCAAAAGATTGTGTCACTTCTTAAGGCTATGTCATTTGCCAATCATTGAGTTACCAATGATTGTGCTATTTGCCAACCGGTACATGATGGACTATAAATAGAGGTCATTGGTGGACAATTTGATTCACTTAATTCTCTTTATTCATCACTAACTTGTGGGACAAATACTCTCACGAGAGTGTTACCATTTTGTAGGTTCATTTTCGTTCATTTTGTTTCTCCATTTTTCTACATATATCATGTACTATATATATATGTTTTTCTTAATCTCCATCTGTCTGTTATCAATATGGGAATGGGAATGAAGAATATCGAGTCCTCTTAACTTCTTTTGGACAACTGCAAATGGAAATGGGAAGAAATTAGCTTAGGTGACAATCGAGAGGATCACTAATTATTAGCTTGCTGATTTTCGGCCTACGGTGTGGATATATAATATTATATATCCACACTGTTCTGACAACCTTGAACTTATATTTTCCCACTAATCTTATACAATCATACAAAATTTTCTATAATGGTACACAATCGTACAACCAATAGATAGAGAACACAGAGGGAGAAGAGAGAGAGGCTTACTATGTATATGAATTGAGAGAGAGAGGGGACGCACCCACTGATTTTCGCCTGAAGAGAGGGTTCTGGAATCTAAGGCATGAACAAGGATTTAATAGGCAACGTCGGTGAGGTTGCGAGGTGGGGTGGATCCTATGCTTCTTGCGAAGTCGCTGCCGTCTATAGGGAGAGGGCCATGGTGATTATCGCTCGGTTGGGTGGGGGGATGGTTGGGGAAGAAAGGAAAGGGCTGGCAGGATGAACCAAGAAAGGGAAAAAGGGTCTCGCGCGGTATCGCGGGGATTATGCCAGGTGTTTCTTTTATTTTCTATCAATACCGGCCACTTTTAGTCGTCGCAAAAAGAATACATCATCGTGGCAAATAAATAACTATCGACAGATACATGGGATGAGACAAAATAACCTTTTGCGATTAAGTCCTTATCATGGCAAAAAAAAAAAGTTCTACGTTAAAAGATATAACCCATGAGGACCAAGGGGTTATTTTAGTTTTTTTTCCCTACTAATACAAGTGGTGGCAAAAAATATATTTTCTCGTGACAAAAATTTATTTTCTTACTAAATTATTCCCACCGAACTAAACTCATGGTTAAAGGGTATGTTTCCTTCCCATGAATAGTTTTGGAGACAATTAGTGGATGTTTGCCACCCTCTTGTATCATGGAAAAAGAATTGGTGGCAAAAACCTCAAATTGTTATAGTGAATATATATGCTTAATTTAAATAATCCCATATTGCATATTGCACACGTGCATCCATTCTTTTTCCTATTCCAGAAAAGAGTACGTTCGTACCGGCCTGGCATATGTGCATCATGCATGCATGTATATATGTCACTCTCCGCCCACAAACAAAAAGCGTGAAATATGCTTTCATACGATCACATGATTTCTTCATTAGGTGGTAGCCATGATTATCATCCACAAAAGGTACTGGTGCAATTATCGACAAGCAAACAAGCATATATATATATATATATATATATAATTGCCCTAATTGCTCATGGATTTCTGATATTCTATTTTATAGGAATAGTACTTAAATATGTTTTGTGTCCCAAAAAAAATAGAAAAATATTATTTTGTCCACTCACTTTGACACTCCATTTTGATATTTAATGCATTTTAATTTTTTGTTACTTAATAGTTAAACAAGTAATTATTAGTGTATTTATATTTTTTTATATTTTTTATATATTTTTTTAAAATAATAAAAAATTATGAATTAAAATTTTTTTAAAAAAATAAAGAGTTAATTTTGACCCAACGGTAAGCAAAAGCGGCTGAGTAGCACCCGCTCAAAATAAAAAGCCCTTTCCGTTGCAGGACGTAGGGACCATGCTTAAGACAATGGAGACGGAGACCTAGATTTCCACAAACACAGACAGCGCAGTGATAATTGGGGAAATGGTCATGCTTTGCTTTTCCCATGTGTTTTTTTTAATTTCTTATAAAAAGCATGCAGACACATCTATCAACTGTAATTTTTCAAAGAGTAGCTCTTGATCATTTTCTGAGAAAGAGGTTTCTTCCGCAAAAAAGCTAGCCATGTAAATTTCATCATTCATTCTACGTCCATCGCCAGCTGCTTTATATTTTTCCCTGAGTCCTTTTCTCTGCATGCACGCCCCAATTTGATTAATGGTTGTTTTGATTAGACAATATGACCATTCCGTATGATTGAAAACCATATGAGAAATACATAAATATCCATATAATATACCTTAATTTGGTATTCAAGAACTTAATTAGATCAAGCTCTCACTTCAAGAATTAGAAAGAAAATTTTCAAATGGATCACCAAGACATGCATCTCGGTTGCTTAATTGGCTTTAGACACAAAACAACATATAATTTCCTTGTCCCTGCCTTGGGAAATATGAGCCATGCATGAGGAATGATACTCTAATGGGAAATATTATATGAGGAATTATACTCTTCATAATATATAAAAATTTAATCCCATTAGATTATATAATATGAGGAATGATACTCTTCATAATAAATTCTATATCCCACATAATAATGTACGAATCATATTTCAAGTGGTCTCTTCTGTAATTACCCAAATGTCTATATAGCATAGCACAAAGATCTACCAATTCACTTAACAAATTGGTTAGTCGTCAAGCATGCAATTATTTAATAAATAAGCAATAATATAAAGTAAATAAATTGCATAAGACAAACATTGATAATAAAGGGAAACCGTTTAAAGAACACTTTAAAGATAAAACTCTACAAGGCTGCAAAATCCAGAAAAGTTAATTTTATTATTTGAAAATCAAGTTCAAGTAAGTTCTCTATTGCAAAAATTTTGTCAATTGACTCTCTTACTTGACCAGACAAACGATCTATTTGTCTCTACTACAGTAGTAGCCAAAACATCTAACAATATTCAGATATTGGCTTTTTTCCTGAAACTGTAGTGGCTGAAACTCGACCAATTAATTCTCCAACATAAAGCAAGATCACACTCTTTGAGAGAAACAATATAAAAATTTTCTAAAGAATTTTCTCATCAGAATATACACTAGAAAATGCTCTAGAAAATATACAGAACTGAATCTCTACAAATCATAACCAATAGGATCCTTTAAATAAACAATCTTAAAGTAGTTTTAGTTTTAGGAAGACTCTACTGACGAAGCGAATTTGTCACGAAGACTTCTACTTACGGGATGCTGACACTTTGCGATAAATCCTCTCTACAGTAATAGGTTTCGGTTCAACCTCTTCTCTGGATAAACAGACTCATTGGAACTTGATTTTCACACTCTTGACTTATCTAAAACAATTCATAATACCTTCTAAATAGACTCTATAGTTATAGATAAAATCAAGATAATTTACATTCATCCAAAATACAAAATTAATGATAGGATAAACTAGATTATCTTAGCTACCTAGTCATATCCAAACTTATCAACTTAGTCACCTAGTCCTAGCCAAACTCTTGCATCTATAATCTCCCCCTTTGCTAGAGTGGTGACAAAATTTTGATAAATATAATATAGACCTATCAAAACACAACAAAAAAACCAAGAAACCGAGTAGAAATTCCAAGCAAATAATCAAGAATAAAAAATAATGACAGAACTGTGACTAAGATTAGTACTATCAAAATTCACAAGATTTAAATCTAATTCAAAGTCTAAGCAGGTTCTAATCCAACATCAAAATTATGTCTAGCAAAAATAAACTTAAATGAAATCAACCATCAAGTAAAAGTTTCTAAAGTAATTTTAGTAAATGAGAATTTAGTTATCCCTCTCAATATTATAGTTAGCTCCCCACTCAATATTAAAATATCTTAAACAGAAAAAAATTCAACTCCTAGCAACACACTTACTCCAACTCTCCCAAAATTTTACAATACAAAAATAAATCAATCTGCTCCATCAATACTGATCTAACTCCCCATTTTTGTCACGAACATGACAATACTTAACCCTCGTCATTATAATCAGACCCTTGCTTACTACCTTGTGGGAATATGAAAATAAGACTCTTGAGCAGGTTCTCCCACAACCATGAAAAACCCCAACTCTACAATGCAATGATGAATGAACATGAATGCTTGCAAAGAAATTAACAAATGCTTGAAAAAATTTGGTTGAAACAAAAAAATCAAACACTTTATGGAAAATAAATGAAAACCAAGTAGTAGAATGCAGGAAGCCATCCAAAAATCAGCATAGACCAAATACTTGAGCAAATATGGACAACCCAACATTAAAAAAATTCAATCTGAAATCCAATATACCACGCTGGCACTTCAAATCACCCCACAAGAAAATCCCAAAATCCATGCATAAATAAGCCTTAGGTAAGATAAAGGAGGAGGATTTGGTACTTGCTTTGTGGGCGAGGAAGTCTGTGTAATTACTAAGCCTCGACATACTCGAATCCGATAGGAGTGAGAGGAGGTATTCGGCTAGGGCACAAAGAAAGTAGGTGTGTCCTGGGTGTGGGTGATAGAGAGTATTAGGGGGTTTAGGAGGTCTGGGTGAATGTCTATCGACACGCTACCTTACTTAAGTCACTAAGTGACTTCCCGTGCCGTGCATGAGTATGAGTACAAGTCCAAGTGTCCCACTGGGACTTGGACATTTAGGCCAAAACACTTATTGATAAAACCAGACCACGCCCACCAGACTTGTGCACAGAATGCAAAATAAACAAAACTGAAATATACTAAACAACCAAAAATAAAAAATAAACATAAACATAAAAAATTAAAACTAGTTGACCCAAAAAAAAAATTCGAAAATCCTCTCCCCCCCCCCCCCCCCCCCATCCCCTTCTTTATATAAAAATTGAGTCATAAATGCATCACAAGTCCAAGCATAGTGTCCCCCACATATCCAAAAATAAATAAAAAATAAAGTAGACTCTCTTATTTGCAACAATCACAATAGTTGTTCACACCTCATAAGTTCATCAATATCAAAGTTCATGTGAATATGTGAGTGAGAACACTTACAAAATAAAAATAAAAATCATATAGATGTATTTTTTTCATTATTTTCCTTATCATCATTTTTTTTTCCTTTCCATGAATACTCCTAAGAGATTGTCTCTCACCTTAAAAGTCAAATTTTATGTTAGGACCTAGATACTTGACAGAGTATTTCCTCCATATACAAGTTTGCATAACCTTTTGATATGTCCATTTTTATTGCTCATCTTTTTCCACAATGATTAGAGTAACAATTTTTTTTATAAGCACTTAAGGGACAAATCCGTGTAGGGTATTTATCTTTTTCCTCAATGATTAAATACTGATTTTTTCTATATGGATCAAACATTTGTGTTTGGCAAGGGGAGATCTCTTATTTTTGTTTTAGGTTCAACTAATATTAGTCAATTTAAGGCATGGACTCCCTCTTTGGTAAGCACCTCTTAAATAAATATGGAACATAATTATAAAGAGCATAAAAGTAAGTTCCTTACAGTAATTGTAATTGAACATTGTCAAGATGAATCATAGGGTTAGTGTACACAAAGTTGATTACACAAAATAGAGAGATTCATCACCTCAAGGAATGACTATGTATGGACTCAAGTCCTTGAGCCTTGACATTCCAAGTATGAACTTTCATCAACTGAAAAAAAAAAAATAAAACTAAGATTCAAACCAGAAAATTAGAAAACAACTTGAACGAACCAACAGAAAGAGATGCAAACAAATAAAAGAATGTGAAATGCATGTCCTAAACTAATGATATAAAAGGAATACAAGAGCATGCAAGTGGTCCTATCAATTAATGTGACATGACATCTTCTTTGAATACCCACTTTGCTTTAATTTTTGAGGTCATCTTTACATCATCACACCCTTTTGTGGTCTTATCCTTGTTGCCAAGACAAAATTTAGACAACTCACATACCTTGGTGCTTATTATGTTTATTTGTTGGCTTAACTCTTGAACTTGGTTTCCTAGTGTCTTTACCTTTTTCTTTGAATTTCTTTCACTTCTATTTTTCTACACTTTACTCAAATTAAAGTAATATGACTTTATATGACTAGAAATTCCACAATAATGAAAAATAGCCACAAACTTATCTTCAACTTTACCTCAGTTCCGCTTCTTTGAGATTGATGTTTCATGTGGTTTTTCAAAATGATTTACTTTTGAAGCAACTTCTTTTGGAGCATCCACAACTTGACTTCCTTTGACAAAAACAATACCCTTAGAGGTAGTAGCAGAGGATGATGAGGGTGTAGAATCTTTGTCTTGGAAGGTTGAATACTAACCTAGTACAATCATAGCTAGGCTTTTGGATACTTAGCATCTCTTCTAATTTCCAAGTTGCTGATTTGTTTTAACTCTCTTGAGAACTCTTCAACTCCTTGTCTAGGCATCCTTTTGAGTTTTTAATCTAGAGATCTCAACTTTAAAAATTTTTAGAGCCTCCAAAAGTTCATTTTTTTCCTTCTCCACTGCAGTAAATTTGTTATACAACTTCTTGTTAAGCTTTTTCATCTTGCCCACTTCTTCACATAAATCATTATAAATTTTCTGTGTACTTAGCTCTTTGTAAGCATCAATATGAGTTATATCAGAGTCACTATCATCAAATCTACTTTCAGATTTGTTAACACAATATCAAACAAATCACCAAAAACAGTTACAAAAGCTATAAAGGAACCTTCATCATTAGATGATGAACTAGAAATTTTAGATTCTGAAATATCGCTAAATGTGACATTTAGTGTTTTCCTGATGTGAACTCCAATCGACTCGCTTTAAGACCCAACAACAATATTGGAGAAACAAACCCAAGAAAGCCAGACTCAAGTCAATGGATGGAGAATCTAGACCCGTTGAGAACTTGTTTCAAGAACCTAAATTATATTAAAATCTATATCCGTTGAAGAACATCTCAAGAACCTAAATTATAAAAGAGGAATGTCACAAAGGTTGTGATTTACTTTTGATAAGTTCAAACGTTTAATTAAGAACAAGAGGAGATAAACTCAACTCACAATGAATAAAATTAATCAATTTCATAAACTTTCATATATTCTTTAAAATGAGGCAACAAGATATATTTAAACTAAACTCTTATAAAACCCTAGGCTAAAATAAAACCAACCTTTTACAAATATAACCCTGAGTGAACAGTGTGGCACTACAGTTCCATGAACAGTGCCGTGCTACAGTAACTCCTTGAAATCCTAATTCAACAAAAATAATAATTTTTCCCAATATGCCTTTAAGTCATTCTTATAATAAATCTAATTATTTTAAATTAATAAAATAAGCCCTTTTAATAAAATAAATAAGTCCAAGGCCTTCAATAACAATAGGCTGTCGTTTCTTCCATAGCGTATCACATGGATGAAAACTGGATCTTCTTTCATCAAGCCCATCTTAAATGTTGGCGATAGCTTGTATCACATGGATGAGAACTAGATCTTTTTCTCTCAAATCCATCTTGAATATTGGGTTCTTACTATACTTGTCCCAAGTGGATTGTACAAATCCATGTATTGCTTCCTTGCTCTTCTTGGCTCTCGATTATGTGATTACCTCATCAAGAACTTACAAATGATCTTTAAGACTCGGTTTACTAGCCCATCATTTCCCCTTATTTTTCTTAGAGTTTGGGCATTCCACTCTTATATGACTATATCCTGAGCATTCATGACACTTTACTTTATCATTTTTCTCATATTTTTCTTTATTCTATTTTTCAAAATCATTTTTCTTTGCAAGAAATTCCTTACTTTGTTTTTGCTTTCCACTAGCTTTCTTGTTAAATAAGAATTTTCTGAATTTCCTTGCAATAAGATCTATATCCTCATCGTTCAAATTTTCTTAGAAAAATTATCTCAATCATCTTTTACAGTTTTTAAAGCAATGAACTTACTTTTTCTTGTTTGAGGAAGTGATGACTCATAAGTTTGTAAGGAGCTGACCAGTTCTTTAACCTTATCTTTCTCACGGCCCTTGAATCATACACTTTCTCGCCAAGATTAAACTGAAATTCACAATATCATTAAGTTTAGCATAAAAAGCATTAAAGCTCTCATCTTCCAGCATTTTAATCTCTTCAAATTTTGAAGTTAGTATTTGCAATTTCAATTTTTTTACTATTCTTGTGCATTCATGTGTAACCACCAAAATATCCCAAGTTTTTTTAGCAATCTTATACATGCAGATTCTTTTAAATTTTTTGGGAGATACAGCCATGAAAATAGCATTTTCTTTGCTATTCTAGTTGTAGTTGTTGATCTCCTCTAGTTCAAGCGTTAAGAGTTGTCTCAAGCTTAGTCTATCTTCATTCAACTACATACCACACACATTTATCCAAAAATTTGAAGAAAGTCTTCATATAAACTTTTCGATAAGCATAGTTTTCTTCATTGAAACGTGGTGGGACATATAACGACGATGACATGAGTGAGCCACACTTTAACGACGATGACCTACAGGGACACAAATCACACTCAAATGAGTGAGCCACACTTTAATACCAATTGTAATGACCCAAATGTCCATGTAGCGTAACACAAAGATCTACCAATTCACTCAACAAATTCGTTAATCGTCAAGCATGCAATTATTTAATAAATAAGCAATAACATAAAGTAAATAAAATTACATAACACCAATATTGGTAACAAAGGAAAACCATTTAAAGAACTCTTTAAAGATAAAAGCCTTCAAGGTTACCAAATCTAGAAAAGTTAATTTTATTATTTGAAAATCAAGTTACAAGTAAGTTCTCAATTACAAAACCTTTATCAACTAACTTTCTCACTTGACCAGATAAACAACCCGTTTGTCTCTACTACATGAGCAGCTAGAACCTCTAAAGATCTTCAACTATTAGCTTTTCTCCTAGAACTCTAGTGGCTAAAACTAGACCAATCAATTATCTAACATGGAACACGATCACACTCTTTGAGAGAAACAATATGAAAATTCTCCAAGAAATTTTCTCACCAAAATATACATTGGAAAATTCTCTAAAAAATATACAGAATTGAATCTCTACAGATCCTAACTTATAGGATCCATTAAATAAACAATCTTAAAGCAGTTTTACTTTCGTTAGGACTCTACTGATGGAGCGAATCTATTGCAAAGAATTCTCCTCATAGGATGCTGACACTTTACGATAAATTCTTTCTGCAGTAACAAATTTCAATTTAACCTCTTCTTTGGATAAATAGTCTCATTGGAACTCGATTTTCACACTCTTGACTTATCTAAAAAAGTTCATAATACCTTCTAGATAGACTCTATAGTTATAGATAAAGTCAAGATAATTTGCATTAATCCAAAATACAAAATTAATGATAGGATAAACTCTAGCATCTTAGTAATCTAATCATATCCAAACTTATTAACTTAGTCACCTACTCCTAGTTAAGTTCTTGCATCTACATCTTCTATTAACCATTTAAATGAAACATGTTTAAAATCTGCCAAATCACTATTTGTGAATGAGGATGATATATAAAGATTAAGATGAATAATAAGAATATTACTAATATAACATCGATGCTTCTCGGTAGATACAATTCCATAAAGGTAGTGTAATATTCATATCCATACTCAAACTATTATGGTTGTATATGGATATAATTAAAAACTTCGATCTACTTCGTGTTGCGTGAATATTGCATGTATGAAGGATTGATGAAGGCATCTAGAAAAAGTGTTGGCATTACTATGATTATAGATCATAGGGATTAAAGGTATATATTTATCATTTTAAAATTATCCAAGTACTTTACACAAAAGACTACAAAATCTTATATATTACACACCCTCCACTACGACAATGGTTTAAATGGTACCCTCCACTAATGTGTGAAGGTTAAGATTGTGCCAAATTTTCATTTTTTTTTTTTTTATGATTTTAACTATTAGACGTTGATAAAGAGTATTTTATAACGATTTATGGTATTTTGGATATGCAATATTTCAGTATGTAAAATATATCAGACTTCTTATTATATTATATACTCACTACAAAGAATATGGTCAATTCCGGCGAGACCAATCACCCCAAAAAAGTTCCATTTGAGACGTAAATTGTTAATTGTGTCTACTTTAACCCACTCCCAGGCCATGTCAATTGCCAGGTCTTAATTGAGAAGTTGCAGCGAGAAACCAAAACGAGCCACAACAACCACATCCTTTGTGTCAATTTTTGCCTCCACCATATGTGTAATTCTCAACCGCAAAAACTATGTATTTTGTTTAAGGCCAAGCTACAAATGTCTTTATTTTTGCGGCGGTTTAGTCCCACCACAAATAATATTTAAATTTGCACCTACCAATCTCAACATATTGTTAGCATTCGCAAATATTTATTTGCCATGTTATAACCTGCTGGTTATAATATTTAGCCATGATACATTTTAGTGATACATTTTAGACAGAAAAAACATGCGGTTCATATGCAAATAGTCATTTGGCATGATTGTTATCATCATAATTAAGAAAAATAATGTTGCTAAACTTATTCTGACAATTGTTATAATCACTAGAAAGAAATTTGTTTTGATGGTTTTTAATGTTGGAAAAGGTTTAACGACCAACAACATAAAGGTAGTTTCTGGTGATGTATATCGCTGGAAAATATTTTGACCTTTTTTTTCTTTTTCTTTTGTTTTAATTACTGCATAGAGTGTAGCCAATATTGGCAATTTGTAGTTGTGAAAATGTATTTTCTACCTGCACTAGTGCTTAGCATTATCTGTCAATTTATTGTACCAATTATGCTAAAAAGATTTAAATGTTAATTCATCAATCATATTGATGCTTAAAAAAATCACTTAATTGAAAAACGCAAAAGCAATATAATTGGGATATCAAAATTTAGGTAGTGCATAAAATGAAAGAAGGGGCTAAATTTATCCATTCATGAAGAACATGCAGGGACAAGTGCATGCCTGGTTAATCATACAACCTAACATGTTGTCGATCATAACAAATTCAATGATCACAATCACCACAATATCATTGTTTATACATAACTAAAGATGCAATAATTTGTCCATTACTTAATTAATAATGCTCGTCCATCTATCTTAATCAATTATACAGGAACTAGTACAACAAATATATATATGAAACTTAAAAGCTTATCTCAACTTCCAAAATCACCCACTTTTCTCAAGGAGCACTCCTTTTTCCCTAGCTTTTACAGTTTTGTCTTCTTTCTACCAAACGTGTAAACTATCCATGCATCTACAAAACTAAAATAAAGAAGATTGGAAGTAGATCAAACATACAACCTCTTGAATTTATGTCTTCACTACCACAGTTTAAAAAAAATACATTTACACCAACCTGGCCATAATGCTCAACCATCCTTAGCCAAGACATACATTGATGTTGCACATCCATGGAAGTGACCAAAGCAAACCAGCAAACACAATAACAAATAAAATAAAATATCCAAAACTATTAGTTCAAAATCAACATCAAACTATGTATTTACAGCACTCCACAAAGCACATTCATGTTATAAGGAATTCCATATGCCATCAATGTAAAACTATATTCTATCGGTGAAAAATCAGAATTCCAGGCCAAACTACATAATTAAAGAAATAATTTTAAGCAATGACATGATCTACTACAAACACTTATAGATATATATCAACATTGCCAAACCAGCTAGTGTAGAGACTTTAAACTCTATATTATAAGAAGGTTACCATCTGCATGAAAACTAGCAACCAAGATTTAGCCCAAAAATTCCATATGCAATCAATGTGCAGCCATATTCTAAAATACACTTCAGAATTCCCGGCCAAACTTCATAATTATGGAAATAGTTTTAAGCAATGACATGATCTACTACAAACACTTATGGATATATATCAACATTCCCAAACCAGCCAGTGTAGAGACTTTAAACTCTATACATAAGAAGGTTATCATGTGCATGAAAACTTGCAGTTAAGATTTAACCCAAAAATCATAGCGATTTGTTATTGGTACTGAGCTAGTTCAATAAGTCTCAACATTCATCTAATATATTCGATTGAAAATCAAGAAGTGCTAACACCCAACCACTAATTACATCAATTACACTCATGCCTGAACACATTACTTGAGTTGTTCTTTAAATCGTTATATGGTGTATTCCGAATAATAATCCTTCCCACCATTTGTCTCAAACCACCATGTGTATATTCAAATGAACTATTAATACATTATCTTGTTATTGTATAAAACTGGTGTATGAAAAGTGAGGAAAGAAAATATTTAATTATCCATACACCCTGCCTAGAAATTTAAATCTTTTCCCAAACCAATATAAAGTTTATATATAATGTACACCAAAATGTAAGTGCAACAAACCAGCAAACATTCAACTACCCTTAAACTTCAACCTTCAAAGTTTAAACCTTCATATAGATCATCAAAATGATTCACAAAATACTCAAAAGAAAGCATAGACATATGTTTGCATACACTCATCAAAAGACATGCCATTTTTTGCAACTTTCGACAATCTCATTCAAATAAAAACCTAGTCTACTCTTTGGTTTGAAAACCCAAAATTGAACTGCAGAGAAATATTAAGACTCATCTTGATAATTAACAATGGGTGCTTTCTTTATCCATTTTCAAGATGGTTGAAGTAACAAGATCAACTAAAGGGGTTTCCTATATTCTTTTATAAAAGGATGAGAAATACCTCCCATAGTGGCCACCAATAGACATTCTAGATGCTATAAGGCCTGATGTTTCCAGGTTCCCCAGCACTTACTCGTTGCAAAATCTAGATTAAGAAGTTATGC
This sequence comes from Carya illinoinensis, assembly GCF_018687715.1. NCBI lineage: Eukaryota > Viridiplantae > Streptophyta > Magnoliopsida > Fagales > Juglandaceae > Carya > Carya illinoinensis. Next base: position 20,429,071 of record NC_056753.1, on the reverse strand, counting down.
CACCACGAGAAAAAGGGATATGATACTTGCAAGTAACTCGACACTTTGTTAGAAGCAAATCCCAATCAGTTAGATGCTCTACCCAATATTGCATTTCCAAAACATTCTCTATGTGATATCCCGTATTTTAGTGTATTTTTATTGAATGAGTATTTTAATTGATTTAAAAATTTGATTTTCTTATTTTAAATTTATCGGATTTTCATTGGATTTATTTTATGATTTTTAAGTTGTGAAATTATTTTAATATGTTTTCTTGTTTTTTTATTATTTTTTTGTATTTAAATTATTTTTTAATTTTAATTAGTTTATTTTTGTGCTTTAAAACTACTGTGTTGTTAGATTTTATTATATTATTTTATATAGTCACTACGTTTAAATTATTTTATTTAACTTGTTGTTTTGAAAATAATTTTTGTTGGATTAGTTTTGTGACCCAAGTTGTAAGGGTTAGACATCATTTATTTTCCTTGCTTTTTCTTTTTCTCTTTTTCTTTTTATCCTCTTTTTCTTTTTTCTTCCCCTTTCTTTCTCTTTTCTCCCCTGCTCTTCTCTCTCCCTGCTCACTACATCCCTCTCTCTCTCTATGCCCGTTTCCTTCGTCCGCCCCAGCCTGCTGCCGCTCGTCGGCGTGGTCAACATGCCCACCCCACTTGATTCCCCTTCGGCCGGTGAGCATCCCCCTCTATTTTTAGCCCCAACCATGCCACCGTTAGCCACCACGCACAGCTAGAAAATGCGGCCACTTTTTCTTCTAGCTCTGTCGTGTGCTGTCCATTACTGTCTTCGTTGCTCTCATTCTCTTCCCCATCAGCCGGAGACCTCAACCCTCAATTTTCAGCCCTCCAAACGCCGTTGTTAACCACTACGAGCACCACCAAGCCTCACGATTTTGTGCTCCTTATGCCACCGTGCCTCCATCATTGGCCACCATTTTTTCACTACATCAGCACCGATCTCCTAGCTTCCTAACCCACCCATCCCCAGTTCTGATCTGTCACCGATGAAGCTCAACCAACCCACTTTCCATTTTGGGCTTTTTTGCCTTCAACTGCCATTTGTGCCACCACCCACGATCAACCACCACTTCCATTAACTTCACCAACACCCCTAGACCTTACCCTAGTCTTCCCTAATCTTCGTTTGATCCCGTTCAAATTTGGGTATTTTGTGACCCACGACCACAATGCATTTTGCACTGTGATGTTGCCTTTCTGTGCCTTTTGTAGCTCACTGATCCTTCAAAATTTATTTTATAGCGCTGTAAGTATTTTTCAAATGACCTTTAAGATTTAATATATTTTTTCATTAACAATACTTATGATTGGTTGATTGTGCCGGACTGAGTCCGATGAGTATGAGAGTCGATTGGATTGGAGGACGGAGTTATGTTTATGATTGATTGATATTGGAATTTGTTGTTGTTGGATATTTTGTATCTTGTCGTATGCATTACATAGTGAACTCATGTTCATGTTTGTAAATAAAAAATGGGTTTTCATGTAATTACATGCATGTTCATGTGTTGGAAATGAAAACGAGGTTTTCAATATGATAAATGATTTTTGGATATGTTTAAATGAATGGATTAAATAGTTTGAGCCAGAAGTACTGTAGGGATGGTAATAAACAGAGATGGTGGTAGAGTTTCGCCTGCAATTTCCACCTACAGACAAAATTATAGGGATGGTGGTAAGCAGGGACGATGGTAGAGTCCCGCCTGTGATTCTCATCTACGGTACATGTGTAGGGATGGTGGTAGAGTCCCCGCCTGTGATTCTCGCCTACAGTGCTCTGATAGTTGGTTATTGGGCCATTTTCTAGAAAAATTGTAAAAGTTGGGCCATTTTCTGAGAAAATGGCGGTTGTTTTAATGGACTGTAAATGTTTTTGAGCCAAATGGAATTTTGGTGTGCGTGAAAAATTGCTTATTTCAAAAAATAGTGATTTTCGGGTCTCATGCATATGGCATCACGTTCATGCATATTATTGTTGCATTAATGTATTTTTATCTTGTGGTTTGTTTGGAATATTACTTATCTGCGCTACTGTTTTTTGTTACCGTAGATTTTGACGCAGGTGATTAGGAGGTTGAACCTGAAGATGCAGTTCCGCCAGAGGAGTGATCGGGGATCACTCGTGGGTTGAGTATTTCCCAATTTTGATTATTGTTTTTTATATGTATTATATTTATATTGGTTAATTGTAATATTTTTGGTACGCTTATGCTTAAGCGACTTCTATTTAAATAATCTGGTACTTAGTCGACTGACCTTAATTATTCTATTGTATTCTTTGTTTACTTGTTGTATGTACATACACTTAACACGTGGCAATGTGATGTGTAACCCGTGTTGTTATCGTTCTGGATGTCTCGATTACCGAGTTTTTGTACTTGGGGGCGTCACACTCCCAATATTGAACCACCATACCACAGGTGTAATATTTACATTAATTATATTTGGCCTATATATTGTAAAAAATGTGCCCAATTGAAAGAAAATTTATCTATATAGAGCATACCATCTTTGACTTATAACATTGCCATTACACATCAACTATCTCTGAAGTTACATAGCTTCAACTTGACAGTTTTCCCAAAAGTTGCACCTAGCCCCATAAAAATCACATATCAACAAAAAGGTTAGATAGTTGTGGCCCTTATCATCCCAAAACTCAAAATATTCAAAAAAATGATTTCTTGTGATTCTTGACAAGAGGTTATGCAGCTCCTTGAGTCTCTATATGAAACTCTCCATGAGACTACCTTTCAGAGATGAATGTAGTAATCAATTTATCATATTCAAGTTGCCGCTCCAAGAGTACTCTTACATCTCCCCTTAATTCATCTAGTTGGCTCTTATAATATTGTGCATCTTTCTCATGCCTTACTGCATCTTTCTAATGTCTTGCTACAGCTACTGTGAGTTCTACAATAACTTCATATTTGCAGTCTCTAGATGAGTTGCATGGGAATAATCATCTCTCCTAACCCCCACGCATATATACCTAGACCTGTGGCCCATAACCTCTTTGAATATTGTTGTTGCATCCTCTTTAGTGTACTTCTAAGGTTCCAACTTAGCCAACTTTCTGACCATCTCATTCTATATAGAAAGAAAGGCAGTGGGAGATTATTAACTTCAATAAAAAGTTAAATGAATCCATACTAGATGAAGATACATTTCAATATCACTTCTTTGTTATAAAAATTCCATTCACATAATTCTATTTAGTCAAGGGAGTAACAAATTTTTCCTTTTTCTTTGACCACCACACATTTTTTAAAAAATCAACTAAATGGCTATCAGTATTAGACTGTAAACAAATTGGGGAAACATGTGTAAGCAAACCTGTAATTACACCAAAAAAAAAAGAAAAATACATCAAGTATGTAATAAGTATCTACCAACCAAAAATATTTAGGCTTACCCGTAGTTCCATTGGGCACACAAATGAGGTTCTTTTAGCAGTATGATTCATTTGTTGTTTCTCCCTATTACATTTATTCTGCTCCAATAGCCTTTGAAATTCATGTGTAAGAATTAAAGGCAATCATGACAATAAAACTATTGCAACCAGCATGTGAAATAATATCAATTGAAGAAGCATGTCAAACAATGTTACATTTTACCTTAAACTCCTCACTTCACCATCTCCCACATAATTTCACCAAAACATCTGGGTTCACCCATGATAGCCTATTCATGACTGCTTATTTGGCATTCTCGAATTGTTTGTAAATCTTATGCAGCTCATACTGTATTGCATTGAATTTCTTCTGGAATGTCTTCATTACAGTTAGTCAATGATTTTTCTTTGTCCAATCTAGGATGAAATGAGGCTAAACATTAATGAGAAATCATTATATTTAATAAACATGACACACGATATTAGCATTTTATCATGGTGGGAGATTAATGGAAACCCAATGTCTAGAGTTCAATTGTGTCAAATTTTAGATGATACCTAAACACGAGCTACCAATTCAGCATTTTCAAATTCATTGACAAATACTTCTTGTCCTAGATATAAATATATGTGTGTGTGTGTGTGTGTGTGTGTGTGTGTGTGTGTGTGTGACACAATAGTTGTGAATTAATTTCACTAGTAAGTAAAAAACTAGGCAATTATAAGGATATTTTAGTCTAATCTAGTTACATTAAAATCATGTAGCTTTTACTTTCAGACATCATTCCACATATATATGAAAGCTAACACATTATATTTTTTTTATAAATTTTTTGTCAAAGACTTTCACTATAAGAGAAACGGATTTTTGCGATCAAAAGTTTGTAACCAAAAGAACTATTTCTGACAAAAACGTACTTGTAGTGTTTCTTTCTTCCTAAAGTAATAATTGGTGCTGCAACTGTTTCATGGATATTGATCTCCTATAGGTGACTGGGGGAGATTACTCTTGGCAGATTCCTCCATGTAAGGGAAGTCCATTTAAGCCACTCATTGATGATTAGTAATTTTTGAAAGTAGGGCTTTATGTTTTATAAAAGTGTGCCATGTGTGTTGTTGTAAAAGTGAGAAAAGAAAAAGAAAAAGGAGAGAGAGTTGTAGCCATAGTACCAAAGAGTAGGAATTTGTCTCTTTCTCACACTTCCATTAGAGTTTTGAGGGATCATACGTTGTCCAATTTTAACAAAATTTTAGTAAATAATTTTTAATCATGAGAGCTTCATTTTGATTGATATTTTTTGTTGAAATTCCTCTCTATTTATTTACTGTAAATACCCACTTGGTAAGATCTTTTTTGTCGCCCTAGTTGATATCCACTTATATGGTGATGTTTATGTGTTGAGCAAAAAATATGGATATTTTTTTTTTATGTAATAGTAGCCTCTAGAGATTGCTCTAAAAAAGACAATTTGTAACCCCTTTATTATTAATAGTGGAAGCCTTAACTAGATTAGCGCCTGGTTTTTTCTTTATATTGGAGGGTTTGTTATGTAAAAATCTTAGGGTTTGTTTGGAAGATGAGATTGTTTCATTTTATCTAATTTCCTTTCCAAATATTAATCAAATACAAATACTTTTCAATTCCAAATTTTCAACCATCTGATCATTATATAATCATTACAATTTTTTCAAACTTCCAAACAAAACATAAAAGGTAATTCTACTTTTTCAAATCCTAAAATAAAAATTATATTAAAAAATAATATTCTAATAATATTTTTATTCAATTTTTTCTCTCTTCTTTCCTAAAACCTCATAGATCATCATACCTCAAACTATTTCATTACTATTCACAGATTTTCCAACTCATTTCATTTCCCAAGCATTCCCTTAGTGTCTTACTTGTAGCTTGCTTGATTTTCTTTATTCCATTTGTGAGTTTATTATTACTAGATTGTCAATTTAATTTGCACAAAAATAGTAAAAAATATTCCATTGTGTTTTCAGTGTTCAACCTACCAAAGTGTTACCAGAGCTTTGTTGATTATTTTGCTAATTATCTATATGAATTAAGTGGTAGATTCACGCGGTAGCATGATTAAACTCATTTTTTCAAATTACTCAATTTTGGAAGATAAGGATGGAAGATGTTTTGTATTGCAAATAGTTAAATGGATCTATTGATTTGACTAGTGTTAAACTGGAAAAAAAAAAAAAGACTAATGACAAATGAAAGATGCTTGTGAATTTAGAGTACTTGGATGGAAAAAGTGTTGCAGATTATCTAATAATTTTCAAAATCTTTTTAATGACTTGTCTACCATGAAGTTGTCTTGGATGATGAGGTTCAAGCTTTACTTTTGTTGAGTTCCTTGCTAGATAGTTAGAAAACTTTAGTTGTATCTCTTAGTAATGCAACTCCGAATGATATGATAATAATTCAACTCCGAATGGTATGATAACTATGAATTTGGTAAAAAAAATGACATGTTCAATGAAGAGGTAAGAAGGAGCAATTAGGAGGTTTTCTGTTTTTACCCTTTTTCTCTCTACGTGAGATTTAGGGTTTTCGTTTTGCTCTTGCGTTGGCTCTTCGGTGGGCTGCATGGCCGCCACAGATGGTGGCACCGGCCGGCCCTCCTTTGCTAACCTAGTGGACGTTGTCCCCCAGCCCATTCTTGAGACGGTGCTGCCGTTTAGATCCCCAAAAGTGCTAGATAATGAAGTGTATTTTTAGTTTTCACGTGAGGAGATCACCAAGTCTGCAAAACCCTTTCGTTATTCGGTTGTTCTAAATTTTTTGAAGCAACGACCGTCCCTTGATGTCGTGCGTTCTTTTATTCACAATCGCTAGGGTCTCTCAGCCACTCCAATTGTTTCATCTATGAGACGATCGAGGAACGTCTTTGTACGTATGTCGAACAATGCAGACTTCACAAAGGCTCTGTCGAGGGACGTATGTGAGATAAACGGCAATTACTATCACGCATTTAGGTGGACACCGGATTTTACAGAGGATGATGAACCTTCTAAGGTCCCGGTATGGATATCTCTCCCAAGTCTCCCTCCCAACTTTTATTGCGAATTTTTTAGCATTCTCATGTCCCCTATCGGTACTTTCATTCGTCGGGATAATTCAACATGGTGTGCCACAAGAACGGACAGGGCCAGACTATGAGTTGAGGTTGACATTGCCAAGGAGCCTCTATCTCACTTTTGGATTGGAGCACCAGGTTTACCTTCTAGTAGGAAGCAAGAAGTGGTTTATGAAACTCTTTCTGCCTACTGCTGTAAGTGTTGCATGCAAGCACACAATTCACGTACCTGTCGGGCAGAACAAATAGCACAAATGTGGAAGGCATGGGTAGGGGTGAAAGCCAAAGGGTTGAAAGAAACGAATGTGAATGAGGAATCTGTTGGTATAGTTGGGGTGAATGAAGAACCTGTTCGGTTCTTGAGATAAATCCATGTGCAATTGGGATGAATGAGGAATCTATTGTTGCAATTGGGGTGAATGAGGAGCCGGTTGCGGTTCTTGAGATGGATCCGAGTGCAGTTGGTGCAGTTGGAGACGTTACTGCTATTGATCTGCCAGGGGGTATTTCACCGATAGTGAAGGGAGTGGGTTGATGATATTGAAGAGGAACTAAGAATTCCTACTATTGCGATGAATTAGAATGATGTTGGGTCTTTGAAGCTTAGTGGGGAATGTGTGACTGTCTCACAAGTTTTTTCTTTTCCTGTGCTTTCTGCCACAGTCAATGAATTAATACATAATGGGGAAGGGTTTTCGGATTCTGCTGTTCGTGTTTCAGTTGAGAAAGAGATTGTGAATGATGCTCCTTTTGTAGCTCAGGAGATGGAGGTGGTTCTCGTGGAACCTGAAGGTGGAATAGATGAAGGAAAATTGTTTATTGAAGACACTGTTTTCTGAACTGGATCCAAATTTGCATCCAGAAGTTTTCCCTCAAGAAAAAGAATACTTGACCGAATTTGAAAGCAAAGAAGGTAAAAGAAAATATAAGAAAAAGAGTTTTGTTAAAATGCGAAGTTCTTCTCGAGTTCTTGCTTAATTCTTTAATCCATCTCAATGATTGATCCCATTTTTGTTTGGAACATTAGGGGTGTTCGGACCTCAAAATGTAGACTAAAAAAATGGATTAGTAAGTGGAGACTGAAAATTGTTGCTTTGTTGGAACATTTTCAAAATCTTGATGTTGCTAAGAGATTGGGTCGTATTTTGAGGTTTGATAACTTTATTTCGAATGAGGATGAGGGAGGTAAATTTTGGATCTTTTGGGATCGTATTCTCGAGTTGAGTTTGGTTCGAATGGGAAGGCAATTTATCTCTCTCAAAGTAGGCGAAGGTGTTGAAAATTTTTTGCTTACGATTATCTATGCAAAATGTACCATGGTTGAACAGCGTAGTTTGTGGGATGCTCTAAATTTTCATAATCTGGATTCTAACCCTTGAATCTTTGTTGGTGATTTCAATATTATCCGGAAGGATTCCAAGTATCGAAGAGGTAGGTCTCAACCTATTCAAACTATGGAAGATTTTAATAATTGGATTCAGTAGGGGGTTTGATTGAAATGACTTCCAAGGGGAATATTTTTTCCTGGTGTAATGGACAATATGGCCTTGCTTGTTCTTGGGCAAGATTGGAACTTGCTTGATGGATGCCTCGTTCTTGTCGGTATTTTATAATACTATATGTTCTTATTTGCCATGTTCTATTTCGGATCATGCTCCTATGCTTATAGAGTTAAAGAAAGACCATTTTTTTTATGGTCCATCCCCTTTTCGTTTCCAACAAATGTGGGTTGAACACCATGATTTTCTGGATTGTGTTCGGCAAGCTTGGTCTGTTCAGTAGATGGTACGGCTATTTAGAATTTGGTTATGAAGTTGAAACAGACGAAATTTGCCTTGCAAGCTTGGAATAAAAGGGTTTTTGGTCACACTTTGGAACATATCTCTGCTTTTGAAAACCAGGTTGAGGGGCTTGAACTTCAGTCTCAATTCAATTGGGATGAGAATTTTGATAGAGATTTACATGTGGCCAATGCTAAATTGGCAACTTGGCATCGTCGGGAAGAAATTCGTCTAAGTCAAATGGTAAAACTAAAATGGGTGACGGATGGTGACCGGAATTCCAGATTTTTTCATACTTGCCTAGCCTTGAAGAGGAGCAAATGGGTTCTAAGTATGCGATCGAATGATGCAATGTTTGAGTCTCCAGAGGGCATCCACCAAGGTGCAATTGATTATTTTTCATCCTTTTTACAAGGTGAGCCACCGGCTGAGCAACCTAATTTTGATGGCCTAATTGATCCTGTTATTTCTGAGGAGGAGGATGTCTCCCTTGTTAGTGCCCCTTCATTGGAGGAAGTATTTGCTGCTTTGTCTTCTATTCCGGTTAATAGTACTCCTGGCCTTGATGGCTTTGGGTTTGGGTTTTATAAAAGCTGCTGGGAGGTGGTTAAAAATGATTTGTGGAAGGCAGTATTGGAATTATTTTGATTCTAAGTCTCTTCTTAAGTTTTTTTATTGCTTCTTTTTTTGTGTTAATCCCAAAAGTGGACTCTCCAATAGGTTTTGATAAGTTCCATCCCATCAATCTTTGTTCGGTTTTTTATAAACCGTGCTCCAAAATAATTGTCAATCAGTTAATTGGTCTCTTGCCTCAACTGGTCTCTTGCCTCGTCTGGTTTCGATGGAACAAGGAACCTTTATCCCAGGTAGAAGTATCTTTGAGAACATAAGTCTCACTCAGGAAATGGTTCAGTCTATTAATAAGAGGAATCACGGCGGCAATATTATGTTAAAAGTAGATATGGTAAAAGCTTATGATCGTGTGGATTTTTGATAAAGATCATGTCGAGGTTTGGTTTTCCGCCTCAATTTTGTGACTTGATTTTCTTTTGTATATCTAATCCCTGGTACTTAGTTATGATGAATGAGACAATAAAAGGTTTCTTCCCAGGAGGTCATGGTATAAGACAAGATGATTCCCTATCTCCTTATCTGTTTATAATCCAACAAGAGATTCTTACCCGGATGATTCATCATAGTGTGGCTGAGCATATATTTGGGCAGTTTCAGCAGGTCGAGATACGCTTATTATTTCTCATTTGATGTATGCTGATAATATGGTTATTTTTTCTAATGGGAGCCAAATATCAGTTCGGGAGCTTCTAAGTATTCTGGGACAATATGAAAGATGGTCGGGACGGGACAAGTTATTAATAAACAAAAGTCTGTTGTGTTTTGTTCTAGTAAAATTTCCCAATCTTGGAAGATGCATCTTCTCCGCAACACTGGCTTCATAGAGGGTCACTTTCCTTTCAAATATTTTGGTGTGCCCATTATACTTGGTCATCTAAAGCAATTACATTTTAAATACATGGTAAATAAAATGAGACAAAAACTTAGTGGTTGGAAGATGCGGCTACTTTCTTCTGGAGGGAAATTGATTTTGTTACGTCATGTTATTTCAAGCATGGCCCTTTGTCTATTTTCTGTTTTGCAGATTTCTCAAGCTGTCATTCATAATATCCATCAAATGATAAGTTCCTTTTTTTGGGGCGAGTCAAATGGGAAGGATAAGAAGAAATGAATAGCTTGGAAACACATGTGTTGGCCTATGGCAGAAGGAGGTATCGGGTTGATAATTCCAAATGGAAAGTTAGAGAAGGAGATATCTTTTTTTGGTACAATAAATGGCATAATAATGGCCCCTTGATAAATGATTTGCCTCTTGTGGGTCAACCTTTGATTTAAATTAAAGAATGTCGATTGTCTGATGGATGGGATGTAAACTTGCTTGAAAATTTGGTGGGCTTAGATAATGTCGATGATATCCTTGTCTCTTTATCTGGTCTTAATTCGGGTAAGAATGTTCTTGTCTGGACCCAAACAGAGGAAGGTATGTTTTCAACTAATTATGCATGGCATTTTATTAGACTCTGAGGAGCCTCTTTTGCTTGGCATTCTTGGATTGGCCATAAAAGCCTTCCTTTAAAAATGTCTACTCATTTTTGGAAGACGTGGCATAGGGCTTTGGGTGTGAATGATAGGTTGCGTCGTGTTGGCATTCCAATTGTTTCCAAATGTGACTGTTGTTCTGCAGGTCATTATGAAGACATAAATCATCTTCTCTTTGAGGGTGATTTCCCAAAAAAAATTTGGTCAACTTTCTCCAATCTTTTTGGTTTACCAATGGGTAGAAATTGGGAACAACAAGTTTCCTCTTGGTTCCGGCGTGCTAAGTCGTCTTCTTAGGTGGGTGTTATTATTGGTCTCATGCCTATCATAATTACTTGGAGACTTTGGAGGCAAAGATGTCTAGCGAGAATGGAGGTCTCCTTAGAATTGTATGAAACAGTTATTAAATCTATCTCTGTTTGGATTGGGTTGCTTGGTCTTGTGAGTGATAAGTACTATCATTTGTCTCGTTTTGATGGCATGATTTTGGAGTCATTACGAATTAGACAAGCTCCGTTAAAAGAAAGGACTTGCAAATTAGTTCAGTGCCATAAACCTCCTTTAGGGTGGTTTAAACTAAACACGGATGAGAGTAGTCTTGGGAACCCGAGTTCTTGTGGTATAAGTGGTGTTATTCGCAATGATACTGGACAGCTTGCGAAAGCCTTCACCTCACCTAGTGGAGTGGGTTCTAATAATAAAGCAGAACTTCTAGCCCTATTATATGGCATGCGGTTGTGCATGTCCCTTCAACTTTTTAATGTAATCGTAGAGGTTGACTCAATGGTGATTATTTCTTGGTGGCATAGAGATCGTGTGAGGTTTGGTACTTGGAGGATTATTGGGATGAGATTGTGGTCTTAGCCCAATCTATTAATTGTCGTTTTCAACATGTTCTACATGAAGGTAATAAAGTGGCGGACTGGTTGGATAAAGCTGGTGCTATTTTGGACTACTCTAATACTTCTTCTTTGCCTCGGGTTCTTCGAGGGTTGATATGTTTGGATTTATCAAGGATTCCTTCTTTACATTGTTGTTCAGTTAGGTCGTGGTTTGGTTTTAAAATAAAAATAAAAATAAAAAGAGGTAAGAAGGAAAGAGCATGGTATTTCTTCTCATTTAGAGACATTTTAAAGAGAAAAAAAATGGTGGAGGAGTAAAAGTAGAAAACCTCATGGTGATAACAATTGTGATAAGTCAAGAGGAAGGTCCAATTAAAGAAAAGGAAAAAAAGTGCTTTCACCATGGTAAGCTTGGGCATATGAAGAAAGAGTGCAATCTAAAAAAGGAACAACTGAAAGGAAAAGGTGAAGTGCAAAAAGAAGAAAAAAAAAACTATATCAAGTGCATCTGATACTAATGCATTCATTGTTTGCAATGATGCTTATGTGTTGCTTATAAAGATTTTACTTGGGTGATTGATATAATAGCTTCTTTTCATATTACCCCATGCAAAGATTTCTTCTTTTCCTATACCAGTGGTAACTTTGGTTGGGCTAAAATGGAAAATGAAGCAAAATGTTAAATTGTGGACATATGAGATGTACAATTGGAAATAGCATTGGGTGCAAGTTGCTTTTCAAAAATGTCAAGCATGTTCCTAATATGCGTTTTAATTTAATTTCAATTGGAAATTGGATTAAGGCTATCATAATCACCTTGAGGTAGAAAGTGAAAACTTAGTAAGGGTTCTTTTACTTAGTTAGAGAAAGGAAGATCAACACTCTCTATAAGACAAATGTAAGTTTGATCAATGGAGGTGTTATTGTTGCTGAGAATGAAATCTCGATTGAGCTATGGCATAAGAGGCTTGGTCACACTAGAGAGTATCAGCCTTCCACTAGGTTTTCTATTCCTGAGTATGTTTTACTTTTAGATGGGAGAAAGCCAAAATGTTATCAAGAGGCTTTGTTGCATGATTAGAAAAAAAAAATGGTTGACAGTCATGCAAGAAGAGATGAAATCCCTGGATGAGAACCATACCTATAAGTTGGTAGAACTACCTAAGGGTAAAAGAGCACTAAAGAATAAATGGGTTTTCATATTGAAGATCAAACTAAATAGCTCACAAGTAGGGTAAATGGCACATTTGATTATGATGGGGTTTAGTCAGAAGAAAGACATTGACTTAAAAAATAAAAATAAAAATTGCCTGCTGTAAAAATGTCTTCTTTAGAGTTGTCTTGGATTTTGCTAGCAGTATGAATGAGGAAAAATTGAAAATTTTGATATAAAGACTACTTTTCTCCAAGATGACTTAGAAGAGAAAATATATATGAAGCAACTAGAGGGGTACACAGCAAGCATCTTGTGTGTCAACTGAAAAAGAGGTTATATAGGCTTAAGCAAATGCTTAGACAGCGATATAAGAAATTTGATTCATTTATGGTTGAGCACAGGTATGATAAAACTACTTCTGATCATTGTGTATTTGTTTCAAAATTCTCTGATTGTGACTCTATTATTCTTTTATTGTATATGGATGACATGTTGATAGTCGGTTGTGATTATGAAAAAATTAACAAATTGAAAAGATAGTTGAATAATTTTTTTCTATGAAAGACTTGAGGCGTATACAAATCTCTCATAATAGAAAGAATGTCAAGTTGTGGGTGGCTATCTCAAGAGGGTTATATAAAAAAGATACAACTAGTGAGTTCTCCACTTACAGGTCATTTGAAGTTAAGTTCAAAGTAAAGTCCTAGAAGTGAGAAAGAGAAGGAAGAAAAATGTGTCTTATGCATCAATTGTAAATAGCTTAATATATGTCATGGTATGCATAAGACCTGATATCACTCATATTGTCGGAGTTATTAGTCAATTCCTCTATAATCTTGGCTGAGGACACTGGGTAGTTGTGAAATGAATTCTCAGATATCTTAGAGGTATTTCCTATGTGTGTTTGTGATTTGGTGAATGTGGTGGTAATTTAATTTTATGTTCCTATAATCGCTCTATTATTGCAAGTTTCTCTCTTGTTTTAGGTACGGGAGAGATCAATGCTTTCACTGAACTGTTAGCTTTGAGAATTGGTTTAATTTTAAGCTGTGAACTGAGTGTTTCTGACTTGATTGTTGAGCCAATTTTTGTTGTTAATTGGCTTAATAAAGACTCTTTTCCCTTGAATTATACGAATATTTGGGATGATATTGCACATTTCAAGAACTTTTTCCCTTTTAACATCAATTATGAATATAGAGAAGGTTATATACTTGCAGACAACCTAAACAATTATGGTGCAATGGGACACACGTTAAGTTTTTCTTCTCTACTTCAACTCTCTAAACCTATGATTGCTTTGCTCTCTCTGGATTGTGTAGGACTTTCGACCATTCAACACTAATTTCCTAGAATGTTTCTCGTTTCCTTTAAAAACTTGGGTTTTGAAGTTTTATCTTTCTATTCTTGTAATTTCCAAGTTTATCATTTTTGTAAAATGTATTCATCAACCATAATTAAGGGTAATTAATAAAATTGGGGTAACATCCTTTTACCAAAAAAAAAAAAAAAACAGAGAGAGAAAAAAAAAAAAAAAGATTGTTCATGGCACATGTTAGATAGGGAACATACTAATTTTTGAGGGATACTTTGATGGCAAAAAGGAAGTAGGATTGATGACCTTCAAATTGTTGACCTAGGTCATCTTTGTCCAATGTTCTCACTCTTTTTTTCGTATTCCAAACTTTGTAATGTTTCTACAATTCATGAGCAACATCTTTCTTCTTTTTTCCATAATAATTTTTGAGTACAAATGAGCCACTAGTTTTTTGGCTGTGTTTTATGCATATTGCAATTTTATCTTATTCTTTTTTATTGTGAATGCCTCACTAATTGGTACATATTGTCTATATTTAGACCATAATTTATTATTATTGGAGGTTAAGTACTAGAGCGGTTTAATTATCTTGTATCATCGTAATAGAACAAGACTGAGATCATAATGGTGTAGAACAATGGAGAGATGACAAAATAAACTTTGACAAATGACAAACTAAATTAGACTTGGAATGATTTATTCATTATAATATATTGAGAGATGCATTACAAGCTTAGATATAGATACTTCCAACATGAAGCAGCTGCAAATACAGATAAATATTCCTTTCAAATAGAGAAGCATCTCTAAACTTTGAAAGTTCCAATACAAGTTAATTTATCGTGACTAAAATAGAAAGAAAGAATGAGCAACATAACCCATTATATAAGCCGGCATATATATGACTCATGTTTATATACCACGTATATAATGAACAAATTCTGTAGTAGTTGTAGAAGCTCATCCAAGCAAGCACGCTAGTGTGGACTACCGCCCCCAGCCCCAGAGCCTCCACCTCCACCTCCAGTACCTTTGCCATTGCCAAACCCTTGTCCAACACCTGCACCACTGCCAGCACCACCACCAAATCCGCCTCCACCACCTCCTAAACCTCCTCCACTTGCTCCACCACCTGCTCCAGACCCACCACCACCACCACCACCACCACCTCCTCCTAAACCTCCTCCACTTGCTCCACCACCTGCCCCAGACCCACCACCACCACCACCACCATGCCCTCCACCTGCCCAAGATCCACCACCACCACCTATGCCTCCACCTAAACCTCCTCCACCAGGTCCACCACCAATGCTGCCACCTGCCCCAGATCCACCACCAACTCCACCATAATTCCCGCCACCTGCCCCAGATCCACCACCAGCTCCTCTACTAATGCCCCCACCAGCACCAACACCACCATCCGTACCTCCAACACCACCTCCTAGACCACTGCCGCCACTAAGGCCGCCACCCTTACCAAACCTTCCATGCTTAAACCCTTTCTTGTAAATGCCATGATGTAGACCTCCTTTCTTATACAAATGCGGGGGACCAGGTAAGTGCTTGTCATCTTCAACCGCATTAACATTAGCCACAACCAAACCACTCGCAAGAAAAGTACACAATAAAACAACCACAAGACAACCTGAAAGAGCCACCATTGTTAGTTCCAATAAAGAAGCAGAAAAATTACAACAACGACAGCTCGAGAAGAAGAAGAAGAATAAGAAGAAGCAGCTAGCTAGCTGAATAAAAGGAAGCAGAGCCAACTGTAATCATGTAGCGGTGCGACAAATGAGGGTGGTATATGATCTATATAAGAGAAATAAGACGTTATGCTCACGATCACCCAACTATATATCATGCTCAATTGGATCAGTAAATGTGGCTCATGATCTGTCATTGAATATTTACTTGCCCAACTGTCCTCTCCCCAACATGCTCAGAAACAAATTAAGGCAATACTGTTTTGCAATAATTTGCACAAGACTTGGCTTTTGACGTGTGGCGTGCATGGAGAACTAGAACTAGTTCCTTCGATCATCATCAACTTTCAGGTTTCGCTTTTCTATTTCTAATTTTTAGGGATCAAAAAGCATCGAACCTGCTGCGGGTTTGCCAATATTGGATCATTTGGAGATGAAGTTGAAATTAAGGTACTCATGTGTGGAGCTAGATCTACTTTCTCAACCTTAATCCTGTGATGCTAGTTTAATGGCCAGGGGGCTTTGCTTTCTAATACCAATATTAATTAATGCAGCGAGAGCCAACAACGTACACCTTTATCTCAATTCATGGTTTTTTTTTTTTTTGTTTGTTTCCCTTTTCACGTGCATAGCAGCTAGCAACAAGTAGATGAGGGAAATGCTAGCTGTTTGGAAATTATGAAAACCTTACTGGATTGATCTTGTGTGCTATATATATATATATATATATATAATTCTCTGATTTTTTTTTTTTTTTTATATGGATGACCTTTATAATCGGATAGGGAAAATTTATCAAATCTTCTTAGTCTTGGATGCGGATCTTAATTGATACCATGAATCCATGTTATTGTGGCAGCTTTTGATAAAACCGCGCATCCGCCATCACAATTAATACCGAAGAAGATAAGAGGCCGGCCAGTTTTGAGCTTATAGCTAGCCGTGCGACTAGAGATGGGAGGGGACGCAGGGGAAGAGAGCATATATATATATATATATATGCATGTGAACTTGAAAGGCTTCAAGCCTTCTTTATGTATAACAAATTAATTAAGGACTACCAAATGCTTCTTTCATTTCCAATAATATTTAACAGAAATTAAAAAAAAAAATTCATTTAAAAATTAAAAAGAAAAAAGAAAAAAAAAATCACTACTCATGGTTGGAAAAAAAGATTATCAAATGGGATGATAAGTAGTCTCATTTTTCTTATAGGAAAAAGAGAATGCAAGCAACCTTTCCAAAAATATTGGTAATTCAATATTGTTTACATATGCAAATTAATTTTTTTTTTTTTTTTTTTTTTTATACAAGGGGGTGGAGGCTTTCAAACTCAGATTTTTCATTTGGAAAATCAAGTCATATGCCATCTGGCTCTTGGCTACTTATACAAATTAATTGAACTTCATAAGTTGATGCGCATGCAAACATTTCCCTCCTTTAAGTATAGAAAGCCTAATACATAAAACCTAAAGTTTATTTCCCATACATCTAAAAATTATAACCAAGAGTTAATTGTCCAAGCAAACCACTCATAAAATGGATAATATATTTATATAGGATACAAAGTTGTTGAAGTTTTTACCTTTTTTTGTTCCAAACAATGTGATTTGACCCTTTGGCATTTCCTTCAAATGAATGCACCTTGTCATTATGTTAAGACAACAGCTGCTGATCATTGTTGAAACTGCAGCTAGGCAGATCCCAATTGTAAACTGTTCACCTGCAATTGAATTGATAGGATGATCAGTACTACAAGAATTCGATATATTTATAACACATTGGTAGTACTAAATTGAGATAATTAATTGAGTGGTGAATCTTGACATGATGATATATATATGATATTATCAAGATTTAGTAAACCACATTTAGAGGAGTACTCGTGTCATGTGTTTGTGTGTGAAGCCCATGCATGATCACTTTCTTGCCATGAGCATTGTTTCAATTGGCATGACTCACCTATTTGGTTCTTTCTTGTTAATATTAGTTATTCAAGGAATGAAGTTCACCATATGGCCATGATCCTTCATGCTTTGATATCGTGATTAATGATCATTTCTAGATCGGGAACGATACAAACACAACCAGTATACAACTCTTTTCAAAATTGTTTGATGTAGCGGGATATATATATTAGTAGAGTTATATATGCTATATACAGTCACATTTGTGTACTCCTTACGCACTCTATTGATGTGATTGACTAGTACAATTATTTTAGAGAAAAAAAAATAACGCACTTAATCACACTAGTGGATTGTGTAAAAGAGTACGCAAAAATAACTGTATATAGAAATTTTGATATTAGTTTAGTTCTGCCATGTCGACCCATAACTCATTTGCCAATGTCATTAATTTCAAGACCTTCTCATTTCTCATCTCTGATCTACTTGAATCTCCACACATGGAAGAGTCCCGCCAACAATAACAACGAATTTGGAGTCTGACAACTTTGTGACTCCTCTTCGACTCCCTTAATTTGGTGATTCCACTCAGATATGGTTTTGGAGTCATTGGCTATTTTGATGCCAATTTATGCGGCGCAAGCATATCTGAAGGAATAAAAGAAGCAATGATCTAGATAACAATATATGTAAATAACCTTAGAATCAGATCCACACAGCCTAGATGTTGCATACGTATATTGATATACTGACCTAGTCATTATGGACAAATGTAAATGTAAATTTTTTCTTGTATCTTATCATTCCGATCCATATATATAGTCAAGTTGTAACTTTTATTTAATTGAGGAAAGCTCCTAATTAGGTTGTATGAACAACCATTATATATATATATATATATATATATTTATATATATGGGAAACTGATTTTACTCATTCATCATAGTAAAGTTACAACTATGACCGGATACATATAGAAAAATTCCCAGATCACAAGCCAACTGCTGTGTTTGGTGCTTCTTCAGTACACAAAATTTCTTTGTAACTGATATGGTCTTAACTACTATTGTAGCTCTCTATAGACAAACCATCTAAAAGACAGCACTTTATCTAAAATAGAGACTTAATCCCAACCCTCCAAAAGAGGAGATGACTTAACTTCTATGTATAAAACGTCTAAGAGACGATCTTTTATTATTATTATTATTATTATTATTATTATTATTATTATTATTATTTAACTAAATAAAAGAAAACAACAATAAAAGCAGAAATATAGATGTGAAAAAGGCGAAATATAGTCTAGATCTACTCCGGTAATTTTTAAAGGCAATTTTTAAATAAGGTCAATATTTTAGTGGTAGACTAAGTAAAAAGGTTAATTGTATGAATACTCATCATTTAAAAAAAAAATCAAATAAGGTAGTTTTCATAATTTAATGGTATGTACAATTGAAAATTAGATAAAAGTATAACTTTCACCCTTTCAAACTATCAATTAAGTACCATATCGATATGTCACAATGTAATACTCAAAATGTCATATTTGATATATTATACGTACCTACTAAATTAATATCATGCATATATATATGGTTGCAATATGCACATTATATATACTTTAAAATCTGACCGTCAAGATTATTCTATATCACCCATTTTTCATATGTATTAATGATACAAATAAGAGAGATGAATGTCTTTAATTTTAACAAAAGTAGTCATTTGTTGGAAAAAATTATCAAAATGAGTAATGTTACATACAGTAGTGGAGTGCGCAAGCATGTTGTGCAGTTGTTTTGAAAAAGAATGGGGTCCACTATTAAAATTTAATTTCTTTTCATGTTTGTCCCGTATTTATTCATTTTTTTTTTCAAAATGATTGTACGACACTTGCGCACCCACAGCCGCAACTATCATTCTCCTTTTAAAAACATTACCCCGTAACAAACCCTCAATTTTCTTTTTTTAAACTCTATTTAAATATTCTCCCTAATTCTTTTTTCACTCTTTATTCCAACAATCACATTATTTTAGTATAAACGAGACAACTTTCTCGCCAATTTCCATTCACCACAACATGATAAGTTTCTTTTCGAATTAATTACATGTATTTGTTATTGAATCAATCTCTAATGAAGAGCTTGAAATAATGATAAAATTTGTTATTGAAGAAGGGTCAAAATTACATAGTTGCTCTAATGAATCACATTGATCATCAAACGAGATCAATTGCGAGCTTATCAAAACGTTTTCCCCATTTTTACTAATACATGTATTTATGGGTATATTTGGGTGTGAGATCATCTCACCTTAGTTAAATATATGAAAACTGTTGAACTCAAGATTTCAAGTTTTGTGTAATTATATATTTACACATGGATTTTGATGATAACAAATGAATTCAAAGAATGAAGAAGTCTCAAGCTCAAGTTGTCTACACAATGGAGTCAAGCACATCAAAGAAACAAGCATGAACAAGAAGGGAACAAGTTCACATTAAAATTATAGAGTAATGTTGTAAATCTCTTCAAAATTTGAAATTAGGATTAATGCTCAAAATTAATATTTTATCATAAAGCATTAAAATACATTTTCCACATGTGCATGAATATTTTTGAAAATTAAATTTGAAAATTTTGAAAGATGATTGATTGTCATCTTTTGAATGTGCATGCCTTGATTAAAGGGTTGAACTTTGAAAATATTAAAGATGATTGATTGTCATCTTTCACATGTGCATGTTTTATTTGAATATTTTCAAAAGTGATTGATGCTTTTTTAGACTTATACAAAAGGTAGATGATTTTGTTTGAAAAATTTGAAAAGTAAAGTGTGCTCATTTTGTCATATACAAAAAGTAAAAGATTAGGTTTGAATTTTTTGAAAATGAAAGTGTGCTCATTTTGTCATATGCCAAAAGTAAAATATTAGGTTTGATTTTTTTGAAAAAGTGAATGATGTTGTCTTTGACAATTGAAAAAGAAGAACCTTTTATTTGAATTTTTTGAAAAAGTGAATGATGTTGTCTTTGACATGTGAATCTTTTTAAATTTGAATATGAAGTCTCATATGCCTATAAATAGATCATTTGAGAGCTTCACATTTACAACACCAAGAGCATACAACATTCATTCAAAGCTTTCATTCTCTCTTCTCTAAGCATTGAGCATTAATCCTTGTTCATTTTGAGAGATATAGTTTGCGCTGTATTGTTCTTATTTCACTCATTGAGGAGTGTTTTCTGATAATTTACCCACTATCAGCTTTTGTATCAGAAAAATGGTGTGTATAACCCTTGTACGTGTAGAAAGTATTCTACACGGGGAATAGTTGAATCACCACGTGTAAGGTGATTGCAAGTGTAGAGGGTGTTCTACACGGATCCTTTGTAGCGGTGTTGTTCAAAGGTGTAATAGGTTTCTATCTCCACCTGAAGGAGGTTGAATAGTGAATTTGGGAATCCTCAAGGGGTAGCTTGAGGAGAGGACGTAGACAGTGAAGCCGAACCTCGTTAACATACTGAGTTTGCTTCTCTCTTACCCTTACTCTTTATATTTATTGTTATTTCATATTTTGTTTATATTTTATATTATATATTTGATTTATAATTGTTATTTTTTTTAATACAACTCAATTCACCCCCCTCTTGTGTTAGTCATCTGGGCAACAATTGGTATTAGAGCTAAGAGCTCTATTATAAGATTAACTATCTTTTGAGTTAAGATCTTATGGCTAACATTGTAGCTTCATTTGGTGAAGGTCAATCTAGTAGTCGGCCTCCACTCTTTTGTGGAGATAATTACTCATTCTGGAAAGTTAGAATGAGAATATTTCTTCAAACTCAAGGTAGAGAAATCTAGAAATGTATTGTAAATGGACCTTATATTTCAACAAAAGTGGTTGATGGAGTAAAGGTCAAAAAGGAAGAAGAAGAGTTTGATCGTGAAGACGATAGACTTTATACTTTAAATTTAACTGCTATGAATGTATTATATAATGTTCTTAATGGAAATGAGTTTAATAGAATAATGAATTGCGCTACGGCAAAGGAAATTTGGGATAACTTGGAAGTAACTTATGAAGGAATTTCGCAAGTCAAGGAATCAAAAATTTATATTCTTACTCATGAATATGAAATGTTTAAGATGAATGATGATAAATCTATTTCTAGTATGCACACTTGTTTTACTAACATCATAAACAGCTTGACAGCTCTTGGCAAAGTTTATTCCAAAGTGGAGATAGTAAGAAAAATTCTCAACTCTTTACCAAAACGTTGGGAATCAAAAGTTACAGCGATTCTTGAAGCTAGAGACCTTAAGAAGCTCAAAATCAATGAACTCATCGGGTCACTTATCACCCATGAGTACACATTGAAAAGAGGAGAAGAAGAAGGAAAGTCAAAGAAGAGCTTAGCACTTAAAGCTGTTCCTCATGAAAGTGAAAGTGATGAAGATGAGAAAAATGACGATAAAGATGAAGAAGTTGCGATGATAACAAGAAGAATTCAGAGGTTCTTGAAGAAAAATAAAACTCCTCCGAGGAAATCCTTCAAAAAGTTTTCCAAGAAAGATTCAGGTAAAAATGACACTTTAATTTGTTATAAATGCAATAAACCTGGTCATATCAAGCCAGATTGTCCTCTGCTACAGAAAGATCGAAACAAGGGCAAGAAAGCAATGAAAGCTACATGGGATGATGATTCAAGTAGCTCAGATAGTGAAGCAAACAATGAAGAATCAGCAAATCTTTGTCTTATGGCTAAAGATGACATTGAGGTAACAAATCTTGATAATATTGAAAATCCTTCATATGAAGAATTGCAAAATGTTTTAGAAGAGATTTATGAGAAATTTGAAAAATTGGGTATCAAGTATACTGCTTTGAAAAAGAAAAATTCTTCTTTAACAAACGAAATTGAAATTTTAAGAAAAGAAAGTATCATTTTGAAAGATGAAAATCTTGAATTGAGTAATAAGAAAACCGATTTAGAAAATATTGTTGAAAACTTTACGAATGGAAAAAGAAATTTTGAAAAACTTCTTGGTAGTTAAAGATGTGTTTTTGACAAGGCAGGTTTGGGATATATGCCAAAACAAAAATACAAACCTTATAAAAATTTCTTTGATAATCATTCTACATCAAAGACTAATATTCAAAATTCTTTTCATAAAAATAATTTTGTCAAAAAAGGATATTATTATAATCATTCAAGTTTTTCATATATGTCACATGCTATTTGTAATTTTTGTAATAGAAATGGTCATAATTATCATACTTGTCCTATTAGAAGAAATCATACAATGACTATTAAGGCCATATGGGTACCTAAAAATCTTGTTTCTTCTAATACTAATAAATAAAGGACCCAAAGAACTTGGGTACCAAGAAAAACCATTTTAATTGTTTTTATAGGTATGCATGAAGTCTTCCACAAGTAAAAACAAATGGTTTTTAGATAGTGGATGTTCAAGACACATGACGGGAGACAAGATTAAGTTCTTTTATATTAGATCTAAAGAAGAAGGATACGTGACATTTGGAGATAACTCGAAAGGGAAGATCGTGGGAATAGGTAAAATTAGTAATGAATCTTCTCTCATAATTGAAGATGTTCTACTTGTTGAAGGTTTAAAACATAATCTTTTGAGCATAAGTCAATTATGTGATAAAGGATTTACAGTTACTTTTAAAATGGATAAATGCATTATTTTGAATGATCATGATTGTAATATTTGTTTTATTACTTTTAGAAACAATAATGTTTATACAATTGATTTTGAAAAAATTATCTCACAAGATGCTATTTGCTTTTCAGCTTAAAATGAAACTAGTTGGTTATGGCATAGAAGATTAGGTCATGCCAACATGGAACTTATTTCCAAACTTTCAAAAAACGATCTTGTGAGAGGTTTACCAAAAACATATTTTCTTAAAGACAAAATTTGTGATGCATGTCAATTTGGTAAACAAAAACTTCTTTTAAAACTAAGAAACATATTTCCACTACTAGACCATTGCAACTGATACACATGGATCTTTTTGGACCAAATAGAGTTGCAAGTCTAGGAGGAAAATATTATGCATTTGTTATTGTTGATGATTTCTCTAGATATACTTGGGTCATCTTTCTTGCTCATAAAGATGAGGCACATAATGCCTTTACCAAGTTATGCAAGAGAATTCAAAATGAAAAGGGCTATACTATTTCAAGTATCCGAAGTGATAGGGGAAAAGAGTTTGTTAATAAAAATATTGAAACATTTTGTGATGAAAACGGTTTTGTGCATAATTTTTCTGCTCCTCGAACTCCTCAACAAAATAGGGTAGTAGAGAGGAAAAATAGATCTCTTCAAAAGATGGCAAGAACAATGCTCAATGAGAACAACTTGCCTAGTTATTTTTGGGCCGAAGCGGTAAGTACTGCATGTTATGTTATAAATAGAGTTATGCTAAGGTTTAAGTTAGATAAAACCCCCTATGAGCTTTGGAATGAGAAAAAACCCAACATTGGTTACTTTCATGTATTTGGATGCAAATGTTTTATTTTGAATGACAGGGATAATTTAGGCAAGTTTGATGCCAAATCTGATGAATGTATCTTTCTCGGGTATTCTACTAATAGTAAAACTTATAGAGTATTCAATAAAAAGACTTTGACTGTACAAGAATCTATGCATGTAGTATTTGATGAATCTAATTCTCCACTCTCCAAGAAATCTATTGATGAAGAAACAGAAGGTATAAATAACACAGAAAGTCTCAATCTCAACAAAGAGAAACCAATAGAGGAAGTTCAACATGGAGCCATCAGGAAAGATCATCAAAATTTAATACAAGATGCAACCAAACTGTGAAAATTTGTGAAAGATCATCCAGTGGAACAAATTTTGGAAGAACCTTCACAAGGTGTAAGTACTCAATCATCTCTTAGAAAAATTTGCAATCATACTGTTTTTCTATCTCAAATTGAACCCAAAAATATTGATGACGCACTTATTGATGAATCTTGGATTCTAGCTATGCAAGAAGAGTTGAATCAATTTGAAAGAAATGATGTTTGGACACTTTTTCCTAGACCCAAAAATCATACTATTATTGGAACAAAATGGGTTTTTAGAAACAAAAAAGATGAGTCCGGAATCATTACTAGAAATAAGGCTCGACTTGTAGCCCCAAGGTTTTAATCAAGAAGAAGGAATCGATTATGATGAGACATATGCACCTGTCGCAAGATTAGAAGCTATTCGAATGCTACTTGCATATGCTTGTTATAAAGATTTCAAACTTTTTCAAATGGATGTTAAAAGTGCTTTCTTAAATGGTTTTATAAATGAAGAGGTATATGTTGAGCAACCTGCAGGTTTTGAAAATCATATTTCCCCAAATCATGTTTTCAAACTCACAAAAGCACTATATGAACTTAAACAAGCTCTTAGAGCTTGGTACGAGAGACTCAGTGTTTCTTGATTGAAAAAGGTTTTTCAAGAGGAAAAATCGACACAACTCTTTTCATTAATATGAAAATGATGATATTCTTTTGATTCAGATTTATGTTGATGATATAATATTCGGTGCTACTAATAAAAATATGTGTCAAGTTTTTGCTAAGACTATGCAGGAAGAATTTGAGATGAGCATGATGGGAGAACTTACATTCTTTCTCGAATTGCAAATTAAGCAAGCAAAAAGTGAGACATTCATCAATCAATCAAAATATATTAAGGAATTATTGAAAAACTTTGGGATGGAAAATGCTAAGAAAATTGAAACACCAATGAGCCCATCAACTAAACTTGATAAAGATGAATCCGGTAAGCCAGTTGACTCGAAGATATATCGAGGTATGATTGGTAGCTTATTATATTTAACACCCAGTAGACCAGATATTATGTTTAGTGTGTGCTTATGTGCACGCTTTCAATCATCTCCAAAAGAATCACATTTAATTGCAGTTAAGCGCATTCTTAGATATCTTAGTAGTACAATTAACCTAGGGTTATGGTACCCTAAGCATACATCTTTCGATCTAATCAGCTACACAGATGCAGATTATGCTGGCTGTAAAATAGATTGAAAAAGCACTAGTGGAGCAAGCCATTTCTTAGGTCATGCATTAGTTTCCTAGTTCAGTAAAAAATAAAATTCTGTTGCACTATCTACTGCTGAGGCAGAATATGTTGCTGCGAGTAGTTGTTGTGCTCAAGTTCTCTACATGAAGCAACAACTTGAAGATTTTAAACTCAAGTATAATCACATTCCAATCAAATGTGATAATACAAGTGCTATAAATCTTTCAAAGAACCCAATACAACATTTTAGAACTAAGCATATTGAAATAAGATACCATTTTCTTCGAGATCATGTGCAGAAAGGCGATATAGTACTAGAATTCACAAACACACACGATCAGTTAGCAGATATTTTCACAAAACCTTTACCAGAAGATAGATTATGTATGATCAGAAGAGAAATAGGTATGATGCATGCTATGAATATCTCTTAAAAGATAGACGAGAATCAATAAAAATAGAGATAGATTTTTTAAATACTTTTACATAAACTTGAGATTTTTAGCCTCATGTTTGAGACGCTCATTCTCTTCATACAATATCATGTCATTCTTGTCCATGGGAACCGGCAAGCGGAATGAAGAATCTAATAAAGATTTCAACTGTTTATTCTTCTGCCGAATGATTCCTTCCCTTGTGTGAGACTCTTGAACAATTCGTTGAAGTACAACAATTTGTTCTCTGAGCTTTTCAACTTCATGATTTTTTGCTTGTAGCCGCTGAGAAAAAGCAACAATAGAGGAAGAGTAGCGAGTCCCAAGACTCACCAAGTCATAAATAGCATCAGAATCTGACTTATTAGTCAGATTATTATTTTCTTGCTGCAACATGGCACCAATGGCAGCTGCAGAAAGGACAGGAGGTTGAGATGCAGAATGCCTCATGGATGGATTTAGAGAAATGTTAGAAGAATGAGCCATTGAGAAAAGAATAGAAGGCTTAAAACGAGAATGCTGAAAGAATGCAGATGAGTTATAGATATGAGATGAAAACTTGATGCGAATTAGATGAATTTCAGGACTGATTTTATAGAGATAGCATAAAGAATAAGACAAACTATTGTCTCTTCAAATCTTATTTAGTCAAAAGAAATACAAGATATGTTGGACACACATTGTCAAAAGTTTTCTTACTAAGCCAGCGAGATTAACAGTAGATTGTCCCTATTTTTCTAGTAAACGATGAACCTCTGCTGTTATCTGCCGATGTTGACCTTGTATCTGAACCATTTCTCGTTTCAGCTCCTCTATTCGTGGTTGCAGATCATGAGCATACCAATCTACAAATTTTTTCAACTCTTGGTTTTCTTGCTTTAACCTTTTATTCTCACTATCCTTATTAGCAAGCTTCTGTCGTAACTCAGATATTTGCATGTTAAGATGATCAATCTCACTCACCCTCGCCATTAACCTTCAAGACATGATCGTAACAGAGGCAGCATATTGACTACTGAGCATTCTTGATTCTGCAATAATCTCAGAATCAGCCTTACTAGAAAAACGATTCACTGCTCCTATCATGGTATTGACGGCCTCAGGAGAGAAAATTGATGATTGATGCGTCAAGGGTTCCTGATTCAAGTCTGGAACATTAGTGGAAGAGAATTGCTCAGCCATTCTATCATTGTGGTAAAACAGAACTCAGGTCAAGAAGCAATTATTTTTTTGGCATCTGATAGATGAAAATGATCATTTTTTATAGCAACTCAGAGCCTTCAATCACGTTTGTCAACAACATCAGGCGATTGTTTAAATCTCTAGCAGCACTAAATTCATAGAGTTAGGCCTCGAGACTTTGCAGCATTTGTCGGGTCACGGACGGCTCCTTTTTTTTTTTAACTATCTACAGTGACTATTAAACGCATCGTTTTCTTCAGTCCATTTACTTGTTGCGGATCCTTTTTAATGATGCCAAAAGGGGGAGAAGTATTAGACTAGAACATTAACATTGTTTAAATTGCTAAATTTGTTATATATGCTTGGAATTATATTTATACTTTTGCTTGAAAAACTAACGCACATTCTCAGGGGAGCTTAAGTATTAATACAGCTTTCAGGTTCTATCAAGTATTTGTCATCATAAAAAAGGGGGAGATTGTTGAACTCAAGATTTCAAGTTTTGTATAATTATATATTTACACATGGATTTTGATGATAACAAATGAATTCAAAGAATGAAGAAGTCTCAAGCTCAAGTTGTCTACACAATGGAGTCAAACACATCAAGGAAACAAGCATGAACAAGAAGGGAACAAGTTCACATTAAAATTATAGAGTAATGTTGTAAATCTCTTCAAAATTTGAAATTAGGATTAATGTTCAAAATTAATATTTTATCATAAAGCATTAAAATACATTTTCCACATGTGCATGAATATTTTTGAAAATTAAATTTGAAAATTTTGAAAAATGATTGATTGTCATCTTTTGCATGTGCATGCCTTGATTAAAGGGTTGAACTTTGAAAATATTAAAGATGATTGATTGTCATCTTTCACATGTGCATGTTTTATTTGAATATTTTCAAAAGTGATTGATGCTTTTTTAGACTTATACAAAAGGTAGATGATTTTGTTTGAAAAATTTGAAAAGTAAAGTGTGCTCATTTTGCCATATACAAAAAGTAAAAGATTAGGTTTGAATTTTTTGAAAAGGAAAGTGTGCTCATTTTGTCATATGCCAAAAGTAAAAGATTAGGTTTGATTTTTTTGAAAAAGTGAATGATGTTGTCTTTGACAATTGAAAAAGAAGAACCTTTTATTTGAATTTTTTGAAAAAGTGAATGATGTTGTCTTTGACATGTGAATCTTTTTAAATTTGAATATGAAGTCTCATATGTCTATAAATAGATCATTTGAGAGCTTCACATTTACAACACCAAGAGCATACAACATTCATTCAAAGCTTTCATTCTCTCTTCTCTAAGCATTGAGCATTAATCCTTGTTCATTTTGAGAGATATAGTTTGCGCTGTATTGTTCTTATTTCACTCATTGAGGAGTGTTTTCTGATAATTTACCCACTATCAGCTTTTGTATCAGAAAAATGGTGCGTATAACCCTTGTACGTGTAGAAAGTATTCTACACGGGGAATAGTTGAATCACCACGTGTAAGGTGATTGCAAGTGTAGAGGGTGTTCTACACGGATCCTTTGTAGCGGTGTTGTTCAAAGGAGTAATAGGTTTCTATCTCCACCTGAAGGAGGTTGAATAGTGAATTTGGGAATCCTCAAGGGGTAGCTTGAGGCGAGGACGTAGGCAGTGGAGCCGAACCTCGTTAACATACTGAGTTTGTTTCTCTCTTACCCTTACTCTTTATATTTATTGTTATTTCATATTTTGTTTATATTTTATATTATATATTTGATTTATAATTGTTATTTTTTTTAATACAACTCAATTCACCCCCCTCTTGTGTTAGTCATCTGGGCAACAAAAACTTTTGATTTATAAGCCGGTATGAATAATACACTTAGTAAAGTATTTGTATGATATAACTTGATTTGAAAGATAAAATTAAATTATGGATCTAACAAGTCAAATAATCTTACCATTTAAGTAAAGTGGATAATGTTGTCTACATCCCAGCTTGAGAATAAAATAACTTTAAACATATTTCTCATTCAAAGATGATGTTATTTCCAAGCTTACAAATCTTACTCAAATTTTTATAAATATCAAAATTCAAAATATAATTTTCAAAATGATTATTTTGGACAAAAATATTAAAAGGAATTAAAGAACTGAAGGTTACCATGTGGTGGGCGTGGCCTCCCTACGGTGACCAGAGTGCCTTGCCACGATGGGCAACACAATCTAGGTAGCCCCATGGCAACCAGGGGCATGGCCGCTGCTCACAAGCGACCCAATGAGGAGCGCCGTGGAGGCTAGATAGTGGCAGCCACAACTACCACTAGGTTGAGGCTTCTTTTTTTTTAATAATAATTTTAAGTAATTTAAAATTATCTATTATATTAAAAAATAATTGCTTTTACAATTCATCAAGCATCTTTAAATCTAATCTCAAACTCATCTTCTATTCACAAACATTTCTTAGAGATTTTTGTCTCATTTTACATTCAAGGCCTTAGTTTTTTTACATGTTTGATGATTAACATAAAATAGGTCTAGAAACCGGTGGTGGCTAGGCGACAAAGGCTCCTGCACTACTACATTCGAGCCAACTAGCTTAATGCACATTATATTAATTACACGTAGTGTAGGGTACAAATCACAGAAACATCCCTTCCAATTTAATAAAAGTAAATTTATAAATATATATGACGAGATGTCAAATCTACTTATATCTTCTATATATATAAAGTGTCAAACGGAATTTCTTGTTTTAACAGAAAATGTTGTTTTGCCGTTAATTTTTTTCTTCCCGTTAAGCAGCAGTTAGACCACCGTTTGTGGTTATTTGTGTAATTCCATTATCTAATTATAACTTAAAACAAGATATAATATAAATGTAAAAAGGAAGAAGAAGCAGCAAACCGAATGCGATTCCATCCCCCTAATCAGAAAAGCACATCCTCAGAAATTCGCTAGCCACAAGATTTATCTCTGCTTTGCAAAATCACAAGCCCCGAATACGATGCAGTTAATCAAGAAACTGACCATGAAATCATCGATGCTTATGCCGTGCATCTCAATCACTCTGTGTTTGAATCTCACCGATAAGAAGCTGCTCTCTTTGACCAGATTGACCTTAATTCCCGAGCGGAGGAGCTTTGAGACACAGGGAATAATTCAGAGGTCTCGTACGCTACCCTTCTTCTGTTGCTGCTCTTGTTCGCGTGGGAGATAACTTAATCGAACCAAGTCCAGTAAATGCACAGCTCTCTTGTAATTGCGATATCCATCTAAAACTTCCTGAGGCCGATACATTACGTTGTTGAAGAATTGCATAGCAAGAAAGGGCAATGGCTCGCTGTACTTGCTATAAACGGAAGTGTCGTACAAATTCTCCAGAACGAAGAAGGAGATCTGATTGTGGAGCAGAAGAAGATCCCTATAGAGATCTGGAGATGTCCATAACATCCTAGAAAGAGGGTCATCGGCTTCGAACTGTTTCAAAGAATTAACCCTGAGAAATAATTCTATTATAAAACATCAGATTGAGAAAATGAGGTTAGCAGAAGGAAAACAGAGCCCTAAGGGCTGGAGAGCAAACGGCGTCATTTTGGGGGAGAAAGGGGGATGGGCTTAAGGCATACGGGCTGGGCCCGAAAACTAAAGGAATTCGGCCCAAAAACAAAGAAAATCCCATTAGAACAAAACCCACCTGAAATTAGAAATTCAACAAAGTAAAAAGGCAAAATAAAAATCAACAAAAATCAAATAAAAACATTACAATTAAATATTAATAAAATAAAATAATCAAAACCCCCAACAATAAAATAATTTAAACTAGAGTGTAATTCAAATGTAAAAATAATTATTAATATCAAGAAAGGACATTATTTAAATTTTACAATTTAAAAATTACAAAATAATACCGTGAAGTTTGATCTAACTAGACAAACGTGCATTGCACGTTGCTTTAACCTAGTAATAAAATAAACTTTATAACGCGATGCATCGTATTAATTTATAAATTTATTTTTGTAAAATTTATTTATAGACTAATGGCTAGTTTGGGTATTAAAATATTCTGAAAATATTCTACTACTATTTAATATTTTATTATTATTTTTTATCTACTTTTTATTATTTTTTATTACTATTCATAACTATTTAATATTTTATTATTATTTTTAATTACTATTTATAAAATATTTGATATTACCTCACTACCCAAATATAGCCTAAATATTTTTAATTTTAAAATATTATAGTAGACTGTAAAAAGATAAATAATAAATGTCAAGGTCTACACTATTTTAAAACGTGAGCCCAACCCAATCCCGTTCCAAGTCCATGATCACATGACCCAACCATTCTGTAGGGCCCATATGACGTGGCAAAAAAAGAGTTGGGCTCCCTCTCGGCCGTCGGCCCGTCTGTCCAATTTTATTGACCACACAAGATCAGTCGCTTAGAAAAACCCGTACCAGGGCTCCGAGCCTCAGCCTCGGACTCCGCAGCTGTTGTGGTTCGTCGTACCCTGCTCTGATTGGAACTCTTCTCTCTCTGTTAAACTTCCTCGTTGTATTTTAACTTAATTTATTCACCGTCGCCAACTTCATACCCCTCCGATCAAGAACAGACCTTTTCATTCTTTCTTTCAAGTTTTGAATTACCGATTTCCAAGATACAGGTTCCAAATTCGGGTGTTACAACAATTTTGTTATTTATCGAATTTTTCTTCGTCAATGATTAGTATTTCGTTGATTTTGTTATAATTCTGATATGAATGTTTTGACAGTGGTGATCGTTGCTGCGCAAATTTTCGGCTGTTAATGTAGGCTTTGATCTATTTTTCTCAGTTGACTTTGAGGTTAGTTCCCGTCAATTCACTCTTAATCCAATTTACTTCCTCCTTTTATATTTTGTCCATATTTTGTGGGTTCATATTTTTTGGTTCTGGGATAATGAGAGGCGGTAATTGAGGATTTGAATTTGGATCTCTTTGGTTCTCTGCAGTTCGGGCTTCTTTTGGAATAGAAGCAATGGCGCAGAGCAATTGGGAAGCAGATAAAATGTAAAATCATTTGCTTTCTATTCTATTCTGCTATATGTTGCGTATGTTATTGTTGCTACGTTTATGATAATGGTTTCTTATAATCTTTTCTAACTTTGGCCAAATAACTCCAGGCTTGATGTTTATATATATGATTACTTGGTGAAGAAAAAATTGCATGCCACAGCGAAATCCTTCATGACTGAAGGGAAGGTTGCACCGGACCCTGTAGGTAATATACAGTTTTACTCGTACTGGATATTCCTTAAAATTTCGTGATATATTTTTTTCTTCTAATTTATAGTTTTCCTCTCTATTTCTTAATTTAGATTTTGACCTGAATGAAAACATTTTTTTGCGTTTAAAATGACGCGATACTTGCAAAAAAAACTTTTTGGGTAAGTAAAGAAAAATCTCACTTTTATAACCTTAATGAAAACTTATCAAAAACAAAAAGTAATGTTTCTTTACCTGAATGAATATGAAGAAGATTTGATCTCATGATCCTCATTTGGGTTGAATTTAAAATTGGTTTGGAAATTTGGTGGTCGGATTATTAGTGTATATAACTATTAGCCTACACATGCAGCAATTGATGCTCCTGGTGGGTTTCTTTTTGAATGGTGGTCTGTTTTCTGGGACATTTTTATCGCTAGGACCAATGAAAAACATTCGGAGCCTGCTGCAGCTTACATAGAGGTGGATCTTCAAATTTATGCTCATTTTTAACCCGCTAGCTTGATTCTTCATCTGATGATAATCCCTCATTTATTTTTCCCATTCCCTCCCATGTTAATGGTTTGCAGGCACAACAAATTAAAGCAAAAGAACAGCAGCAACTGCAAATGCAGCAGTTTCAACTAATGCGTCAGGCTCAGATGCAACGAAGGGATCCTAATCATCCTCCCCTGGGCAGTCCAGTGAATTCTGTAAACCCTGAAGGAGTTCTTGGCCAGTCTACTGCAAGTGCATTGGCAGCCAAGATGTATGAGGAACGCATGAAGCATAGCAATCCAATGGAATCAGAGACATCCCAACCACTTCTTGATGCTAGGATGGCCCTTTTGAAATCAACTACTAATCATCCTGGGTAGACTTGCCTTTAGATTTTATTTAACTATATCCATCTGATATTTTATTTGTGGGTAGCTGAATATCTCCTGGCTTATCTTTCTGAGACAGTCAGTTGGTCCAAGGAAACTCTGGAAGTGTGACTGCAGCATTACAGCAAATCCAGGCACGAAGTCAACATAACACCGTAATGACTTGAAAACATGATGCTAAGCACTGCATTATTCCGTTTTTGTTCTATTGCAACAAGGTTAAACTATTGATTCTTTTTGTTCCTGCAGGATATCAAAAGTGAAGTTAACATGGCTGCTAATCAGAGATCCTTACCTATGGATTCTTCTTCGATGTATGCGCAGGGAATCATGCAGTCAAAACCTGGAATAGGAAATGCAGGTACGATTTCTGTTTATAGTGAATTAGCATCCAGGTTGGCTCTACCAAAAAGAATGAAAAACGTAATTTTATGTGGATTTGAGTATTCACAAGGGGGCAAAGATTGAAGCAGTATGTTTCACAACGGATACCCCAATGATTCTTTTTTTAAATTTTAAAAATAGTCTTTGAGTTTGGTATTTATAGGCTTTAGTTTTTAATTAAAGGTTGCATCACTATTTTTCTGTGCATTTCTAATTTCATGGTGTTGCTGTAAACAGATCTAACTAAGGTATCATTTCATTTTTGTATACCTTTTTCATCTTGTATATATAAACAAGTCGAAAGGCATGCATAATATGCCATTCCTGGCTCACGTGATAGTGAGCAATGTTTGTGCAGTATTTTGGAAACAAAAAGTGTAAGATTGCATGTTATATTATAGAAAGTATATCCAGTTGATCAAGAAACCAAATCCCCCAAAAAGGTGATGAACAGGGACCTTCAAGAAACTGTTAAAAAAATAAAAACTACAGGAAGATAAATGTAATATACATTTGAACTGCTTATCAGAGTGCATTTATAGTCTTTTTGGTCAATTTGTTTCACTTTTTACTATTCTGGTTTCACAGTGAGTTAAGAGTGCCTTTGACGGTTAGCATTTATATAGCATTGCATAAAATAAACAATCTAAAGAGGTCAGTTGTATGAACCACTAGGGGTTGGCTCAAGTGGTAAATGCCTTGGTGTTGGTGCTATGCTTCCTTAGATCTAAGGTTCGAATCCTCTTGGGTGCAAACAATTTCTAGGGGCCATCAGACTAGGGAAACTTCCCATATTACCTGAGGTGCACTTGCAGGAAACTCATTGCCGAGGGTTTGCGCATCCCCGGGATTAGTTGAGACTTTGTTCTCGGATGCCTGGTGCCAATAATAATAATAATAAGTGGTCAGTTGTATGGATTGCTTAGGGAATCTTTTCAATCGTATCCTATGTTTGGCTGACTTTTGAGGATTGGGAAATAGATTCAATCATGCCCTTTTCCAAAATTGAGAGTTTACATGCTGTGCACATGGATTGTTTGGTGTCAGATGATTTTTAACAAAACCTTTCCAGCACCAAGCTCTTTGAGGTAAATCTCTTGAAGTTTCTTAAGGTTTATGGAGATCACTGAACCTCGGTCACCTTAAGGCACGCTTGAAGTGGCTTTTTTTTCCAGGAGACAGTTGTGCATCTTTAGTAATTTTTATATGAGAAGTTATGAGCCTTGGCGCAAGTAGTAAGGAATGGGGGTGGTGTTGGATAGATTACAGGTTCAATGTTCATCCATCAGTAAACTGGAAAAAAGAAAAACAGATTCAAGTATTCAACCTATCCCAAGTTGTTGGTTTCTCGGCAATGTAGATCGGGAAATACAAGGATGGATCCTTATTAAATTGCTCATAAGCAAAGAAGGCATATCCAGATAGGGTTGTAATTTACATTGTTTGATTAATCTAATGTGTTGTGTAAATTTTTTTACCAATCTTTTAAAGAGTTAGCATCAGAACATTGATTTAAATAGATCTTTTGCATGGAGGGCAGTGTCATAATGTCCAGTGTGGATCTTTTATTGTAGTGGAATTGTTGTGTACTTTGGACTTTATCAATCCGGATTCATCTTACATAACCTTCTAAAGTCTTGACTTAAAAAAAAAATTGGTGCTTGTCAAAGAAGTTTTTTTTTATTTTTATTAATCTTGTTAGCTCCTCAACCCCTGTATATTACTACTGTCCTCGCCCTTGTTCTATAAATATTTTTTGTGGTGAATCGAAAGCTTTGAATCTATAGCTTTTGAACTTGACTCCTCTACATTTTCTTCTTCCTGGGATTCATTTCTTAAATGTGTTTATCTTCTCCAATTGTGCCTCATAGCTCATATACATTTTTCTCCTCTGGTATTTAAAAGAAAAAAAAAAAAAAATTAAAGATTTCCTTGAAGGGTTTACCATAAACTTTTCAGTTTTATTCATATCGTTTTTATTTTTGTCTTATGTTTTCTCAGGCTTCATGTTGCTTTATTTTGGGAAGTAGAATGTCATTGTGGTGGATTGGTATTATATGTCTAAGAAGGGTAGGGAGTCTATGGATCACCTTCGTGTATGGAGTTTGCTCTTTAACTTTTTTGTTGTTGATTTGGATTATGAATAGCAACATCTTAGAAGTTTGGAGGTTGGCTCCTTTATTCTTAATCTGGTGTATTTAGAGAGAAAGGAATGCACAAACCTTTGAAGATGGAGAAACTTCGGCAGTAGAGCTGAAAGAATGTTTTTTACTGCCTTTACACATAATAGTTTGCTTTATTCCACTTTTTCTGATTTTTTGAACTGCAGGTCTTTTTTTCTCTTGAATAGGAAGCTCTCTTGTATAGTTTTCATGCACTAGGGAAGACCTCTCTGCTCTTTTCTAAAGATAAAAAAATAAAAAAATAAAAAAATAAAATAAAATAAAAAATTATATTTTTTCATTTCACTTACCTCAAGTCAAAATAAAAGATAGAAAAGCATGCCTTTTTATTTCCATGGAGCCTGATGTTTAGAGGTCTGTATGAATCCCTTGCTACAAGCAAATATAACTCCTTTCGGGAAATAGATGACATCACATGAATCACAAAAAATGCATGAATGTGGCTTACCAAAATATCTGTGGTAACAATGCGGCTTTTCTACCCACTGCAACTAAATCAGCACCCACCAACTCTTAAGTCATGCTGTGAGTAATTTTTTTATTCTTTGCTGTCTTTGCTTTTTTAGGGTTGAATCCTGGAGTTGGTAGCCTTCCATTGAAGGGGTGGCCTTTAACAGTAAGTTATACACTGTAGTACGTGTATGTGAGAATTATGGGAAAAATTATCCCCTCAATTCCAAGTTCCTTACTGAGGCATTTGTCAAAATATTCAGGGGATTGACCAAATTCGGCCAGGTTTAGGTGCACAAGTTCAAAAGCCTTTCCTACAGAATGCCAATCAGTTTCAGCTGTTGCCACAGCAACAACTCTTAGCACAGGTGCAAGCACAAGGAACTCTTGGTAGTTCACCTATATATGGAGATATGGATCCTCAAAGGTTTAGAGGATTGTCTAGGGGCTCTATGAATGCGAAAGATGGCCAACAAATTGGAAATGATGGATCCATAGGTTCTCCAATGCAATCAACTTCATCAAAGGCAAGCTTTTCACTCCCGCTCTTGTCATAATATGGTAGCCTTATGATACATGCTTACTTCTGCATATCCTTTATTGCGTGATTTATAATTCCTTTCTTTTCATTTAATTTATCTCAATCTGATGTTGAATGGTTCTTTTGATGTATGAAGATTGATTCTGTCCTTGGGGTGACTTGGACCTTATTAATTGAAAGACTTTGTGTTTTGATTATGCTCAGTTGATCAAGCATTGGTCTTCCATTATCTGCTGAAACCGTCCTTGCTGCTTGTGAAATTGGCTATTTCATATCTAGCATTGTTCTTTAAACAAATTGGGGTCTGTATTAAATTAGGAAAAGGTGAAATTCTTTAAACAAATTGGGGTTTTCAGGTCTAATTGCAATTGCTGGAAATCACAGAACTTTCAGAATAATTACAATAAGTTTTGACTAGAATTAATTAGGAATATGGTGCTGATCTCAAAAAGGATTTCTAAAGGACTCCTAACTCATTAAGAATCTTCTATATTATTGAGTACATATATCCTAGCAACCTTATTTGTATCATGCTCCACAAGTGTGACTATAATCTTAGTTACTCGCTAGTGAGGATCTTTTGCTGATATAATTTTCTCTATTGCAGCACTGGCATGAATAGAAAAGGAATTATCTGAATACCATCTCTAGTATCACCAAAGACATTGCTAATCATCTATGATAATACCCACATGTTTACTGATGTTTCATTTAGGTCTATGTAAAATTTTATAAAATTTTATTTAAGTAAAGAAAAGGGATTATCGCAGCATACTTTAATGTTTTTGAAAGTATTTTCATTTTTGTATTGTTGTTTAAGATTATCCAGTGAGCTCTCTGGTAACATTTTTCTGAACCGTTGGCATGTTCTAAGCAGATGAACATGCCACAGATGCAGCAGAGTTCATCTCAACAACCAGATCCTTTGCATCCACAGCAACTGCAGCAGGTTTTGCTCACTTATATTGACATAATGCCATAAAGAATGTTTTTCTACTGCTACGTCCATTTGTTTGCTATCTTCAAAAACTTCTTGGAACTGGAGGCGCAATCAATTCTTGATAGTTTATTGGATTATTTCTTGCAAGTTAGTAACTTGGTTGTTTATGCTGTAATAGAGTAGCCGAAAAAGGAAAGGGCCTTCATCTTCTGGAGCTGCCAACAGTACTGGCACGGGAAACACACTTGGTCCTTCACCAAACTCTCAGCCGTCAACTCCATCTACTCATACTCCTGGTGATGGAGTTGCAATGGCGGGTAATCTGCAGAATGTTGGTAGTGTGTCAAAAGGTTTAATGATGTATGGTGCAGATGGGGCAGGTGGTCTTGCATCATCCACAAACCAGCTGGTATATTATCTTTTGAGAAATTGTAATCTGCATAACTTACACAACTGGTAGAAAAGTTTTACACGTGCATGTTCCTTGCACTTTAAGCTAATATGTTAAGCCTTAGGTATCAAGTTGTTAAGACCATAGAGATGATTTAGACCATCACCATTATCATAATGAGTTGGCTAATTGGAGATTGTGTGTGAATTATAGGGTGCCAGTAATATTATCTAAACATGATGGTCTGAATTAGTTGATTATGATGGAGCCGATACTGTGTTGGGATCTTCCATCCTGTAATCATACACTTGTAATAAGATTACAATTCATTTAGGATCTGTAGTCTGGATTGCACATCTCTAAATTTGGGGTACTTTGTTCCAGAACGCACTTCATAGCTAGTTTGTTCCATGTATTACCGCTACTCATGTTAATCATATGGATCATGTGTTAGATAAGCATGCTTGGAGATCCTTGCTTAAGGTTGAAGGCTTCCATGGATATATGTTGCACTTATTTAGTTGTAATATGCTCTTATGCATCTCTTAGTTCAGCTAAATACAGCACATTATAAATCAAGGCCTGTTGATGACTTTGTCTTGAATTGCAGGAAGACATTGAACCTTTTGGAGATGTTGGTTCTTTAGAAGATAATGTGGAATCTTTCCTCTCTAATGATGATGGAGATGTAAGGGATTTATTTGGTGCATTGAAACGGAACTCTGCTGAGCAAGCTGCTGAGACTTCAAAAGGTAGTCAATGATCTCATGGGTTGGGCAATGATGATTGTTCAATATGATTGCAACTAAAGCTTTCTCTCTCCACATTAGGTTTTTCCTTCAACGAAGTTAGTTCCATACGTAAAAGCAATAGCAAAGTTGTCTGCTGTCATTTCTCTTCAGATGGGAAGTTTTTAGCCAGTGCCGGGCATGACAAGAAGGTATAATGCATTGTAGCAGGCAAGGCATGAATCCCATATTTTGAACAGGCTACATTAGTGAAAATCTTAATATATATATATATTTTTTAATATATTCCAGTCTGTTTGTCTAGAATCTTTTGATTTAGGAATTGCAGATCAATTAATTCTCCTACACTACTAATGAAAGTTCAAAGAACTTCTGTCTAGTGTTCTGATTTCTCATTGACTTTAATAAAATCAATATCTTAAGTCCTTTTGTTCGTTGTCGTCCTTTATCGCCATCATTCTGTGATGCAATCAATGTCTTTATATATCTATTTGGTATGTGCAAGGCATCAAAGCTTTTGTTACGATGTAGTTTTTGGCAAAACTATTAATTCAGGTTATTCAGAAAATTTATGAATTTAAGATTCCACTGTGAATTTGGCTGTTTTTTAACACAGGGAAAACTTGTCGTTTCTCTTCTAGTATGTCAAGTATAGGTATTGTGGAAGACATCTAGCAAAAGGTGAAATTCAAACACTGCTCCCCATGCTTTAATTACTTTGGGGTTTTCAGTGCCTGTCCTGTCAGATAAAAAAATAGTTCTGCATGATATCATGATGTTGAGTTTCTTCATCATAGTTGTTCCTCTCTTTTTTTAGCAGTGGCTCTAACCACAAACATAGCTCTGTATGATGTCATCATGTTGAGTTTCTTCATCATAGTTGTCCCTTTCCCTGTTGTATGAGTGGTTCTAATCAACTTTCCTGTTTGAGATGGCTAGCTTTTATATGGGAGATGCAACTTGTACAAAATGCTCTGAGTCAAGATTATGCTTCTTGCATTCCACATCGTGATTCACGAGATATATTAACGAAGCCATTCAAGTGGAAGGCATTTCAAAACCAGTGACAAATGCTCGCATCAAAGATTGGGACACACAGCACAGCCAGAAAATTTTATCAAATATAAAAAAGGATTTATTAAGCATTTTCTGCATTTATCTTTCCTCACATGGTTTAAATCAAATTTATATTTCATAATAAAGAAAATTTTCCAAGATAAAAGATATTCTATCTTGTGCAATGGATTAGAAAAGATTTAAATGGACAGGAAGAAAC
Source organism: Carya illinoinensis (assembly GCF_018687715.1). Classification (NCBI taxonomy): domain Eukaryota; kingdom Viridiplantae; phylum Streptophyta; class Magnoliopsida; order Fagales; family Juglandaceae; genus Carya; species Carya illinoinensis. Next base: position 20,389,027 of record NC_056753.1, on the reverse strand, counting down.
TGGAAACCAATGGTTGAAAGTTCAAATTTCATCCACCTGGGTTTCCCTTGCTGACAGTGTTTACTAATTTTAGAAAATTTCATGATTTTGCCATTTTCTGACTCGTTGGTTTTTGGAGTTTTTGTTTGAAGCTGGCATGATTATACTTGTTATAGGCTCACATTAGATGCTACTCAGAAGAGCTAGTTGTATCTAAATATGCATTTTCTTTCTTCTTTTGCTAAACATTGATTTCCCCTGAAGATGGGTTTACTGTGATGGTAGGATCAGTGAGATGTATATGCTTACTGTTTTTTATGTTAGTAGGTTGTTCTCTGGAACATGGAGACGCTGCAGACTGATAGCACTCCAGAAGAACACACTTTGATAATTACTGATGTTCGCTTCAGACCAAATTCAACTCAGCTGGCAACTTCTTCATTTGATAAAACTGTGCGACTCTGGGATGCTGCAAAAGTAAATTCCACATTTCATCTCTTTCTTATTAAACGCTAGGTCAGGAATTTGACAAGAAAATTTATGTTCTCCCCTCATAGTTTTGTTATTTTAGTAATACTAAGTATGATGGGTGCAACTGGTTGCTGCACTTTTTACTTCAATTGAATTCTTGGATCCATGAAACTTCAGATGCTAAGACTTTTATGTTTTTTTGTTGGCATACTTCCCCTGTACTTGGTTGCACCTCTTGTTTTTAGCTGGGAATTATTACTTTTATGAAAAGTACCACCTTGTTTCTACTTTTACCTTCTTCTATTTGTTCCCACCTCATGGAAATTGACTTTCACAAAAATAAAGTGAGCTGATAATGAAGCACTGGTCTTTTGTGTTCTCAAATTTGTACTGCCCATGTCTCTGAAGATGGTTACGTAATTGGTGGTGTTCAAATTAATTTCTTTGTTATGTAGAGTCGCGTCTTGCCATACACATTGTGGCATTTTTATTAGTGGTGAAGATTCCGGTGTACTTATTGTGCTTAATTTAGTTTATTTTTGCAGCCAAACTATTGCTTGCAGGAATTTCATGGGCACACCTCGCATGTTACATCCCTTGATTTTCACCCTAAGAAGAATGACCTTTTCTGCTCTTGCGAGGCTAACAGCGAGATTCGTTTCTGGAAAGTTAAGCAGTATTCTTCAACCCGTGTTTCCAAGGCTAGTTTTGGAACCTTTTTTTTTTTTTAATTCTGTTCTATGTAAGTTTTGAAGCTTTGTTGGATTTTGTACATTGCCTTCTGATCCTCAATACTTTAATGAGCAGGGAGGCTCCACACAGGTGAGATTTCAGCCTAGAATTGGACAACTTCTGGCTGCGGCAACAGAGAATGTTGTGTCCATCTTTGATGTCGAGACTGATAGGCTGACACACTCATTACAAGTATGATATCATTGTTAAATTCAGGAAAATTTGAAGGAAACCATTGGAACTCTCTGTCTTGTTGAATAAATCACTATTAAATAAATTGCATTACACATTCTAATCTGCAGATACTAATTATAATGCTTTGTCTGTTGAACTTCAGGGGCACTCAACAGAAGTGCTCTCTGTCTGTTGGGACACGAGTGGAGATTATTTAGCAACCGTGAGTCATGAGTCTATCAGAGTGTGGGCATTAGCCTCTGGAGAGTGCATTCACGAGCTCAGTTCCAGTGGAAACATGTTTCATTCTTGTGTTTTCCACCCAAGCTACTCCACTCTCTTGGTCATAGGAGGCTACCAGGTGATATTTGCTTTGTTATTGCCATTATCACTGTTATCAACGCCTTATAAATTTTACCAATCGACAAAAGAAAATGGTTTCATATTCAAGGGATATCCATATGCAACCTAAATGTTCAAGATTTCTTTATGTGACCCTTGAATTGCCATTCCTTGAGAAGGGTTTTTTTTAACCAACATTATACTTTTTTTAAGCCATCACTTTACTTACCAAAAAGGAACATCCGGCACTTTTACCAAATAAGAATGCCTACCATTGTGATGATGGATTGCATTTGTCCTGAGTATCTCTGTAGGATGGTTCTGGAATCTACTGCTATATGATACAAGACAGCAGCCTAATTTGCCAACTCTGGGATATCTAAAAGCCATCGCCTAGGGGAAACCCCAATTATCTGAAGCTAAAACTGTCAAACAACTTAGATCTTGAGCTGATTTCCATCAAATGTTGCTAATGTTGGGAAATTTCCATTAATTGCAGTCTTTGGAACTTTGGAACATGGCCGTGAATAAGTGTATGACAATTCCAGCTCATGAGTGTGTGATATCGGCTTTGGCACAGTCACCGGTAACAGGGATGGTTGCCTCGGCCAGTCATGACAAATCTGTGAAGATTTGGAAATAAGTTTATTGCCTTTGATGGATACAATTCTCCCAATATCAAGTATACTGATTTCTAAGTGAAGCAAAATTCTGAACTAAAAAGACAACAAAAGGAAATCCACACCATGTATACTTTTTTCTTTTTGAGTTCATTTTCATTGTTTAGTTTTCTCAACATGAAATAAAGAAAATGCAGGTATCCGTTGGTCTCATGTTGTGGCTTGGCCATAATGCAATTGTTGGCTGCCAAATATCTTTTTTAAATATAAAATATGCTCTAAAAGTTCTTTCTTTTTGTGAAGATCTGGCATGTCAGTAGATCTATCTATTGCTATCAATGCACATCTGTTTAAGAAAAATTCTACGCATCATTTCTACATCTTACATCACACATGATTTTTTTTTTTTTTTTTTTCCTTATCAAATATGTGATGTATAGATGATAAGTAGAATAATCTTTTAGTTTAGCAAAAATAAAATAAAATAATTAAAAATTAAGTATTGTGTGTAGTGTATAAATGATGAGTAAAATGACTCTCGGTGTAAAGGTGTTTTTGGGTTCGGATTTTATACCAATTGCAAGTTGGTAAATAAATATTAAGGATGTAAAGTGATTTAGGTTTAGATGTTAATATGAGAATTTTTAATTAAATATGAAAGTTGAAAGTTAGATAAAATATTATTTTTTAATATTATTATTATTTTAAAATTTGAAAAAATTAAATTAAGATTTAAAAAAATTAAATTGTTTATTATATTTTATGTAAAAATTTAAAAAAATTATAATGATGAGAATTTTTAGTTTGACCCCAACACTTTCATCATAAATATCTTTAATAAAACAGATTAGTTGACCCCAACACTTTCAAGAATTTCAGTTTTCCCCTTCATATTTCCCTGCGTAGTAGCTGTAGTAGCTTATGGGCTTTTGTCCTCGCATGGACACAACTTATGAGAACTTCAAATGGACACGGTTTCGCAAAAGAGGAAAAGTACGAACATGGGCAGGGGAAGGGGAGAAAGAGTAAAATATATAACATTGAAGCGTCAAATTTGCCCTTAAGAGGGCTCCTAATATATTTTTCATCTTATCTTTTAAAATATATCACTAAAATTTATTTTTTTCTATTTTAGATACTAATTTTTACAATATATTATATTTTAGCTTATCTATTTTTTTTACATCATTTAAATATTATACTTTTTAATCTTTTTTATTCATCTATGAGAGAGAAATGATTTAGTCTTTACATGGTAGGGAAAGGGAAAGTACACAGATGAGAAAGATGATTAAAAAAATTTTACCACTGAACAGTTACCGCTAGATGTAGTGGTAATACTGTAGATAATTGGAAAATGCAGATGGAATAAAACATCCATTGCCATTGGATGCTACTTTTAGACTTCACCTATTCAAATTATACAAAAAACGGTGGTTTTACATTATTCGTTGAGAGTGTTCTAAAAATAAGAGAATACAAACTTACCTGAGAAAATTTATACATTGACGGTTCAATGTAATTATCATATTGTAAAAAAATATATATTGTAAAACATATCTAACATATTACATTTACAGATTGTTTGGATAATGAAATGATATAAAATGAGATGGTTTTAGATGAAATTTAAATAAAATATTATTAAAATATTATTTTTAAATATTATTAATATTTTGAGATTTGAAAAGTTGAATTGAGATTTAAAAATATTGAATTGTTTATTATATTTTGTGTGAAAATTTAAAAAAATTGTAATAATGAAGTTAGATAAGATAGTTTTTCAATCCGAACGGCCCCTCAGACATCTTCATTGTGTAAGATTTATACATAGATCTAACACTTCTTTTCAAATTACATACATGTTTAAAAATCTGTAACATATATAATAGTTGAAGCAATAACGAAACTTGTATTGAGTCACCCCTTCCAAGTTTAGAACAATTTGAAAGGCTGTGTAAATAAATATTACACAATTTATAATTTTAAATGTTAGGAAAGTTGTCTTTCTCTCCTCTATAACGTTTTGTCTCATTTCCTCTATAGTGCCATTACTAATGGAAGAATTCTATTTTCATTAAATTTCATAATCATATTACGAATAGGATTAAAAGTTAACGAGCTATCATAAAAAGGGGTTGAAAAGAAGTAAAATATGAATGTATATGGAGGCCGGCTATGTTTCAATGTTGAATTTAGTTGAATTGAGTTGTGAATAAAAATATTTGGTGGGTTATATTGAGATGAGTTTAATTTTTTTACGTTAAAATGAATTTAACTTTTTAGATTGAAATGTACGAAATAGGTTAAAATGAGTTTAACTTTTTTATGATAAATTGACAAAGTAGTGAATCTTTTCAATGATTAGTTTGAGATGAGTTGAGATGTGTCGAGTCAATTGATATGATTAAGGATAACAATTTGAGAAGAAAAACAATATTTCATTTGTGATACATGCGGTAAGCATCTTAACTATGGACATACATACAAATATGGTTTCTAATATATGATTTTCCACATTGATTGCACCAAATAGTTTGTTATGATTGTTAAGATATTTGGATTGAGAATTAAAAAAAAAAAAACCCTTAAATGAGTATAGCCTAACCTTAGATGCATTCTCTTTTAATTGAGAGAGAGAGACAGACAGACAGAGAGAGAGAGAGAGAGAGAGAGATCCCTTTTCCACAAAATAATTTCAAAAACAAAACGTTTTACATTTTGGCTAATTTTCACGTGATTCTGATAACTTTAACGGCTTCATCATGATTCTTATGACAAGAAGCAAAAGCATATGCAGAAAAATAATAGAGTACTGCTCAATTCATGATTTGTGGAAGGAATAAAAAGGCAACAAGTTGCCCACATAATTCCACAACAAGCCCACAGTTTCCTACGGATTTTACAACTTTTCTCAATTCCAACATATTTTTTACTCAAAATATTCAGAAATTTTCTTCAAAATCTTCAATCTAAATGGTTTTTCGTTTTATTCCATCCCATACGATTTTATTGAGGAAAAGAAAAAGTTGGTTGGATTTAGGCATCAAAACAAGAAGATTAGTGTACTTTTAAATATAAATTTTTGTTCTTAGACATGATGGATGCATAGAAAACAAAAATGTTGTTTGTTGGGGCCCTTACAACAAAAATGTAATGATACAGAACAGTAAAGCAACCTTCATTCATTTTCATTACCATTTGTCCTAGAGCCAACCATCCATTTCTTGAGCTCAGTGTCCCCTGGGTCCAACTGTCCCCGTAGCCTGCTCCTTCGCAACAAAAAAAAAAGGATGAAATTTAACTTAGAGCATTTACATTAGATTTTTCATAAAAAAATTTATAATTTAATTAAAAATCACATGTTTTAATTTTTTTTTTTAAATTTTACTCATTTTTCAAAAACCTCATATATCTTATTCTCTATTCTTTCTCTATTCTATTAAAATAATATTTATTTATTCTTTCTTATTACTTTTTTCTCTCACCTCATTTTATAAACTTAACTACAAACAATTATAAACTTAAAATAATGGTTTGGAGACAAACAGTAGATCTCCATATTTAAGAATTCTCTATAGCAACCCCATCCATTTACCCCAAAATGGAGAATTGGATGGGGAGTAATTGGGAATGAAATCCCCGAACATTTTCTCAAAATTTGGAGAATTTATGGTTTTACGGTATAGGATGGAAATACTCTTAGGTATTAGTGGTCTTTGCCTTAAACTTTTGGATAGAGATTAGATTTTTTATGATTTTAGAAACATGCATGGAAGGCATGTTTTGCCACCATACAATCGGCCTTGTGTCCATAGGGTATCTGGGCATTAAACCGGGCATATATGGTTTGGATTAATATCACGAGGAAAAGACTCTAACCCAAGTGAAGTGCAAAAGTCATTCCGCCTTAAATGCGCCAGCGTTGAACACTAGCTTGGGATCCCTATTGAAGATCCTATTTCCAACAAGAGACTACCGCATTAAATGTGGCAGTATGACAATCTAAGTAGATAAAACTCCGACTGTAGGAATATAAATCGGATAAAGTCAATAATCAGAAAAGGTTAATTACTCTGAACTCACTCTCTACTCTTGTCTGCTTCTTCCTAACACTTAATGTATTCTAACTTTGGCATTGAAGATATCACGGACACACCCAAGCACTACATTCTTTTCTTTTATAGGCATTCTGAGCAATTCAAGGCTGGTGGTTACAAAACATGCTTTAAGAGTTGGCTCTATCTGTGGGACCTAAGTTACTTTGATCTAACAACATCAACGTGCCTTGTTGGCAGGCCTCGCCATCACAAGGGCCTAGAAGCGACGGATGTAAAAGTAAATGCAAACTTTGAGATAGTGGTGAAACAGGTTAAAGGGACAACATTGGGTAGAGCATGACCACTTCTGCTCTATTTGCAATGAGATTGGAAAGAGCACGACTACTTTTGAAGCTTTGCCATCAAATGAATTCTCCAAAAGGACAACTGAAGGTAGATAGGCTAGAGCGAGCTGCATCAGGCATCGATGATGTGGAATTACTATGGAAAGCAATCACCAGGATAATAGAGGTACCGACCATGGGGGTCATAATCTCATATAGGGGACGCCATACTCAAGAGAGCTCACATGATAAATCAGTTTCTAACCACTGGAGAGTTGTTGATCTAGAAATAGGAGACAATGAGAGTAAAGAACAAAGCAGCTCACTTTTTCTTGACAGACGGGAAGTTGTACAGGCGAGGTTTCTCTTCCCCTCTCCTTCGATGTATATCCTCGGAAGAGACTCAATACATCATGGCAAAAATACATGAAAGGGTATGTGAAAATAATTCGAGCAGGATCCTAGCAGAAAAGGCACTAAGATTCAGTTACTATTGGTCCCAAGCCCTCAAGTACGCAGGGGAGTTCATCCAAAAGTGTGAGAAGTGTCAAATGCACGTGCCCGTTCCACATTTCCCACCCAAGAAGATGACGTCTATCACTTCCCCTTGGCCTTTTGGGCAAATGCTGCGAGGGGAAAGGCAATGCGAAGTTCATTTTGGTGGCGGTGGACTACTTCATAAAGTGGGTGGAGGCAGAGCCCTTCACAACGATTACTGCCGCCAATGTAACCCAATTCCTATGGAAGGCTATGGTGTGTCGATACGACATACTCTGAGTCATCATCGCAGACAACAGGAGACAATTCAACTGCGACAATAATAGAAATTGGTGTAGCAAGGTAGGGATAAAGTCCAAATATTCATCTCCAAGCCAACTGATAGATTGAAGCGACCAACAAGACCCTGGTGGAAGTCCTAAAAAATAGATTGACAACCAAGAAGGGAGCATGGACGGAAAACCCCCATCGAAGAGACCCCATCAGCATTGGTATATGGGAGTGAGGCGATCATCCCAGTGGAGGTAGCTATACCAAGCTTCCGAGTTTAGCATTTAAGCAAAAGAGCAAATGAAAAGGGCATGCACGCGAATCTAGACTTGGTAGAGGAGAGGAGAGAAGAAGCTGATATGAGGATAGCATCATGCAAGAGTAGAAAAAAACAGTACTTCAACCAAAGAGTTAGACATCGATCTTTCAAAGAGGGGGACATAGTGCTAAGGGAAACAAGAATGTCCTCCCAGGAAAAGGGAAAACTCAGGCCATGGTGGGAAGGACCATACGTGGTCACAACCTGCAACCGACCTGAAACATACTAGCTCAAAGATGCAAAGGAAATGAGCTACCACGTCCATGGAACACATAGCATCTCAGGAAGTACTTTGTTTAAAGGGGGTATGCCCCTTTACCCATGCAAATCAAAGTTCTTAATAAAATTTTATATTGCTTTCTCTTTACTAATGTGTCGTAGGGATCACTTAAGCCAATTCTTCGCTCTCATGCCCTAGCAATATATGAGGGAACACTACTCTCAAGTGTCCCGGTCTCTCCTCACCCCCTAGCAAGATCGAGTCCATCTCTTGCCTGGTCACTTAAACTGATGCTCCACACTCACGCCTCAGAGATATAGGAGGGAATAACTTTCCCAGGTGTCTCAGTCTCTCCTCACCACCCAGTGTAGTCAAGTCCATCTCCCACCTGGTCACTTAAGCCGATACTCCGTGCTCGCACCTTAGCAATATAGGAGGAAATATCTCTCCTAAGTGTCTCAGTCTCTCCTCACCACCAATAGCGGTCAATTCCATCTCCCACCTTGTCACTTAACCTGATGCTCCATACTCTCACACTGGCGATATAGAAGGGAACACTTCTCCCTAATGTTTCTATCTCTCCTCGCCACCCAGCACGATCGGTCCATCTCCCACCTAGTCACTCAAGACGATGGTCTGTGCTCATACCCCAACGATATAGGAAGGAACACCTCTCCCAAATTTTTGAGTCTCTCCTCACACCAAGTGTGATCGAGTCCATCTCCCTCATAGTCACTTAAGACAATGCTCCAAGCTCACACCCTAGTGATATAGGAGGGAACACCTCTCCCAAGTATCCCAGTTTCTCCTCACCACTCGGCACGATCATGTCCATCTCTTGCCTAGTCACTTGAGCTGATGCTCCGTGTTTGTACCCTAGTGATATAGGACAGAACATCTCTTCTAAGTGTCTTAGTCTCTCCTAGCCCTCTCAGTGTGGTTGAGTTCATCTCTCGCTTGGATACTTAAGTCGATCCTCACACTGGTGTCCGGCTTCAACGGTTCTCTTGACCTAATTCAAATTGAAGGAGGACACGCGCAATGAAAGAAGCTTAACCAAATCCTAAGTCAGATCGGGGTAAGGAACACAGAAAAGAAAAAAAAAAGGTGAAGAAAGCACAAATGATTGTGAGAAGAAAGGATGTCAAGAATCATATTCACTATTGTTGCCCAGATGACTAACACAAGAGGGTGGGTGAATTGAGTTGTATTAAAAAAATAACAATTATAAATCAAATATATAATATAAAATATAAACAAAATATGAAATAACAATAAATATAAAGAGTAAGGGTAAGAGAGAAGCAAACTCAGTATGTTAACGAGATTCGGCCCCACTGCCTACGTCCTCGCCTCAAGCTACCGCTTGAGGATTCCAAAATTCACTATTCAATCTCCTTCAGGTGGAGATAGAAACCTATTACACCTTTGAACAACACCGCTACAAAGGATCCGTGTAGAACACCCTCTACACTTGCAATCACCTTACACGTGGTGATTCAACTATTCCTCGTGTAGAATACTTTCTACACACATAAGGGTTATACACACCCTTTTTCTTATACAAGAGCTGATAGTGGGTAGGTTATCAGAAAACACTCCTCAATGAGTGAAATAAGAACAATACAGCGCAAACTATATCTCTCCAAATGAACAAGGATTAAGGCTCAATGCTTAGAGAAGAGAGAATGAAAGTTTTGAATGAATGTTGTATGCTCTTGGTGTTGTGAATGTGAAGCTCTCAAATGATCTATTTATAGGCATATGAGACTTCATATTCAAATTTAAAAAGATTCACATTTCAAAGACAACATCATTCATTTTTTCAAAAAATTCAAATAAAAGGTTCTTCTTTTTCAATTGTCAAAGACAACATCATTCACTTTTTCAAAAAAATCAAACATAATCTTTTACTTTTGGCATATGACAAAATGAGCACACTTTCCTTTTCAAAAAATTCAAACCTAATCTTTTACTTTTTGTATATGACAAAATGAGCATACTTTATTTTTCAAATTTTTCAAACAAAATCATCTACCTTTTGTATAAATCTAAAAAATCATCAATCACTTTTGAAAATATTCAAATAAAATATGCACATGTGAAAGATGACAATCAATCATCTTTAATATTTTCAAAGTTCAACCCTTTAATCAAGGCATGCACATGCAAAAGATGACAATCAATCATTTTTCAAAATTTTCAAAAATATTCATGCAGATGTGGAAAATGTATTTTAATGCTTTATGATAAAATATTAATTTTGAGCATTAATCCTAATTTCGAATTTTAAGAGATTTACAAGATTACTCTATGACTTTAATGTGAACTTGTTTCCTTCTTGCTCATGCTTGGTTCTTTGATGTGTTTGATTCTATTGTGTGAACAACTTGAGCTTGAAACTCCTTTATTCTTTGAATTCATTTGTTATCATCAAAATCCATGTGTAAATTTATAATCACATGAAACTTGAAACCTTGGGTTCAACAATCTCCCCCTTTTTGATGATGACAAATACTTGATAGAACTTGAAACCTCTATTAATACTTAAACTCCCCCTGAAAATATGCGTTAGTTTTTCAAGCAAAAGTATAAATATAATTCCAAGCATATATAACAAGTTTAGTAATTTAAACAATGTTAATGTTCTAGTCTAAAACTTCTCCCCCTTTTGGCATCATTAAAAAGGATCGGCAGCAAGTAAATGGACTGAAGAAAATGATGCGTTTAATAGTCACTGTAGATAGTTGAAAAAGGAGCCGTCCGTGACCCGACAAATGCTGCAAAGTCTTGAGGCCTAACTCTATGAATTTAGTGCGACTGGAGATTTAAACAATCGTCTGATGTTGTTGACAAACGTGATTGAAGGCTCTGAGTTGCTATAAAAAAATGATCATTTTCATCTATCGGATGCCAAAAAAAATAATCGCTTCCTGATCTGAGTTCTGTTTTTCCACAATGATAGAATGGCTGAACAATTCTCTTCCACTAATGTTCCAGACTTGAATCAGGAACCCTTGACGCATCAATCATCAATCTTCTCTCCTGAGGCCATCAATACCATGATAGGAGCAGTGAACCGTTTTTCTAGTAAGGCTGATTCTGAGATTATTGCAGAATCAAGAATGCTCAGTAGTCAATATGCTGCCTCTGTTACGATCATGTCTCGGAGGTTAATGGCGAGGGTGAGTGAGATTGATCATCTTAACATGCAAATATTTGAGTTACGACAGAAGCTTGCTAATAAGGATAGTGAGAATAAAAGGCTAAAGCAAGAAAACCAAGAGTTGAAAAAATTTGCAGATTGGTATGCTCATGATCTGCAACCACGAATAGAGGAGTTGGAACGAGAAAGGGTTCAGATACAAGGTCAACATCAGCAGATAACAGCAGAGGTTCATCGTTTACTAGAAAAATAGGGACAATCTACTGTTAATCTCGCTGGCTTAGTAAGAAAACTTTTGACAATGTGTGTCCAGCATATCTTCTATTTCTTTTGACTAAATAAGATTTGAAGAGACAATAGTTTGTCTTATTCTTTATGTTATCTCTATAAAATCAGTCCTGAAGTTCATCCAATCCGCATCAAGTTTTCATCTCATCTCTATAACTCATCTGCATTCCTTCAGCATTCTCGTTTTAAGCCTTCTATTCTTTTCTCAATGCTCATTTTTCTAACATTTCTCTATATCCATCCATGAGGCATTCTGCATCTCAACCTCCTGTCCTTTCTGCAGCTGCCATTGGTGCCATGTTGCAGCAAGAAAATGATAATCTGATTAATAAGTCAGATTCTGATGCTATTTATGACTTGGTGAGTCTTGGGACTCGCTACTCTTCCTCTATTGTTGCTTTTTCTCAGCGGCTACAAGCCAAAAATCACGAAGTTGAAAAGCTCAAAGAACAAATTGTTGTACTTCAACGAATTGTTCAAGAGTCTCACACAAGGGAAGGAATCATTCGACAGAAGAATAAACAGTTGAAATCTTTATTAGATTCTTCATTCTGCTTGCCGGTTCCCATGGATAAGAATGACATGATATTGTATGAAGAGAATGAGCATCTCAAACATGAGGCTAAGAATCTCAAGTTTATGTAAAAGTATTAAAAAATCTATCTCTATTTTTATTGACTCTAGTCTATCTTTTAAGAGATATTCATAGCATGCATTATACCTATTTCTCTTCTGATCATACATAATATATATTCTGGTAAAGGCTTTGTGAAAATATCTGCTAACTGATCGTGTGTGTTTATGAATTCTAGTACTATATCGCCTTTCTGCACATGATCTCGAAGAAAATGATATCTTATTTCAATATGCTTAGTTCTAGAATGTTGTATTAGGTTCTTTGAAAGATTTATAGCACTTGTATTATCACATTTGATTGGAATGTGATTATACTTGAGTTTAAAATCTTCAAGTTGTTGCTTCATGTAGAGAACTTGAGCACAACAACTACCCGCAGCAACATATTCTGCCTCAGCAGTAGATAATGCAACAGAATTTTGTTTTTTACTAAACCAGGAAACTAATGCATGACCTAAGAAATGGCATGCTCCACTAGTGCTTTTTCGATCTATTTTACAGCCAGCATAATCTGCATCTATGTAGCTGATTAGATTGAAAGATGTGTACTTAGGGTACCATAACCCTAGGTTAATTGTACCACTAAGATATCTAAGAATGCGCTTAACTGCAATTAAATGTGATTCTTTTGGAGATGAATGAAAGCGTGCACATAAGCACACTAAACATAATATCTGGTCTACTGGCTGTTAAATATAATAAGCTACCAATCATACCTCGATATATCTTCGAGTCAACTGGCTTACCGGATTCATCTTTATCAAGTTTAGTTGATGGGCTCATTGGTGTTCCAATTTCCTTAGCATTTTCCATCCCAAACTTCTTCAGTAATTCCTTAATATATTTTGATTGATTGATGAATGTCCCACTTTTTGCTTGTTTAATTTGCAATCCGAGAAAGAATGTAAGTTCTTCCATTATGCTCATCTCAAATTCTTCCTGCATAGTCTTAGCAAAAACTTGACACATATTTTCATTAGTAGCACCGAATATTATATCATCAACATAAATCTGAATCAAAAGAATATCATCATTTTCATATTTAATGAAAAGAGTTGTGTCGATTTTTCCTCTTGAAAAACCTTTTTCAATCAAGAAACCACTAAGTCTTTCGTACCAAGCTCTAGGAGCTTGTTTAAGTCTATATAGTGCTTTTGTGAGTTTGAAAACATGATTTGGGGAAATATGATTTTCAAAACCTGGAGGTTGCTCAACATATACCTCTTCATTTATAAAACCATTTAAGAAAGCACTTTTAACATCCATTTGAAAAAGTTTAAAATCTTTATAACAAGCATATGCAAGTAGCATTCGAATAGTTTCTAATCTTGTGACAGGTGCATATGTCTCATCATAATCGATTCCTTCTTCTTGATTAAAACCTTGGGCTACAAGTCGAGCCTTATTTCTAGTAATGACTCCGGACTCATCTTTCTTGTTTCTAAAAACCCATTTTGTTCCAATATTAGTATGATTTTTGGGTCTAGAAACAAGTGTCCAAACATCATTTCTTTCAAATTGATTCAACTCTTCTTACATAACTAGAATCCAAGATTCATCAAGAAGTGCGTCATCAATATTTTTGGGTTCAATTTGAGATAGAAAAGCAGTATGATTGCAAATATTTCTAAGAGATGATCGAGTACTTACACCTTGTGAAGGTTCTTCCAAAATTTGTTCCACTGGATTATCTTTCACAAATTTTCACTGTTTGGTTACATCTTGTATTAAATTTTGATGATCTTTCCTGATGGTTCCATGTTGAACTTCCTCTATTGTTTTCTCTTTGTTGAGATTGAGACTTTCCGTATTATTTATACCTCATGTTTCTTCATCAATAGATTTCTTTGAGAGTAAAGAATTAGATTCATCAAATACTACATGCATAGATTCTTTTACAATCAAAGTCTTTTTATTGAATACTCTATAAGCTTTACTATTAGTAGAATACCCGAAAAAGATACCTTCATCAGATTTTGCATCAAATTTGCCTAAATTATCTCTGTCATTCAAAATAAAACATTTGCATCCAAATACATGAAAGTAACCAATGTTGGGCTTTTTCTCATTCTAAAGCTCATAGGGGGTTTTATCTAACTTAGACTTTAGCATAACTCTATTTATAACATAACATGCAGTACTTACCGCTTCAGCCCAAAAATAACTAGGCAAGTTATTCTCATTGAGCATTGTTCTTGCCATCTCTTGAAGAGATCTATTTTTCCTCTCTACTACCCCATTTTGTTGAGGAATTCGAGGAGCAGAAAAATTATGCACAAAACCGTTTTCATCACAAAATGTTTCAATATTTTTATTAACAAACTCTTTTCCCCTATCACTTCGGATACTTGAAATAGTATAGCCCTTTTCATTTTGAATTCTCTTGCATAACTTGGTAAAGGCATTATGTGCCTCATCTTTATGAGCAAGAAAGATGACCCAAGTATATCTAGAGAAATCATCAACAATAACAAATGCATAATATTTTCCTCCTAGACTTGCAACTCTATTTGGTCCAAAAAGATCCATGGGTATCAGTTGCAATGGTCTAGTAGTGAAAATATGTTTCTTAGTTTTAAAAGAAATTTTTGTTTGTTTACCAAATTGATATGCATCACAAATTTTGTCTTTAAGAAAATATGTTTTTGGTAAATCTCTCACAAGATCATTTTTTGAAAGTTTGGAAATAAGTTCCATGTTGGCATGACCTAATCTTCTATGTCATAACCAACTAGTTTCATTTTGAGCTGAAAAGCAAATAGCATTTTGTGAGGTAATTTCTTCAAAATCAATTATATAAACATTATTGTTTCTAAAAGCAATAAAACAAATATTACAATCATGATCATTCAAAATAATGCACTTATCCATTTTGAAAGTAACTGTAAATCCTTTATCACATAATTGACTTATGCTCAAAAGATTATGTTTTAGACCTTCAACAAGTAGAACATCTTCAATTATAAGAGAAGATTCATTACCAATTTTACCTATTCCCACGATCTTCCCTTTCGAATTGTCTCCAAATGTCACTGTCCTTCTTCTTTAGATCTAAGATCAAAGAACTTAGTCTTGTCTCCCGTCATGTGTCTTGAACATCCACTATCTAAAAACCATTTGTTTTTGCTTGTGGAAGACTTCATGCATACCTATAAAAACAATTAAAATGATTTTTCTTGGTACCCAAGTTCTTTGGGTCCTTTTTTTATTAGTATTAGAAGAAACAAGATTTTTAGGTACCCATATGACCCTAATAGTCATTGTATGATTTCTTCTAATAGGACAAGTATGATAATTATGACCATTTCTATTACAAAAATTGCAAATAGCATGTGACATATATGAAAAACTTGAATGATTATAATAATATCCTTTTTTGACAAAATTATTTTTATGAAAAGAATTTTGAATATTAGTCTTTGATGTAGAATGATTATTAAAGAAATTTTTATAAGGTTTGTATTTTTGTTTTGGCATATATTCCAAACCTGTCTTGTCAAAAAGAGATCTTTGACTACCAAGAAGTTTTTTAAAATTTCTTTTTCCATTCATAAAGTTTTCAACAATATTTTCTAAATCGGTTTTCTTCTTATTCAATTGAAGATTTTCATCTTTCAAAATGATACTTTCTTTTCTTAAAATTTCAATTTCGTTTGTTAAAGAAGAATTTTTCTTTTTCAAAGCAGTATACTTGATACCCAATTTTTCAAATTCCTCATATACCTCTTCTAAAACATTTTGCAATTCTTCATATGAAGGATCTTCAATATTATCAAGATTTGTTACCTCAATGTCATCTTTAGCCATAAGACAAAGATTTGCTGATTCTCCATTGCTTGCTTCACTATCTGAACTACTTGAATCATCATCCCATGTAGCTTTCATTGTTTTCTTGCCCTTGTTTCGATCTTTCTTTAGCAGAGGACAATCTGGTTTGATATGACCAGGTTTATTGCATTTATAACAAATTAAAGTGTCATTTTTATTTGAATCTTTCTTGGAAAACTTTTTGAAAGATTTCCTTGGAGGAATTCTATTTTTCTTCAAGAATCTCTGAATTCTTCTTGTTATCATCGCAACTTCTTCATCTTTATCTTCATTTTCCTCATCTTCATCACTTTCACTTTCATGAGGAACAGATTTAAGTGCTAAGCTCTTCTTTGGCTTTCCTTCTTCTTCTCCTCTTTTCAATGTGTACTCATGGGTGATAAGTGACCCGATGAGTTCATTGACTTCGAGCTTCTTGAGGTCTCTAGCTTCAAGAATCGCTGTCACTTTTGATTCCCAGTGTTTTGGTAGAGTTAAGAATTTTTCTTACTATCTCCACCTTGGAATAAACTTTGCCAAGAGCTGTCAAGCTGTTTATGATGTTAGTAAAACGAGTGTGCATACTAGAAATAGATTCATCATCATTCATCTTAAATATTTCATATTCATGAGTGAAAATATAAATTTTTGATTTCTTGACTTGCGAAGTTCCTTCATAAGTAACTTCCAAGTTATCCCAAATTTCTTTTGCCGTAGCACAAGTCATTATTCTATTAAACTCATTTCCATTGAGAGCATTAAATAATAAATTCATAGCAGTTAAATTCAAAGTATAAAGTCTATCGTCTTCACGATCAAACTCTTCTTCTTCCTTTTTGACCTTTACTCCATCAACCACTTTTGTTGGAATATAAGGTCCATTTACAATACATTTCCAGATTTCTCGACCTTGAGCCTGAAGGAATATTCTCATTCTAACTTTCCAGAATGAGTAATTATCTCCACAAAAGAGTGGAGGCCGGCTGCTAGATTGACTTTCACCAAACGAAACTGAAATGTTAGCCATAAGATCTTAACTCAAAAGATAGTTAGTCTTATAATAGAGCTCTTAGCTCTGATACCAATTGTTGCCCAGATGACTAACACAAGAGGGTGGGTGAATTGAGTTGTATTAAAAAAAATAACAATTATAAATCAAATATATAATATAAAATATAAACAAAATATGAAATAACAATAAATATAAAGAGTAAGGGTAAGAGAGAAGCAAATTCAGTATGTTAATGAGGTTCGGCCCCACTGCCTACGTCCTCGCCTCAAGCTACCCCTTGAGGATTCCCAAATTCACTATTCAATCTCTTTCAGGTGGAGATAGAAACCTATTACACCTTTGAACAACACCGCTACAAAGGATCCGTGTAGAACACCCTCTACACTTGCAATCACCTTACACGTGGTGATTCAACTATTCCCCGTGTAGAATACTTTCTACACACACAAGGGTTATACACACCCTTTTTCTGATACAAGAGCTGATAGTGGGTAGATTATCAGAAAACACTCCTCAATTAGTGAAATAAGAACAATACACCGCAAACTATATCTCTCAAAATGAACAAGGATTAAGGCTCAATACTTAGAGAAGAAAGAATAAAAACTTTGAATGAATGTTGTATGCTCTTGGTGTTGTGAATGTGAAGCTCTCAAATGATCTATTTATAGGCATATGAGACTTCATATTCAAATTTAAAAAGATTCACATGTCAAAAACAACATCATTCATTTTTTCAAAAAATTCAAATAAAAGGTTCTTCTTTTCCAATTGTCAAAGACAACATCATTCACTTTTTTCAAAAAAATCAAACATAATCTTTTACTTTTGGCATATGACAAAATGAGCCACTTTCCTTTTCAAAAAATTCAAACCTAATTTTTTACTTTTTGTATATGACAAAATGAGCACACTTTACTTTTCAAATTTTTCAAACAAAATCATCTACCTTTTGTATAAGTCTAAAAAAGCATCAATCTCTTTCGAAAATATTCAAATAAAACATGCACATGTGAAAGATGACAATCAATCATCTTTAATATTTTCAAAGTTCAACCTTTTAATCAAGGCATGCACATGCAAAAGATGACAATCAATCATCTTTCAAAATTTTCAAATTTAATTTTCAAAAATATTCATGCAGATGTAGAAAATGTATTTTAATGCTTTATGATAAAATATTAATTTTGAGCATTAATCCTAATTTCGAATTTTAAGAGATTTAAAATATTACTCTATGACTTTAATGTGAACTTGTTTCCTTTTTGCTCATGCTTGATTCTATTGTGTGAACAACTTGAGTTTGAAACTCCTTTATTCTTTGAATTCATTTGTTATCATCAAAATCCATGTGTAGATTTATAATCACATGAAACTTGAAACCGTGGGTTCAACAACTATACATCATGAGTTACAAAGTAAATGATCCGTCATGTCCCCACACTAGAGCAGGTTGAAAAACAAAACTACAAAAAAATGCATGAATACAAATGTCCCAGCACATTAGGAATGAGAAGCCAAAGGCGAAAAGGCATTGGACATTAGGTTGCGGCCTAAGGAATCTAGGAACTGGAGTGAGGAATTTTCGGGGCATAAAGTCTTCAGGTTGTGTTCAAGGAGGTTGATCCCAAGGTTCTTGAGAACAAATTCTCGCATATTTTACAAGCTTCCCAATAGCCATGGCCCCAGGCCCTATTGCGGACAGCCCTAATTGCAACTAACTGAGGAGATATCCTATATTTGCATCAAGTACCTCAAAAAGGAGGTCAACTTAGCCTCTAGAGAGGGAACTTGAAGGTCGAGGATGACAATCTCACTATTGGTCAAGGCCATATTGGATCTTAGGCACCTAGTTCTCCAACTTGAGATCCGATCTCGTCCCAACTCCGCCAAAGGGAGTCATTAAGCCTCGCAATCAATCAATCCTGAGACCTTCCCTCATCCTCTAGTCACCTTCACTCCTCTAGCTATAGAGCAAGCTACTCTTCTAGGCTACATAGGGATTGCTCAGTCTTCAAGACGACCTTGCCATTGCCCCAACAGCACTCCCTTAATTCTACCAACTCAGTGTCCTAGTGGGATAGCTTGTCCCAATTGGCATCGTGCTCTTCCTCAAGCAATTTGGCCTCAAGATGATGGTGGTTTATCTCCTCGCCACTCTCGGCTAGCTTACCCTAAGATGAGCGACCTTGCCACAAAGGTGGGAATTCTTCCTCTCCTCCATGCGCCACTTCTGAAAGACATCGATGAAGGCTTCCACAAGGCCATCCCTCGCTGCTCAAGCCTGGAGCCTGCGAACTTCCCATTCCAAGTCAACCGCCCATAGATAATCCAAGCTACCAGATGATCTATCCCTTGGGACACATAGGTGACAGTATCCTAAGGAAAACACAAAATAGTAGCAAATAGAGAAGAGATGGCCCATTAGGAAAACATAGCAAAGACAGTAGTCCACTGAGTTGGCCACCCGTTTCGCAAATGGCTTCTTCCTAGTTGGCATTCCCACTCAAATTGACCCCGGAAGCCATCGTACTGCCCTATACTCCAGCCTGAGAGCCACCCACTAGCCTACCCAGCACGCCTATTAAGGTAGAAGCGGGGGTTTTTTTGGGTGACCCATGCACCCCCAATGCCAGCCACCTCAATGACTAGGTAGTCTACCACCCCCCTCATCGACTCCCTCATTGGCTAAGGACTCAGCTATGTCCTTGACATTAACATCACCTTCCAAGAGTCTCTACGTACTGTCATCATCAAGGCATTCCTATCCATATCCGCGCTAAACGTGGTCGTCTCACCTCCAGACACTGTTGATGGATGGGAATGAGAAAAGCAATCACCTTTGAACAATTCCTTGATGCAGCTGTGGCCGAATATGTCTCTTAAGTGCTTTCCAAAGGGAGGCCAATGCAATCGGATCTACTAGACCCGAATAAAAAAAAAAAGTCACCAAGAAGGCCATGTCAATTTCTTGCTCTGCATGATTGGACCCTGCTGGTTGATCCTAATGGCCTAGAAGGGTAGGGACCGAAGGCCAATGTTGTGTTAAAGCTACCTACGAGATGGAAGAGGGGCAGTCAAGCCCTATTGCCATTGCGAAATCCTCTTCTGCTTGCTTCATGAGAGCCTCGACATCATTGGGTGAGGGCAGGTCATGTTGCATCACCCCATTCCTTGTATGCTCCATCTGCTGCTTCAAACGGGGGGCAATCACGCCAACACGACAGGCAGAGCACGTGAGGGTCGAGAGGAAGCCCCTTGCCCCCCCCCCTTCCGAGGGGGGCACACACATGGCCTTAACACACCTCTGTTTTCCCTTCTTCTCTACCGTTGGAATTTGTGTCCTCTTCTCACCACAAAAATTAAAGGCCTTCCTCAAGAAGTTACGGCCCAAAACCCTTGACTGGTCCAACATCACTCCAAAACTCCTCCTAGTGTCCCTCTACCCAGGCATAAAACTTCCTAATGTGAGCTTACTCATAGGTAGACAAGTTTATCATAAACTCCTTGTAAGAACTACCCTCCATATTGCCCGAAACTTCTATTGGACCGACTCCCTAGCGGGAAACTCCTAGCCCTTTCCCTATACAAAAAAGAACTTCTTAAACCAATCCTTGACATTGGAGAACCATTGTTCAAGGTAGACAACCAAAAACTTAGGTTGGCACCAAAAACTTCACATGTTGCCCTCATGATCTTTTATCTACTGGGGCCAGTCCGATGAAATCCAAAATATCTCGAACAGGCCAATAAAAATGGAGCCACAACCCATTTTAGAACATCTTAGGGTACAAAGACACCTTCTGAACAAATCCCTCCAAGTCCATGGCACCTTGAAGAGGTCCCAGTACCTCTAGAGTAATGTAGTTCGACAACTTAAATGAGGTGCGAATAGAATTTAGATTTGATCGGGAGGTGGACACAGCCTAGTAGTACCCTTGAAATACTGGGAAGCATCATGGGATGTGTGTCCCAAGCCCTAAGGAAGGGCTTTAGGAAAATGCGTGTGACTCTCAGGAAAAGAGGTGGGAAGCCTTTTTGGGGGCCATTTTCCAAGGTTCAGTTGTCGTTGAAGGATGGGAAAGAAGAATGCAGAAAGGGAAAGTGCAAGAACGTAGAAAGAAATGAAATGATAGTCCTGGAAGGGAAGAATTTCCGACCTAAACTAGGGAAACAATAATTTCCACTACTCACACGGTAAGAATTTGAAGGTAACTAGAAGGGATATTTTCCCCTATAAGATCAGGCTTGTGTCCTTAGGTTATCTAGTCCTTTAACCAGGCACATATGGTTTGACTTGATATCACGGGGAGAAGGCCCTAGCTCAAGTGGCACTCAAAAGTCATGCCACATTAAATGCGTCGGCATGGAACACGAGCCTGGTATCCACACTGAAGATTGCCGCATTAAATACGGTTGTATGGAAATTTGAGTAGACAAGGACCCAATGATAGGAATATAAATTGGATAAATTCAGTAACGAGAAGAGGTTACTCACTCTGAACTCACTCTATGCTTGTCTTCTTCTTCCCAACACTTAATATCTACTGTCTTTGACATCAAAGATGTCACGAACACACCTGACCATTGTATTCTTCTCTTTTATAGGCATTCAGAGTGATTCAATACGGGTGGTTACAAATCACACTTTAACAATTAAAAACATTATGTAAAAAGAAAGAACATTGAGGGGTAGATAGATGAGCGGCGCCTAGGTGTGTGTCTGGCAGTGCATTCATTACCTTTACCCATCCAAATCTAATTGGAGCCCCTTTATTCTTCAACCTTGACATTGAGCTTGTTCAAATCAGAGGTGACATGGTGAGTGGCACTAGAGTTTGGTTATCAAGATGGATCTACACCTTGCAAGGGTGAGGTTACATAAGCCTACATGGTGGAGTTGTCACTTTGGTAACTGTTATCAAAATCCCTTCTTGTCGTAAACTTGACAAATCAATCTCAAGGGGATGACGAGGAACTACGGCCACACCCTTACCTCAAGAGCCACAGTTGTTGCCAAAGGAGTTAGAGCCACGACCATTGGAGTTGGATTACTAGGATTGCCTACCACAACCAAGCCAATGAGACCTAGATTTACTAATAACATGGGCACTAGCCATAGGCAGGTCAGCAGTGGGTTGATCTTACTTGAGGTGAAGTTCATGAGCAAGTGGCCATAGATATCTTGAAGAGAGATTGGCTCGACGCATGTGGTAACAGAGGTGACAAAGGAATCAAACTCAAGACCATGACTGCTAAAAGAAATGTAATGAGTTCAAAATTATTAACGGACGGATCGATTGTAACCAAAATATAGCAAGGTTGGTGAACTTTTGGAAGTAATCTACAACAGAGGAGTTCCCTCTATTGAGAGTGGCAAGTTGATAATGGAGATTCATAGAGTGCACTCGTGAAGTGGCCGTGAACATGCTCTCAAGAGTGAGCCACAACGCATGAGGTGGAACATTTGACCATATGATTTACGATTGTCTCGGATAAGGAGGAATTTATAGCATCCATGATTTGTATATCAGGTTATTTGCAGTCTGTTTCATTGGTGTAGTAATTATAGGAGATGAACATGAGAAGCTATCATCAACAAAACTACAAAGGTGCTACCTTTTGAGATAAGGAACTACCCGAACCTTCTACAGTAAGTAGTTGTCCCGCATTAATATATAATTAATGGTGATTAGGGTGTGAAGGGCAATAATAGATGATGAAGAGTTTGGGGGGACATTTCAGAGGACGATGGAGGGGTCAACCATGCATAAGAGAGGGACATTTGTCTAACCTAGTCTTGATACCATGCATGTTGAAAGTAAATGTTGAATTGGAATGTATATTAGCTCACCAAAACTAGACGAAGCCCTTGATTATTTATAAACATTAAGGTACAAAGCAATTATATATAAGAGTCTACAAGAGATATGAGACCTAAGGATAACACTTGAAGACTATAATTAGGTATTGACTACGTACTCTTATTGTAAAGGATGTATCCCACCATCAGTTGTGACCATTCACTTGCAACTAGTAACGTTGGCAGCATGATTTGCCTAAGACACCTATGATGCTTAAGTCAATAATAAATGATGGATGATAGTTTAAGAATGATCAATCAAATCATCAGAGAGTTACATGTTGACTCTATATATAGGCATGGAGAATACTGGATGAGTACTATTAATCGATCAACTTCGTATAAGACTTTGCAATAATAAGGTTAATTATTGTTATCACAAAATTATTTGGTCACTATTCTATTCATATCCTCAATGCAAGGGTCTATCTGCCCTAATAAACAGGACAGCTAGAGTCCATGCATGATCCACAACTCCTTTTAGCAGTTATCCTTTATGGAAGATGGGCCTTGGGCCCCTAACTTGGCCCAAGTCAACATTGACTCCACTAGTTACGTCGCTAATTCCTCTTATGTGTATGCGTACGTGTATGTGTAGGGAATTTCAAAATAAAATATTTCTTTCTTTTACTTTTTATATATAAACCTCATCTTACTCAAAGAAGGGGTTTGAGAATGGATTACCTCGCTAGCCTATTAATTACCTATCTCATCATTTCCACTCCCAAAAGGGTGGGAATTTTAAAACTTGAAGAACATGCATACGTTACCCCATAACCGTCACCATGTTCTCCCCCTATCACGTCATTTAGCCCAGCAATGATGATCCATAATTCTTTTCTTTCCTCATTTCCCTGTTTCTTCTCATTCTTTTGTCTTCCCTCCAATCTTTCCCTTTCTTTTTTACATTCTTGAGTTCCCAAAGCTTCAACCTTCCCACTTCGTGATTCTCGGCTTGCAACTTTCCTTCTTTTCCCTTTCTCCTCTATTCATTCATCATGAAAATGGCCGTTCAAAATGTATCCCAGACTCCTTCTATCCTAAAGTCTTCCACCGTGAAAGACATTCCACGCTTCGAAGGCTTTGGGTGGCGTTCCACCCTCATCCCCAAGGATTTGGTGAGTCTGCACAACTCCTACAGGATCCCAGACTCAATAGTCCTCAAACTTCCTCTCCATGGCTACATTGATGAAGAAGGGTTCACCAAAAAGGTTTCCCTACCTATCTGTGCCCTCACGCCTGATCTATGATTTTCTCTATCTCGCGCAATGTGTGACGTTGTTGATCTTTTGAAGTTGGCCCTTGCACAACTTCACTCTCATGCATGGTGAGTTCTTCTCTCTTCTTGTATTGTGTTCCGTTTGGTCTTTGAGCCCGCTCTGGAAGAATACCCAGATTTAACCACTCGAGAGTTCTTGGCTTTTTATTCTTTGAGGTGCTCTCCAAGTAACATTTTTAGTTTTTGGGTCAAAGACCAGTGGATGGCTCTTTTTAGGAGTCGCCATTCAAATGCCAAACAATGGATGAAGAAAATTTTCTTTGTTTCTAGTGTAGGTTGTAAATTTCCTCGTTAAGAGGTTGCGTGCCAAGAATTCCTTATTAGAGCCACCTGGAGTAAGGTCTTAGATAACAAAGGTCTGGCGGTAGCTTTAGGCCCTCTATCTAAATAGGACCAATCCCGTGTTGACATGGTCGCTACTTGGGCAGCTGAACATAAGGACGAGATTTGGATTTAGGTCTTTTTTACACCCGCCAATATTGATCAGTTATTGGTGATACCTGATCGTTCGAATGTTAAGGGTCGCATTTTGCCAACCAAGTTCGTCGCACCGTCGCCCCCAAAGAAACTTCCCCTGAGTCTACTCCAAAGGCCTCGCGGAAGCACCCTCACCCCACTACTGCGAATACGCCTTCTCCTAGAGTGAAGAAAAAAGGTCGTGGGCTTAGGTCTTGGCACAGTACCCCCGCCTTCTACCCCTATAGTTCACCAGCTCATGTACCTTCTCCAGGTCTTGACAACCTCAAGGGCTTGATTTGTTAAGCCCTTTTTGACTTGGCGACTGCTTTCAATTTTGACCTTTCTTCTCAATAGCTTGATTCGGCGTCTAGCCCAACGTTTAAGTTCCCTACGTTTGAAGCTTCCAATTTTCTACGGTCTAGCCGCAAGGTCAATTTGGATGTGGATGCCAATTTTTCTTTAGGCCTTGCTGATCAGGTAGCTCATGTGGAAACTCATGGCGATAAAGATGATGCCCAAGGAGACCAGGGTACCCAAGGTGACGACCCTCCTATTGTTGAAGAATTTCAAGAAAAGTGTGAGGACAAAATTTCAACTCCCCACTCTTTGCCTACCACTGTTTCAAGGGGAGAAACTCCTTTGCTTGACCTGGAGGCTAGCAGAGACAGGGTTTCTATCCCCTTTCCGTTTCCATCCTCTTTTAAGGATGATGTTGAGTCCTCTCTCTTATAGGAGGGTGTCCCTACCAGTGGCCTCGTGAGTGAGGTCATTGACTTGGGGGGTGTTCACCCGGTGGAAGACTTGGGTGAGGTCCTTGGGAGTAGGATGAGCTCGATGGCAGTGCCTTCTGAAGCTTTCTTCATTGGTCCCCACCGTGGCCTTGAGGTGATGGATGATGGAGAGGTACTAGGAGGAGCTTCCCCTTCCTCTAGTCTTGCTAGAGATGAAGCCATCAACATCATGGCTGGTCAGCTAAGGAATTTCCTATTCTTCCACCTTTGTGTTTTTTTTAAGCTCCCTTTGATTTTACCTTTGCAGGGTGTTGACAATTTTGCGGCCTAGATCTTGGGGGACCGTACTGACTTGGAGCATGAAGTTCTCTCTAGGCGTGTCTTTTCTTTCTACGCCAAGAAAGAATTTAAGAAATGGAAGGTTGAAAGGGCGAAGTTGGAGATTCTACTTGAACAGGTGGATGACTATGCAACCTCTCTAGCAGGCGATTTAGATATCCTTCGCGATGAAGTTTTTCACCTTCGCGATGAAGTTCATCGTACCAGGGAGGTGAACGCCCGAGATAGCTTCACAATGGGATTGCTAGAGTTGGAGCATGACTCTACTCGGGCTCAACTATCCCTTGTCCAAGGGAATTAGAGTCAGAGCAGGACCATGTGCACACTTAACTCCCCGGCCTCGAGGAGGAGCTAAATTCTGTCCACCAGAACTTGTCTAGTTCCAACAGCGTTACTTCAAACTTTGGGAGGCGCTAGCGCCTTCAGAAGAGGATAAGCAACAAGCTAATCTTGACCTCTCTGAGGTGCATGGCATTTTAGAGTTGACCAAACGGCATGAGAAATACAAGAAAATCCCATCGATGAATACAAATAGCAGCAGAAGCGTGGCAAAGCACTCCTTCACATGGATACTCGGCTGAAGGAACGGGCCCAGTAGGTAAAGCAGTTGGAGTCTGACTTGGCAGCTGTGAGGGACGAGCTTACTCACCTCTTCCCTCAGTTGACGTCGATGTGTGGTGTCAGGGATCGCACTTTTGGCTATGGATATAGGGTGACTTTTTGCGGCTTAGGTCACACTTGTTAGCCAATCCCCACATCGGCTTGGGGTGCTTAGACTTGGCAATGTTTAAACCTAATGCAACCTTGTGTCAATTTGTTGACACCTTTGTTCAGCACACCATGCCCAATGCCTTTGATGTCCAACCAACCTATCAATCAATCGATTTGAGATATCGATCGATCCGACCGGAATGTTCCAAACCATCCTCTTGTCATTCCCCTTAAGGTTAGAGGAAAAGCTCGACATGCAATTTCTCCTGAGAAACTGTAGAGTGTGATATGTGCCTTGAAGTTCTCCAGGTGATCTACTAGGTCCTTGTAGCCATCATACATCTTTATATGTGGCACTTTAAACTTCAACTGGAGTGGCACAGCCATTAATTCCACTCTATAAGGTAAATTTGTGTAGCTTAACAGTTGTTCCACCAAGGAAGATCCCTCCATCTTTCTTGCCATCTCCTCGTACTTGCCGGCGAGACTACGTAGCTTGTCATGTAGTTTCTTCTTTTCCACATCCTCCACATCACTCTTCCATTACTATGTGCTTCTCCTTCTCCCTATTCACTATGGTTAGGCACGGTGGCATCGCTGAGCTTGATATTGTAGCGCTTTAGTTCCTTGTCCTCTTTCCTTAGGTTTTTCTTGTCGTCCAACACCATCTTCAGCTATTCTTCTGTCACTACTAACTGTGTTTCCAGGTCTGCAGGCATTGCATCTAGGTCATGAGTTGGTTGAGAATGCGTAATGGTCAACATGAGGGAGACACATTGAAGTCCGATGAGAAACTGAAATCACATATTACAGCAATCCCACAAATGGTGCCACTATAAAGGGCGTGTCCCACCACCAGCTGTGACCGTTCAACTGCAACTAGTAACGTTGGTGGCATGATGTGTGTAAGACACCTCTGATACTTAAGTCAGTAATAAATTATGGATGATAGTTTAACAATGCTCAATCAGATCATCAGAGAGTTACTTATTATCTCTATATATAGGCGTGGAAAATATTAGATGAGTACTATTAATCGATTAATTTCATATAAGACTTAGCAATAATAAAGTTTATCCACGATATCACGAAATTATCTGGTCACCATTCTATTCATATCCTCAACGCAAGGGTTTATCCGCCCTAATAAAGACGACGGTTAGAGTTCATGCACAATCCACAACTCCTTTTAATAGTTACCATTTACGAAAGATGGGCTTTGGACCAGTATTTTAAATTTCGTACCATACTGGCCGATACGGGGGTACATGCCGTACCGGCCACTGGTCTGGTATAGAAATTTTACCTGTTTCGTACCGGTCCAAATACCGGCGGTACTGGTCGTACCGGCTGGTATTTCAGCCTTTACTTCTTCTTCTTTTTTTCATTTTTTTAAACTACAAGCTCATTTTTTTTATCCTCAATTTAGACTAGACTATTTATAATTTTTAAATATATGTATTTATATATAATTTATTCATATATAGACTATTATTTTGAAATATAATTAATATATATTTATATATATAATTTATTCATATATCGACTATCTCGAAATGGTACATGAAACGGTACCTATATCAAAATATTTTATTCCAATATCTTGATTGGTAAGACATCGAATACAGTATACAAAACATTATTTTGGACCCTAACTCGGCCTAAGTCCGCATTGACTTCTGCACATATCACTTGACTTGAGTATTATCTTTTTTCTCGAGAAGTTGAGTCAATCTTGGTCGTCTTATTGGAGCGCATTCCGTAACAAGCATTAATTGGATCTTAAACAGATTAAAAAATGCTCTTTTTCCAACAATTTGGAACCAAGTTTTTATACATAGAGATTCAACATGTGGCGTCACCTTTTAATCTTCATCATATGTACGTGGTCGATGGATTTTTCACGAAGTTGCCATTCTATTGGTCCGATTTGAAAGCTGACATTGCTCGCAAAAGAATTCATGGACGATAATATTTTTATCTTAGTCGGAAATAGACAAATGAGAGCGGATGAAGCCTTGACAAAAGAGGATGAAGCCAGAGAGAGAGAGAGACAGGCGAAGTTGAAATTCATGAGAGAGTGAAAACAAATTGAAGATTCGGGTTTTAGATTCGGTTTGATAGTAGAGAATTTTAATATCAGAATTTTGAATTTTAAGATGAAATAATAAAATATTATATTTTAATATTATTATTATTTTAAAATTTAAAAAAATTTAAATTATTTATTATATATTATATAAATATTTAAAAAATTTATAATGATAAGATAAAAATTTTAAATTTAAGATAAAATTTTTTATATATCAAACCAAACCTAATGGATCAACGGAACAGTAATTTTTTAGGTTTAAATTACTGAAGCCTATTTTTTAACCCTCGGGAAAAAGTGACTTTTTCTAAAGCATAAACAAATGATTCCAGGACTTGATCTTTTGTTTATAAAATAATAAAAAGGAAAATGTTGATCCACAGCACCACAAAAGTTATGATTGATATTTTATTTTATTTTTTTATTTAATTGTTAAAAAAGAGTTTTTAAATAAGTATGAATTTTTTTAAATATTTAAAAAATACTTTAAAAAATACAAAATAAACAAATACATTTTACACTTATGGATAGGAATTCTTGGGCCAGGAGCCTTATAAAAATGATCTCAAGTACCGTATCATATTTTATATTAGCATTAAAGGCTCAATAACGTGGAGATCTATTTTATGTGTCTATTGATTTTCTATTTAAAGTAGGATTGCGTTTAGATATTGGGATAATTTTAAATGATTTGCAAATATTAATATTTTATAAGTTCAATTAAAATGTGTTTGAATATAAATAGATTAAAATATGTGTTTAAATATATGAAGTAGATTAAAATTAATTTTAATATTTTATGAAAAGTTGAAAGAATAGTAAGTTAAAACAATGATTAGTTTGATACAAATTGAGGTGATTTATCTTCCAATCACAACATTAAAGTTCGGAGAAGAATTTCAGTGAATCTTGATCTAACGATAATAATCTCCTTAAATATCAATCAATATGGTATTAAATGTGCAACAGCTCTAGGTGATTTTTCAAATTGTCTTCATAGATACAATTGAATTGAGGTCTCTTAGAGGTTAGATCCTATCCAAATTTCAAGGATGGACTTCAAAGAGAATGCACATAGCGTGTGGCTCCCATTATAATTTATTATTATTTATGTGAGTATAACATTAAATATTCATTAAAAATTTAAAAATTTACCTACACCTAAGGGGTGTAAGGAGTTTGGTCAGGACTGGAAAAATCAACTAGACTGAACCATTCGGTTCTAATTGGATCAGACCAAACTCCAGACCAGTCGGTTCAGTCCCGTAAATTTTAGACTAAAAAATGTTGTTCCAATTCCGGAGTTTATAAATTTTGGACCGGATCGGACCGAACTCCTATATATATTTTTAAAATATTTTTAATAATTTAATATATTATTTTTATATAATAATTATATAAGTTAATGATATAATTTTTATCTAATTTATTATCATTAACCATATAAAATATTTTTTTAATGAGTTAGTTAATAATGCACATTAATAATTTACTTAATTTTAAATTAATAATTTAAATAATTTAAAAATAATTGGGCTGGTCTAGGGAAAATAGATGTTTGGTCAGGTCCAGTCTAGGAAAAATGAATTTTAGTCTATCACTCTCCCGGACCAGACTGATTTACACCACTATTTACAGCACCTATCTTTCTTTGAAATCTAATTAAAAGTTGGAAAGGTATTACAAGTAGAGGCAATAATTTTAGTTCAAGTAAATAAAGTAAACGTACTCTTTAAGGATAAATAATTATATTAAATCTCAATGTGTAATACATGATTTAACAAGAAGCTGGTGGAAATAAAATTGTCTTCACGACATGGTTTAATTTCAAATTGAATACACTACTATTCAATATATTCTGAAATTCAATAATAATTGAAAGGTGTAAGATAATGAAAAATATATTTCCTCTTTTCACTTTTTATATAAATCTAACATGAACTTGTAGATGACCATGAGACAAATATTTAATGAGCCATAGAAAAATTATTTTGAAGTTCGCCAAAGGTATATGTGTGTGCAAGATAAGACTATGAAATCATCACTTGTTTTAAAAGTTTAAACTGATGAGAAGAGGTAGATTTGTATTATTTATTTTATATCTTAACATTCTCCCTTACGTGTGGGGCAGACTCAATGGGTGGCCCAACAGTAGAATATTTAATTAAATGAGATAAAGTATGAAGTTAGTATTTGAAATCAAGATGTCTATTCTGTTATTATGTAAAATTCTTATATTTTAAAATTTTAAATTAATAAAAAGATGTAAATTTTTATTATTTATCTTATATAAGACATGTTGTCGAAGTCATAAAAGGCAAATGAAGATGGCGATGGTTTGTTAGCCACCAGCCTCAAAAAGTCAAGTACGCTAAACGCACATCCAAAACATGAGGTCTAGCATTTATAGAAACAAGAGGCAGAGTCGTACACGGCTTACCATTACGCTTCATTGGTTTAGTATGTGTATTATTATTACCTGCAATGCTCTCCCCCCCATGTTACTCATGATGAAAATTTACTGAAATTTTATTGTAGGGAGTCAAAGCTTGAAAGTAGGATATGGTCTTTGTACCAATTTAAAGAGCATGGTAGAGAAGCATGACAGTTTCCTTCTTCATTTCTGTACAAATTCTTAAGCCAATAAATTAGCTTGCAGCCTAGTGGTCGAAAGTAAGGGTGAGAAACGGTTTGTCCGGACCCGAGAAGCTAACCAGACCAGTCATTTCGGTCTGGACCAAACCAGACCGAGATTGAGACCAAGTGGTTTTCCATGTTTTTAAGGACCGAAAAGTTTTGGTCCGGTTCCGGTCCAGAGTTTTTCTATTCCGGACCGGACTGAATCAGATCGAATGAAAAACAAAAATAAAAAATATATTATATATACTATTTATATAATAATTATATAATTTATTATATAATTTTCATCTAACCTATCATCATTAACAATATAAAATTTTAAATATATTATTAACAAATTAATATTTTATCAATTAGATAATATATAATACCAATTAATTAATGTCCGCCACTTTATGTGCGGGGAAGTTCTTGAATAGTTACGTTAGTTGACTTATAGTTTGGTTCTCCTGTATTGATAAGTCACAGTTGTAACTTTGTTTATAAATGAATGCAATGAATCATATTTCCATAAAAAAAAAAAAAAAAAAACCAAATATATAGTGGAGATATAAATTAATAATGTAAATTTCATCTAATTTATTATCATTGACCATATAAAATATTTTTTTGATTGAGTTAGTTACATAATTCACATTAATAAGTCACTTAATTTTAATTTAGTATTTTAAATAAATTTTTTTATTAATCAATTTTTAAAAAATAAAAAATAATTGAGTTGGACTGATTGGACCAGACCCTATCGGTCCGATCCAATCCCTAGGGATGTTTGGTCCGGTCCGGTATGGAAAAAATGATCATTTCGGTCTATCACCTCCCAGACTAGACCGGCTCGTTTTCACCCCTAGTCAAAGGACAGACTTAGGATGAGCTAAGAAATTAAATATTTTAAGGTGGAATTGAATTATTTGGTACCTGGATGGAATTGTATATACGTTTTATATTCATATAAAAAATGATTATACGTAACATTATTATGTTAATATTCCCTAGAGATGATTTTGAAAATTATCTCCTCAAATAAAATCCCTATGTGCACCTTTTTAATTTGATTTTAATCCAAGAAGCATCTTCAATTAATTAAAATCAAGGATCTACCAAAATTGTGAGCATTATCAATACCCAAAACCAAAATGGGTAGAGCATTATTGCCAAAATTTCTTCCTCATCATTTTCAAAATCATACCAATCTCAGATTATCAATCAAAGAAAATGATATTTTCTTGAAAATTTATTTGTTTAAAATCTTTTTACTACAAAATAAAATAAAATAAAATAACAGAAAAAATAAAAAGAAAGAGAAGGGAATATACAAAGAGATGATAAGGATAAATCCAAACAAGTGTGAAGCACTACTAACAGAAAGGAAGAAATCAAAGAAAAAAAAAATAGAAAATAAAATGAGAAATTCAAAGTACAGTGGCCCAGACTGACTTCCTCCACAACCCTATTGGCGTTTATATATACGAAGCCAAGAGGCACTACAAAATTACAAATGCCCCTCTCCCACCATTCCTCTCTCTCTCTCTCTCTCTCTCTCATATGAGACTTGAATTCAGAGCATTTGGCTTATCTCGGATTATTGGCTTTTGAAACATACAGAAGAGGGAGCATATCAGACTCATGGGGAAGTATATTCGCAAGGCCAAAACTACAGGCGAGGTTGCCGTCATGGAGATGTCCCAGTCCTCCCTCGGGGTCCGTACACGCGCCAGAACCCTAGCCCTCCAGGAGTCCCCCGCCACTCCTTCTCCCACCACCGACACCGGCTCCGTCTCCTACCTCCAGCTACGGAGCCGCCGCCTCCAGAAGCCTCCAATCGTTCTTTCTGGCCACGGCTCTGTACCCAAGCGCCACAAACAGGGACCCAACAATATAGAAAGTTGCGCGCAGCAGCAAAAACAAATCCCGGATATGGATAATCCCAAATCAAACCCTAGGACGGGGTCGAAGCTAAGAGTGGGCTCTGCCTCCGACTGGCCAGTCTCCCATGGGCCCTTGGAAGAGGAGGAGGTGAAGAAGGTTGTGGGTGGTTCTAAAGAGGAAGGCCTTCAAGAAAAGAAGAAAAAAAATAGCAAGAACAACAATGGTGACTTGGGACTTGAGGAAGCTTCGTTTGGGGAGAATGTTTTGGAGTTCGAAGGTAGAGAGAGGTGGGTTTTCTTTTTCGGGTTTCATTTTGATTGTTTCTTTAACCTCAAGCCTCCCCGTTGGGGGCTTTTGCTTTTTTTAGCCTCTGTTTGGTTGGTGGGAAAGGGAGGGAAAATAAAGAAAATTGAGATTCGAATTCGTCAGGGGGTTTTCTTTCTTTCTTTCCTTTTTTTTTTTTTTTTTCTGGTTTACGTTACTTTTATTTATTTATTTTTAATATTTTTCCTTTTTCCTTAAAGTTAGTGTCGAATATTGTTTTTTTGCTCAAATTCACGTAGTTTGAGTGGAATTCGAATTGAGCACTAGAATCATGCGGGCTTCAATGTTTTCGTTGGGAGACCTGGGAATTTTAATCTGCTGTAGTAAACTTTTCATTCTTTGGGGGTTTGAGCTTTTGGTTTGAAGAAAAGGAAATTGCGGGTGATTTATTGAAGCGACTTAGCAAAATTTTTATTTTGGGGGAAAAATTAGTTAACAAGAAAAATGCTAGATTTTAATTTTCGCGTTACCTTCATTCATTAAAAGGAAATATGTACAACTTCAGTCTCAGCTTCCATCTAGGACCCTATTGGTGCCAAACGAAAGTCGTCGTGTTTTCGATAAATTTCTCGGTGGTGTTGGAGTGGGCAAGTCTTGCTCAAAAATGACTGCAAATAGAATTTTTGTTAGTTTAATGTTTCCTCGGTTTTGATCTCCATGTTTTTTTATTAAATTGATTATTTTTTTTAGATTTTTCTTTTGAGAGTAGTTTTTTCAGAGTTCATGGCCCAACTTCTTCTTCTTTTAAAATTTAAAAAAATAAAAACTGTATTTTCTTCTTTTTTAATTTTAAAAATTACATTTGCTTGATGCTTACTGGACTCGAAAAATTTACTCAAGAACTAGAAGTCCATTTCTTGAGGTTTAATGTCAGGTGAATTTGGTTTTGAAAGCCTCTCGGAGTATTTTCCAACTAACGTGTTTTTTTCCTCGCTTTCTACCGAAAGGGTGATGTAAATTTTTTAATGAGTCTAATGTATATAAAAAGCAAAAATTTATTGTGATATGTTCTGAACCTTGTGAAGAAAAGATAGTATTATTACACTGCTACCATTCTTTGTATTATATATTTCCGTGGGTGGAGAAAATGCTGTTGTTTGTTTGTTCTGATTTGATTGCTTTGAGGTTGTATTGTGCTTTATGATAATGCTTTTACTAGTTTCTAGAACTTGGATCGTACTGACACACGGGCTATAAAATGAAGTCTGTCCTATATGTTGTTTCTCCATTTTGATTTTCCCATGATATTGATTCCATTGCATTATTCGAAGTGGAATATACAAAAGTTTTATTCTTTTGGGTCTAATCTATGGTCTGTTTCTGGTGGATGGCATTACTTCTATCTTTTTCCTTCTTCTTTTTTTTTTTTTTTTTCCCTTGTTTGAATATCTGTTTCGTAATATTACTTGGGACAGGAGAGAACAATATGTGAAATAATAAAAATAAAAATAAATTAAAAAAAAAATTGTTCGTAGTACAATGAAGAAAAACACATTCCTCTGAAGATTATCTTTTCTCAGAGGAAACAAGTAGTACAACGAAGAAACACAGTCCTTTTGAAGATTTATGAGATGAGATGAGTTAAGTTAAAAGTTGAATAAAATATTGTTAAAATATATTTTTTTAATATTATTTTTATTTTGAGATTTGAAAAAATTGAATTGCTTATTTTATTTTGTGTGGAAATTTAGAAAAGTTGTAATAATTAGATAAAATAAGATAAGATGAGAATGGTAACAAACAAGTAATATTGTTTAGCTTAGCCATAGGTGATGCCACAATTTGTGATACAAAAGTCGTATAACCCATTAGAGTGTTCTGTCATCTTAAGTTTGCCAAGTGTATGTTGCTGGTAGTCTTATTATGCATCCAAATAAAATTAATCTTTATGGTGACAGGAGTACTCGGGAATCCACTCCCTGCAGTTTGATTAGGGATCCAGACACCATAAGAACTCCTTGTTCTACCACCAGGCCTTCCGGCCCAACTGAGACTAACGGCAGAACCCAGAACACAACTGTGAGGCACATCCCAACAACGCAAGAAATGGACGATTTTTTTGCTGCTTCTGTGGAAGAGCAGCAAAGACAATTCATCGAGAAGTATGCCACAAACATGTCCCTGGTTTTAATTGATTCAGATTGCTCTAGACTTCAAATTTTCAGTAGCAAGATTTAGTTACATCCCATTAGCTGATATAGTGTTTGTCGATTCGGGTTTATCTGCAGGTATAACTTTGATCCTGTCAACGAGAAGCCGCTTCCAGGGAGATATGAATGGGTGAAATTAGACCTGTAGATTACTTTAACGTTCCATCAGGGCTTCTTTTCCTGCATATTCTCTGTTGATCTTGAGCTTTTAGGATTTTTGAAGTAGCAGGAACTAGAGTTTTACTTGGAATGGTGATGGTCTTATTTCCATCTTCCATCACTCTTAGTTCACTTGTAAAGAAAGTAGGACTGTTAAAGGTGTAGACTAATGGTCCTTAACATAACAGAGGTTATGTCTAGTGAGAGTTAACACAGCAAATACAAATCAAAGTCCTTTGTCTAACAGATCACCTGAGGGGAAGGGAAAGAGGGTTGGTTGTAATTGTGGTGTGTGAGGTTAGAGTTCAGCCAACTAGGTCAGTCTATTTGGTACAGATATTTACTGAGATTTTATTTTTTATTTTCGTACTGTATTTCCTTCCCCCTTTGTTAATACTTGTAGTGATGGAACTTTGAAAAGCTCTAAGGAATAAAGATGACCCGTTTTCCCCCTCTGCATATTTAGCTTTTTGTCTTGTGTTTTGTTTTTTCCTCCGAGTCTGAGAAACCTTTGGCCTTTCTGATTACACGTTACAGAATGCATCTTTCATCAGATTTTGATGATCCTGCCCCCACATTTTCCAAAAATTTGTTGGAATGGTTGGTGGGTTTTGGTGTTGCTGGTAGTTGTGGGGGTGGGGGTAGAATGATGGGCGTTTTGATGATGTATTAGGAAGAATCAATGCGTCTTTTTATCATTTTGCTTCATTGCACCTATCCAAAATTTTCTGCTACTTTCCTCAGATGGTTGCAAGTTTGTACAGTTTGGGTAATGAAATCATTGCCCATGCCTGGTAAAAAGACTGCAAAAGCAATAATGTCTTCCTTGTTTCTTCTCTGCTGATTTTAGAAGCCAACAAAGAAATTATACCCGAGGAGTGTCAGTTTGGCTCGAATGAAGGATTCGCGGAAAACTAGTAATATGGTTTCTGACATGACTAACAAAGCTTTGATTATTCCCAAATTTTTATCAAGTGATTGTATAAATATCATTATTTATTTATTTATTTTTATTTTTATTTTTTGGTAGATTTTTCGTCGAAGGTGTGACTTTCCCTATTCTTCCTGCAATCATTTTAACACCCATTTATATGATAATAATATCATTTTAACACTAGTCACAAATGAGTTATATAAAAGTGATTTTATAAATTGATATGATTTAATATGATTTATTAGATTATAAAATTATTTTTATTTTAAAATAGAGTTAACTGATCAAATTATTTTTTATAATTCTTTTTAGTTGCAGCAGTACTCTCTCATAAAAAAATATTTTTTTTTAAAAAAGAAAATATATATATATATATATATATAATTGATTCTTCTTCCTACGTAATCATGGGGTAATGTTGTTGGAAACCAACGTGGTGGGAGTTTGTTCCATTTTATTGGATGAAATTGAGGAATCCTCAATTCCCAATGAATGCTTTTTAGTTGTGGGTAATCTAACATTGTTGCAGGCAAATTGCTGGCCCCTCCATTCATTTTCTTTTGTCATGTTAACATGGTATTGGTGGGGTTTTTGGTGCAAGAAGAGAGAGACACGTTGACACCTTTACGTGCATGGTTCTGCAGCCTTACCGTTATGGGGAGTTTGGATGAGGGACTGGCAATGGCATTCCTTGTGATCTTTTCTTTTGTCAAGAGTACCTTCTTATCAAATAAGTGCCAAGTGCCTGAGAGCTTTGACGATCGCCTAGTCACTATCTACTCTGAAAGTAAAATAATAATATAATATTATATTTAAATGAAGAGTAACGATACGTATAATTATAATATAGGTATAGATAATTTTATTTTTAAAATTTTTTAAAATTATTAAAATATCTATTATAAAATAATATTTTCTCTTTTAATAAAGTATCTATACATATAAGTGAAGATTGTAAATATAATTTCTCTTAAATAAAATTATCATTATGTTGATGAGAACAGGAGCCATGCATAAAGTAAAATCGATTGCAGCATCTTTTATCAATACATGTCAGTCTAGATCCACCAGCCCTCCACAACAAAATTCAAAGCATTTTTCACAAATCAACCACAGCCTTCGGTAAAAAAATTAAATCCAAATAAACCCCACAATACTTCTGAACCTCACTGTACGAAACCAGCAAGGGAAATAGGGAGCTTTCCGGATGAAGAAAGAGAAAAGAATGAGGGAAGGAGAGAGTGGAAGGTAGATAAAATAATAAAATATATCTTTTTAGTATGAACAGTAACTCAATAGTTCAAGTATTGAGTTTTAGACATTTAATTAGTCTGGTGTGAAGATTTTTTCTCATATACTTGGATAGCTTGATGGCTCCTGACTCGATTTTTTTTTTTTAATTCTCAAAAAAAAAAAAAAAAAAAAACTTTGTACAAAAGTAACGCAACACTTTATTTTCTTTACTTTTAAGCTTATCAATATTGAAAATATATTTATTATATTTCACTTATCTACTAATTATTTGATAGGAAAAATATAGATGCAATCACAATTATATACTAATCTGTATACCAATATGATGTGATTGGTCAAAAAGTAGATTTTATTAAAAATAATGTTAATTTAAATTTTAAGTATAAATAAATCAGTATTGATGTACAGATTAGTACACAATTGTAATTATATATAATAAAACTTTATGATATGACATATAAGACAATAATGACTTAAAAAATAACAGAGAAAATATTTACTTTCATAATTGGAGAGAGACAATACAATATAGAAGGGTAAAAAATGGTTGGAAATCTTTATCTTTGTCCTTTTGTGTGGAGAATTGTGCAGATTGCATAACTTTTTAAGCAGTTGTAAAAATAGACGCTGTTTGTTTGGATTTTGAGCATCTTAAGAAAAGAAAGTCACAGCAACAACATATCAGTAAAGGATAATGCTAGTAAAGGATAATGCTTATCTTACATGTAAAAGCAATCGATAGTGGCCACCAGTTCCTCTTTTATTTTATATTTTTACTTAATAATTAAAAAAATATTTTTAAATAATATCATCAAATAAATATTTTATTTAAAAATATAAAATTCTCATCATCATGATGCGGATAAAATCTATATATTGGAGATAATATATATTGGCTAGTGGGGGCTTTTAGTTAACGAGTCGAAGTTTGGAAATGGGATAGTGGAATTGAATGTTGCTCTTTTCTTTTTTAATCTTTTAAATGCTTTACAGCTGTAAGTGTGTGACGGAAAACATTTGGTATACTCATTATAATTTGCATCATGTGTGGCATATCTTATTACATTCAGGACTTCCTATGAGAACAAAATGGATGGTGTGTTGCTCAAATCACAACGACAAAGAACGTAGTTTTTTTCTTTTTTCAAAATATGGAGAAATATTATGTCTAAATTCAAATCTAGTCGAAAAGTTCAAAAAAGTGAGTATTTTGTATCACTGGTGAATGGTGATGCT
This sequence comes from Carya illinoinensis, assembly GCF_018687715.1. Taxonomy (NCBI): domain Eukaryota; kingdom Viridiplantae; phylum Streptophyta; class Magnoliopsida; order Fagales; family Juglandaceae; genus Carya; species Carya illinoinensis. The sequence goes on along the minus strand of NC_056753.1, from coordinate 20,350,072 downwards.
CAACCCACAAGAGGAGCCACCCGGAGGGACACCAAGGATTCTATATTCAGACAGTTGCTGCAAATGCTCGTATTGTTGGAAACTGATTTAGAGTTTTTTTTTTTGGGAACTAAAATTAACTCCCAAAATTCTAAACTTAATTACCATAATAATACAGATGGTTCAAATTGTAAAGATATGACGTTAGTTACAAACATAAAATAAAAGGGCATATTAAAAAGCTTGCTACTTCATGTCGCTCTTCTTCCGAATAATTGGCAGCAAAGTTAACTCCGGCGTGGCCATAACAATACATGTCACCTGACTAATTACTGGCAGTTTTTCTTCGATTAAAGAGCATCAAAGTCTCTCAACGACCACTAAATAAACTCACCACCGAATGAACATGTGGATCAATGCCAAAATCATGCGGCATACTCGAAAGGCTGAGGTGGCTGAGGTTCCTCATCAACTGCCATGGCTGATGCAGAACCTTGCTGTCCTGTTGCTGCTCCACCAGCAGGTGATGCTGCAGTTGCCGGCGTGTCTGTAAGGCTAAGTACCTCAGGTTCAGTAGGACGCAAGTCTCTAAGAAGAACAAAACCAGAAGGTGCCAATTTCACTGGCACATATCTGCTTTCTTCTAGAAATTTAATGAATTTTTCCTGTGCAGGAACTACTCTGGCAGGGTTGGTCAGAATCTCAAAAGAAGACTCCGGCTCCGATTTCTTCTCTGGTGGGCCATCAACCTGCCAAATCAAACGTAGGAGATGATAATTATGTGATGCCAAAAACTAACAAACTGTCCAAGTAATTGAGTCTGGCTCTCTTCTATCATTTGCTTCTTTTTCTCATTAGGTCACTCGATCTCTTTTCCTTGAGAACCTACTATATATACAATTTCTGGACCCAAAATAAAAACAACTCCAACCATAACGGCCCTCTCCATATTGACCAACTTGGTATTAACAATGAAACAGCTTCAACCACCAATGCCCATATATCACAAAAGCACACATCATAGTTTTTTGGTCACAAAAGCACATATTATGCATGAAAGGTCCAAGAGAAGTTTTCAATTACATGTTCACACCTTTGAATTCATTGAACAACTGCAGGTAAGAAGTGGCAATGAAGTAGGGGGTGATGATTACCTGCATTGAGTCCCCATCCTTCTCGGTAGATGATTTTCCTTTCCCACTACTTTGACCAACAGATGAAGGCTCTGGCCCAGAAACTTTCTCAGCATTAGACTTCTGATCGGCTTCTTTCTTTGCCCTCGCTTTGGCCTTTGCTGAGGTTGACAGAACCGCAGTGGGCAGTTTTACAGCAGATGTAGTCGTGGGTGCAGTTGTTGGTTTGGGATATTCAAAAAGTGATGGTTTTGCATGTGATAAGAACTCAAACTTTGGAACTTTCAAGTCATAATTCAGCCCAATGAAAGCAGTGGGTGAGAACGACAAGCTTATGAAATAAATAAGGGGATACCAATACCAAAACTGGCTGAAAACAGCTAGACCAACAACCGCAGTGATTTTATCATGTTTTGTCTTGGAAAGCAACCTTATGGTTACATTCCTTCCACCTGCATCAAGAATTCCAGAGGCCAAGATTGCACCCATCTTGCTCATAGTATCTTCATGCTTATCAAGAATTATTTTCTCCAATTGCCGCCTAGAATTAAGGAGATATCAGAGACATAATATGAAAGTAATGTTTATGAAAAACATAAAAAATAATAACACAATACCTGAAGGTTCCAACACGAGAATCACTGGCTTCACTAATCTGGACCATAACCATGGCCATTGCAATGAGGGCACCTTGACGAACAAAATCAACAACATCTGATGTCAAAGGCTCTAGCAAAGATATAGCCTCACTTAGGCCAGTTCCAGCACAAGAAATGCCCACTGCAAGGGCTGCACCATATCGAACGTGAGGGTTGTAAGATTCAGACAGTAGGGAGACAATTCGAGGAGTCTGCAGATAACCCACAAAAAATGTAAGAATTTAAAAACAAAAATGCAGCACAAAAGAGAAGCAAAAAAGGAAAAACAAAGGCAGAAGAGCTAATCAAAGAAGAAGAGCAAGAGACTTGCATCATGTTGCATTGAAAGTGACAAAGCAAAAACAAAAAGGAAAAAAAAAAAAAAAAAAAAGGGCAAACAGGCAAAATAGCAAGAAACAAGAAGGAACCAACCTGCTCTGGCTCAGAGTACAGAACAAACCCAAGTGCAAGAACAGCAGTCCTCCTGACATCATCACTCACATCTGATACAGCAAAGTGTAGCAACTGTCGAATGGCTTTGTTGTTTGCTGTTCCGCTATAGGCCAGCGCCAATGCATACATACCACCATAGCGCAATATAGGATCCTGATCACGAGTCATCTGCTCAATTAGGGTGTCTGCTTCTTCTTCTCTTCCATAGACTGTGAGGGCTGTTCCCAATGCTAAGCCCCTGCAACATCCAATAACCATATTAACAAGAGTGAAAACCATGTACAGAGAAGACTCAGTTCGACATCCAGATCACTATATAAGACTTTACCGTATGATCTTCTCATGTTGTGTCTCGTGTGCATAAGCTAGCATCTCACTTGCCTTCTCACTTGCAGTTCCAACCATGAGTAAACCCATACTGATGCCAGCAGCTTCACCAGCAACAGCACCATCAGTGTAGAGCACAGTTTTAATGTCATCATAAATCTCCTCATCAGCAGTTCCTAGAGCTGCCAAACCAAGACCTAAGCATGCACCATGTTGAATAACCTGCACCCAAAACCCCAATATAAACTTCTTTGGTAACTACAATTCCTTGGCTATGAGAAGAGAAACCCATTGTTTTAAAGTACCTCCACATTAGTGCTGCGTAGGCTTTCACGAAGGAATTGTTTGATGCCCTCGCCATGGTTTGCATGAATAAGACCCAAAGCATAGAGAGCTCCACCTTCCGAGTAAGGACTGCCGCCACCACCAGCCCCACCCTGAGGCAAGTACGGTGCCATCAGTGACCTCCCCTGTTGTAGGTGGCCTCTGTGAATAACACCAAGACCAGCAGTCGCACTAAACTTAGCCCAATTTGTGGCTCTGCTCAACCAGTCCTGAATTTCAGGGTTACACGAGGATAAGTATAAATAACAGAACAAAGAGCATCACAGAACAAAAAAATCCAGGACGAAGCAAAATCTGACTCACTAGATTCTCCCTCAGAAATGTATCTACAGTTGTTCCAGCATGCATAACCGCATTAGCATAAATCGTTGCACTATGACAGACACTATTTCTCATCTCGACTGACTGCTTTATTGTCTTGAGGATGAGAAGATCTGATCTGTATTGCAAATTGAAGTCAACTCAGTAAGGACCTAATCAAAATTTGTTTCTAAGGGACAAAAAATGTATTTGAAAACTAAGTTTTCCCGGGGTTGCGCAGGCCCTTGGTAAGGGGTTTCCCACAAGTGCACCTCAGATAATTTAAGGGGAAATCCCCCCATCTGATGGTCCCTAGAGATTGTTTGCACCCAAGGGGATTTGAACCTTAGACCTGGGGGAGCATAACCCCAAGCCCAAGCCCTTTACCACTTGAGCCAACCCCTAGGGGTTTTTGAAAACTAAGTAAATGTAATACAGAAAGCAACTGCCTCACTTGTTATGACTGTATAAGAATTGAAGAGTCAACTGTATTGACGTCTCTCCTGACAAAATTCCCTTGATTTTGGTCAGCCTCTCAGCATATATTACTTCTTTTGGATCGGTTTCAAACACATTCAAATTAGACGGAGAACTCCCATCACTCATTTGAACATCCCCTGGAGCTGTGGAATTTTCATTCTGCGAAGAATCAGGTTCAATGGGTCCAGGCTGCACTGGTTCAGAAGGTTTAGTCTTGGGAATTGAAAGGCGATCTCTCACACTTAAGAGAAATGCTTGGTGTTCATTTTCTACAAGATCAAAGGCTATTTGAAATGCCAAGAGAGCTTCATCTTTATTTTCAGAGCGAAGAAGCTTTTCCAATATACTTGCAACAGTTCCAGGCTCATCCAAGAACATGAGACACTGACATATACTCAAATAATCAGGAGAAGGCAGCTTTTGATATACTTGAACAAGGAGACGAAGTACCTGTCAGGACAATCAAACAAGGATTAATGTCTATCACTCATCCCCCTGGACTGAGAATAAAGAGGTCATATACCAGTACTAAAAAAACAGCTATAAATATCCAGTGAGCTAGAATAAAAATCTACTTACCTCACGCCGATATTCTCTAAGATTAACAAAGGAATGAGAGACATTAATGCAATAAGATAAAGTCCCTTGAACATTATCACTCTTCGTGATTGCTTCCTCAAGTTTATCCAATCGCCGGCATTCAATTGCAATACCCATAGCTTGCGGGTATTTTCCATCAGCAATACACCTAAATAAGAAATTTTAAACTAGCTTAAATATCCGAGGTGTTACTTTCAATTTGGAGAAATGGGTATGTGTTTACTTATCCAGCATCCTCTCCACAATTGCCTCCAACCTAGGGTCCACCTTTGCTGCTGAATCATTTGATTCTGCTGCCTTCATCTTCAGACTGGCATATTCATCTATAGCTTTAGCTGTGGATAAGAACCAAAATTTAAATGAATTTTTCTTTTTTATGAAAAGGGATCCCAGATGTTAAACCCTAGACCCACGTAAAACACTCCCATCACTGTAAATCATCAACTTTTCATCAAGAGAATGTGACCCCGAGAAATTTTTTGCACCCAAGGGTTCAAACCTTAGACCAATGGGGAACATACTCCCAAGACCAAGGCCCTTACCACTTGAGCCAACCCCTAGGGGGTTAATTAAATGCAAGATAATTTCTTCAAAATTCTCAAACAAGCATACTATTACAACCTCTGAAGATAATTGAATATTATGATCAACAATTAAATTAAATTGATATTTTCTAATTTAACAGTCACTCATACCAAGAAGTGTATGAACATAATCAGAATCTTCTGACACGTCAAATAAAGAACCGGCTCCCAAGGCATACGATAGTGCATCGTTAAGCTCGCTCAAGTAATAGAAAACCTGAGAGAAAAGGAACTTCCATGCTAATGAGCAAGTAGAAACTAAATATTCAAGCAGTAAAACAAATAAATGAAATATATACGTTCAACATATAACATCTGACACAACTTCCAAAGCCTATATATTATATTAGTCTAATTACTAGTTATAGAATTTTCTGATTAGCTACTAATAAATCGAAAAAGAAATTACAGCAACTTAAGTTTGAAACAGTTTTAAGTATTTCCAGTAGTCTTTTTCCAACCTAATGGATCTGGAACCAAAGGATCTCATTTTAGAAGACTACAGCCTTGTTCAGTTACACAGATGAGATGAGATAAAAGTTAAATAAAATACTGTTAAAATATATTTTTTTAATATTATTTTTGTTTTGGAAGTTGAAAATTTTGAATTATTTATTATATTTTGTGGGAGTCAAACAATTGTAATGATTATATGAGATGAGTTAAGATGGTTTGTAATATTATATAAATAAATGAGGCCTACGTTTTCTAACATGTATTTTTTTTATTGGTACTGGGTGTCTGGGAACATCATCCCAACTGATCCCAGGGGTTCACAAGCTCTCAACAAAGAGTTTCCTACAAGTGCACCTTGGGTAATTCAAGAGGAAATTCCCCCAGTCCAATAGCCCCTAGAGATTGTTTGCACCCAATGGGATTTAATCCTTAGTCCTAGTCTAGAAACTAGAGAAGTGGAAGCCATGGTGGCAATCATATGAGTGCCAAATAAAGTAGTTGTTAATTGGGGGGAAAAAAAAAAACCCAACAAAAGCATTCTACCTTCGACACAAGCAGTGCAGCAAGTTGTCTCTGATGTTGGTCAAATTCTTCATCTTCATACAAACTTTCTCTGCAACAATGAATCATAATTGTCAGTTAAGAAAAAATTCATACCCTTATTAAGCTATAAGACACAAGATGCCTAACATCAAATCAGAATCAAAGCAATATCAAATTGAAAGGTAATGAACTTGTTACACTTGTTAAAGTGGTTGAACAATCTATGCAACAAACAGGGGCAATGTAATTGCTGAAAAAATGCCACATATTATATTAATTGATCAAAATGGTGTAAATATAAAATATTGGTCCAAGCATTTAAATTGCCTCATTCCCCCAAAGTAAGGATTTCTGGTCCATTTATGCAATTTATGGGTCTGAGCAACTTAAATACTAGGACCCCTTATTGTTTTAATGATGCAGAATTAAAGGCCAAAAAGATTTCAAGGGGAATTAGGATGAAGTCACATTACAGTGCAGAGCCCATTTTTGGTAACTTCTTTCCTAAGTCTGTTAGTGTACTGAGAAGAAGAATTAGACTGTGTAAGGTTAGCAGCCAGTGCAAAATGCACGCTTCAAGATGCTTTATTATATTGAAAATCATGCCTTTTAGATATGATCACAGGGAGCTATTAAAAGAAACAGCTATTGCAACTTTCTTGTTAGGAAACTGAGAGATTGGGCAAGAAGAGTAGGGAATCAGTTGACCACCTCTAACTCCATTGTGAGATTGCCAATGCCTTATGGAATAACTTTGTCAGCGAAGTTGGGTTGTCTTGGGTATCACAGAAGAATAGTGGGCCTCTTTGCCAATTGAAGAGGATTATATGGCAACCACAGATTGCAGCAGTATGCAAGGTGGTCTCTACATGTTCATCTCCTTTTTTAACAAGTCCGAATGTTTTTTTTATAGATTAATATTCATATTTTTAACATCTCGTTAGCGAGATCACAACCTACTCACGATCTCAAATTTCATGAGATTGATGCAAAAAATAAAATAAAAATCAAACTGGAGGATTAAATATCATTGTTTCCATTAATAGTAATTGAAAAAGTTAGTTAGTTCCCCATATAACCAAAAGCATGCATTGTAGGAAAGATTGCCACGTCAATTACTGATCTTTCCTACATCAATTACTGCACATGTACTATGAGGCAGTCCACAGTTCCTAAGAAAGCCTCTGTAACATACGAACCTAGAATTTAGGTTAATTCAGTTAGAAATTATTTAGTTATGTTATGATTATATTTATTCTTTTTATTAATTACTTATTTATTAAATTATCTCTATGGTAAGATTTTAAGTAATTAGATTGTTACGACACGTTTTCTAGAAAGATTAGTAACGTCTAGTGCCTCGTATAGGTCACGAGTTACGACGTGAGATTTCGGAAGCAGCGCTAAGAGGTAAATAGTATGATCATATAAATGTACGCGTAATGTAAATATTATAATTGGGTATGATAATATGATATGGTTTTGATGGTTATCTACGTTGCGCCAAGAGCCAAGTCAAGGTTAGATCGCTTTCACGAACTTCTATGAATTACGATGATTTACATGAAAATAAGACTATATATATGTTATGCTTTTATGGATTGTTGATTGATCGATTGAATGTTACTAAAATCACATGGAAGTCATGATATGATCATATAATAATTTAAGATAGGTATTCTATGAATTAAAATAGCCAGATCATGCATGCTTCATTCATGTAGTACTTAGACCATATATGCCATGTATTGTTCATGCAATAACTTAAGTCAAGCATGCCATGTAATAAATAGCCAGATCATGTATGACATGTTCATTAGTTCTCAGATCATGCATGCCATGAAATGTCATAAAATGATTAAATCATGTTAGGCCATGTCATGCTATACTATACCATGTACAAGAATATATCATGTTATGCCATGCCATGTACAAGAATATGCCATGCTAGAAAAGTCTAAGAAGTCCAAGAAAATTATCATGCATCAAGAAAGATAAACATTTTAAGGTAACACGGACCCAAGCGTGTTTACTACAGTTATGCTAAGACGGTACCACGGACTCAAGCGTGGTTACCACAAGACACGGACTCAAGCGTCTTTCACTCCATGTCAAGCAAGTTAAGTGAAACACGGACCCAAGCGTGTTTCACTCCACGTCAAGCAGGATAAGTGAAATACGGACCCAAGCGTATTTCACTTCATGTTATGCAAGTTAAGTGAAACACGGACTCAAGCGTGTTTCACTACATGACAAGTTATGTGGTGCCATGGACTCAAGCGTGGTTCACCATGAAATAAGTACAAATCAAGATAAACAAGTTACTCATGCATTCACGCTTCATGTTTGCCATGATTATGAATGTTTCCGCTCATGTTAATCCATGAATGTTATATGAAAGTTATGATAAGGCTTTAAAAACCAAATTTATGCTAAGCTAGATAGTATTTTACGGTATGATGTATTATTTACTGAGTATTCGACTCATTTTTGTTGTTTGTCTTTTTGTTTTCTTCTATGTTGATTGCCACAGATGGTGATTATGATGATGCAGAGCTGGATGACCAGGAGTAGATTTAGTATAAGGACTTAGAGATAAATAAGTGTCATTTACACAAGGATTAAGTTTTTTTTTCAATAAATGAGGTATTTCAGAGTAATGAGTCTCTTTACCGGGCATTTTATCATGTTTGTTAGTAACGTCTCTATCCTACGGGAACGGGGTGTTACAGCCTCATCCTATGCCCTAATCCATACCCATTAATCAATCAAAGATGGCAAAAGCCATCAACCTACAAAAATAATAATATTCCAAATAACAAATCATAAGTTTTTTAATCAATGTAAGAGCGAAATTAAGAATCAGCCATCACTTGTTGAAATTATCAATGCAATTGCACAGAAGTATATCCAGGAGATTATAATCCATCACATAAGTGTGATAATCAAGATCATGGTCCAAGAATTTACTTGCCTCATTACCTAAATCAAAGATGTCTCTACTTTTTGTCAATTATTAATAGTTTTACAATTAAACTTTTCAGGTGGTGTATACAGCATTTTCAATGCAAGTTGAGTCAGTAATTTAACATAAAGGTGGTGTCTACAAATCCAAAATAATGTCAGAGGGAATTAAAACAACGGAATACTAAAGAGCGTAAGATGATTTTCACGAATCCAATCACACTACACATACCTATAAATCATTTCTCATTTCTTTTTTAATTATTCTTCTTAGCTCCACTAGCAAAAATACGATAATTTTGCATCTGAAAAAATATCCATTCTTTAAAATGCTCTATAATAATAACTCGCAATAAAAAATTAAGTTGTAGAAGTTTTTTTTTTTTTTTTTTTTGGCTCAATATAGGGAATTCACTTTGTGCTCTCCGTACACTTATGAAAATTAAGTTTTTTGCATTTCCGCTGATGAAGTTGCTACGTTAACGAGCATAGTAGCACAGCAGCGGCATCCAGATGGGGTATACAAGAGAGCTTGTGATAGAATCCAAGTTATTTTCACTCGTGAAGGAAGGTAGTTTGTTACATATCATAGAGAGAGGATGGAAGATAGAGCATGAGTTATTGCTGGGATTTTCCACAGTGCAATGGCTCGGTGGAGCACTCGGGGACTGTCTGAAAGGAGATAAAAAAGAGTTTTACATGACGATTAGGGAGGGATATTGTAGTTTTATAGCATAGCGGTGCTCGAATAGCCGTGGTCGATACATGGTGGTAGTAGAATATAGCGAGAGAGGAAGGCGAAACTTTATCTTTATACCTGAAGAGGAGGGTGGGAGGGGATGGAGGAGATTGAGGGAGGCACTGTGGGAGTGTATGTAGGAAAGGAGAAACATGAGTGGGGCTCGCTAACGAGCACAATTGAGGCCAATGGTGGAGGAGCTTCAACCGAATACACAGTCCTATAAGGAGGTGCTCATGCCGGCGGTGAATCACCGTGAACCGCGAGTAAGGGATAATGGTGGTAGGTCTGAATGCAGGTACACCATTTGAAATATGCATAAAGCCCCTCATTTTGCTCTGCGAAAGGGAGGCGTTGGCATGAAAGTTGTCGGCCTGGAGGAGGTTGACATACGTAGCAAGTTGGTGGAGATGCAGCACAATTGTGGAAGTTGCAGGATGAGGTGGAAAACATGCTAAGGTGTGTTGAGGGTAATAGGGAAAGAGACGGGGAATGGGCAAGTAAAGGGACTAGGGTGGGCTTAGGCAATCGGAGGCTCATCAAGGCCACAAATAAGCCACAAAATATAGGGGTGGGCTCGAACATTGTTGGGCCTAGTAAGGGGGGTGAGGCTCGAAATGGTAAGGGGGTTGGGCTCGTGTGGAGAAATACCGAGATTCAGCCCATGGGGAGAAGTCAAGCGGGCCGACGAGCTGGGCCCTAGCCCATGGGACAGTATGACGGAAGAAGTCACGAGACCCAACCCATGTGGAGAGAATGCAAAAGGGCTCCCTCCAATGGTAGAAGTTTCACTCTTCCGCCGGAAAGCTTGATGCAAAGCACGCAGTCGGCTAAGAATCCATCGAATGCGGACACAAAAGATGCCAGCGAAAGCGTTGGAGCAATCGGTGGTTAGTACACGCCGCGTGTCCAGAAAATGGCAGTGGAGCATCCAATGGGCACTTCTACGCCACCATGTGTCGTTTCACCGTCGAGCGGTGGCCAAAAAGTTCTGATTGGATATGGGGAAGAAGGGTATACTCTGGCGAACCCACAAAAACAGCTCCTCAATGATTCTGAGATGGACGAACACAAAGGAAAATTTGGAGGCGTGTTCAGTTGACCCTTCCCATTCTAGTAGTGAAGAACTACCATTTTCTGAAGAAGAGAATTCCCAAAGACCCATCCAAGTGCTTAGTGGACTTGTTGGGGAGGGTGAAAATTTTTTTGTGGAAGAGACAGGGTCTGCCAATGGACTTCAGAGTGAATGAGCCTATCCCTCTGAATTATATGTTACCAGTTCAATCTAGTGTTTCAAAATGGGTATTTCGCAAGGTGAAGGAAATACAACAATGTGTAGGAATGGAGTGTGAAGGCTTCGAGGAACAGTTTATGACTTTGCTTACCACCATTGAAGTGGGGCACCAACAACATAGGAAAGTTGACTAAAAAAAGTGAGAGCTTAAACAGTTACATTGGTTGTTGAATTATGAGGGTAGTTCCAACAGGGACAGATCAAAAGGGAAAGGGCTAGCCTAACCCCAACGAAACCCAAAATTGTGTCATGGAATGTCTGCAGGTTCAACAAGGCCAATAAGCGTCTTAAAATGAAAAACTTGCTTCATGAGTGGAAGGCGGACATTGTATGTCTATAGGAGACAAAGCTAAAATAAATTACTAAAAGAATCCTGCGAAGTTTATGGAGTTGCGTACATGTGGATTAGGTGTATTTGGCATCTAATGGGGCGTCAGGAGGTGTATTGGGGATGTGGGATAGACGGGTGGTGGAGAAAATGGAGGAATTCATAGGGGTCTTCACGATGGCATATTCCTTTAAGAGTGTGACAGATAACTTTGAGCTTTTGCAGGTGTCTATAGTTCAAACTTAGACAACAACAAAAGATTATTGTGGGAAGAATTAGCTGGAGTTTATAGCTAGTGGGACCTTCCATGGTGCATTGGTGGAGATTTTAATGTCATAAAATTTCCAAGTGAATGTTATGGAAATAAAAGACTGCGGCCAGCAATGACAAAATTCTTGGAGTGCATTTTTATTTGAACTCTGGATCTACTGCTAGCGGGGGGTTCTTTCACATGGTCTAATAATCAGACGTGGTCTCAACTAGATAGATTCTTAGAATCACCAGAATGGAAAAGTCAATCAGTTGGAGAGGCCCTTTGAGGAGGCAGAGGCTCACAAAGTGGTATGGAGAATGGTTAAAGATAACGGGTCATGATGGTTTTTCTATGGGCTTCTTTTAAACATGCTAGGACGTGTTAAAGGACAATCTTATGAGGGTGTTTCAAGAGTTATTCTCGGTTGAAAAATTTGAGAAAAGCCTTAACGCAACTTTTCTTACATTGATACTAAAGAAGGTTGGGATAGCAAAGATTAGGAAGTTTCAGCCCATTAGCTTAGTAAATGGGGTATACAAGATTATTTCCAAAGTGCTTGCAAATCGTCTAGGTGGGGAAGATCATTACAAAACCCCAAAATGCATTTGTAAATAGTAGACAGATTTTAGACGCTATGCTTATTGCCAATGAATTTATTGACAGTAGACTGAAAGCTGGCACTGCAGGGATCATTTGCAAGCTAGAAATGGAGAAGGCGTACAACCACGTTAAGTGAGATTTTCTTCTTTACCTTCTTGGAAGGTGTGGTTTTGGGGAGAGGTGGCGATCATGGATCCGCTGGTGCATATCAACAGTGAAATTCTCAATTTTGATAAACGAAAGCCAAGCTGGCTTTTTTAATAGCGCACGAGGTTTATGACAAGGAGACCCGTTGTCTCCACTACTCCTTGTTATTATGATGGAGGCGCTAAGCAGAATGACCTCAGCACTAGTTGTTTCGTGGCTGGCTTCTCGATTGGAGCCCCGAATAGGAGATTATTAATATTTCTCATTTATTATTTGCAGATAACACACTTATCTTTTGTGATTCAGATCACTTGTGATGCAGATCATAACTAGGTTCGAGCACTGAAAGCCCTTCTCCTTTGTTTTGAAGCAACATCCAAGTTGAAAGTAAACTTTGACAAATCAAAGATGGTGCCAATTGGAGGTATTCATAATATAAGACAGCTGGCTAGCACACTGAGGTGTAAAATTAACTCTCTTCCTATGACTACCTTGGACTCCCGTTGGGGGCTGCCTCAAGAGTCTTCATTAGGGGACATGGTGATTGAGAAAGTAGAGCAAAGACTGGTAGGATGGAAGAGAATGTATCTGTCAAAAGGTAGTAGGATTATCTTGATCAAGAGTACATTATCTAATTTATCAACTTACTTTTTGTCTCCATTCCCTATCCCAACAAGTGTAGTGTGCTGAATTGAGAAACTCCAACATGATTTCTTGTGGAGTGGAGTGGGTGAAGAGTTCAAATTCTACCTAGTCAATTGGGAGAAGATATGTTAGCCTATCTTCAATGGTGATTTGGGGATTAGAAATATGAATTTTCTTTTTTATAAGTTTCTTCAAAGTTGTAATGAAATATAAAAATTTTTAATCGGCAGTTACTTGAAAATGGCTGTGGAGATACAATAAAGAATCAGAAGCCCTATGGAAGTTGGTGAGTGAGAGCAAATATGGAGGCTTATGGGAGAGCTGGTGTACTAAAGAAGTGAGGGGTTTACGGAGTGGAAATGTGGAAACACATAAGAAGAGGATGGGAGGTCTTAATCGACACATAAGATTTCTTGTGGGTGAGGATTCTAGGATAAATTCTGGAGTGATATTTGGTGTGGTAACAGTGCTTTAAAGGATTTATTTCCTTCACTTTTCCAAATTGCAAGTGCCAAAGAAGTTTCCGTGACTACAATCATGGTGATATCGGGGGAGCAAATCCAGTGAAATATAAATTTTAGTAAGGCGGCACAAGATTGGGAAATTAGCAGCTTCGAAGACTTTTTCAACCTTTTGTACATGATAAAACCGAGCAACCAACGAGAAGATATGTTGTGATGGATACCCGCAGGTAAAGGTTCATTCTCGGTTTGCTCTTGTTTTTTCTTTATAAGCAAATTCTTGATTCACTCTTTCTATAAGGCCTCGTTTGTTTTCACAACCATTCTCATCTCATCTTATCTAATCATTACAACTTTTTCAAATTTCCACGCAAAATAAAACAAGTAATTAAAATTTTTCAAATCTTAAAACAAAAAATAATATTTAAAACATATATTTAAAAATATTTTATTCAACTTTCAACTTTTATCTCAACTTATCGCATCTGCAAAAACAAACGAGGCCCAAGTCTCTTACACAAAAGCCGAATATTCAATTTCCATGGAGAAGGCTTTGGAGACATAAGGCGCCTCCCAAAGCAAGCATTCTTCATTTGGACAGCTTCCTTGGGTAAGATCCTCACAACCGATAATTTGAGGAAACGCTTGGTGATCATCGCAAATTAGTGTTGCATGTGTAGGAATGGGGGCGAGTCTGTGGACCATATCCTACTACATTGTGAGACAGCTAGAATGTTATGGAATGAGGTGTTCAACAAACTAGACTTGGCTTGAGTTATGCCCGAGACAGTGGTGGCAGTACTGGCTAGCTGGACAAATCTAAAAGGCATTCAATAGATTACAGCTGTGTGAAAGATAGTCCCTATATGCAACATGTGGTGTTTGTGGCAAGAGCACAATGATCAAACGTTTGAAGACAAGGAGAGATCAATGGAGGCACTAAAAGCTTTATTTATTAGAACTCTATGTACTTGGGCCATTGCTGTGGATTTTAATGGCCTGAATTTACATGATTTTCTTGTCTCTATTGTGCATACATAGTTAGGTCATACATTTGTAATGTACTTGGCTATGCCTATTCTTTGATTAATAAAATTTGTTTACTTATCAATACTAAATAAAAAATGCAATCACAGAGATAAATTAGAGAAAACACTTGATGCAAATCTTTCATTGGGCGAACCAGCAACCTACTATATGTAACCAATCAAACCTCAAAAGACTTGGGTATCAGTATGACTGCTTCCATTACTATTAATTGACGAAGTTACCTTCCAGTATAGCCAAACAACTAAATGAATTGGTCAATAAATTACCACACATCAGTTACTGCACATGTATCATGAAAAAACTAGGAATTTCCAGTTAGGTTTTGGACTTCACCCATTAGAATATCCCTTCCATCAAATGAGTTTCCCCCGGTCACTTCCCCAAAAGACAATCAAAATCTACAAAAAATACGAAACCCAATTCCTTCCCTTACGGAAAGAAACCCTAGTTTTATAACAAGAACAAGAAAAATATCCTCCTTCCCCGGAAATTCGAATAAAGGAATTAATGTAAACCAGATATTTAAGCCCTGGATTTATATTCTCTTACACAACGTTGCGACAGAACAATGTCGAAAGCACAGTTCTTTACTTTATAGGTTTTCTTTTTCGATCGCAACTTCTCAACAAAAACAAACGGATCAACCGCAGCAAGAACCGAAACCCTACTAAAAAAAATAGAGAAATTACAGAAAATGATCAGCGAAAGAGAGAGTGTACATGACAGGAACGCTCGTGGAGATCTCAGGCCAAAAGTTGTCGACCAGATTGTTGAGGTTGGAAAGCGCGTGTAGCTTGAGCGAGGGGTGAGTCTCGTTCAGCATCGCCAGAAGCCCACCCGCCGAACTCACCATCATCGCTGCCATGACTGCCGACGCAGAACCTATTAGAATTTAATCTTGGAAAAAGGGGATCCCAAACCCTAGCTAATCGGAGGACTGAAGAAACTAGAGAGAGAGAGAGAGAATGAAACTAAAGAAAAGAACAAAATTGATGCTTTTATGTATCGGATTTTCTTTTAGCTTCTTGCCCAGCAAGTCAAGTAAAGATGCCCTCTGTCCATGTATTTTTAGATCTCTTAGAAATGGTTTTTTATTATTATTAAGATAAATATTATTTTTTTAAAATTTAATGACTAAATGATAGACTTGAATTGTGCTTCCTAAAAAATAGAAAAAGAGTATTACTATTTATAAATCTCATATACTATATATTATATAATTTTTTATTTTTTTAGTTTTAAAAATTTTTTTAAATTTCTTTAATTATATTCTTTTTAAAATAATTGAATTTTTCTACTCATCATCTATATACTACATATTTGATAAAATTAAAAAAATAATAAAAAGAGTAATTTGTGGTGTATGAAGGTTATGAATAGAATTTTTAATAAAATAAAATAGACTTGAATTGAGTTGTAATTCGAATATGTTCCATTTAGGTTGCTCAAGTTTTCCAAACAATTAACCCGATCCGACCCAAAATACTAATTACAATTCCACACGGTTATATTAAAAATGTTTGAAAATATTTAAAAATTTATTCAAGATTATTATTAAAGAAATAGAGAAAAATAATTTTTAAAATAAGTATTATATTGAAGTTTGTGAAAGTTAATACATAATGTTCAAAAGTTATTTAAATGTAATTTTTTAATATTATTTTTATTTTAAAATGTGTAGAATTTATATAGATTTCTATGTTTGAATACTCTTGTACACTCAATGACTGTAAATATTATTTTTCTAGATAAAAATTGAAAATTTTGAAATAAAAAAGTTTTTTATTTAAATGATATTTGATAATAAAATTAAGAAATGATATTTACAATTATAGAATATAAAAATGATATATACTTTTTAAAAAAAATGATAATTTTATAAATTATATTTGTTTAAGGACGATGCTAGGGTACTTCCAATCATGTATCATTGGGAGTATCTCTAGTGTATTTCTATTTTTTTTATATTTCAAATATTTTTGTAAAATAAAAACACATATTTACTTTTAGTTAATTTCTTAACTATTAAAAAATAATTAAAGCACACGAGCGGAGTAAAATAAAGGGGCTAAAGGAGATTTATTTATTTATTATTATTATTATTATTATTATTATTATTTTGGTTTAAAAACTTGGGTTGGGATTCCTCCAAGTGAAACAGCTTTGAAAATGTGGAATTTTCCAACTTGTTGAAATATTTTTCAAAAACCTTGCTTTGCTAAATGTAGGTAGTTTAGACTTCAAAGTATAACTCATGTACGTGTGGACCCCCATTTTTATATACAATATAAAAATGGTGATACACAATAAGATTTTAAAAACAAGTGTTGAGCCCTTAGATTTTATGTTCAGTTTCTCTTTGGAACGGTTGGGCTAATATTGTGCAATTAATAGCATCCAATCAAAACTAGACACTTGGGAAATTTTATACTAGTCACAATACATTAATCTCATCTGATTAAACCTACGAAAGTGTCATATACGAAGAACATGGAGAACTGATTTGCATCGTCAAACTTCAACGTGTGAATAACCATATTGCCACTGCACGAAACCAGGCCATCGCCGCATGACCAAGCTAGGTTCGTCGTCGCCACAATCGGACAATGTCGTCACACCACCAATGTCCGTCACCCCCTACTAACATCTTTTTCTTCGTCCCCCCCACTGTCCATCGAAGCCTTTTCTCTCTCAGCTTGTTCTGTCGACCTTCCCAGCCTTCGCCCACCACAATTGTTAGTAGCCATCGTCTCCTCCTCCACTCCATGGTTTGATCTTTGCACTGACTTCTCACTGATTTGTTAATTGGTTTTGCACTTGTTTTCCTCACATACTTGCCACGAAAGTTGATGAAAATAATTGGGATAATTTTCATTGATTTGGAAGTGATTTGTGCACTAATTTTCAAATGTATAATTTTTCCACTCATATGGATTAGTCATTTACGATTTGAAAAGAGAGGGAGGGAGGGAGGAAGGGTTTTTCACAAAGGGGATTCTTTTACAGTTATCAATTGTAGACAAGTACATAGAATGTGAAATGGAGGAACTACGTTGATAAAATCCTATTGGAGAGCTGTTATTTGAGTAACAGCAGACTAACTGGTGGAAAGATTTTCACTTTTATGTTTTCTTGCTCGTGTCTGCATTGTCGCTATTTTCTTCCTCGTGGATCTCAGTATTTTATTCTTTCACCAATAATCATTCAAAAGCAAAATAAGTAAGAGTTTAAACAAATTCTGCTGATTAAGGATGTAAGGTCATTGAATTATATAAATATTTTTTTTATTTTTCATATTTTATTAGTTGGCAAGCTCTTTTTTTGAGTTTTGTTTGTATTTACATAATCTTTATAATGAGTTATTACCTTTTAGTTTATATTTGTCGTCTACTTTTTTTTTTTTTATATAATCGATGAATGATTTGTAGTTTTATTTTAAACATATTTACGTCTTTACTTTGTGTAGTTATTCTTGTTGCTCTTTTAATTTGCACAGGCCAAATAAAATATATCTAAATCATCTATTTCTTTTTAATTATCTTTTATTAATAGGATCCACACTTGATATTAATTGAAAGAAATTGGTCAAGAAGTAGGTTTATAGATTTTAAATTGCTAAAGGTATGTCTTATTATATGCATTCAAAATATTTAACCATATAAGTTTTGCCATTTCAAAAAATTGATTAAATTAGCTTTATACTTTATTCTATGAGTTGTTAATGGGTCGTTTTTATTTATTTTATTTTAAAGAAATTAGGTTGAACCAAATGGGCAGACTAAAAACTATGGAATAATTTTTTTTTTTTAAATTGATGTAGATATTTCACAAGTTGAACCTGCTTCTACTACCAAGAATACCCAGAGTTTAACCTAAAGAAATTGGTATTTTTATATTAGTATGTAATCCTAGTTTACGTCCTCCAATATAGGATTATCATATAAATCAGAGTGATGAAATAAGATGAGCATATCTCAAAGTTGGCCCATATCGATCAATTTCATAAGAAAAAATATCCATATTATGAAAAAAGGGATCATCCTCGTCGACTTCAATTTGAGTGGTTTAAGATATTCCTAGTTGGTTGTAGTATTCACCAATAAAAGATGTTGCGTTTTGTCTTCTATGTTATATTTTCAACAAGAAACCAACTAGACGTCTAGTTCAAATGCATTTACGGTAAAGAGTATTCGCAATTTGAAAAGTTAATAACGAAAAAGACTACGAATTTTATGTCATGTGGGTAAAGACTTAAGTTCACCATGCAATGTTGCTACCAAAACTTGTGAACATTCGATCAACCAATTGCAACATATTGATAAAGTGATGCATCGACAACCAACACAACAAATTTTGAAGAATTAACTTCAACTTAAGGCCTTGGTACAAGGCTTAATCAAATTGAAACATTATAACATGTCGGAGATACAAGGTATGGTTCCCATTTTCAGTTAGTTTGTAGTTTAATAAGAATGTTTGGTCTAATTTGATTAGTTCTAAAAGATAATATTGATGAATGAAGCTTTTGTAGCCAACGTGGGGATGCTTCTTTGACTAATGATATGGCATGATTTGTTTTTACAAATCATCTTATCTCATCTCATTTAATTATTATAATTTTTTTAAACTTTCAAATAAAATATAATAAACAATTCAACTTTTTCAAATTTTGAAATAAAAATTATATTCTAACACTATTTTTTTTAACTTTCATCTCCTCTTATCTCATTTTATTTCATCTGTATAACCAAACAAAACCTAATGTATTTGGATATTGAGAGTACCTCAACACTTCTCGATATACTCCACTATTATTCATTATTTTATTATTATTTTTTACATACTTTTTATTATTACTGATTACTTTTTACTATTATTCAATATTCTATTATTACTTTTTACTTAATTTTTCACTACTATTCATAACATACCTCAGCACTTCTCAACACCCAAACCTAACCGTTTATATATTTCTTAGGGGTGTAAACAAAATCGGTGAATTGGTAAATCGGACAGGACCAAACCGATGGGTTGAGTCCGGTACCGGTTTTATTTTTCTTAAAACCAATCAAAATCGGTCTGGTTCCAATTTTTCTTTTTCAAAAACTGGACCGGACCAGATCAGCTCATATATATATTTTAATTTTTTTATATTGTATATAATTTTTATATATAATTTATAATTATATATAAAATAGTTTTATATTATATGATAAATTACTAATTAATATAATATTAAATTTTAAAATATTATATCAATATAGTTTATTGTATTAATAGTTATACGAATACTATATCACTATATTATATATTATAATATATCACTATAGTCTATAATGTAATTATAATATATATTATCATGTACAACAATATTATATTATCATTATAGTATTATATAGTATATAATATAGTATATTAAAATCAAAAAATTGGAGCGAACTGGATTGAAAATCGGTAAAACTGAAGTACCAGTTTAGGAGGGTAACCAGTGCATAATCAGTTTTAAAAAATACAAAACTAATACATACTAATTCACTTTTAAATTTTATCCAAAACCCTGACTGGTTATATCCTAATCTTTCTTTAAGCCTTCAATTCCATTGAGAAACTTGGTTTTGGGCTTTATTTTTCTATACTGGTAACTCTCAAGTTTCTCTTTCTATAAAAAGTATTCGTCTGTCATAAATCGGAATAATAAATAAAATTTAGGAAAGTTACTTTTCACCTCCGAATAAATAAAATTATTTTTAAAATTAAAATTAAAAAAAAAAACTAAACAATTTAGGGAAGTTACTTTTTACCTCCGAATCATTTTCTTTTCGATTTACGCTTCAAACTATTAGAATTGATAACGGTGTTTTAAACTTGTTAATTTGCCTCCACGATGAATATTTGATTATTAAGATCAAAAGCTTTGTTAATGATCATTCCATACACCACACAATAAATTTATTTTATTTTATTCTTTTTAAACTAATTGAATTATTCTATTCATTATCATCCATATACCACGCATTTCTTAAGATAAATAAAATAAAATAAAAATAAGTACTATGATATGTAAATATGATAAGTAAAATTTTTCTTAAGATCAATTAAAGATAAGAAGCGATATAATCTCAACAGTCAAATCTTAGTTGAGGGTGATGTAAATTATCAAAACTTGATAATCTAGGATCGATATCATTTATCAATTCAAATAATTTAAAGTCTATGTCACAAGAAATAATGATAATCTTGAACTAGACTTGAAGATATGCAAAAACTAATTTCTCCCAACTTTTTTCATGTCTATCATTCCCATCAACATGAGTAAAGATTATTGGATGCTTGGAATATCTCATAATTTTGTGAATAATAATAAAATGATTTAAATTAAAATATTTGATTGGATTTTGGGAAAGAAGAGAGAAATTTTGAATAAAAATATTATAAATTCAAAAATTATTTGAATATAATTTTTGCTTTCAAATTTGAAAAAATAGTATTATTTTTTATATTTTATTTGAAAATTTGGAAAAGTTATAATAATTAGGTGAAAAGTTTAAAATTTTAAAATTAAAAAATATTTTATATTTGAGTAGTGATGCTTGCATGGGAAGGAAATTGTCATGACCCAAACATACTTATGTTTTCTCTCAATTCCCTATTGCCTAGCTATTACTTATTAATTAATAATATTGTTTGTAACTGCATGGATATGCATCAATACTTGAAAAAACATGTGTAGATTTCCTAGTAGTCGTCTCGAATATCTCATCTAGAAAGGTGAACTTACTGAAAAGATGATCACTTGTATCATGTGAACCTCCACCCAACTTACCATACCTTTCCAACTTGATATTAAATTTTAGCCTGATCACCGGCCACTTACGTACTAAACTCCTTTTTGGCCTAAAAAGTCGTTGAAGCAAAAAGGAAGGAAATTAAGAAACGCAATGTCTTTGACTCCTTGAATATCTACAACGGTATGATTCTAATTTAATATTCCCTTTGAGAACTCGATCAAGTAATATAGATTAAGGCTACGTTTGAATGCTGAGGTGGTCCAGATAATTTGAGTTGATTTATGAATAGTACTATTAATATATACGTCTTATTGAGATGTATTTGAATGTAAATAGATTGAGATATGTGTCTCAATCATGTATGAAATATGTTGATATGAATTTAAAGTTGAAAAAATAGTGAGTCTTATCAATGAATGGTTTGGAATGAATTGAGATTATTTTGACAACCAAAGATAGCCTAATCCTCTCAATTTCGTAAAAGAATTTGAAGGCCGCCTCGAATTTGAAGTCCCTCTCTCAACTTCGAGCTACCAAGATCTATCTCTTTTTCAAATAGTATTACACATTGATTGGCACTAATGATATATATTTAAGTTCCTTTCATGCGTGCATGGAAATGACACTTTTATTGTTTTAATTCCAAAGAAGAAGGTATTGAAGAAAGTATTAGACTATAAGCGAATTTCCTTGTGTAATGTAATTTATAAAGTTATTTCTAAGGTCTTGGCCAACATGTTCAAGAAGTTTTTGCCTGAAATTATATCCCCCACTTAGAGTGCATTCATACAAGGAAGATTAATCCTGGACAATGTTATGGTGGCTTATGCAATGTTTTGAATACCATACCGGATGTCATACTGGTCAATGTATTGGAACGAAATATTTCGGTACTGGTATCGTTTCGTGTATCGTTTCAGGATAGTTGATATATGAATAAATTATATATATAAATATAAATATATAAATTATATTCCAAAATAATAGTCTATATATGAATAAATTATATATAAATACATATATATATATAAATTATAAATAGCTTAGTCTGAATTGGGGGTAAAAATGAGCTTGTAGTTTGAGAAAATGAAAAAGAAGAAGAAGTAAAGGTCGAAATATCGGCCGGTACGTAGGCCAGTACATGCCAAAATATCGGCTGGTACGAAATAGGTAAAATACATGTATCGGACCGATGACCGGTACTACATATACTGGTTGTACTGACCGGTACGGTTGGTATTTAAAACATTGGGCTTATGAATCTATGCATTTTATGAATTTAAAGATGAAATGCAAGACAAGTTATATGGCTTTGAAACTCGACATGAGTAAAGCCTTTGACAGGGTGGAGTGGGAATTTCTCCTAACAGTTATGGCTAAGTTGGGATTCAATCAGATGTGGATTGGGTTAATTTTAAGATGTTTAAATTATATTTCATATTCCATTCCATTAAATGGTGTTCTTCAGGTTAAATTTAAAGCTTCTAGAGGGTTGAGGCGGTGACCCTTTGTCACCCTATCTTTTCATACTTTGTTCAGAAGAATTGAGTGTTGTGCTCAACAAAGCTAAGGAGACCAAAGCTATCACTAAGATCCCACTTGCTCAAGGGCAAATTTGTATTGATCATTTGTTTTTTTACAAATGATAGATTGTTATTTTGCAAAGCCAATTAATTGGAGTGGAGCAATATGATTGGACTGCTAGAGGTCTATGAAAGAGCATCAGGCAAAGACATAGTAAAGAAAAAACCTCAATTCAGTTTAGTAGAAACACAAGAAGTGAAGTCAAGGATATTATCTTCAGTATTGCTAGGGTAAGATCTTCATGTTCTTATGAGAATTATTTGAGGCTGCCTACTCTTATTGGTATATCAAGATTTCAAGCATTTTCTAGTATTTTGAATAGAATCAGAAGTAGAATTAGTTGCTGGAAAACCAAGTTGTTGTCAAAGGCAGGAAAGGATATTCTATTGAAGGCTATGATCCAAGCATTGGCAAATTCTTGTATGGGAGTTTTGAAACTCTCTAGATTTCTTCTTCACAAGATCAATCAAGTTATGAGGCAGTTCTGGTGGAGTGCCATCAGCAGAATGAAATGAAGGCTTATTGGGTGTCATGGAGTCAAATGGGGAATCCTAAGTCAATTAGAGGCTTAGGATTCAGGGACTTGGAAAGCTTTAATTTGGCTCTACTATTCTACAGAATCCAGATGCTTTGGCTAGTAAAGTGTTAAAATCAAAATATTTTCTATCATGCTCTTTCTGGAAGCAAAGTTGGGTACTAATCCATCTTTCATTTGGAGAAGTTTATACTCAACTAAGAAGTTGGTGGTAGAGGGATCATTTTGGAGGATTGGGAATGGAGATCAAGTGAGGATATGGTAGGATAGATGGATTCCTCAGCCTTATTCCTTTAGAATCCAGAGCAAACCAGCTGTTTTGGATATTAATAGAAGGGTCAGTACTGTTATAGATGTAGAATATAAGAGCTGAGATGTTGCTTTGTTAAGAGATTGGTTTTCAAGCAGAGAAGTGGAAATGATTAAGCAAATACCAGTCAACAGCTCTAACTGTCCAGATAAGTTAGTGTGGAGAAGTACTTTGAATGGGATGTTTTCAGTGAAAAATGCATATCATATGCAAAAGGAGATGATTGAAAGAGAGAAAGGGTAATGATCAAATAGTGGGCCAAATGGTCAATCTTATGGAAGTTAAATGTATCAAATGCTACCAAGATTTTTATGTGGAGAGCTTGCTTAGAATCTCTGTCAACAAACTCAAATCTTTTCAAGAGGAAAGTCATAGATTCACCACTATGTACTTTCTGCCAAGTTGAGGAAGAGACAAGTTTACATGTGATTTGGGATTGTCCATCAGCAAAAGATGTTTGGTGCATGGGTCAAAGAAGTTGCAGAAGTTTGGGCTATTGGCAAGGTGTTTTATGAACTGGTTTGCTGCTATGATTGAACAATTTGAGTAGGAACAATTGGAGGAAATTGTGACTATAGCTTAGAAGATTTGGCAGAGAAGGAACAACTTTCCATTCAAAGGGATTTTTATCCATCCAAGTATCCAACTGAAGTGATGGATCATGCACTGAAAATGAAAGTAGATTTTCAAGAAGCAAATTATAAGGAAAGCAGCAGTGTCTTAGCCTAGAGTTCTAATAGTGGTAGTTGGGAACCACCACCTCAGGGGATCTATAAAGTTAACTGGGATTCAGCATTGAGTAGGAAAGATGGTAAGGTGGGCATTGGTATAATAATCAAAGATTATGAAGGATAGGTGACTACTACAAAAAGGATGAAGATTAAGTATGCTCAAGATTCCCATACAACTGAATTATATGGAGCCTATCAAGCTGTAAAATTTGCATTAGAGATTGGTATTAGAAAGATAATTTTTGAAGGTGATGCTTTAAGTGTTGTCAACCATATTAATCAGAACTTAGATTCATGTAATTATTCAAGGGCTATTAATTGGGATACCAAATCTGTTCTTGCACAGATGGAGTGTTGGAAAGCAATCTACATCAGGAGAGGGTCAAATGAGTTGGTGGATGTTCTAGCCAAGAGTGCTTTAGGAATATATGAAGACATTGTTGAGTTAGAGAGTTGTCCATCTTATATTCTTTTCCTTATTTGAGAGTTTTCTCAATGAAGTTTCTATTTTTTTTAAATATATATATATATATATATTATATATCACCATACTTCCATAATATATATATACATATATATATCACCATACATTTTATAAGTTAAGCTCTTGAACAACTATACTTGAGGCTATTTGGATTGAGAAACACTTTCAACCTATCTAATCTCATCTCATCATTATAATTTTTCCAAATTCTTATACAAAATATAATAAACAATTCAACTTTTTCAAATCCTAATTTAAAATTTTCAAATTCTAAAACAACAATAATATTAAAAAAATAATATTTTAACAATATTTTATTTGATTTGCTTGGAATTAATTAAGAATCCAACTGTGTTTGATACTAGGTGATTAGAAATTAATATTCAAAAGGCCAATTATATATATATATATATTTGAGCCAGCAAATTACAATCATCAATATTGATCATAAATTCGGAAACTCCACATGAATCAAATAAATTAATGTACGTTAAATATTGAAAGTGAAGATCTTGATCAAGTACTCCTAGAGAATAATCGTGCATATAGAAAGTATGTATATATATACATAAAGCTATTGAGAAAACATGGGATAGAGAACCTTATCCTTGAAAATGACTATTTGGTGATGGTTTCAGAGATCAATCAAGACCGGGAGTCTTTCATGGATCAACGTTTTTTAGTGCATGAAACTAGAAGACTGATGAAGATGCTTCAGATTTGCAATGTAATTGTATTGGTAATGAAGCTGCCCATATGTTAGCTAGAAGAGCTTGCACTACAAGAAATTTTAGTTTTAGGGACAAAATGTAAAAACGTTCGAACGTCTTAATATCAGTTGAAACCAGATCTTCTGTGCTGAAATAAGTCGTCTCAAAAAATCAAAACCGTTCGAATGGTAAAGTATACGTTTGAACATGAAACTAAAGTTCATCCAAACGATTGATAATTAGTTCGAATGGTAATCTTGGCGGGGAAGTAATTTTTCTTGGCGGAGAAAGTTCAAATCCGTTCGAACATCAAATTGGTAAGTTTGAAAGGTAAAGATTTTTGCGGAAAGGTTGCAATATCATTTGAACACAACTAGTAGGCATTAGAATAGAACATTTGGTGGGAAATTAAATTAAAATTGGTGGAGATTTTTTTAAACCTTATTCAAACAAAACATAAAATACTTACAAATTCGTAATTTAATTTTATGTAATTAATGAAAAAATATTTTAGTGATTTTTTATGTTAAATAAATATTACTTATAGTGTCATTTTTTATATTATTGTGAGCGGTAAGTAAAATGAAAATATATATATATAATTAACAATAAACAAGCTAGCAAACACTAAAAATAAAAACTATACATTAATTGCATCCAAAAAATATAATGTACGGCGAGAATACAAGGTATGACTATTTGAATATTTACAAATACAAATAGTCATGATTGTCAATACAAAAAAGCATATTTAATGCTAATAAAATATATACACTACTGGCCCAGATTGTGTAGCACCGCTTCGACTCCAGCAATGCATGCCTCAATATCAGTTACTTGAGACATGAGTTTTGACTCACTCTTTGCAAGGGCGACCCAGACTGCATTAATGATCTCTGATTTCTGTGTGCGCATCTCTGCACGCACAATATTCTCAATCTCCTCACGAGTAGCACTGTGTGATGCACCCCGTGTAGATGCCTCAGCAGATACGCCATGTGCACCTTCGTGAGTGTCGACTGCCTCTGTAATGGGTGCACGAATACGAAATCTGGAGTGTCTGGTGCTACGTGAGAGTTGATCAGTCCAATTAGCTCCCGAAGACGCTCAAACTCATCTGACCTGACTCCTTTTGCTAAAAGCAATCGTGTGAGCATGACTCCAAACGACAAAATATCTGTCATAAAAAATTTTTGATAAGTACAAATATTATATATATCAAAATGAGTAACCAAATACACTAAATAAAATAAAACTCCACCTATCATAATATAGGTGCCTCTGATCGAATCCTACCGAATATATATCTCGCTAGGTCGATAGGCACCCTGCAAGTGACCCGTAACATAAATCGTGCCCAGTCCATGCTCACCTCAGTCTTGTGTAGTCAAAGATCGATGTTGTTGAATATTATAATATTCATGATCTTGAAAAAACTAGATAAGTCCAATTGTTTGATGCCCTTGCTCCCATCATAGGAAGGAGCATTTGGACCCACAACCAACTAACGAACCTCATGATCAGTGAGGCCATCGATCTCATCAGGCATCACAATATCCTCTTCCTCTGCAGTCTTCCCATCACCTGCATGTGTAGACTCTCTAGGCACTACGTTAGAATATGCAATGGGTAGTCAAGGGATACTTAGAAAATCAGCAATTGCATCGACTGAAAAGCGTACTGTGACGCCTCTGACTAAGAAAGTGTATGCATCATCCTCCTGGCTGGCATGACCAAGTTCTCTATGGAATTCAGATACAATATTCATTTAGGAAACTATCTTGTCCATCCCTTCATCCTTTTGATCGATGATCGGTGTCCAACCACGATCGAGAAAGACAGATGCGAGAGAATGTCCCTCCCACATAAGATCTCTAAAATCATCTATCTTAACCTGCCTCTCTAGCTAAAAAGTCCTCTCTCAAACTTTTTCGCTAGATGATTGCCTTGACGCAACCCGCTTCTTTCCCCAAGAAGACATTGAATGATGCTAAATTTATGATATAAATTTAAGGACAATGATTACAAATATCATAATTATAATTAGATCAAGGAAATTATATCTATCAAAAAATAAAAATAAAAATTTTCAGTTCAAATGCTTAACAACATGTTCCAACAGCCATCTATGGGCATTCGACTGGTAATAGTTATTAGTGGACGTTGGAACCTTCATTTTAGGTAATAAAATTAGGTTTGAACGCCTATAGATGGGAGTTTGAACTGTCTAGTAGACATTCGAACCACACTTTTTGGTAATAAAAATAGGTTCGAACACCAATATATGGACATTCGAACATCCTCGATTTCTAGTAAGAAAATAAGTTCGAACGCCCATAGAGGGTCGTTTCGTATACCATTTGAATGTAGTAGTGTATGTTCAAACGACGATTTCTAGTTTGAGATTACCCATAGTTGAGTCTATTTAGCCATTGCAAAATTGTAAACGAACGATTTAACACCATTGTTTTGGCATCCAATAACAACAATGAGAGCTCAAGATGACCATAGAGTATCCCATTCTCAATTTCCACCGAACAATGGGATTGAAATGGGGTTTTATTCCCAAATTTTCAAACCCTATTTTCAGTCCATTAAAAACAATTTTACCCAAATTTAATTGGTAAAAATTGTTATTAATGGACATACCTATTGCGGGTTGGAGAGTGGTGGTGGATGATGGCTTCGATGACGACGTTTGGCAGTAGAGTGGCACTGGAGCAGCAAAGAACGATAGTGAAGCGCGGGTCTGGCAACAATGCCTAATATTTATTTTTATGCATTCGAACATTTAGTAATGCTATTGGAACGTATTCAAAAATATCTTTTTTTGTTCGAACACTTAAGAATACCGTTCCAATGGTCAAGATATTGCATTTATATTTTTTTATAATATAATATATATACTTACACTTCTTATATATAATACTTAGACAACTTATAATACGAACTACTTCATGTATATATACTTATATTTATACTACTACTTATATATACTTCTAATACTACACAATATTTTATAAGTATATTATATATATAGTAGTATATTATATTTATACAAATATATAATTATATATACATAATATATAATTATATAGTTGTATATATACTTATATAATATACTCTTATAATACTTATACGTGTCTACCATATAAGTAAATAGTCTTGTACATATCTTGTACTATATATTTAGACTTAAATATATTCTTAACTTATATTATACTTATTAACTTATACCTTGTGTTATATACTTTACTTAATACACTCCTAAATAATATACTTGTAATACTTATATGGGTCTACTATATAAGTATATAGTCTTGTACACTTCTATATACATATCTTGTACTATATATTTTGATTTGTATATATTATTAACTTATATTATACTTATTAACTTATACCTATATATATTGAAAACATAAATATTACGTGTTCTATATACCTATATTTATATATATATAGTAATAAAATTAGATATATAAAACAATTAGATATAAGTTATAATATGTTTGAACGCATATAAAATAGTGTTCGAATGCATATATATAATATCTTGGCGCCATTTATATGCTGTGGCGGGATCCCTTTGCACCATATTACACTTTTAATTATCCATTCGAACTCCCATATTTCAAACGGGTGGGCGCTGAATTGATATGGTGAGATGGTGTTTCCTCAAATGTATCCCAAGTTGCATGGGCTAGAGTAGAAACAAAAGGGATCACACATAGTTTGTAGCTTAAAACAGACGGGGGTGTAAACTTTGATGCAAATACAGATACACATACAGCTATATTGAGATCTACATTCGTATTTATAATGAGATTTGGGTACCTGCCTAGGTTACCGAACGTGTAACCCGGTTAATTATAACCCATATCACATGAAGTACCCAATTATAAATCCAAGTAACTTGATATCCAGATTCGTTAAAAAAAGGTTTTAAAGATGAGGGTACAAACACAAAATGACCTCATTTTTTCTATAAGGTAATTTTTTTTTTTATATAAATATAAAATTTGGTTGCAGGTATCAAGTAATAATCTGGATCCCACATTATATAACCTTACTCACATCCAAATAAGGCAAATATGAAATCCGAATATCTGCCTGGATGAATCCAATTTTTTGATTTTTTAAACTAGATCGAAAAAAACACTAGCCCGAATTCACTGGCCAAAAAATAGGTATAATTATTTGTATGCATTTATCTGAATATCTGCCTGGATGAATCTAGTTTTCTGGGTTTGAAACTAGACAAAAAAAAAAAAAAAAAAAACACTAGCCCGAATTCATTGGCCGAAAAACAGGTATAATTATTTGTATGCATTTATCTAATTAGAGTAGGAGGTTAGTTTTCAATAAAGTCACTCAAAATTGGAGTCTTAAATTAACATGACCTAGATATTAATTTACATTTGAATTGGATAGCTTGCTAGCTAGCATTGTCCAGATGATATTCATACAGTACTTACTCATGCAAGACCGATGTTCATTTAATTGATTTGATGAAGAGGATCAATAGAAATGGAAAATTACAAACAGATTTTATAAATTGATTGATTATAAGAGGATAGAATTTATATACATACGTGTATATACATACATACATACACACATACATATGTTGGATTGCATGTAGAGCCTGGTTTGTGAGCAAAAAAGGAGCAACCCATGAATTCGTTTTGAGGTGCGCTTGATAGAAGGCTCGAGCCCGTGAATTCGCTCAAGTTTCACATGACAGTGGGTTGAGCAAAATACAAATCCTAGTATTTGCTTAAGCTGCGCTTGATACACTGCTTGAGCCAATGTTCATCGGTTGTTCGCTCGACGTGCCACTTGAATAAATTACTTATTTTTTTGCTAATTAGGGTTTACAACACCGTTTGTTTTGACTTCTTGTATATAATTTTCAACAATTTTTAAAGTGAACAAAAGCAACAAAGTGTGAGTGTATATTGTGTGAGAGAAAAAGCTCTAGAGTGATTAGTGAGTTAAGATTGTGTGATTGTAATCTTTTCTAAATTAATAAAACTTTTGCAGTTCCATAGACGTAAGCATATTGTCAAATCACATAAATTGTATGTCGTGTGATTTTGATTGTTGTTTTTATTTGTTTGCCATGATTGATCGATATGTGTTTTTCACAACAACGTATCTATCTTTATATCTTCTCAATTAACTCTCGAAAACCTGAAGGTTCAAATAATCAAATCGAGCTGCGTACAAGACTTCACTTAATAATAAGGGTCATGAGAGGGGGAAGAGCGTTGTTGGGCGCCTGTGACACACATAAATTAAAGGAGGTGAAAGTGAGGTGAAAATATTGTGAGGAGGGAATTAATCCACAGGCTCCTCTCTCTCTCTCTCTCTCTCTCTCTCTCTCTCTCACGGGTGTTAACCTGGCCCACATTATATATATATAGACATGATAAGAACATAATTCACAGGGTACCCAAATATATAATTTTAAGCACTCATCAAACTCTTTGGCGGTACGTACCGATTCTACTGCTACTGATAACTTCAGGTACCATATCATTTTGACCGTCTGTACTGTTAATATCTCTCATTGTTAGATTTGAGTTTTTTAAACATGCAGAAACTATATTCGGTTGACTTCACAGCATGCAGGCTGTAAAATCACGATGATGAGCTTAGATTACTGTTCCAGCTGCGATTGTGGGAATTTTCACTCCGGTTTTGTCCTTGCATGAATCGAGCCTATATATACATACAGCTTTTAGCACTGCAATGGATCAGAAAGGGGAGAACTACTCGGTATATATTATTATATATATCAGCCCTCTCTGAACCCTTAAATCTCTACTTGATCTCTTTGTTCGTTAACGTTAATAAAGTTTTCAGTCACAACACCATGTTGTATTACTCTGAAACCGAGTTCTTGCAGACAGCTTTTCCGTCGAGTTTTGCCGGTCCGGATTATCCTCTTGATCATCATCTTCATCTTCATCATCAACATGAGCAACAACAGTTCATGAAGCCACGGATTGGTGAAACTTCAGGAGATCATGATAACAATAACGGGATGGTTGATTACTTGCTGAGTAATCCTCAACATCAACAACCACAAATAGCTTCAGGATTTTGCGGTTCGAATTCTTTCGATAAATTGAGCTTCGCTGATGTGATGCAGTTTGCAGATTTTGGGCCAAAGTTGGCCTTAAACCAAACCAAGATTCCCGAGGATGATCAATCCGGGATTGACCCGGTTTACTTCCTTAAGTTCCCAGTCTTGAATGACAAGCTGGAGGATCGGCATCTAATGATTAATCCCCAGCATGGATCAGCAGATAATCATGAAGAGAGGTTCAAAAGGATGGGAGTGGAAGATGAGGTTAGAGTATATCTGGGAGAAGAAGGTGGGATAAGAGAGGATGAAGAAGCTCGGATTTCTGAAAATAACTCGGTGCAGCTCCGGTTTCTGGGGGAAGATCTGCAAAAGAACCCTGCACCCGAAGCAAAGAACAAGAGGAAAAGACCAAGAACAATCAAGACGACCGAGGAAGTGGAGAGCCAGCGGATGACTCACATCGCTGTTGAAAGAAACAGAAGGAAGCAAATGAATGAACATCTTCGCGTGTTGAGGTCCCTAATGCCTGGCTCATACGTACAAAGGGTATCTCGAATTGTATAAAATATAATCAAAAAAAGATTCCATTTTTCGTTTCTTCATTATCATATGCATGAGTACTAATTGTGACTATAATTTGTAGGGAGATCAAGCTTCTATTATTGGAGGAGCCATTGATTTTGTGAGGGAATTGGAGCAACTTCTCCAGTGCTTAGAATCGCAGAAGCGGCGAAGACTCTTTGGAGAAGCTCCAAGACAGGTGGGAGCTGCAGATTCCTCTCTTGCAACCCAACAACCTCAGCCACCATTCTTTCCTGCTGCGTCTCTTCCAAATGATCAATTCAATCTTGTGGATTTTGAGAGCGGACTCCGAGAGGAGACGGCCGAGAACAAGTCCTGCTTGGCTGATGTTGAGGTGAAGCTTTTAGGGTTTGATGCCATGATAAAAATTCTTTCTAGGAGAAGACCAGGACAGCTCATTAAGGCCATCGCAGCACTTGAAGATTTGCAGCTCAATATTCTTCACACCAACATTACAACCATCGAACAAACTGTTCTATATTCGTTTAATGTCAAGGTATTAACTCAAAAAAACAAAAAAAAGGAAGAGACATTTTGAGAACAAATTTACGTGAAGATCGATCTATGATATCTTGGCTTATGGTTTTGGGCTATATTGGGTGCAGGTTGCCTCAGAATCGAGGTTCACAGCAGAAGATATCGCAAGCTCGGTTCAACAGATATTCAGTTTCATCCATCAAACAGTACCATGTGACGTAATCTAGTTAAAGATGATCATCAAAGATGATGAGCTGTTGCCTTTCTTCAATATTGGGTCTTAATTATCAGTACCCTTTTTTCTTTTGGATTTTCTATTTTTGTTGTAAAACAAATTGTAATCGTATGGTCATGATCATGATAAGCCTTATTTCCTCTGAATATCTATCTTGCGATACATGTCATGTGTGGGGGAGGAAGGCCTGTTCTAGGCGGTGGAGTTGCATGTGGAGACAATATCTGCATGGCTTTTGTGTGGATTACATTGATTTAAAATTATATGAGAGGAAGGTCAACGGGTCCCGTACCTTCTTGTCTTTGACGTGTCAGAAATGACAATTTTGGTTGTATTTGGCTGAGGTTCAGATGCTGCCATGCTTCTGGGGTCCCCTAAATACTAGAACTCTTTTGGATCTGAGAAAGGGTCTTCGACTGTACGTTCAATCATGGATTCTTGCCTAGTCTCTTTTTGTCCTGATTCATGATGTTAACCCATGTGTGTGAGAGGGTCACTCTTACCCAGGTCAGCGTCAAACTGAAAATAATTAATTAATTTCTTACTAAATAGTACTATAGCATCGCGGCGTCGCATTGCATTGCATGCATCATGAACAGAAAAATGGGTGTTAATTAATGATACTGGGTTTGGGTGGAGGGTGGGTTGGGGGGTTTGAACCCGAATCATGGACCCCGTGGTCCGTGAGAGTTAGGGTTGGTGCCACAACCCGCTAATCACTTATGGAAAAAGGAAAAAGAAACCAAAAATCGTGTGCTACTGCTGGTATATAGTGACATATCCATGTCCTATGCAAGAAGGTCGAGTAGTTGTTTATGCCTCTCGTCAATTGAAAAATCATGAATAAAATTATCATACTCAAGATCTAGAATTATTTGTAGTACTCTTCGCTTTGAAGATATAGAGACATTATTTGTATGGTGAGACTTGTGAGGTGTTCAATGATCACAAAAGCCTCGAGTATTTATTCCATCAAAAGAATCTGAAGACAAGACAAAGAATGTGGTTTGAAATAATCAGTGATTATAAATGTGAGATTAAGTATCATCCTCCGAAAGCAAATGTTATGGCTGATGCTTTAAGTCGTAAGACCCAAGCTGGAAGTTTTTCAATTTCAATAGTGGAAATGGAGTCTCTATTAAGCAGTATGAGAAGTTTATTGATTGGAAGCCTCCAACAAGATGCAACTTTAGCTACAATACAAGAGATTGTGCCTTTAGACTGGGAATATATGAATAAGCGTCAGATGGAAGACAACAAGTTGTTAGATATTAGATGCAAGATTGAAAAGTCTAAAGTGCCAAAGGAATTTAGAATCTGCGAGGATAGTACATTGTATTTTAAGGATTAAAATGTGATCCCAGCTGATTATGAGAAAGGGGAAAAAATTTTAAGAGAAGCTCATCATATTCCATACACAACCTATCTTGGTATAGTACGAAGACATATCAGGATCTAAAATGGCATTTTTGGTTGGATGGTATGAAAAGAGACGTAGCAAATAAATGTTAATAAATGTTCTATGTGTAGACTGGTTAAAGAAGATCACCAAAAACAGGCGAATTGCAACCGCTACCAACTCCAGAATGGAAGAGGGAAGATGTTTCTATGGATTTCATAATGATAATTGTGAGAAATTTTCTGGGAATAATTCAATCTGGGTCATAATTGATCGGTTAATGAAAAGTGGTCACTCTTACCTATAAAGAACAAAGATTCTGTGGAAAGATTGACTAGATTGTATGTAGTAGAAATAGTTCATTTATACAGGGTGCCAAAGATGATTGTATTAGACATATATGCTTGTTTTACATCTTGGTTTTGGCAAAGTTTTCAGAGCATGATGGGCACAAACTTGAGATTTAGTAGTGCTTATCATCTTCAAACAGATGGGCAAACAAAACGGACGATACAAACATGATAAGAAGTTTTGAGAGCATGTGTTCTTGAGAATAAAAGTGATTGGCAGAAGCAGTTGTCTTTAATAGAATTTGCATATACTAATAGTTTTTAGGCAACTCTTCAAATGGTGCCTTATGAAGCATTGTATAGAAGAAAATGTAGAACCTTTGTACTGGGTTGAGGTTGGAGAAAGTAAAGTATTTGACCTAGAGGTTCTGCAAAAAATAGAAGAGAAAAATCTTTTGATTAGAGAGAGAATGAGGGCAGCTTAAGATAGACATAAAAGTTATGTTGATCACATAAGAAGGAGCCTTGTATTTGAAATTGGTGACTTTGTATATATATCAAAGTGTCACCTATGAAAGGAGTGATTTGCTTTAGTAAAAGAGGCCGGCAAACTGAATTGAAATATGTGGAATCATATGAGATAGTTGATAAAACGGGTTTAGTAGCTTATAAATCTTCCAACTAAATTCCAAGGAATTCCCGACGTATTCGACATATCTTTGCTAAAGAAAGAGATTAGGAAAACAATCACAAGAAGTTCTTGATTCAGAAAGCATAACATTACAACCCAATTTATCCTATGAAAAATCCCCAATACAAATGTTGATTAGAAAGAAAAAGAGCTTAGAAACCATAAAATTTCACTTGTTAAGGTACTATGGCAGAACCTTGATGTCTTGGAAGCAACCTAGGAAAAAGAAAGTGAGATGAAAGCTAAGTACCCATCTCTATTTGGGTTGTAATGTATTTCTTTATTTTTGTGTAATTTTGTACACGGCTCAGCCGAATAACAGTAGTACATTAGTGTATAATATACAAATTTGCATGCAATAAATCATATTTGCACATGATTCATTGAGTAACGAAGAATAAAAGGGGAAACAACTCAATTACATGGATTCTTAATCATGTACTTGTTTATATGTTATTTTGACTCTTTTGTTTTGCAACATAATGGCAAGAACTTGATATACCAGAAGAAACCCAATGCTCCCAACTGAGTGAGTTGGGCAAATGATGGAAGAAAGCCAGTAACGTCAACGTAGAGAAGAATCGGATTGGTTAGTTGAAACTTATATAGACATTAAAGGAGAAGACTTGAATCTCTCTGAGCACATAATGTGAATGTGAATGGTCGAGGTGAGAGACGTATCGAAGAACACTATTCCACAAGGGACACCAGAATGGGGTAGAATCTAGTATAGCTACAATAGATCGAGTGGTAAGTGTATTCGAAACATCAAGACCGTCTGTGACATTAATCCCCTATCAAAATGGTCATATTGAGGAAGGTCAACCATCTAATTATGGGATTAATATAGAAATGCTAATGGTTATCAACCTTGAGAATATGCATTATGATTTAAAAAAAGGTGTAATGTTTTACCTTGATCTGCAAGACACTACTTGAGAAAGACTAGAAGTATCTCCACTAATGCCACCAAATGATTCCACAGCTAACAATGGACGTTAGTTCATGGTAACTATACTATCACATTAATTTAATCCATTTTTTTGTGCATACCTTTAGATTTTGAGGAAAAAGTTTTTATTTAAGGGTAGATGTAATACTCCAAAAGAAAATTAGGTCAAAAGTAACTTTTTGATTTTTGGATATAGTAATCTAATTGAAAAGTATATGAAGTTCAATGGATTAAACTAGTCCCCGTTTGGTCACAAGACTCAACTGAGATCAACTCAGTTTAGTCTAATTTTAGGTTGAACTTAACATCCAAGCACCCAACTCTTAAATTACAAAACTCATCTCAACTTAAAACCTCTTTACACATGAAAACCATAACCTTTTTTTCAATTTTTTATAAATAGTACTAAAATCATCTTAACATCAAAATACATCGAAACTCATTTTAGATAGGTCCCATATAGCTCATTCCACCTACTCAACTTACTATTATTCATAAAGAACTCAGCTCAGATCAGATTACCATCCAAATGCAATCTTAGAGTTTCATTTCTAGATCAAAGTTGATTTACATTCATTAAAGAGAACCCAAAGCTTCTTGGATTTAATTGAAGTACTTGGGATCATGGACGTATCATCTATCTATGAAAACTAGAATTTGCTATACAAGAAAATAACTATACAAGGAAATAACTGATAAATCTATAGAGCTGGTATCAAGGCAGTGTATTACAGTAGAAAAAATAGCAATATATCTTGAAAAATAATTAGACAAAAAAGAAATACACCATTAGTTTTGTTGAATTTTTTAGAAAGTTATTGTAATTTTTGGAAACCAAATGGAACAATGATGGAGTGTCAAGTGTCATGCTTTGGCATTACAAGACAAAAAATCTTGTCTCAAAAAATCTAAATTTTGTCCCTAAACGTTTTTGGAGACAAAAAAATTTCATCTCTATTTTTTCTTCGAAAGACCGTCTTAAAAAGTATTTGGAGATGAAAATCAATTTTTGTCTCAAAAAATCATTTTTAGGGACAAAATTGGGCAGAACTAGTTGAAACCGTTTGAACGAGATTTTTTTTTTTAGACAAAAAAATGTCATCTCAAACAACCGTTCTAATGGAAAAAGTTCAGTTCAAACAAACACTTTCATTCGAACAATATGAAATATCTATTCGAACTAATAACCATATTTGATCTTGTTCGAACGAATAGAGTGTTCGAACAGAATTTATGCATTCGAACCACTATATTTTTTAAGTGACTTTTGTTCAAGCATAAATTACGTCCGTTTGAACAGACATTTTATTTTTAAAAATTCTCTATTCGAATAGGGTTTTGCATAATAACGTTTTTGAAGAAATATTTTATTGTTCGAATGGAAATACGGATTGTATTTCTCGAATACCGTTCAAATAGATGAATTTTTGTTCGAATTGGCCTATTTTTGTTCGAATGGATTTATAAATGAAATTTCAACATTTGAATGGATTATTTACAGTTCGAACAATATTTATCAAACGTATCAAAATTTAATTAATATACCATATTAATATTACATAAATTGTAATCATATATATTAATTGTTCAAATGTTTGCGAACATCATAACATAAAGGCGATTAAAAATAAATAAATAAATTATGATTGTGGTGGTGGTGGTGGCATAAAATTTGGGACATCATTGATTAGAACTATTTGAACATTTTTTGGTTATTCAATTGCAGCCTCTCTTCTAATCTCGCCTCTAAATCTGCTACTTGATCTAATCGGGTCAACAACTCTTTTTCCTTGGATTTCAATTGTTCTATCCCAAGTGCTACTTCCTCTAATTCCTTAGTCTTATCGTCGTTCGATCTAGATTTAAAAGAAGATATTGATGTTGAGGATGGCTTCATGTAATGTCCTAAGCCCCTCAAATATCTAGAACGTGATCCAAGAACTTGGGAAAGGATTTAAGTATCATTGACAGATAATTCATCAAATGGATCCGCAACAATTTCCTTAATAGATAGAAACTTAAACTTACATAATTTGTCTTTGCCTCGAAATTGCTCCAAACACTATTACGATTTTTATGTGTTTTAGCTTACAATTGGGTAAGATCATAGTCAACAGGACTTTCTTCTTGCTGCAAAATGAAAATTTATA
This sequence comes from Carya illinoinensis, assembly GCF_018687715.1. Taxonomy (NCBI): domain Eukaryota; kingdom Viridiplantae; phylum Streptophyta; class Magnoliopsida; order Fagales; family Juglandaceae; genus Carya; species Carya illinoinensis. The sequence continues at coordinate 20,311,738 of NC_056753.1, read as the reverse complement.
TTGGAACTAAAATCAGAAAAGTATATATGTTAATATTTAATGGGAATTAGAATAACATATCATTTTTTTAGACAAGCAATGAAAAGATCGGGAACTCACATGATGGTGTATCGTTAAATTTGATCTATTTTCTTTGTTCATCGTACTCCGTTACTAAAAAAATATTATAACTATATGTTTAATACATCTATCATATACTATTAAATTTAAAAAAGCAGCAAAATTATCTGATAAACAGAATCTTCAAACATATCACAAACTTTCTCCCATTCATTTAGTGGCATTGCTTGGAATGGACTTTGACGTGCCTCTGTCATAGTACTGAAATTTTAATAGTGTGCATGACATCGATCTTTGTACCTCTAGAATGCATTCAACATCAATTTCTCAACCGTTAGTCGATCCTCTCGTCGGCTAAAATTCAGTTCAAACTCGTCCTTCGAAAAATTATAAACAATTAGTATAAATACAAATGTTCTTTAAATTAACATGTTATACAAAGTAGCTTATTACCAGATAACAATTTTTGATGTAGTCTTTTACATATTGGGAAATTTTAGCCCAGGAGGATGTAGCCATTGGTGCATATGTGACGCTCCCAAATTTCGTCTGGGATCGGATAGACATTTGAAGCGTCGAGACATACAACACAAGGTTATATGCCCTCGTTCATGTCTATCACAAGCGTTGACATGAATTTGATTTTAAACTTAACTTAACATGAACTTGCTCTGAAACTTGACTTAACATGAACGTGATCTGAAACTTATTCTTTAACTGCTTAAATACATACTCCACAGTTGTTGTGGCCCCATGTATTCTACGTGTCACAATTGCTGTGTCTCACGTAATGTATGCGTCACAATTGTTGTGACCCTATACATAAGTAATCAAAGCATAACTTGACGTATAACATAGCAAAATTGACATAACTTAAATTGCAACGTGAACTGAACTTGACTTGATATGAACTTAAACATGAACATAATATGTACGTGAACATAACATGACATAACGTAAACTTGATCTAACACTTGACTTAACATGAACGTGATCTGAAACTTGACTTTAACTGCTTAAATACATACTCCACAGTTATTGTGGCCCCATGTATTTTACGTGTCACAATGCAGTTAAATACATACTCCATAGTTGTTGTGGCCCCATGTATCGTATGTGTCACAATTGCTGTGTCTCACGTAGTGTATGCATCATAATTGTTATGATCTCATACTTCATGTGCCATAATTGTTGTGGACCCTAAGATAAAACATGACTGGGATACGAAAGGACACAAGTCCTGACGTAACATAATATGACTTGAACATAACTTGAAAGATATGACCAACTTGAGATAGGGTTATATCGTGACATGACTTAAACACGTAACACACAATATTTCATATATGATATCACATGTAACGGAAACATACTTAACATAACATACTTGCAACAGTGAACATGACATGACATATATGATAACACACATACATACACTGTAGTTCCTTTACTTAGCACACATATATAGTAAACTGCTAGTAAGTTAAAAGCTAACTTATCTCGATTTCTGCATTTTTTATAAAACCTCAAGCGCGATAACGAGCAACTGTAATTAGTGATTCTAAAAGTTAGAACAAAATCAATAATAATTTAAAATATGAAAAATACTAACTTAAAGAGTAAAATTTCCATTTTACCCTCTACATGTAGAAAAAAGACCGTTTTACTCCTAACTTAAGGATTTTACATGCTAACTCCAAAAGTCACCAAAATTTACATGCCTCATGTAAATTTTATCCTAAACTCAAATATCAATTTAAAAAAATTTAAAATTAATCACAACTATTAAAACTCCATAGGGCCGAAATTCTCATATGCTATTTCCATTGATTTTTATTTCTAATTAACCTTTTTATCTATGACTTATAAAGATGTGATCTTCAAACCAAATCATCACATTATTTAAAAAGATTTCTTAAAATATATATAAGCTTCTAATTCAAGATCACATAGTTAAACATTAACCAAAATAAAAATTGAGCCAAGAACATCCACACTTTGGCCTCTGAATATCTCTTTGCATAATATTTTATATTTTTGAAACTAATATCAAATATATTCAAAATAATATTCTAATATGTCTATAAGAGGTTTAAGATCCTTTAATAAAATTATCGAAGCCATTGGCATAGGTTTAAACCACAAAAGATTTAAACTTTCTCAAAACAGAAACTGTTTTTCCTCTTCCAGTTTCTAAGTTTCTAGATCTAATAAAATATTTCATCAAAACCTTTAATTATGTAACAAATCCTCAACCAATAATCATATACACATGTTAACAATACTTCATAAAAATTTCGGACCAAGATCTATCCATTGGCTTGGTCAAAAACTCCAAAATACAGCATATTCTCCAATTTATCTCCTAAAATGACATTTCATGAGTTTAAACAATATTTGACTGACCAAATGACTTTCAAATGGAATAAATAAGATATCCACATAAACTAGACTAAAAATGGAACAACTTGTATGAATGAGACTTTATGATAAAACACTTACAAAAGTTTCGAAATGGGCATGCAAAAGAACACCTAAAAGCTGTCCGAGAGAGTGTTTGGTGTTCATCCAATGAAAGGTGTAAAGGAAGATGATTTCATAGAGAGTGGCTGGAGGTATTTATGGAAAAAATATAGAAGAAGATGAGACTGGAGTGAAAGTTGAGTATAGGTCTCTCTTACTCAATAATATCCACAAAAATCAGCTTAAGATATTTTTATCCAATAATATCCACAAAAATCAGCTCAAGATATTTTTATCCAATAATATCCACGAAAATCAGCTCAAGATATTTTTATCCAATAATATCTACGAAAATTAGATCAAGATATTTTTACCCAATAATATCTACAAAAATCAGCTCAAGATATTTTTATCTAATAATATCCACAAAATCAGCTTAAGATATTTTTATCCAATAATATCCACATTTTTGAACAGACGTTTCGTCCGAAACTATGAAAAAGAGTTATTGCGCTATAAGACCTTAAATAACTCACCGAGTCTAATGGCACAAACCATAATACATTTTGATACTTCTAACTATCTTCAATAATCAAAAACATACTTCTGATACCATAGTGAGTAATAACACTAACTATATAGTTAGACTAAAACCTATATGATTAATAGATTCGTGAAAACTTATAGGGTTTTCACGAGATTCCTAAAACTAATAGAAATTCTACAATTGAATTTCTAGTAGGCTGTTACAACATATGTGCCGATTCCACGGTGCCACCGGTGTGATCATCAGGTATATCAATTTTAATTTTACTAACTTACTTTCCCTATGCAGACACCCCTCGTAGTACCTCTACCTCAACTCTGGTTTGTAACGGCTATATATACAATAATTAAAACATATATTTTAATTAAATTATTTTATTTTATAGATATACAGTGATAAAGTATCTTGTTCTAGCTCTAATAATGTTGGCCCACTATTGTTGGCAGGTGATCCACACGGGGAGTTAGTAAGGGGTAGAGATGACTCAAGTGTTTTTTTGCATTTAGGAGATATATCTGTTTGAAATTATAATAAATTATTATTCGAATAAGGTACATTATGAATTTTTATAAGAATTACACCTACACAAATATCTGTTTGAAAATCATTAAGTATCAGTTTTGCTGGACTAGTCGCTCTTATCCTCAGTAGACACTTCAGTTGATTCATGTTCTCCTGACACTTCACCTTCAATTACTTCGGATTGAACATCTTCTCTGCACAATGAGACCATGTCATATTGGCTTAAATCAACAAATAGATTAATGTCTGATACGTTTTCTTGATATGCTTCTTCATGGTCTGGACTATCAATTTCTTCATGTGGTTCGTCTACCTATAAAATGTAATCATATACATTTCTTTGTGCAAATTTCTCGACTACCCGCCATGGATTTCTGTACTTCGGATCATCTAAATAAAAAATTTGATTTGTTTGGCAAGCAAGAACGAAAGGATCGTCCTCATACCATTTGCGAGATATATTGACCCTCACAAAATATTTATCGTTACGCACTCTCAACCTAGGATTTGAGACATCCTAGTAATTACATTTAAACAACCAGATCATATATCCCCCCACATATTTTAACGATATGATATCTTTTACTATGGCTTCCTTCGACTACAACTCCACAATTTTGAGTTTTCCCATATCGTTCTCTATTTGCTGTGTGAAATTTATATCCACGCATCAAACATCCTGAGTATTAGATGGTCTACTTGGACAGACCACATGCCAAAGCATACACTTCTGGTGAGATTTCACCTGAATTTTCACTTTATTTCAATACAACATACATCAATAAATATTATTCTAATTATATTAATATCATATAAATATGGTGACATTCAAGGTATGAAGTTTGAAGAAAATTGTGCATGTTTTTTTTAGTAATATCATATGTTCAAACCACGAGGCAAATTTTTCTTCGTGTGTCTTTTCTACTTCAGTTACACCATTTGTGCGAAGTAGTTATATATGTTCACTACACATATTAGTGTCAACTACTAATTTGTATAAAGTTATACTATATTATTATACATAAACTTAAAAATACTATTGATTTAGATGATCATCACCAACCTCAAATAGTGGTCAATCTCTTCGTAGTTATTCAAGACATACCATCGAGCTCTTTCAAACTCTCGCCCACATAGGTCATAACCCTCTTGTGGGCCTATGGGACATGCTCTCTAGAAAAACAAGATAAATACTCATGAAACTCTCATTTGTCTACCTTCATAATTTTGATCTGGGCTTGTAAATCTAGTATCAGCCCAATGGAAATACATTGAACAAAATGTATGCCACTCATTATCAATGTATGATTTTGTGATCAAACCTTCTGAATGAGCCTTATTTCCCACAGATCACTTAAGTTTTCCTAGAAACCATTCAATAGGATAAATCCATCTATACTGAACGAGACCAGCAATTAAAGCCTCACGAGGTAGGTGCATAGCCAAATGAACCATTATATCAAAGAATGAAGGCGGGTAAAAACTCTCCAACTTGCACAATATCACTGCAATGTCAGCTTCCATTTTTAATAAGGCAACAAATTTCAATGCTTTACTGCAAATACCCTTGAGAAATCACCCTAATTCTATGAGAGATGTACAAACAACTCGATTAAGCTTTCCACGCACACCAACTGGCAACAATCGCTACAGACATATATGGCAGTCGTGACTTTTAAGACTGGTTATCTATAAATCATGAGTTTGAATACATCTTGACATATTTGAAGCTTAACCACCGATTAATGTGATTTTCATGAACCAGTCACAGAATTTCTTTCTCTTATCACTTGACAGTGTATACCATCCAATGAGCATATATGCTGATGACCCATTATCTTGCAAATGCAACTCCGATCTTATCCCCAACTCCTTCAAATTATTACGAGAGTTAGCTGTATCTTTTATCTTCCCTTGTATTGACATCAGAGTGCCCAAAATATTCTCATATATATTTTTTTAATGCGCATAATGTCTAGATTGTGGCGCAGTGTCAAGGTAGACCAATATGGCAACTCAAAGAAAATACTTCTTTTTTGTCCAATTCAATTTCACTGCTTGTCGTTTTCTCTTTCGCGCTCTTGCATCCTCCCCAAATCTGTTGTCTAGAACATCTTCCAGTTGCATGAGAATGTCATCAACAAAATACTCTAGCCGTGATAACCTGTGATCAACCCTTCCATCAAACACAATACTGGAACTAAGGAACTATGCACTTCGAATATTGAGTCAACCTTGTAGTATTTCATTTTGTAGGTATTATGAAGAACTACCGCGATGCGATTGGAGGAAGATTAGACAACAAAGGTAAATATAATGATCATAAACGGAAATTCTAAACCACTAGAGTTAGTGCGAATCATTTTTGATAAACTTGGTGAAGACCACAATGCTTTTAAGGATATGAAGGAGCTACATGAAGAATGCTACATCCACAATTTTTTTTATCACAATTGACTAGCAATACTTTAGTCGATTGGGTGATAAAAGATCTAACTCTTTTATTTTGGGATAACTTTTAGAAGATCCATGTGGTAATTTATTTATGATTATTTACTGTAAAAACGAGTTTATTTTCGCTCACTATAAGAAATCAAGCATTTTTTAATGTTCAAAATCGTCTAAAAAACCCATGAAACACACTGTATTTGATTATGTTCAGCAATTTCAAATTCGCTGCACATTCGACGCAATTAACTCGACACTTTTGATTAATTTCAGTGATAAACCAAAATCTTCAATAAAGAATATATTACCAGAGATTTTTTTCGGTGCAAATGATAAACAAATCTATGCAAATGGTGTTGTCTATTTAGAAATAAATCGTTGAGAAATGTCAATTGCAGTAATTTACATAGTCGCAAATGTTGTATAAATCGCGGTAATAGAGTCTTGCTTAGTTGTTATGATCCTATCGATATGTAGAATTGAAAATTAAGAAACAATATCCTCAGATTTGCATAAGGCATTGTGCTGCTACGGAGATTAATAGCTTCCTTTTTTAAATAGAAGAGGAACTGGAATTGGGTATTGTAATCACACTTGTGAAATTAATATTTTATACTTATCATGATTACAATGTGTTGAACTCAAGATTTCAAGTTTCATGTGATTATAAATCTACACATGGATTTTGATGATAACAAATGAATTCAAAGAATAAAGAAGTCTCAAGCTCAAGTTGTCTACACAATGGAGTCAAGCACATCAAGGAAACAAGCATGAGCAAGAAGGGAACAAGTTCACATTAAAATTATAGAGTAATGTTGTAAATCTCTTCAAAATTCGAAATTAGGATTAATGCTCAAAATTAATATTTTATCATAAAGCATTAAAATACATTTTCCACATGTGCATGAATATTTTTGAAAATTAAATTTGAAAATTTTGAAAGATGATTGATTGTCATCTTTTGCATGTGCATGCCTTGATTAAAGGGTTGAACTTTGAAAATATTAAAGATGATTGATTGTCATCTTTCACATGTGCATGTTTTATTTGAATATTTTCAAAAGTGATTGATGCTTTTTTAGACTTATACAAAAAGTAAAAGATTAGGTTTGAATTTTTTGAAAATGAAAGTGTGCTCATTTTGTCATATGCCAAAAGTAAAAGATTAGGTTTGATTTTTTTGAAAAAGTGAATGATGTTGTCTTTGACAATTGATAAAGAAGAACCTTTTATTTGAATTCTTTGAAAAAGTGAATGATGTTGTCTTTGACAATTGAAAAAGAAGAACCTTTTATTTGAATTCTTTGAAAAAGTGAATGATGTTGTCTTTGACAATTGAAAAAGAAGAACCTTTTATTTGAATTTTTTGAAAAAGGGAATGATGTTGTCTTTGACATGTGAATCTTTTTAAATTTGAATATGAAGTCTCATATGCCTATAAATAGATCATTTGAGAGTTTCACATTTACAACACCAAGAGCATACAACATTCATTCAAAGCTTTCATTCTCTCTTCTCTAAACATTGAGCCTTAATCCTTGTTCATTTTGAGAGATATAGCTTGCGCTGTATTGTTCTTATTTCACTCGTTGAGCAGTGTTTTCTGATAACCTACCCACTATCAGCTTTTGTATCAGAAAAAGGGTGTGTATAACCCTTGTGTGTGTAGAAAGTATTCTACACAGGGAATAGTTGAATCACCACGTGTAAGGTGATTGCAAGTGTAGAGGGTGTTCTACACGGATCCTTTGTAGCGGTGTTGTTCAAAGGTGTAATAGGTTTCTATCTCCACCTGAAGGAGGTTGAATAGTGAATTTGGGAATCCTCAAGGGGTAGCTTGAGGCGAGGACGTAGGCAGTGGGGCCGAACCTCGTTAACATACTGAGTTTGCTTCTCTCTTACCCTTACTCTTTATATTTATTGTTATTTCATATTTTGTTTATATTTTATATTATATATTTGATTTATAATTGTTATTTTTTTTAATACAACTCAATTCACCCCCCCTCTTGTGTTAGTCATCTGGGCAACAATTGGTATCAGAGCTAAGAGCTCTATTATAAGATTAACTATCTTTTGAGTTAAGATCTTATGGCTAACATTGCAGCTTCATTTGGTGAAGGTCAATCTAGTAGTCGGCCTCCACTCTTTTGTGGAGATAATTACTCATTCTGGAAAGTTAGAATGAGAATATTTCTTCAAGCTCAAGGTAGAGAAATATGGAAATGTATTGTAAATGGACCTTATATTCCAACAAAAGTGGTTGGTGGAGTAAAGGTCAAAAAGGAAGAAGAAGAGTTTGATCGTGAAGACGATAGACTTTATACTTTAAATTTAACTGCTATGAATTTATTATATAATGCTCTTAATGGAAATGAGTTTAATAGAATAATGAATTGCGCTACGGCAAAGGAAATTTGGGATAACTTGGAAGTAACTTATGAAGGAACTTCGCAAGTCAAGGAATCAAAAATTTATATTCTTACTCATGAATATGAAATGTTTAAGATGAATGATGATGAATCTATTTCTAGTATGCACACTCGTTTTACTAACATCATAAACAGCTTGACAGCTCTTGGCAAAGTTTATTCCAAGGTGGAGATAGTAAGAAAAATTCTCAACTCTTTACCAAAACGTTGGGAATCAAAAGTTACAGCAATTCTTGAAGCTAGAGACCTCAAGAAGCTCGAAGTCAATGAACTCATCGGGTCACTTATCACCCATGAGTACACATTGAAAAGAGGAGAAGAAGAAGGAAAGCCAAAGAAGAGCTTAGCACTTAAAGCTGTTCCTCATGAAAGTGAAAGTGATGAAGATGAGGAAAATGACGATAAAGATGAAGAAGTTGCGATGATAACAAGAAGAATTCAGAGGTTCTTGAAGAAAAATAGAACTCCTCCGAGGAAATCTTTCAAAAAGTTTTCCAAGAAAGATTCAGGTAAAAACGACACTTTAATTTGTTATAAATGCAATAAACCTGGTCATATCAAGCCAGATTGTCCTCTGCTAAAGAAAGATCGAAACAAGGGCAAGAAAGCAATGAAAGCTACATGGGATGATGATTCAAGTAGCTCAGATAGTGAAGCAAGCAATGAAGAATCAGCAAATCTTTGTCTTATGGCTAAAGATGACATTGAGGTAACAAATCTTGATAATATTGAAAATCCTTCATATGAAGAATTGCAAAATGTTTTAGAAGAGATTTATGAGGAATTTGAAAAATTGGGTATCAAGTATACTGCTTTGAAAAAGAAAAATTCTTCTTTAACAAACGAAATTGAAATTTTAAGAAAAGAAAGTATCATTTTGAAAGATGAAAATCTTGAATTGAATAAGAAGAAAACCGATTTAGAAAATATTGTTGAAAACTTTACGAATGGAAAAAGAAATTTTGAAAAACTTCTTGGTAGTCAAAGATGTGTTTTTGACAAGGCAGGTTTGGGATATATGCCAAAACAAAAATACAAACCTTATAAAAATTTCTTTGATAATCATTCTACCTCAAAGACTAATATTCAAAATTCTTTTCATAAAAATAATTTTGTCAAAAAAGGATATTATTATAATCATTCAAGTTTTTCATATATGTCACATGCTATTTGTAATTTTTGTAATAGAAATGGTCATAATTATCATACTTGTCCTATTAGAAGAAATCATACAATGACTATTAGGGCCATATGGGTACCTAAAAATCTTGTTTCTTCTAATACTAATAAATAAAGGACCCAAAGAACTTGGGTACCAAGAAAAATCATTTTAATTGTTTTTATAGGTATGCATGAAGTCATCCACAAGCAAAAATAAGTGGTTTTTAGATAGTGGATGTTCAAGACACATGACGGGAGACAAGACTAAGTTCTTTGATCTTAGATCTAAAGAAGAAGGACACGTGACATTTGGAGACAACTCGAAAGGGAAGATCGTGGGAATAGGTAAAATTGGTAATGAATCTTCTCTCATAATTGAAGATGTTCTACTTGTTGAAGGTTTAAAACATAATCTTTTGAGCATAAGTCAATTATGTGATAAAGGATTTACAGTTACTTTTAAAATGGATAAATGCATTATTTTGAATGATCATGATTGTAATATTTGTTTTATTGCTTTTAGAAACAATAATGTTTATACAATTGATTTTGAAGAAATTACCTCACAAGATGCTATTTGCTTGTCAGCTCAAAATGAAACTAGTTGGTTATGGCATAGAAGATTAGGTCATGCCAACATGGAACTTATTTCCAAACTTTCAAAAAATGATCTTGTGAGAGGTTTACCAAAAACATATTTTCTTAAAAACAAAATTTGTGATGCATGTCAATTTGGTAAACAAACAAAAACTTCTTTTAAAACTAAGAAACATATTTCCACTACTAGACCATTGCAACTGATACACATGGATCTTTTTGGACCAAATAGAGTTGCAAGTCTAGGAGGAAAATATTATGCATTTGTTATTGTTGATGATTTCTCTAGATATACTTGGGTCATCTTTCTTGCTCATAAAGATGAGGCACATAATGCCTTTACCAAGTTATGCAAGAGAATTCAAAATGAAAAGGGCTATACTATTTCAAGTATCCGAAGTGATAGGGGAAAAGAATTTGTTAATAAAAATATTGAAATATTTTGTGATGAAAACGGTTTTATTCATAATTTTTCTGCTCCTCGAACTCCTCAACAAAATGGGGTAGTAGAGAGGAAAAATAGATCTCTTCAAGAGATGGCAAGAACAATGCTTAATGAGAACAACTTGCCTAGTTATTTTTGGGCTGAAGCGGTAAGTACTGCATGTTATGTTATAAATAGAGTTATGTTAAGGTCTAAATTAGATAAAACCCCCTATGAGCTTTGGAATGAGAAAAAGCCCAACATTGGTTACTTTCATGTATTTGGATGCAAATGTTTTATTTTGAATGACAGAGATAATTTAGGTAAGTTTGATGCAAAATCTGATGAAGGTATTTTTCTCGGGTATTCTACTAATAGTAAAGCTTATAGAGTATTCAACAAAAAGACTTTAACTGTACAAGAATCTATGCATGTAGTATTTGATGAATCTAATTCTCCACTCTCCAAGAAATCTATTGATGAAGAAACAGAAGGTATAAATAACACAGAAAGTCTCAATCTCAACAAAGAGAAAGCAATAGAGGAAGTTCAACATGGAGCCATCAGGAAAGATCATCAAAATTTAATACAAGATGCAACCAAACAGTGGAAATTTGTGAAAGATCATCCAGTGGAACAAATTTTGGGAGAACCTTCACAAGGTGTAAGTACTCGATCATCTCTTAGAAATATTTGTAATCATACTGCTTTTCTATCTCAAATTGAACCCAAAAATATTGATGACGCACTTCTTGATGAATCTTGGATTCTAGCTATGCAAGAAGAGTTGAATCAATTTGAAAGAAATGATGTTTGGACACTTGTTCCTAGACCCAAAAATTATACTATTATTGGAACAAAATGGGTTTTTAGAAACAAGAAAGATGAGTCTGGAGTCATTACTAGAAATAAGGCTCGACTTGTAGCCCAAGGTTTTAATCAAGAAGAAGGAATCGATTATGATGAGACATATGCACCTGTCGCAAGATTAGAAGCTATTCGAATGCTACTTGCATATGCTTGTTATAAAGATTTCAAACTTTTTCAAATGGATGTTAAAAGTGCTTTCTTAAATGGTTTTATAAATGAAGAGGTATATGTTGAGCAACCTCCAGGTTTTGAAAATCATATTTCCCCAAATCATGTTTTCAAACTCACAAAAGCACTATATGGACTTAAACAAGCTCCTAGAGCTTGGTACGAGAGACTCAGTGGTTTCTTGATTGAAAAAGGTTTTTTAAGAGGAAAAATCGACACAACTCTTTTCATTAAATATGAAAATGATGATATTCTTTTGATTCAGATTTATGTTGATGATATAATATTCGGTGCTACTAATGAAAATATGTGTCAAGTTTTTGCTAAGACTATGCAGGAAGAATTTGAGATGAGCATGATGGGTGAACTTACATTCTTTCTCGGATTGCAAATTAAGCAAGCAAAAAGTGGGACATTCATCAATCAATCAAAATATATTAAGGAATTACTGAAGAAGTTTGGGATGGAAAATGCTAAGGAAATTGGAACACCAATGAGCCCATCAACTAAACTTGATAAAGATGAATCCGGTAAGCCAGTTGACTCGAAGATATATCGAGGTATGATTGGTAGCTTATTATATTTAACAGCCAGTAGACCAGATATTATGTTTAGTGTGTGCTTATGTGCACGTTTTCAATCATCTCCAAAAGAATCACATTTAATTGCAGTTAAGCGCATTCTTAGATATCTTAGTGGTACAATTAACCTAGGGTTATGGTACCCTAAGCACACATCTTTCGATCTAATCAGCTACACAGATGCAGATTATGCTGGCTGTAAAATAGATCGAAAAAGCACTAGTGGAGCATGCCATTTCTTAAGTCATGCATTAGTTTCCTGGTTTAGTAAAAAACAAAATTCTGTTGCACTATCTACTGCTGAGGCAGAATATGTTGCTGCGGGTAGTTGTTGTGCTCAAGTTCTCTACATGAAGCAACAACTTGAAGATTTTAAACTCATATATAATCACATTCCAATCAAATGTGATAATACAAGTGCTATAAATCTTTCAAAGAACCCAATACAACATTCTAGAACTAAGCATATTGAAATAAGGTATCATTTTCTTCGAGATCATGTGCAAAAAGGTGATATAATGTTAGAGTTCACAAACACACACGATCAGTTAGCAGATATTTTCACAAAACCTTTACCAGAAGATAGATTATGTATGATCAGAAGAGAAATAGGTATGATGCATGCTATGAATATCTCTTAAAAGATAGACCAGAGTCAATAAAAATAGAGATAGATTTTTTTTAATACTTTTACATAAATTTGAGATTCTTAGCCTCATGTTTGAGACGCTCATTCTCTTCATACAATATCATGTCATTCTTATTCATGGGAACCGGCAAGCGGAATGAAGAATCTAATAAAGATTTCAACTGTTTATTCTTCTGCCGAATGATTCCTTCCCTTGTGTGAGACTCTTGAACAATTTGTTGAAGTACAACAATTTGTTCTTTGAGCTTTTCAACTTCGTGATTTTTGGCTTGTAGCCGCTGAGAAAAAGCCACAATAGAGGAAGAGTAGCGAGTCCCAAGACTCACCAAGTCATAAATAGCATCAGAATCTGACTTATTAGTCAGATTATTATTTTCTTGCTGCAACATGGCACCAATGGTAGCTGCAGAAAGAACAGGAGGTTGAGATGCAGAATGCCTCATGGATGGATCTAGAGAAATGTTAGAAGAATGAGCCATTGAGAAAAGAATAGAAGGCTTAAAACGAGAATGCTGAAGGAATGCAGATGAGTTATAGAGATGAGATGAAAACTTGATGCGGATTAGATGAACTTCAGGACTGATTTTATAGAGATAGCATAAAGAATAAGACAAACTATTTTCTCTTCAAATCTTATTTAGTCAAAAGAAATACAAGATATGCTGGACACACATTGTCAAAAGTTTTCTTACTAAGCCAGCGAGATTAACAGTAGATTGTCCCTATTTTTCTAGTAAACGATGAACCTCTGCTGTTATCTGCCGATGTTGACCTTGTATCTGAACCCTTTCTCGTTCCAGCTCTTCTATTCGTGGTTGCAGATCATGAGCATACCAATCTGCAAATTTTTTCAACTCTTGGTTTTCTTGCTTTAGCCTTTTATTCTCACTATCCTTATTAGCAAGCTTCTGTCGTAACTCAGATATTTGCATGTTAAGATGATCAATCTCACTCACCCTCGCCATTAACCTTCGAGACATGATCGTAACAGAGGCAGCATATTGATTACTCAGCATTCTTGATTCTGCAATAATCTCAGAATCAGCCTTACTAGAAAAACGGTTCACTGCTCCTATCATGGTATTGACGGCCTCAGGAGAGAAGATTGATGATTGATGCGTCAAGGGTTCCTGATTCAAGTCTGGAACATTAGTGGAAGAGAATTGCTCAGCCATTCTATCGTTGTGGAAAAACAGAACTCAGGTCAAGAAGTGATTATTTTTTTGGCATCCGATAGATGAAAATGATCATTTTTTTATAGAAACTCGGAGCCTTCAATCCCGTTTGTCAACAACATCAGGCGATTGTTTAAATCTTCAGCCGTATTAAATTCATAGAGTTAGGCCTCGAGGCTTTGCAGCACTTGTCGGGTCACGGACGGCTCCATTTTTCAACTATCTACAGTGACTATTAAACGCATCGTTTTCTTCAGTCCATTTTCTTGTTGCGGATCCTTTTTAATGATGCCAAAAGGGGGAGAAGTGTTAGACTAGAACATTAACATTGTTTAAATTGCTAAACTTGTTATATATGCTTGGAATTATATTTATACTTTTGCTTGAAAAACTAACGCATATTTTCAGGGGGAGCTTAAGTATTAATATAGGTTTCAAGTTCTATCAAATATTTGTCATCATCAAAAAGGGGGAGATTGTTGAACTCAAGATTTCAAGTTTCATGTGATTATAAATCTACACATGGATTTTGATGATAACAAATGAATTCAAAGAATAAAGAAGTCTCAAGCTCAAGTTGTCTACACAATGGAGTCAAGCACATCAAGGAAACAAGCATGAGCAAGAAGGGAACAAGTTCACATTAAAATTATAGAGTAATGTTGTAAATCTCTTCAAAATTCGAAATTAGGATTAATGCTCAAAATTAATATTTTATCATAAAGCATTAAAATACATTTTCCACATGTGCATGAATATTTTTGAAAATTAAATTTGAAAATTTTGAAAGATGATTGATTGTCATCTTTTGCATGTGCATGCCTTGATTAAAGGGTTGAACTTTGAAAATATTAAAGATGATTGATTGTCATCTTTCACATGTGCATGTTTTATTTGAATATTTTCAAAAGTGATTGATGCTTTTTTAGACTTATACAAAAAGTAAAAGATTAGGTTTGAATTTTTTGAAAATGAAAGTGTGCTCATTTTGTCATATGCCAAAAGTAAAAGATTAGGTTTGATTTTTTTGAAAAAGTGAATGATGTTGTCTTTGACAATTGATAAAGAAGAACCTTTTATTTGAATTCTTTGAAAAAGTGAATGATGTTGTCTTTGACAATTGAAAAAGAAGAACCTTTTATTTGAATTCTTTGAAAAAGTGAATGATGTTGTCTTTGACAATTGAAAAAGAAGAACCTTTTATTTGAATTTTTTGAAAAAGTGAATGATGTTGTCTTTGACATGTGAATCTTTTTAAATTTGAATATGAAGTCTCATATGCCTATAAATAGATCATTTGAGAGTTTCACATTTACAACACCAAGAGCATACAACATTCATTCAAAGCTTTCATTCTCTCTTCTCTAAACATTGAGCCTTAATCCTTGTTCATTTTGAGAGATATAGCTTGCGCTGTATTGTTCTTATTTCACTCGTTGAGGAGTGTTTTCTGATAACCTACCCACTATCAGCTTTTGTATCAGAAAAAGGGTGTGTATAACCCTTGTGTGTGTAGAAAGTATTCTACACAGGGAATAGTTGAATCACCACGTGTAAGGTGATTGCAAGTGTAGAGGGTGTTCTACACGGATCCTTTGTAGCGGTGTTGTTCAAAGGTGTAATAGGTTTCTATCTCCACCTGAAGGAGGTTGAATAGTGAATTTGGGAATCCTCAAGGGGTAGCTTGAGGCGAGGACGTAGGCAGTGGGGCCGAACCTCGTTAACATACTGAGTTTGCTTCTCTCTTACCCTTACTCTTTATATTTATTGTTATTTCATATTTTGTTTATATTTTATATTATATATTTGATTTATAATTGTTATTTTTTTTAATACAACTCAATTCACCCCCCTCTTGTGTTAGTCATCTGGGCAACACAATGTTTCATCTAAAAGAGGAATGAAAAGACCGAAAAAAATTATGCATCCATTTTTTTCTACTCAAATTAGTTTTAGAAATTGAAGATAAAGTACAGGATGTCGTTCCATTTTCTATTATAACATTGTCAAGTGATCGAGTGCAGTTGCTTGATGAGCAAGAGGCAGTAAAACATTTTAGATATGCAAAACTTGTGATATGATATTTTCTGTAAATATTTATAATATTTTGATCTTTTTTACTCTGTAGGAATATGGTGTGACTTTTGTAAAAAGCATACCGTACTGATATTAAGAAAATATGCACTTCGAATATTGAGTCAACCTAGTAATACTTCATTTTGTTGGCGTTATGAAGAACTACCTTGACGCAATAGAGGGAGGATTAGACAACAAAGGCGAATACAATGATCATAAACGAAAATTCTAAATCACTAGAGTTAGAGCCAATCATTTTTTATAAACTTGATGAAGACCATGATGCTTTTAAGGATCTAACGGAGCAACATGAAGAACGCTACATCCATAATTTTTTTATAACAATCGTATAGCGAGACTTTAGTTGATTAGGTGATAAAGGATATGAGTCTTTCATTTTGGGATAAATTTTAGAGGATCCTTGGTGTGATTTAATAATGATTATTTACTAAAAAAACAAGATTATTCTCGATCACTATAAGGAATCAAGCATTTTCCAACTCTCAAAATCTTCGCAAAAACTCATAAAAATCACAATATTTGACTATTTTCGGCGATTTCAAATTTTTTGCACGTTCAACTCAATTAAACCGTCACTTTAGATTAATTTCAATGATAAACAAAAATGATCGATAAAATATTGATTTCCAAATTTTTTTTTTTTGCTGCAAATGATAAAAAAATCTCCGCAAATGATGATCAATTTAGTATTAAATCGTTAAGAAAAGTCGATTGCAGCAATTTAAATCGTCGCAAAAGTTGTATAAAATGCCAGAATAGAGTATTGCTTAGTTGTTATGATCCTATCAATATGTAAAATTAAAAATTAAGAAACAATATCCTCGGATTTGCATAAGACATTGTGCTGCTACAGAGATTGATAGCTTTCTTTCTTAAATGAAAGGGGAACTGGGTACAGAAATCACACTTCTGAAATTAATATTTTATACTTATTATCATTACAATGTTTCATCTAGAAGAGGAACAAAACGACCGAAAAAAATTATGCATCCATTGTTTTTGCTCAAATTAGTTTTAGAAATTAAAAATAAAGCGCAGGATGTCGTTCCATTTTCTAGTATAACATTGTCAAGTGACCGAGGGCAATTGCTTGATAAACAAGCGGTAGTAAAACATTTTAGATGTACAAAATATTTTTATTACATTATTGGCCGTAAAGAGTTTCGAAGTCGAGTGAAAGCATTAGCAAAAGTGTAGTTTTTACTGCTACAAACTCAATGCCTAGTTAATCGCGAGAACTCAAGTATAAGAAATTTATATCAGATGATAAAAAGGGTCAAAGGTGGAGATGAAAAAATTCGTGAATATGATCACTTCATTTATAATTGTAAATGGAAAAGATTCAGTAATATGCAAGGGAAGATTATTCATCCAATACATGCAGCTGCAGCCCTTTTAGATCCAGCTTATATGTATACTAATAATTTTGATGCAAATGTTGAAATAATAGATGGTATAAACTATATGTTCGAAAACATTGTTGATTCAAGTGAAAATGAAGCCTTCCTGAAGGAACTACAGCAATACCGCATAAAAATGCTAGAGTTATTCACCACTTTAGCCACAACAATGCTAAAAACATGACATCCTAGTAAGTCAATAATATATATATTTCTCTTTTTTTTAAGATATGATATTTTTTGTAAATACTTATGAAATTTTGTTTTTTATTTTTTTTATTGTTTAGGAATACCGTACCAATATTGAGGAAATATAAACTTCAAATATTGAGTCAATCTTGTAGTATTTCATTTTGTAGGCATTATGAAAAACTGTCGCGATGCGATTAGAGAGAAGATTGGACAAGAAAGGTGAATACAATGATCATAAATAGAAATTCTAAATCACTAGAGTTAGAGCTAATCATTTTTTATAAACTTAGTGAAGACCATGATACTTTTAAGGATCTGACGGAGTAACATGAAGAATGCTGCATCCATAATTTTTTTATCACAACTGGCTAGCGATACTTTAGCTGATTAGGGGATAAAGGATCTGAATCTTTCTTTTTGGAATAACTTTTAGAAGATCCTTAATGTGATTTATTTATGATTATTTACTGTGAAAACGAGATTATTCTCGCTCACTATAAGGAATCGGGCATTTTTCAACTTTCAAAATCATCACAATAACCGTTGAAAATCGCAATATTTGACTATTTTAGGCAATTTCAAATTTGTTGCACGTTCGACAAAATTAACACGTCACTTTTGATTAATTTCAGCGATAAACAAAAATTTTCGATAAAAAATAAATTTTCAGGAATTTTTTTCCATTCAAATTAAAAAGAAATCTTTGCAAATGGCGATCTATTTAATAATAAATCGTCAAGAAAAGTCGATTGTGACGCCCCCAAATCCCCACGCACGGACATGGGGAAATCGAGACGTCCGGATGATGACATCCTGGGTCACCACCCTAACAACGTGTGCCAAGTGTGTGCAAAAACAACAATGTGCACGAGAAATACGCAGCGAAAAGCAAGTCAATAACTAAGTACCAGAATTTTTCTTGTTTAATACAAAGCTATTCCAAAACGTACATAAATAAAATATTACAAAACACGCATATAATATAATATCAAATACAAAGCATAACATCAGCAACCCGGCAAAGCCGCATCCTCGGGCTTAGCCTCCTCCTCCTCATTCTCGAACTCTGCACCAAAAGCTACGGAACCAAAAATGGTGCCGCAGGTAACTAAAACCCAAACACCACCAGATAAAAACACATAGAACTCAAGCAACATGGATACAAGAAAAGCCAATGCACATGTCCCGCAAAACCACATTTTTACCACGCACGCCAAAAAACCCATTTGGCCCATAAAAACATATCCTCAAAACCAAGCCTTGCCATTATCCCAGATAATGGCCCAAACCACCATTTTCCCAGAAAATGGATCAAAAGCCTCAAAACCAAAACTCGTCATTTTCCCAGAAAATGGCCCACATCCAAAAACCATAAAAACAAACTGGTTTTGCATGCACCATGATCTCCCCTAGGGATCATCCGCACACCCTGGCTCTGTGCCACACCGCAGGTAACGACTACGCATGTGACACCTAAACGAGCGATGCCCAGACTCGCGCCCCGCGCGTACCTGGCCAGGCCATCCTCTAGCCCTCGCCAGCGAAGGGCCACGGAGTCGGTGAGTAGAGCAATGCCCAGACTCGCGCCCAGCGCGTACCTGGCGGGGCCATCCTCTAGCCCCGCTCCCGTCGTCGCCCAGCGACAACTCAGGGGACGTCACTCAGTATTATCCACTCTCGAGTGACCAGAAGAGCTCCACCGAGATAATAACCCATCCCGGCTTGGGCTCGTGAGACACACGCACCCGAAAACCCATTCACGCCAACAAAACAGGATTTCTCAAATAAAATAAAATACACGTGCATGCACCATGCAAATGCAATTATCAATGCACAAAACAAACAACCAACCATAAAACAATAAATCAAGCAACTTCGTCCTCCATCCATCCGACCCCCGAACTCCTCGGACTCAGCCCGGAATCAACCAACCAGCAGATAAAATAAATTGAATGAGCAATATATATTTAAATCTGAAAATAGGGTTTGGAAAATACTTACAGCGCTATACGGTAATTTTAGAAAACACCCGGCGTTGCAAACGGCGGAGAAAAAGCAACGTTACAGTGAAAAATCATTGTGGCCGTGGGTTGTGAAATACCCACTTTTGAACGGGGACAAACCAGGGCTTGGGATCGATAGGGAATGGTCTAGGGATGATTGTGAAGCTATTGGAAGTGGTGGTTGGCCGTGGGTGGCGGCGAAAACGCCGGAGAGAGGCCGGATTTCCCAAAAAGGAAAGCTAGTTCGTGGGAGCTGTTCCGGTGGTCGTTGGAGGCCGAAAATAGGTGGGTTAGGACGGCAAGTGACCGGTGATGAAGTGGTGAAGAAATGGTGGCCGGAGGTGGAGCGACGGCGGCGGATCGGAGCAAAACCCGTGCGGGCTTTAAAGGGGTTTTCCGGCCAAACGGCCGGCCGGATGGGGGTGAGAATTGGTGGGAAGGTGCGCCGGAGGGAGGGGAGTCGAACGGTGGCGGCGGTGAGCCGCACGGTGGTCGGACGGCGGCAGGTCGAGGGCAGAAGCACTCCGGCGTGAGAGAGGAGGAGAGAGAGAGACGGGGGGATCGACGTGGGAAGGGGAAGAAAAAAGGAAAAGAAAGAAAAAAGAGAAAAAGAAAGGAAAAAGAAAGAAGAAAAAAGAGAAAAAAAGGAAAAAGAAAAAGGAAAAAAAAGAAAAGAGGTGTAGGGAAAGAAGATGAGGTCTAATCCTCATTCCGGGAAAACAAAACTAAACCGCTGCAACGAGATTAAAAACCTTAAACACTAAAAGAAATAAAACACAACATCAAATAAATTAAAAAAAAACCAATTTTAAAACGCAATAAATTAAGATAAAAAACTAATATATTAATTAAAATAAAAACAACCATTTCAGCGAAAATACAAGCAAAAGCGGGGTCATTACATCGATTGCAGTAATTTACTTCGTTGTAAAAGTTACATAAATCGCCAGAATAAAATCTTGCTTAGTTGTTATGATTTTATCAATATGTAGAATTGAAAATTAAGAAACAATATTCTTGGATTTGCATAACACATTTCGATGCTACGGAGATTGATAGATTCTTTTCTTAAATGAAAGAGAAACTGAGTACTGTAATCACACTTGTGAAATTAATATTTTATAGTTATCATCATTACAATGTTTCATCTAGAAGAGGAATGAAAGACCGAAAAAAAATTATGCATCCATTCTTTTCTGCTCGAATCAGTTTTAGAAATTAAAGATATAGAGTGGGATGTCGTTCCATTTTCTAGTATAACATTGTCAAGTGATCGAGGGCAATGAACAAGCGGCAGTAAAACATTTTAGATGTACAAAAATTCTTGATTACAATATTGGCTATAAAGATTTTCAGAGTCAAGTGAAAACATTTACACAAGTATGATTTTTACTGTTACATACTCAATGCCTAGTTAATTGCGATGACTCAAATATAGGATATTTATATCAAATGATAAAAAGGGTCAAATGTGTAGTTGAAAAAAGTCGTGAATATGATCACTTTTTTTATAATTGTAAACGGAAAAGATTCAATGATATGCGAGGGAAGAGTATTCATCCAATACGTTTAGCTGTAGCCCTTTTAGATTCAGCTTATATGTATACTGACAATTTTGAGGTAAATGTTGAAATAATAGATGGTATAAACTATATGTTCGAAAACATGGTTGATTCATATGAAAATGAAGCCTTCATGAATGAACTACAACAATACCACATGAAAATGTCAAAGTTATTTATCGCTCTAGCCATAACAATGCTAAAAACATGCCATCCTAGTAAGTCAATAATATATGTTTCTCTTTCTTAAGATATGATATTTTCTGTAAATACTTATGATATTTTGCTTTATTTTTTATTTTTTTTGATTGTGTAGGAATATGGCAGAATTTTTGTAGAAAGCATATCGTATTGATATTAAGGAAATATGCACTTTGAATATTGAGTTAACCTTGTAGTAGTTCATTTTATAGACGTTATAGAGAACTGCCGCGACGCGGTTGGAGAGAAGATTAGACAACAAAGGTAAATACAAAGATCATAAATGAAAATTGTAAATCACTAGAGTTAGAGCCAATCATTTTTGATAAACTTGGTGAAAACCACGATACTTTTAAGGATCTAACGGAGCAACATGAAAAACACTACATCCATAATTTTTTATCATAATTGGATGGCGATGCTTTAGTCGATTAGGTGATAAAGGATCTGAGTCTTTCATTTTGGGATAAATTTTAGAGAATCCTTGGTGTGATTTAATAATTATTATTTACTACAAAAACGAGATTATTTTTTATCACTATAAGGGATCAGGCATTTTTCAACTCTCAAAATCTTCGCAAAAACTCCTAAAAATCATAGTATTTGACTACTTTTGACGATTTCAAATTTGCTGCACGTTCGACGCAATTAACCAATCACTTTTGATTAATTTTAGCTATAAACAAAAATCGTCAATACAAGATTGATTTCTAGAAATCTTTTTCAGTACGAATGATAAACAAATCTCTGCAAATGGTGATCCATTTAATAATAGATCGTCAAGAAATGTCAATTGCAGCAATATAAATCATCGCAAAAATTGAATAAATTTCCAGAATATGGTCTTGCTTAGTTGTTATGATCCTATCGATATGTAGAATTGCAAATTAAGAAACAATATCCTCAAATTTGCATTAGGCATTGTGTTGCTACAGAGATTGATAGCTTCATTTCTTAAATAAAAGAGAAACTGAGTACTATAATCACACTTGTGAAATTAATATTTTATACTTATTATCATTATAATGTTTCGTCTAGAAGATGAATGAAAAGACCAAAAAAAAGTATGCATCCATTTTTTTTGCTCGAATCACTTTTAGAAATTGAAAATAAAGCGCAGGATGTCGTTCTATTTTCTAGTATAATATTGTTAAGTGATTGAGTACAGTTACTTGATATGCAAAATGCAGTAAAACATTTTAGATGTATAGAACTTATTGATTACATTATTGGCCGTAAACAGTTTTGGAGTCGAGTGAAAGCATTTGTACAAGTGTTGCTTTTACTGCTGCAAATTCAATGCCTAATTAATCGCGATGACTCAAGTATATGATACTTATATCAGATGATAGAAAATGGTCAAAGATGGAGTTGAAAAAAGTCATGAATATGATCACTTCGTCTATAATTGTACATGAAAAAGATTTAGTGATATGCGAGGGAAGATTATTCTTCCAATCCATGCAGTTGCAAAATTTTTTGATCTAGCTTATATGTAAAATGACAATTTTAAAGAAAATGTTGAAAAAATGGATGGTATAAACTATATGTTCAAAAACATGGTTGATTCACATGAAAAGGAAACCTTCACGAAAGAACTACAACAATACCACATGAAAATGCCAAAGTTATTCACCACTCCATCCATAGCAATGCTAAAAACACGTCATCCTCGTAAGTCAATAATATACGTTTTTCATTTTTAAAATATGATATTTTCTGTAAATACTTATGATATTTTGATTTTTTTTGTTTTTTTGGTTTGTGTAGGAATATGGTGGGACTTTGGTAGAAAGCATACCGTACCAATATTAAGGGAATATGCACTTCAAATATTGAGTCAACCTTATGGTACTTCATTTTGTAGGTGCTATGAATAACTGTCGCGACGCAATTGAAGAGAAAATTGGACAACAAAAGTGAATACAATGATCATAAATGGAAATTCTAAATCACTAGAATTAGAGTAAATTATTCTTGATAAACTTTGCAAAAATACAACAAATAGACTTAATATGGAGCAGTCTGACAGTGAATGACAACTTGCTATGACAGGTGCACCCTTTTTACAATTCTCGTTATGTATCCTCCCACAGTCTTTCGAAGTTTTCATTTCTCTTAAATGATTGTGTTGATGTTGCTTCTCCATCCCTCTTGGCACCAAATGTGTTTGTGCTAAGATCCCTTAACATCTTAGTCATATCCTCTCCGTTATCATTACTATCATCAGAAACATCAACATTTATGTCGTCTATGTCGATCTCATTACATTCCTCCATCTTTATTTTTTTTTGGAAGAGCCAGAAGCCACCCACATAGCAGAACCGTCCTAATTTTTACGTTCCTCCATCTGATTGAAGTAACTGCCAAATCTAACTCCTTGAGGAAATGATTCGCCATGTAAGACCCAAGGTGAGTATTTATAATCGATTCCATTTACGAATAAATGATCTTCCATTACGATCAAATTATATGAACTAAGGTTTTTGCAAGGGCATCTTATAAATTCTTGACTGTCAACACTGCATCGAGCAAATTTTATAAAAGATTTCACCCCTTGTATATACTCCTTAGAGTCTCAACCAAGTCTATGATCTCCCAACAGCATCCAACTCTTATCCATATATAGACAATCTAATTTACGGGATAAATACTATCAAGAGTATATTACAATATACGTGTTTAATTTGAACTATTTTTAAGATAGTTGATCATATCTCATTCGAGAGACTATCATCTATATCGCATATTACTCAATCCAAATCCAAAACTCTAATGTTAGTAAAAATTTTGACAACATTTTCCTACAATTCTCCAAGTATGTTAGTCACAATAAGTCGTCGACCTTATTCATGGGCCGAGAAACTTACAAACCGCATACCCAAAAAATGTAAGAAAATGCCAAACTAAAATTTTAATTGACTAACACATGAGTTTTAATTAAATATAAATGCCATATAGGTGATAGAATCTTAAACTGTTCATTTTGGACAATTCAAGAGTTGTACCCAAACATTTTTTAAGGTAATATTTGGCAACAACTCTCGAACGGGTCTAAGGTATAACTGCATGTAAAAATAACTCTAAAATCCAGCAGCTGAGTAGTAAACCAATCATCTTCTAAATCACAAATACATTGTTATAATCACATTTCAAATCATAAATACATTGCAAAATTCTTATGTTTATTATTATTTTAAGTATTAATAATTTTAATTAGAGTGCAAAAGAGTTATAATTCTACATTATAGTTTATTAATTAAATATTTTATAAGTATATTTTAAGTATTACTAATTCTTATGTTTATTATTATTTTAAGTATTAATAATTTTAATAAGTGTGATACCCCGTATTTTAGTATTTTTTTATTGAATAAGTATTTTAATTTAATTAAAATATTGGTCCTTTTGTTTTAAATTTATCAAATTTTAATTAGATTTATTTAGTTGTGAAATTTATTTTGAGGTGCTTTCTTAATATTAATTATTTTTTTGTGTTTAAATTGCTATTTAATTTAATTTAATTCTTTTTTGGATTCTAAATTGTGCAATTTATTTTAAAAGGCCTTCTTGTTATTATTTACTATTTTGCATTTAAATTGCTATTTGCTTTAATTTATTTTATTTTTGGGCATTAAATACTTTATTTTATTTATATTTAGTTGTAGTGTTATTATTGGGCTTTTATTTATTTTTATTTGAGCTTTTTCTTCTATTTTTTTCGGACTGGGCTTTTCCTAGTGGGTTGCACCCTTGATTTTGGACCAAATCCTCTTCAAATCGAAGCCTAGCCCATTGCTCATCTGAAGCCCAGTCCCTTAACTTACCCAAAACGGTGTCGTTTTGCCTTTTTGCCCTTAGGGCTTTATTTCCTTCATCTTCTTCATCAGCTGCACGCTACTCTTTCTTTTTCTCCTTATTTTCAGTTTCTTCTTCCTCTGTAAGTTGGTTGCCGCAGCTTCTCTTTTCTCTTCTTTGATTTTCGTTTTCTTTCCTTTATTTTTGCATGGTGCTACTGCTCTTCTTCTCCTGCTTTTTTCTTCTTTTCGGTTTCATTTCTCTTCCTCTATTTTTGGTGCTGCATGCTACTTCTTTTCCTCTTATTTTTGGTTTTCTTCTCCTCTTCTGCTATGCCGTGCCGCTGCCACCTTCCTCTTCATTTTATTTTTGGTTCTTTGTAATGGACCCAACGAGTGGCTGACTAATTTGAGAGAGTCACTCTCCAGGAATTAGGTTTAGGGAAAGAAGACGAATTGCAGAAAAAGGAAATGAAATGAATCAAATTCTCGTTGAAGACTTTCCCTCCAACTAATTGTATTTATAGTGAATGTTTTACAACACACCATTTAATTTTTTACATTTGAGAATGAATAAAACGACTGTATTCAACTTATTGAAACTGAGATATAACAGGAAATGTAAAACGACAACATTCAACTAAAAACAAGGAAATTAACACATAGTAAAACGGCAACGTATGGGTCTTCCCTTTAATAGCCAACAACCATTAATGACCCTTCCACTAAGATCCTACTGAGCATACTGCACCTTGCCCATTCCATACCTCCACACCAGCACCTTCCACGATCCATAACACACCCTCCCCCTTTAAAGCACCTTGCCCACAAGGTGAGGGTACTGTTGTCTGAGTTGCCAATAAGGTTCCCAAGTGTAATCCTCCACACCAGCACCTTCCCATTGAATGAGGACTTCTACAAGAGCGAGATTATCCTTCTTAACACTTCTATGATCTAGTATTTTTTCAGGTTGAGGTCTCAACTCCCCTTGCACATCAACTGGTGGTAAAGTAGGAAGAGGAATAACATGATCACCCAACTTCTTTTTCAAAGAAAAAACATGGAAAACTGGATGTAAAAGAGAATCTGAGGGAAGGCACAACCTATAAGCCACCTGCCCAATTCTGTGTGTAATCTGAAAGGGTCCAAAATAACGAGGAGAGAGTTTAGAATTCCTCCTGACTGCCAAAGATTGTTGTCGATAAGGCTGAAGTCTAAGATATACCCAATCTCCTACTAAAAATTGCCTGTCAGTATGTTGCTTATCATAATAGAACTTCATTCTTTCCTGAGCTAAAGTCAAGTTATGCTTTAGAGTATCCAAAATTTGCTCACGAGTCTTCAACAATTGATCTACTGATTGATTAGAAGTTATGCCTGGAATGTAAGCCTGCAGCTTAATAGGAGGAATTCCATAGACAACTTCAAATGGAGTCAACTTTGTGGAAGCATGAAAAGAAGAATTGTACCACCATTCAACTAAAGAAAGCCAATCAGCCCATAGCTTGGGCTTGTCACTAGAAAAAGACCTCAAAAAGTGTTCAAGGCATTTGTTAACAGCCTCAATTTGTCCATCACTCTGAGGATGATAAGCTGAGGAATAAGCAAGATTAACCCCTTGAAGTCGAAAAAGTTCCTTCCAAAAAGAACTAGTAAAGGTGGAACCTCGATCAGAAACAATGGTTTTTGGTAAATCATGAAGTTTAAAAACAATGAAGCAACTTGAACAGATATTACCATGGAGTTGCATTGCTTTTTATGTACAAAAACAAGCAGAATTAAAAAGATGTATTCCTAGATTAATCATAAATTATAAGCCGTTAAATAAAATTTTACAATGGATTAGATACCTTGTGATGACCCGCTTTTGCGTGTATTTTCACTGAAAGGTTGTTTTTATTTTAAATAATATATTAGTTTATTTATTTTAATTTATTTCATTTTAAAATTTGTTTTTAATTTATTTGAGATGGTGTTTAATTTATTTTAGTCGTTTTGCGGTTTTTAATCTCTTTCTCGGCGGTTTTGTTTTGTTTTCCCGGAGTGAGGATTGGACCACATCTCTTTCCTACATCTCTTTTTCCCTTTTTCCTTTTTCCCTTTTTCTCTTTTCTTTTTCTTCTTTCTTTTTCTTTTTCTTTTTTCTTTCTTTTTCTTTTTCTTTTCTTCTTCCTTTTCTTTTTTCTTCTTCCCGCGTTCCGTCCGTCTCTCTCTCTCTCTCTCCTCTCCCACGCCGTAACCCAGCTCAGCCCCTCGACCCACCGCCGTCCGGCCGCCGTGCGGCACACCGCCCCCACCGAACCTCAGCCCCATCCGGCACACCACCCCACCGAACCTCAGCCCCATCCGGCCAGCCGTTTGGCCGGAAAACGTCCAAGAAGCCCCACGGTTTTTGCCCCGATCCGCCGCCGTCGCTCCACCTCCGGCCACCACCTCTTCACCACTTCATCACCGGTTCCTTGCCGTCCTAACCCACCCATTTCGGCCTCTAATAGCCACTGGAATAGCTCCCACGAGCTAGTTTTCTATTTTGGAAAATCCGGCCATCAACCACCGTTTTCGCCGCCACCCACGGCCAAACTTCACTTCCACTAGCTTCATAATCATCCTTAGACCATTCTCTATCAATCTCAAGTCTTGGTTTGTCCCCGTTCAAAAGTGGGTATTTTACAACCCACGGCCACAGTGAATTTTCACTGTTACGTTGCTTCCCTTCCGCCGTTTGCAACGCCGCAAGCTTTCTAAAAATACCGTATAGCGTTGTAAGTATTTTTCAAACCCTACTTTCAGATTTAAATATATTTTGCTCATTCAATAATTATTTATCTGTTGGTTGGCTGATTCCGGACTGAGTCCGAGGAGTTCAGGGGTCGGATGGATGGAGGACGGAGTTGCTTGTTTTATTGATTTATGTTGGTTGGTTATTTTTGTGCATTGATATAGCATTTACATGGTGCATGCACGTGTGTTTTTATTTAATTGAGAAAAGCCTGTTTATTGGCGTAAGAGGACTTACGGGTGTGTGTGTGTATCACGACCCCAAGCCGGGATGGGGTATTATCTCGGTGGAGCTCCTCTGGTCACTCGGGATCGGAATAAACTGAGTGACATCCCCTGAGTTGTCGCTGGGCGACGACGGGAGCGGGGACTAGGGGATGCTTGGCTACGAACGCGCCGGGCGTGGAACCGGGCATCGCTCTACGCACCGACTCCGTGGCCCTTCGCTGGCGAGGGCTAGAGGATGCTTGGCTACGAACGCGCGGGGCGCGGAACTGGGCATCGCTCATTAGGTGTCACATGCGTGGTCGTAACCTGCGGTGTGGCACTGGAGCCAGGGTGTGCGGATGACCCCTAGGAGAGGTCATGGTGCATACGGTTTAATTGGATAATGGTTTGAGATGGATATAGGCCAAATGTGACTTTTGGCGTGATATTTGGAAAGGTTTGTTTTTGGGCCAAATGGATTTTTTTGGCATGCGTGGAAAAATGTGTTTTTATGGGTTTTGTGCATTGGTATCACTTCATGCATATTGCTTGAGTTCTATATGTTTTTATCTGGTGGTGTTTGGATTTTACTTACCTAAGGTACCATTTTTTTGGTTTCGTAGATTTTGGTGCAGGATTCGAGGAGGAGGAGGAGGCTGAGCCTGAGGATGCGGCTCTGCCAGAGTTTTGAGTTGAAGTTATGCTTTATAGTTTGGTTTAAAACTATATTTGTATCTTGTAATATTTTATTTATGTATTTTTAAACCGCTTGTTTTATATTAAGAAAAATTCTGGTACTTAGTTATATGACTTACGTTATCCGCTGCGTGTTCCTTCATGCACATTTGTTGCTTTTGCACACACTTGGCACTCGTCGATAGGGTGGTGACCCGGGTTGTCATCATCCGGACGTCTCGATTTCCCCGTGTCCGTGCGTGGGGATTTGGGGGCGTCACATACCCTATTCTTAATAAAAAAAAAATTTATTATCTCGACTTTATGATGCCACTATATTTTCAAATTTTGATATGAAAAGCAGACTTTTGACAAATCCAGATTGCTGAAAAAGATAGATATAAAACTGCATTTACAGTCTCATTTGGACATTATGAATGGAATGTTATGCCTTTTGAATTAAAGAATGCTCCTACTGAATTTCAAAATATTATGAATGAAATATTTACGGCTTTCACTCATTTTTCTATAGTTTATATAAATGATGTATTAATATTCTCTTCATCGATTGAACAACATTGGAAGCATTTAAATACTTTTGTCAAAATTATTAAACAAAATTGGTTAGTAGTTTCATTATCTAAAATTACATTATTCCAAAATAAGATTAGGTTTATTGGACATGATATTTATCAAAGAACTATTATCTCAATAAGTAGGGCTATAGAATTTGCTAACAAATTTTTGATGAAATAAAAGATAAGCAACAACTACAAAGATTTCTAGGAAGTCTAAATTACGTTGCTGGTTTTTATCAAGTACTTAGATCGTTATGTAAACCATTATTCAAAATATTAAAAAAAAAATCCATCTCCATGGACAGAGGAACATACAAATATTATAAAATAAATGAAAGCTTATATTAAGAAATTACTATGCTTATGACTCCCATCTCCTAATACTTTTAAAATTGTTAAAACAGACACCTTCAATCTTGGTTATGGAGGAACTTTGAAACAAAAGTTATCAGATGAAAAGAAACAAATTATTCGATTCCATTCAGGATACTGAAATCCTACTCAAAAGAATTATAGTACTATTAAAAAAGAAATTTTGGCTATTGTATTATGCATTTCTAAGTTTCAAGATGATTTTTTAAATCAAAAGTTTTTACTTAAAATTGATTATAAATCAGCCAAGTAAGTTTTAATAAAAAATGTTAAAAACTTGACTGCTAAATAAATATTTGCAAGATGACAAGTTATTTTAAATATTTTTTATTTTGATATTGAGCATATTAAAGGAGATTCTAATTCTCTTCCTGATTTTCTATCTTGAGAATTCTTACAGGAAAAATCATATCTTTCTCAAAGTCCAGAGTGAAATCCAAATCCTCCTATGCCAAACCACATTCTCCTTCTTATTCTTCACTTTGTCCTTCCGCCACACTAAAACCCTATACAGTACTAGGGACATTACCACAAAACATTAGGTTATCTTATAATCTATTTTCACCATTATCCTTTCCAAAATTACCTACATACTCAAAAGCTGTTTCTTCTTCTGCTTCTACTCCTTCCCAAATTATCAATCCCCCATCATTATCTCAGCCTTCTGCAACTCTCATTGTTTTCAAAACCCATTGGCATCCCGTCTTTCCTATAGACTAAGAATTACAGCACGTATCTGATCCTCAAAAATTAGTTGATACTTTTCTATTACCAAATTGACATTATGTTCTCCAGAATATTACGAAGACCCAGAATTTTTATGAATTTATTTTAGTAGACACAGATTCTATTATTATTTCTGAAATCTCCTGTTCTCTATGTTGAACCCAAGATTTCAAGTTTTGTGTAATTATATATTTACACATGAATTTTGATGATAATAAATGAATTCAAAGAATAAAGAAGTCTCAAGCTTAAGTTGTCTACACAATGGAGTCAAGCACATCAAGGAAACAAGCATGAGCAAGAAGGGAACAAGTTCACATTAAAATTATAGAGTAATGTTGTAAATCTCTTCAAAATTTGAAATTAGGATTAATGCTCAAAATTAATATTTTATCATAAAGCATTAAAATACATTTTTCACATGTGCATGAATATTTTTGAAAATTAAATTTGAAAATTTTGAAAGATGATTGATTTTCATCTTTTACATGTGCATGCCTTGATTAAAGGGTTGAACTTTGAAAATATTAAAGATGATTGATTGTCATCTTTCACATGTGCATATTTTATTTGAATATTTTCAAAAGTGATTGATGCTTTTTTAGACTTATACAAAAGGTAGATGATTTTGTTTGAAAAATTTGAAAAGTAAAGTGTGCTCATTTTGTCATATACAAAAAGTAAAAGATTAGGTTTGAATTTTTTGAAAAGGAAAGTGTGCTCATTTTGTCATATGCCAAAAGTAAAAGATTATGTTTGATTTTTTTGAAAAAGTGAATGATGTTGTCTTTGACAATTGAAAAAGAAGAACCTTTTATTTGAATTTTTTGAAAAAGTGAATGATGTTGTCTTTGACATGTGAATCTTTTTAAATTTGAATATGAAGTCTCATATGCCTATAAATAGTTCATTTGAGAGCTTCACATTAACAACACCAAGAGCATACAACATTCATTCAAAGCTTTCATTCTCTCTTCTCTAAGTATTGAGCCTTAAGCCTTATTCATTTTGAGAGATATAGTTTGTGCTGTATTGTTCTTATTTCACTCATTGAGGAGTGTTTTCTGATAACCTACCCACTATCAGCTCTTGTATCAGAAAAATGGTGTGTATAACCCTTGTGTGTGTAGAAAGTATTCTACACGGGGAATAGTTGAATCACCACGTGTAAGGTGATTGCAAGTGTAGAGGGTGTTCTACACGGATCCTTTGTAGCGGTGTTGTTCAAAGGTGTAATAGGTTTTTATCTCCACCCGAAGGAGGTTGAATAGTGAATTTGGAAATCCTCAAGGGGTAGCTTGAGGCGAGGACATAGGCAGTGGGGTCGAACCTCGTTAACATACTGAGTTTGCTTCTCTCTTACCCTTACTCTTTATATTTATTGTTATTTCATATTTTATTTATATTTTATATTATATATTTGATTTATAATTGTTATTTTTTTTAATACAACTCAATTCACCCCCCCTCTTGTGTTAGTTATTTGGGCAACAATTGGTATCAGAGCTGAGAGCTCTATTATAAGACTAACTATCTTTTGAGTTAAGATCTTATGGCTAACATTTCAGCTTCGTTTGGTGAAGGTCAATCTAGCAGTCGGCCTCCACTCTTTTGTGGAGATAATTACTCATTCTAGAAAGTTAGAATGAGAATATTCCTTCAGGCTCAAGGTCGAGAAATCTGGAAATGTATTGTAAATGGACCTTATATTCCAACAAAAGTGGTTGATAGAGTAAAGGTCAAAAATGAAAAAGAAGAGTTTGATCATGAAGACGATAGGCTTTATACTTTGAATTTAACTGCTATGAATTTATTATTTAATGCTCTCAATAGAAATGAGTTTAATAGAATAATGACTTGTGCTACGGCAAAAGAAATTTGGGATAACTTGGAAGTTACTTATGAAGGAACTTCGCAAGTCAATGAATCAAAAATTTATATTCTTACTCATGAATATGAAATGTTTAATATGAATGATGATGAATCTATTTCTAGTATGC
Source organism: Carya illinoinensis (assembly GCF_018687715.1). Lineage (NCBI taxonomy): Eukaryota > Viridiplantae > Streptophyta > Magnoliopsida > Fagales > Juglandaceae > Carya > Carya illinoinensis. Next base: position 20,279,050 of record NC_056753.1, on the reverse strand, counting down.
ACACTCGTTTTACTAACATCATAAACAGTTTGACAGCTCTTGGCAAAGTTTATTCCAAGGTGGAGATAGTAAGAAAATTCTCAACTCTCTACCAAAACGCTGGGAATCAAAAGTGACAGCGATTTTTGAAGCTAGAGACCTCAAGAAGCTCAAAGTCAATGAACTCATCGGGTCACTTATCACCCATGAGTACACATTGAAAAGAGGAGAAGAAGAAGGAAAGCCAAAGAAGAGCTTAGCACTTAAAGCTGTTCCTCATGAAAGTGAAAGTGATGAAAATGGGGAAAATGAAGATAAAGATGAAAAAATTGCGATGATAACAAGAAGAATTCAAAGGTTCTTGAAGAAAAATAGAACTCCTCCAAGGAAATCTTTCAAAAAGTTTTCCAAGAAAGATTCAGGTAAAAATGACACTTTAATTTGTTATAAATGCAATAAACCTGGTCATATCAAACCAGATTGTCATCTGCTAAAGAAAGATCGAAACAAGGGCAAGAAAGCAATGAAAGCTACATGGGATGATGATTCAAGTAGTTCAGATAGTGAAGCAAGCAATGGAGAATCAGCAAATCTTTGTCTTATGGCTAAAGATGACATTGAGGTAACAAATCTTGATAATATTGAAGATCCTTCATATGAAGAATTGCAAAATGTTTTAGAAGAGGTATATGAGGAATTTGAAAAATTGGGTATCAAGTATACTGCTTTGAAAAAGAAAAATTCTTCTTTAACAAACGAAATTGAAATTTTAAGAAAAGAAAGTATCATTTTGAAAGATGAAAATCTTGAATTAAATAAAAAGAATACCGATTTAGAAAATATTGTTGAAAACTTTACGAATGGAAAAAGAAATTTTGAAAAACTTCTTGGTAGTCAAAGATATGTTTTTGACAAGGCAGGTTTGGGATATATGCCAAAACAAAAATATAAACCTTATAAAAATTTCTTTGATAATCATTCTACATCAAAAACTAATATTCAAAATTCTTTTCATAAAAATAATTTTGTCAAAAAAGGATATTATTATAATCATTCAAGTTTTTCATATATGTCACATGCTATTTGCAATTTTTGAAATAGAAATGGTCATAATTATCATACTTGTCCTATTAGAAGAAATCATACAATGACATTAGGGTCATATGGGTACCCAAAAATCTTGTTTCTTCTAATACTAATAAATAAAGGACCCAAAGAACTTGGGTACCAAAAAAAATCATTTTAATTGTTTTTATAGGTATGCATGAAATCTTCCACAAGCAAAAACAAATGGTTTTTAGATAGTGGATGTTCAAGACACATGACGGAAAATAAGACTAAGTTCTTTGATCTTAGATCTAAAGAAGAAGGACACGTGACATTTGGAGACAACTCGAAAGGGAAGATCGTGGGAATAGGTAAAATTGGTAACGAATCTTCTCTCATAATTGAAAATGTTCTACTTGTTGAAGGTCTAAAACATAATCTTTTGAGCATAAGTCAATTATGTGATAAAGGATTTACAGTTACTTTCAAAATGGATAAGTGCATTATTTTGAATGATCATGATTGTAATATTTGTTTTATTACTTTTAGAAACAATAATGTTTATACAATTGATTTTGAAGAAATTACCTCACAAGATGCTATTTGTTTTTCAGTTCAAAATGAAACTAGTTGGTTATGGCATAGAAGATTTGGTCATGCCAACATGGAACTTATTTCCAAACTTTCAAAAAATGATCTTGTAAGAGATTTACCAAAAACATATTTTCTTAAAGACAAAATTTGTGATGTATGTCAATTTGGTAAACAAACAAAAACTTTTTTTAAAACTAAGAAACATATTTCCACTACTAGACCATTGCAACTGATACACATGAATCTTTTTGGACCAAATAGAGTTGCAAGTCTAGGAGGAAAATATTATGCATTTGTTATTGTTGATGATTTCTCTAGATATACTTGGGTCATCTTTCTTGCTCATAAAGATGAGGCACATAATGCCTTTACCAAGTTATGCAAGAGAATTCAAAATGAAAAGGGCTATACTATTTCAAGTATCCGAAGTGATAGAGGAAAAGAGTTTGTTAATAAAAATATTGAAACATTTTGTGATGAAAACGGTTTTGTGCATAATTTTTCTGCTCCTCGAACTCCTCAACAAAATGAGGTAGTAGAGAGGAAAAATAGATCTCTTCAAGAGATGGCAAGAACAATGCTCAATGAGAACAACTTGCCTAGTTATTTTTGGGCCGAAGCGGTAAGTACTGCATGTTATGTTATAAATAGAGTCATGCTAAGGTCTAGGTTAGATAAAACCCCCTATGAGCTTTGGAATGAGAAAAAGCCCAACATTGGTTACTTTCATGTATTTGGATGCAAATGTTTTATTTTGAATAACATAAATAATTTAGGCAAATTTGATGCAAAATCTGATGAAGGTATCTTTCTCGGGTATTCTACTAATAGTAAACCTTATAGAGTATTCAATAAAAAGACTTTGACTGTACAAGAATCTATGCATGTAGTATTTGATGAATCTAATTCTTCACTCTCCAAGAAATCTATTGATGAAGAAACAGGAGGTATAGATAATACAGAAAGTCTCAATCTCAACAAAGAGAAAACAATAGAGGAAGTTCAACATGGAGCCATCAGGAAAGATCATCAAAATTTAATACAAGATGCAACCAAACAATGGAAATTTGTGAAAGATCATCCAGTGGAACAAATTTTGAGAGAACCTTCACAAGGTGTAAGTACTCGATCATCTCTTAGAAATATTTGCAATCATACTGCTTTTCTATCTCAAATTGAACCCAAAAATATTGATGACGCACTTCTTGATGAATCTTGGATTCTAGCTATGCAAGAAGAGTTAAATCAATTTGAAAGAAATGATATTTGGACACTTGTTCCTAGACCCAAAAATCATACTATTATTGGAACAAAATGGGTTTTTAGAAACAAGAAAAATGAGTCCGGAGTCATTACTAGAAATAAGGCTCGACTTGTAGCCCAAAGTTTTAATCAAGAAGAAGGAATCGATTATGATGAGACATATGCACATGTCGCAAGATTAGAAGCTATTCGAATGCTACTTGCATATGCTTGTTATAAAGATTTCAAACTTTTTCAAATTGATGTTAAAAGTGCTTTCTTAAATGGTTTTATAAATAAAGAGGTATATGTTGAGTAACCTCCAGGTTTTGAAAATCATATTTCCCCAAATCATGTTTTCAAACTCACAAAAGCACTATATGGACTTAAACAAGCTCCTAGAGCTTGGTACGAAAGACTTAGTGGTTTCTTGATTGAAAAAGGTTTTTCAAGAGGAAAAATCGACACAACTCTTTTCATTAAATATGAAAATGATGATATTCTTTTGAGTCAGATTTATGTTGATGATATAATATTCGGTGCTACTAATGAAAATATGTGTCAAGTTTTTGCTAAGACTATGCAGGAAGAATTTGAGATGAGCATGATGGGAGAACTTACATTCTTTCTCGGATTGCAAATTAAGCAAGCAAAAAGTTGGACATTCATCAATCAATCAAAATATATTAAGGAATTACTGAAGAAGTTTGGGATGGAAAATGCTAAGGAAATTGGAACACCAATGAGCCCATCAACTAAACTTGATAAAGCTGAATCCGGTAAGCCAGTTGACTCGAAGATATATTAAGATATAATTGGTAGCTTATTATATTTAACAGCCAGTAAACTAAATATTATGTTTAGTGTGTGCTTATGTGCACGCTTTCAATCATCTCCAAAAGAATCACATTTAATTGCAGTTAAGCGCATTCTTAGATATCTTAGTGGTACAATTAACCTAGGGTTATGGTACCCTAAGCACACATCTTTCGATCTAATCAGCTACACAGATGTAGATTATGTTGGCCGTAAAATAGATCGAAAAAGCACTAGTGGAGCATGCCATTTCTTAGGTCATGCATTAGTTTCCTGGTTTAGTAAAAAATAAAATTCTGTTGTACTATCTACTGCTGAGGCAGAATATGTTGCTGCGGATAGTTGTTGTGCTCAAGTTCTCTACATGAAGCAACAACTTGAAGATTTTAAAGTCAAGTATAATCACATTCCAATCAAATGTGATAATACAAGTGCTATAAATCTTTCAAAGAACCCAATACAACATTCTAGAACTAAGCATATTGAAATAAGATATCATTTTCTTCGAGATCATGTACAGAAAGGCGATATAGTACTAGAATTCACAAACACACACGATCAGTTAGCAGATATTTTCACAAAACCTTTACCAGAAGATAGATTATGTATGATCAGAAGAGAAATAGGTATGATGCATGCTATGAATATCTCTTAAAAGATAGACCAGAGTCAATAAAAATAGGGATAGATTTTTTAAATACTTTTACATAAACTTGAGATTTTTAGCCTCATGTTTGAGACGCTCATTCTCTTCATACAATATCATGTCATTCTTATCCATGGGAACCGGCAAGCAGAATGAAGAATCTAATAAAGATTTCAACTGTTTATTCTTCTGCCGAATGATTCATTCCCTTGTATGAGACTCTTGAACAATTCGTTGAAGTACAACAATTTGTTCTTTGAGTTTTTCAACTTCAGGAATTTTGGCTTGTAGCCGCTGAGAAAAAGCAACAATAGAGGAAGAGTAGCAAGTCCCAAGACTCACCAAGTCATAAATAGCATCAGAATCTGACTTATTAGTCAGATTATTATTTTCCTGCTGCAACATGGCACCAATGGCAGCTGCAGAAAGGACAGGAGGTTGAGATGCATAATGCCTCATAGATGGATCTAGAGAAATGTTAGAAGAATGAGCCATTGAGAAAAGAATAGAAGGCTTAAAACGAGAATGTTGAAGGAATGCAGATGAGTTATAGAGATGAGATGAAAACTTGATGCGGATTGGATGAACTTCAAGATTGATTTTATAGAGATAGCATAAAGAATAAGACAAGCTATCATCCAAGTCAAAGAGCAATGTATTTTTTTTTCGATCGGTGAAAATGACATTTTTTAGAAACTCGGAGTCTTCAATCTCGTTTGTCAACAACATCAGACGATTTTTTCAAATCTCTAGCCGCACTTGTCGGGTCACGGACGGATGAAATTTATTTATTTTTTTAACTATCTACAGTGTCTACTAACGCACCGTTTTCTTCAGATCCATTTACTTGTTGCGGATCCTTTTTAATGATGCCAAAATGGGGAGAAGTATTAGACTAGAACATTAACATTGTTTGAATTGCTAAACTTATTATATATGCTTGGAATTATATTTATACTTTTTCTTGAAAAACTAACGCACATTCTCAGGGGGAGCTTAAGTATTAATACAGCTTTCAGGTTCTATCAAGTATTTGTCATCATCAAAAAGGGGGAGATTGTTGAACCCAAGATTTCAAGTTTTGTGTAATTATATATTTACACATGGATTTTGATGATAACAAATGAATTCAAAGAATAAAGAAGTCTAAAGCTCAAGTTGTCTACACAATGAAGTCAAACACATCAAGGAAACAAGCATGAGCAAGAAGGGAACAAGTTCACATTAAAATTATAGAGTAATGTTGTAAATCTCTACAAAATTCGAAATTAGGATTAATGCTCAAAATTAATATTTTATCATAAAGCATTAAAATACATTTTTCACATATGCATGAATATTTTTGAAAATTTTGAAAGATGATTGATTGTCATCTTTTACATGTGCATGCCTTGATTAAAGGGTTGAACTTTGAAAATATTAAAGATGATTGATTGTCATCTTTCACATGTGCATGTTTTATTTGAATATTTTCAAAAGTGATTGATGCTTTTTTAGACTTATACAACAGTTAGATGATTTTGTTTGAAAAATTTGAAAAGTAAAGTGTGCTCATTTTGTCATATACAAAAAGTAAAAGATTAGGTTTGAATTTTTTGAAAAGGAAAGTGTGCTCATTTTGTCATATGCCAAAAGTAAAAGATTAGGTTTGATTTTTTTGAAAAAGTGAATGATGTTGTCTTTGACAATTGAAAAAGAAGAACCTTTTATTTGAATTTTTTGAAAAAGTGAATGATGTTGTCTTTGACATGTGAATCTTTTTAAATTTGAATATGAAGTCTCATATGCCTATAAATAGATCATTTGAGAGCTTCACATTAACAACACCAAGAGCATACAACATTCATTCAAAACTTTCATTCTCTCTTCTCTAAGCATTGAGCCTTAATCCTTGTTCATTTTGAGAGATATAGTTTGCGCTGTATTGTTCTTATTTCACTCATTGAGGAGTGTTTTCTGATAACCTACCCACTATCAGCTCTTGTATCAGAAAAAGGGTGTGTATAACCCTTGTGTGTGTAGAAAGTATTCTACACGGGGAATAGTTGAATCACCACGTGTAAGGTGATTGCAAGTGTAAAGGGTGTTCTACACGGATCCTTTGTAGCGGTGTTTTTCAAAGGTGTAATAGGTTTCTATCTCCACCCGAAGGAGGTTGAATAGTGAATTTGGTAATCCTCAAGGGGTAGCTTGAGGCGAGGACGTAGGCAGTGGGGCCGAACCTCGTTAACATACTGAGTTTGCTTCTCTCTTACCCTTACTCTTTATATTTATTGTTATTTCATATTTTATTTATATTTTATATTATATATTTGATTTATAATTGTTATTTTTTTTAATACAATTCAATTCACCCCCCTCTTGTGTTAGTCATCTGGGCAACACTCTACAATCTCAACCTTCTCCACCTATAACTCTGATTATTGCATTTTATAAATTTACTATTAAACATGTTCTTACTCTAGAACAGTGGGGAAAAAGCTCATATCTAACAAGAAGATTTTTTCAACCGTATGATTCTCCCTATTTCAATTATTATGATTATCAGCAAATATGGAGCAAAACATTCTTAAGATAGAACAAGAATTTGCGCCATTCCTTGTCTCTCCATTTTGACAAACTACAAGAAATTAAAACTTTCCCACGATGGTTCCTAATATGGTGGAATCAGTTTAAACCAGAATCTCTCATTCTTCCTCCACCTTTGCAGGAGAGTCTTCAAGCTTTTACATTACAAAATGATTATCCACCTTCATTATCACAATGTCCACCACTTCTCATTTTCTTCCTTAAAACCAAATTAAACTAGATGATGAAGTGAGAATATATCATTAAACCTCATACTGCTCTCAAAAACATTATGTTCTTGACCCGTCAACCGTAAAATGGTGGGAAAAGTATAATTATGATCATGTTGTAAAAATGTTCTCAAAGATTACCAAGGCCCTTGAGGTTTTAGTTCAGAGAAGTAGATTCCAAGTTCAATTAGCAACAATTACCAATAAAAAGGATTTAAAAAAATTAGTTGAGGCAATGTCACAAGTTTCGGGCAATGATGAAGAAGAAGACCATCAAGTCAGATTATCTCCAGCACATCAGACAACATCATCACCATTATAACAGGCCTCTTCCTCTCAACAGGTCTCTCATTCTCATGACAACTCATCATATTATCTCTTGCAGATGATATATTCTCAATATCCGTTTGAATTGGAACTTGTAAATTATGACCCTCATATTATGTAATTTTAGAAGATTATTGTCATTTTTGTCCATTATCAGAACACTGTTCAAGATGCTCGTCAGTCAATAATCGTCTAGCTACTGTTTAGCCGTCCACGTTTAATAAATGTAGCCGCCTATTTACTGTGTATGAGTTATTGGAGTCACTGTACATGTCAGTAATATTATTATAATCTACTATTTTGGTGCCTATAAATAGACAGGTTGTAAGTACGGGAAGGCATTCAGAATTTTCCATCTGAAGCCATTCCCAATCCTTCTCTCTCTCGTCACTTTCAAATACTCTCTCTTGTAAACTCCTTTCCATATCTCCTGCCCTTATTTTCTGCATTTCATGCATTTGATTACTAATATTTATTCAATTATATTTATATATTAATTATATTATATTATATATCCTGGTATAGATAGTTGGTATCAGAGCCAACGGTTATTATAGTATATTAGTATGTATATATCTTATTGTATATATATAATATATATACACTATATTATATATAGGTCTTAATATTAATACTAATATTAGTATTATATATTAGTATTAGTATATAGGAGTGAGAATCGGCCGATCCGGACCGGCCATTTTGGACCGGACCCAATTCGGTCCGGTCCGGTCCGGTTCATTTTTAGGAGGACCATAGTCATTCGGTCCGGTCCTAGTCCAGGGGTCTTCCACCCCAGATCGGACGTAATGAAAAAAAAATAAAAAATAAATATAATTTATATAAATAATTTTATAAATTAATTATATAATTTTTTTACTTATACTAATATTTATAATTATATAATAATACTAATAATCTAATATGGTATTAAAAAAAAATAATACTAATAGTCTAATATTATAATATACTATAGTTATACTTATACTAATATAGACTATATAGTTATTAAATACTATAAGTAATATTAATACTAATATATAGCTAAATCGCTATAAGTATAACTGTATAACTATATATATTTAGTATGAATGTATTATTATATTCTTTAATGTATAACTATAATATATAGTACTACTATATATATTAATATATTAACATATTAAAAGAGTTATAGTATAAATTATAATTTATAAATTATAATATACTAAATCACTATAACAATATAACTAATACTAATATATAGCTATACAATTAGTCTACTATTAATATTATTATATAGTTATACTTTTCACTATAATTAGTATTAATATATAGTTATACAGTTTTATTAATACTATTAGTCTATTATATAGTCTAAGACTCTTAAGTCTAATATAGGATATATGGTTATAACTAATATTAATATTATTAATACTAATAATGTAGAAAATAGTTATACCATTTGATTGATTCAATATAACTAATACTACTGATATAATATTGCTATACTAAATTACTAATAGTTTAATACAAATTACTGATAGTTATACTAACTAATTGATTCAACATAACTAATATTACTAATACTAGTATAAGTCTATAACTATATATATTACTAATAGTTATAGACTATACTAATAGTCTATACTAATTGTAAATTATAATACTAATACTATAAGTAATACTATACTAATTTATACCATAACTCTTATAATATGTTAATATATTAATATATACTAATACTATATATTATAGTTAATAGTTATACATTAAATAGTATAATAATACATTGATACTAAATATATATAGTTATAGACTTATAATGATTTAGTTATTATGAATTTAGTAATTTACGATTAGTTATAAACTATTAGTAAAGTCTATATATTACGAATCCATTATAAGTCTATAACTATATATATTTAGTATCAATGTATTATTATACTATTTAATGTATAACTATTAACTATAATATATAGTACTAGTATATATTAATATATTAACATATTATAAGAGTTATGGTATAAATTATAATATATCATATATGTATAAATTTATAATGTATTAGTATAGTTAACTTAATATGTAATATGTTAGTATTAAATCACTATAACTATATAGAGTATTAGTAATATAATATTTAATATAACTACATAGAGTATTAGTAATAAGAGTATTACTATTATTTAATATAGTATAACATAGAGTATTAATAAATGTGTGGTGTTTGAAGAGATATAGTAATACTAATATATTACATATAGTATTACTATTATTACATATAGTTATTAGTTATAGTATTAGTACTAGTGTATTATTAGTTATAGCAAATAAGTTAATAACTATTATTAATTTGCTATATACTAATAGACTAATAGTATTAACATATTATTAATATATATAATACTATACTATATATATACTAAATATATCACAATATAATTACATAAGTATTAAACAAAATGTCATAGGATTTAAAAAAAAAAAAAAAAAAGTCAATCGTGGATCGAATGGACCGACCGGACCCAATGGGACCAGACCGTCCTGACCCTTAGGGAGTTTGGTCCGGTCCAGGGTGGGAAAACCCTGGACCGAATAGGTCCAGACCAGATCGGACCGGACCGAACTCACCCCTAGTAATATAAAGCATATTTTTTTTGACCTTTTGTACTTATATATATATATATATATTAGTATTATTATATATCTCGTTTGAACTAATACCCTGTCAGTTCAAACTAATGTCCTGTAAGTTTGAACGAATACCTTGTCCATTCAAAAGAACAACGATTATATAACTTGTGATACAGTTTTTCATTTTTTCCAAATCATTCGAACGAACCCAAATCTCCTCCGCTGTTCGCAGCCACCAACTCCGCTATACGTCCTCCATTACGAACTATAAGAGGTATGGGTCCTCATCCTATTTATTAAATTAGTTTTTTCTTTGAAATAAAGTTAGGTTGTGAGGGGGCGGATTTTGATTCAATCCGAACCCATTTTATTTTTTTGGAGGCCAAATCACAAGAAAATAATCAATAGAAATGATTTAGGAGCGAAGCCCCATCATTTCTACCAATTAAAACAAAAGATTATAAAAAATTATTGGTTTTTAAACTCGGGGCTAAGTTGACTCAACCATGGCTGTTTAGCTCAGTTCCCATTCGAATGGATCAGTGTCTATTTGAATGGATTTGAAGGTTATTCGAATGAAAGATGTTGTCTGCCAACACCTATTCAAACGAATTAGGGAGTTGCCAAACAGCTTTATTTCAGTTCGAATGGTAGCATGTTGAGTTCGAATGACCAAAAAGGTCGTTCAAACACAAATTCCAGTGTTCAAATGTAGTTGTTGCTTGTTCGAATGAATAGGATCCGTATGTTCGAACAGAATATGTTTTGTTCGAACTAATTATTTCAATTCATTTCAATATAGTATACTTCTTCAATAATATAATTACATAATTATTTTAATTATATTCTTACTTCCTATGTTGTTTTGTGGATCAACAGTATACTAATGGCAAGCAGTGGAAGAAAATGTTCCCGAGATCAGACATGCCAAAGTAGCAGAGCAGCTGCTGCTCAACAGGTCATAAGGCCTATACTAGTTGAGCGGGAGATCAATTTGGATGACTTCGGTGATCTTTCATGGGAGGGATGGAGCATATACGACATCATCACCAATTGGGGATGGACATCGATATATTGGCAGAGGGGAACATCTTATTCTGAGATGGTCGGTGAGTTTTACCTTGCCATGGGAGAGGAGTCTAGTGACGCTTTGTGCTACAACTTATTAGTCTGCGGATTGAGTATCATCTTCTCTCCTTGCGTTATTACTAAGTACCTTGATATGCCACGCATATCCTCCAGCGGCTGTGGCAGCTACACCGAGAGCAGCGACTGCACCATCTGATACAGACAGACCAACCGCATCCTCATCGCCAGAGCCGGATGTAGAGACCGATGAGCTGAATGCTAGCTCGGATGATAGTGAGACGGCAATGAGGTAGCTGATGATAGTTTCACAGATGATCAGGTCCGTCAGCTAGTGAGAGACCCTTCGGCTCCTCCATATGATGGCAGCAAGGTGATCCGATAGGCCGACTGTATATCATTTTTCAGAATGTTTAATCTGATTGTTGGGTATAACATCGATCCAAAAAAACACAATATTGATTTTGGGGATCGAGCAAACCAGATTTTTGTTACGGATAGCACAGGGGGAGCCAATTGATTTGGCATTGTATTTCTTCCTCTGCATTCAATCAGAGTCATGGTATTCAGGTGGAAGTAGTCTACCATTCGCACTGGTGATATCTAACATCCTACTTCGATCAGGGGTTGCAGTGACTCCAAGTGAGAGAAGGTTGCCACAGATGAGGTCTCTTAACAAAATCACATTTAGCAAGAGCAAGGGCTACTTGTCGAAAACTCATGCAGTACAGGATTTTCCTCTGCCTACTAATCCAGCTTCTACTGCTACTGTCGGTGTTGAGAGACAGCCTGCTAAGACTACTTTGGATAAGGTACGAGCTCTATTGGTAGATTACTACCAAATTATAAAGGAGGAGTTCATTGAGCCAATCATGGAGAAGCTTAAGGAGTTGTATGGATGCTTAACTACCTTACAGGAAAATTTTGATTTATTGAACAAATATATATTGTTAGTTATTATTTTACTTTTTTATGTTGTATCGAACATTTGAGTTTTGGGATGTAATTAATATATAGTTTTTATTTTTAATGTTTGCTAACATCTTTATTGTTAATTATATTTTCTTTTTATTATACTTAACATTCACGATAATAGAAAAAATGACACTATCTTTAAAATAATATTTATTTAACTAAAATATTACTTTAATATTTTGGACTTCTTTAACAATAATCTTTAACAATATATTATTACAATTAAACAATCTCGTTCGAATGCTTAGATTGTTTGAATGCTTGTTTTTATGCATTCAAACAAGGTAATCATCGTTCGAACAGATTATTCACCCTTCGAACATGCTTAATTATCTTTCGAATTGAATTTGATTAGTTCAAACGGTTTATACTTGTTGATACGATTTAATTCATCCCAGAATATCCTATTCGAAATGATATTCTTCTGTTCAAATGGTTTTATATAGTTTTTCATGTTTTGAGATGAAATTTAAATTTTGTCTCTAAAAAGTACATTTAAATTTCGTCCCTAACACATTTCATGCCTAAAAGTAAAATTTGTTGTAGTTTGGGTTGCCACATCATTAGCTGAAATCCCCTTTGTGGGTAACGCCTCATGCCACCTAGAAAACAAGATCAGTTAGTAGTTCATAGCATTTGTACCACTTTTTCACTATCCAATTTATCAAAATTTGTACACTTGTCCATGAAGCATTAATGCAAAGAGAGAGAATGTGTTAGTGCCTTATATTTGTTGCTGGCGAGCTTCTTTTTCCTCTCCTTCATTTTGTATTCTGCAAACCGAAAGCCCCTCTCTCATTTCTCTGCTCATTCTCACGCCACTTACACACAAAGAGTTCTACACAAAAATCACACCTCCTTCACTTATACTAGTGAAACCGAGAAGGCTTAAGAGAATCATGCATTGAAGAGTTTGTCTCCTTCAAGATTTCCAGATTTCTGTTGGGTAAGTAGAACCTCCATGTCTGTTATGTTTTTAGATAGAAAGATATATTAACTTGTGTATGTTTTGAAGTATATTTTGAGGGTTATATGTTGAACTTGAAATATTGTGGTTGGATATGGATTTCGATGCAAGTGCAAGCTGTGTGAAGCTATTGTTGAAGTTATGGTTTGATCTTTGTAAATCTGGAATTTTTGTGATTTTTATGATATATCTTCTCTAAATATATTTTAATGATATTTTTTTTGTAGAAAATAAAATAAAATAGTTAGAAAAATAATGAAAATACAATAAAATAATGCTATTAATTGATACTGATTGATTTACATAATAAACTAAAGAGAAAACCTTCTGACCGGTTGGGATGATAACCCATTAAAATCAGCCCGCTAATACACTTCTGCCACATATGCATTTCATCTTTATGATGGTGTGACCGCATCTCACCTGATAAGAAGAACCAAAGCCTTCTGGCTTTTGAATTTGCCTTCCAAACAACAAAGGGAAATGCTTTCTAGATTTTATCACGGTATTTCATTCTAGATTTTTCCCTGCTTACTTGTAATAAATACTGAAATTCTTACGTTGCTTTCATTAACTTAGTGTTTGGTTGCCCAGAAAAATTTGCTAGAAACACTGAAAGAGATTATTGCAGTTAGCAAATCTTCACCACTGGACTCCGTATTATTTTGATAATCAAAGTTTCTCAAGGGCCTTCATCATCATGGATTATCGCTGAAATCTACTCTTCACACCACGCAAAAACTCAAAGCATTCAACCTCTCCAAGAGACACAAATGCGCAAGAGGAAACCAAAACCCAATCTCATCAAAACCGATTTGTGCATGTTTTGTTTTTGGAAACTGGGTACTTTCACCCCAGAATAGCTGGGCAATTATTCATGTGGGCGTAGGGGTGAAATCGGCTTGGGTGAGTGAACGAGTGAGATGGTGGAGCTACGAGAGGGAGAGAGAGACGGGAAAAAAAAAAAGGTTTTGCTTAAGGGCTGGTTGAGCGGAAATTAGTGGCTGGCTGGTGGTGGTTCTCAGCGTTGGGGTTGCTCTGGTGGTGAGACTCACGGTGGCGTTGCTGTGAGAAGTGCGACGGGGCTGGGCAAAAATGCACAAAAAAAAAAAAATCAGAAAATTACTCTCTTCTTCAAAAGCAACGAGAGAGAGACGGGAAAAAAAAAAACTTGCTTAAGGGGTGGTTGGGCGGAAATCAGTGGTGGTGGTTCTCACTGTTGGGGCTGCTCTGGTGGGGAGGTTCACGGTGGCGTTGCCATGAGAAGTGCGACGGGGCTGGGCGTGAGTTTTGATGGAGGAACCGAAGGGCCCAAACGGTGGCCAATCGACTTGGTGGTGCTGGTCACCGCGCGACAGCTGTGCTTGGATCGGTGTGACGGTGGCGAGGGGTTGTCGCGGCTAAGGTGTTTATGGGGGGGTTGCGTTGGTCGTGCAGGACACGATGGAGCAAAACAAAACAAAAGGGCAAACGGCGATGCGGAGAAAGGAGGGTGAGAGTCGGCGTCGTGCTGAGATGGGATGCGTCCGAGACAAGTGCTATGCGAGAAGGGGAGAAGGGCTTGCAGACGGAAAGATGAAAATGGGGTTAACGAATTGATGATTCCCTGTGGTTGACCCCATTTGTCTAACACTGATTTTTCCTACGTGGCATTACATGAATGGAGGGTTGTTTTTATCTAATTTACAGTCCGATCGGCGTGAAGCGCCTCTGATAAACTAAATATAGAAGATAATAAGTCATATTATCATACATATTAGAATACTACAAATATATTCTAAGTACGGTAATATTGTAATATAATATTCTAGTGTTTTAGGTAGATATGTTTACGGAAATAAACTCTAAAATCTAAAAATAAATAAACTCTTAAATAATATTTAAAATAAATTGTAGGAAGAATAACAATTATGTTGTTTCTAGAACGTGAAAATAGCAATAAGACAAAAAGGGAAATTCCAATTTTTCTCCGTTCTCCTTCACAATGCAACTTTGGGTGTAATATTTTTTTTCCTCACTGTGTTTATGTTGTGCAGCGCCCCTCCTCATAAAAGCCATACACCCCCTTTTTATACGTTACTCTTACATCGCATATAAGTGGTAGACCATTTTCATTTTACTTTCACTTCACTATATATAGGAGATAAAAGAGATGGAATTCAATTTGAATTCTAGCTCATTATGTAGGGGTATAAAAAAAAAAAAAAATTGGTGAACCGGTAAACCAGATCAGACTGAACCTGGTCTGGTATTGAGTTTAGTTGAGTCTAGTATCAGTTTTATTTTATTTTTTTAAATCGGTCCAATTCTGATTTTTCTTTTTTTAAAACAGGATCGGATTAGTTCATATATATATATATTAATTTTTTATATTGTATATAATTTTTATATATAATATATAATTATATATAATATATTTTTGTATTATATGATAAATTATTAATTAATATAATATTAAATTTTAAAATCTTATATCATTATAATTTATTTTATTAATAGTTATATTAATACTATATTATTATATATTATAATATACTATAATATATCACTGTATTATATATTATAATATATCACTATAGTTTATATTATAATATATCATTATAGTACAATTATAATATACAATAATATATTATCACTATAATATTATATACTATATATTATATAATATAATATATATTAAAATTGAAAAACTGGACTGAACCGGATTAAAATCGGTAAAATTGAAAGAAGTGGTTTAGGAAAATAATAGGTGTAGAATCGATTTTTAAAAATATAAAACTAATTAATACTGGTTCAATTCCATTTATTATCTAAAATTAGACCAAATTGGACCAATACACCCCTACTCATTATGCAGACTCATTCTCAATTTTGTTTGAGTTTCAAACTCACTTGGGCCTAAGTTTTGATAGACTTCCACAACTTATCCTTAAAAACTGAGTTCATGCATACATGTACGTACCCCAAGGCCATGTTACCTAAAAATTTAAAAAATTGTTTCATTTAAAACTGCAAATCTAATAATTTCTTAGAATATCATTAAAATTGAGAAAAATAAGTAAATATTCCATATGACTAAAAAAAACAAATACAAGAATTGGCACTTTCTAAATATGATAATGTTTTGTTGAACACCTGTTGCTTGATTGGTATAACCCCCAACCTCCAAAATGGAGGTTTGGAGTTTGAAACCTCATTCCTCCAAACGTATAACAAAAAAAAAAAGTATTATAATGCTTTATTTAAATTAGTGAAATTATACGCATTTAAGCTATTATCATTGCTCTACAACATTATGACCTTTGGCATCAATTAAAATTGTTGTAGGTGTATAACGGACAAAGATTTACCTCTTGCAAAAATAAATTAGGTCGCAACAATCAATTATTAAACTATAACGGACAAATAATTATAACTTTACTAAAACTTATGATTTATGACAAAATTGCGACTCGTTAAAAATGCTCTATTGAGCTAAGATTATTAGCATTGATTATAATCGTCATTAATTCTAGAAATGTAGTCACAATTATTTTCTCATTTGGTAGAAAATTTTCTTGCTTATGTATTCACAATCAATATAAACAATGGTAACAATTTGATTGTTAAAAGTGTTATCAACGATGAATTTAAAATTCTTTTCGTTGAAAATAAACTGTTAAATACGAGTTTTATATTATCAATATAGATTTACCTTTTACAAAGATAAATTAGGCCACAAAGAATCGATTATTAGATTTTAACTGACAAATAATTATAGCTTCCTTAAAACTTTCTATTTATAACAAAAGTGTAACTCATTAGCAATGTTTCATTCCGGTAAAATTATTAGCGATGATTACAATCGTCTTTCCGTTTAGAATTGTCATCACAATTACTTTCTCATTTTAATGATTTTGCTTATTTATTTACGACTAATATAAACGATGTTAACAATTTGGATCGTTAAAAGTTATATTAGTAATGAATTTAAAATTTTCTTAATTGAATATAAAACTTTTAGCTAAAAATTTTATATCGTGGTTAAAATTTTTGTCGATAAAAGTGATTTTTCTTGTATTATACATAAAATTAACTTAAATACCAATTTTTTCGTCCATAGATAAATTTATTTTATGGTGTCTATGATTAAGAAGGGATGTCCTCGATAGAAGTCGACAAATAAGCATTTTATATTTTTTTAAAAAAATAAGACATCGAAATCATTAAAAAAAATTAAAAGTTGACAGATCGAAATTCACCCGCAGAAGGTTCTCTCACTGATGGGCCAAAAACTAGAGGCCCAAAAGCCTCATTTTTTAGGGTGAAGCTATTGTGTCATTGACCCAATACCCAACCTCTCATGATTCTGATTCATTCTACTAGCCGTCCGATGCTGCTCCAAATCACATCTTAACCGCACAAAGTAAGTTTAGATAAAAGCCCCAAAAACCCTAGACTCTCTTTCTCGTACCCTGAGACTCGTTGGCCGCTTCAACCCGGAAGAGAGAGACAGAGAGGAAGAGAGAGGCAGAGATGGTGTCGGGATCAGGGATCTGTGCGAAGCGAGTGGTGGTGGACGCTCGGCATCACATGCTGGGTAGGTTGGCGTCGATCATAGCGAAAGAGCTGCTGAACGGGCAGAAGGTCGTGGTGGTGCGGTGTGAGGAGATCGCCATCTCGGGGGGTCTGGTCCGCCAGAAGATGAAGTACATGAGGTTCCTCCGCAAGCGAATGAACACCAAGCCTTCCCACGGCCCAATCCATTTCCGTGCCCCTGCTAAGATCCTTTGGCGCACCATTCGCGGGTGCATATATTTATATCCATCTGTTGTTTTTGAAACCAATGCTCTTGCTTCCGTATGAGATTTGGGGAGATGAAATGATAACATAGCTCATTTCTTCCGTAACATAGCTCATTTCTCTTTGTTGTTGGTAAACGGAAAATAAAAGGGATATTTTGTTGTTTGTAGGATGATTCCACACAAGACCAAGCGTGGAGCCGCGGCTCTTGCTCGATTGAAGGCCTATGAGGGGATTCCACCTCCGTACGATAAGATCAAGCGGATGGTCATTCCTGATGCTCTCAAGTCAGTAATAATGTTTTTTTCTTCATTCGATGTTCTCATTTCAATTTGGAAATTGTTTAGTTTTTAGTTGTTTTCAAATGTAATGATTTTTGCCTCTGGGTTTTGTGAAACAGGGTTTTGAGGCTTCAAGCAGGACACAAGTACTGCTTGTTAGGCAAACTTTCCTCGGAAGTTGGATGGAACCACTACGAAACTATTAAGGTGAAATTTGCGACCTTTTTTTATTTTTTGTCTTTTCCTTTGGGTCTTTGCTTAATTTTTGCTTGTTTTCAGTTGTCACTAGTGTAATATGTATACTGTTTAGCTTCATATTAGTTTATTAATTATGTTGATGGCTTTAGCCTCTGCTCGGAGTTTATCTATTCGGTTTGCATTTTATGATTCATTTTGTCTACAACCTCTAAATATTAAGTTTGTTTTTCTTCCAAGAACTCATTTTCTCATCTCTTATTTTGTCTTATTTCATCTCTTAAGGTTCTTACTGATGAGTCCCGTTGTGGCATGCTGACATGATTTATTATTATATATTGGATATACCATTAAATGATGTAGGATTTTTTATTTTTTACTGCAATTTGTACCTTCTAGTTAGACTACCTATTGCACTTGTACGTGTGACGACTATTATAAGTCTGTGGGATTTGACTTCACAATCTGATGATCAATTGTGCTTTCTGTAAACTTTCTGATCGTTTTGGGAATTATAATTTTGATTTGTGGGGCAAGTTTTTGATATGAAAAATCTTAGGATTCTTATTACAGTCATATCATTGCATTAGTAGAGTATTGACACTGGATTTTGATAATCGAGATTAACATATGTCATATGTAATATCGTTGAAGCTCAGTCTTAAATGAAGTGCTTCGGTCATATGGCTCAATTTTGGCATTACATGTCATACCCCTTGCCATGTGGCGTGTAAGAACAAATTTATTTAACACAGTTTCAATGAACTCCTTTTTTGCATTCAATTTGTGCTGTGTTTCAGTGCAATGCTAATATTTATATTTGTGTCAGAGGTTCAATTGACTCCGCATCTGTTGTGGTTCTTGAATTAACATTTGTTTAATGTTTAGAAAGTCAAGAAATCAGTTTCATAAATCAATTTTCGTATTTTGTTATTCATTTCTGTCCACTAATTAATTATATTTCTTGTAAATGCTTTTTAACATATGTCCAACTGTTTTAACTCTGTAGGAGCTTGAGAGGAAGAGAAAGGAGAGGTCGCAGGTTGCTTATGAGAGAAAGAAGCAATTGACAAAACTGAGGGTCAAAGCTGAGAAGGTTGCTGAGGAGAAACTCGGTTCCCATCTAGAAATTATTGCTCCCATAAAATATTGATCCATAGTGACGGGTTTTTTAAATAGTAATGCAGAGGACAGTTGGGTTGCTGTTAAATTACTTCTCGATTTTGGTACACTGTTTTCCTTTTGAGTGGGGTTCATTTACGGTGCATTTGTTTTTCAAGTAGATGTTATATGATAACATTGCTATGGGAATTGTGTTTTGAAGTTAGCTATGATTTTGTGTTATGGATTGTCTCCTCCATTACGCATGATGCTTGAATTATGTCATTTATTGTCTTCCATGCTACCCCAATTCCTACGAGCAACTGATTTGAGGTCTAAAAGATGATTTGAGCTGTTTACCTCTTAACCTTTTATTGTCTTGTTATCAGTAATTCTTTGAAATGCGATACTCTCTGCATGATTGTTGTTTTGTCAAGCAAGTAAACCTTTTGTGAGGAATCAATGGATTCATTAACATGGTGTGATAAATGAATTTGAATTGATGTCATCTTCATGTCCTTCAATCTAAAAGCTTCTTGCCATTGGGAACTCGGTGGGGGCAATAAATGGTTTATCTTATTACGTAAGATGTGGCGTATTTGTCATTGGATAATAAAAAAATCATCTAATAAAAGATTATTTAATAGTGATACTGTACATAATGGAATGAAAGCAAGATGATAATGTGACGAAATTTTCCTTAACAAAATCCTATTCACAAACAGTATCATTGTCAACTGCGTCTCTGTTTTGATTTTGAAAGAAGTTTGAGAATGGATGCCAAGATAAAGCAAAGTATTCATGTTCCTTTTTGTACGAGGAATGCAACACAACCTCCACACTCCACTTTTTTTTAATTTTTTAATATTTTTTTAATTTATTCTTTTTAAATTAATTTAATTCTTTTATTCATTATTTATATATTAAATATTTGATAAAAGATAAAATAATAAAAATTAAAAAAAAAATATGGAGTGTAGAGTGTTGAGAGGTTGTGAAGTTTTTTCTTTTTTTATTTCCAATACAAGGGATGTACGAACTAAGGCCCAGGAGGAGGATTACTTCAAAGTCCATCAAAACAATCTTTTCAATCTTTGGTTGAAAAATTTTCAAGTTAATTGTTGTTTAAATCTACTTTATTTCTTCTTCTTCACGAGTAAAATTAATAGTTTATTGACAAAATACTATTCACAAATAGTATCGTTGCCAATGCATCGAGAGTCAAGACAAAGTAACTTTAGGTAAAAAAAATCTCTATAATTTTGAAAGAACTTTATGAATTGATGCCAAGAAAAATCAAAGTCTTGACATAATTTTTTCTATTTCCAATTACTTCAATGTCCATCAAAATGAGATTTTTAAAATCTTTGGTTGAAGAATCTTAGAGAAAATTGTTATTCAAATATCTTATACTTTATTTCTTCTTAAACAAAATCTATATGTTTTACCTTTGGAATAAATCTACTCCTACCGATAGTTGGGTCTCGATTGGGTTCCGATAATTTTTTTATTTATTTAATAATTAAGAAAATATTTTTTAATAATATTGTAATCTTTTAAAATTGTTTAAGTACATAAAAAACGAAAGGACCTTTTTTTTTTCACTCTTGTTGAGACAGATCTCGTGCTAGCACAGCTCTTACCTTAATTGTGGATTAAATTAATGAATAGCTCTTGAGATTGACAATTATTTTAGTTTTAAATCTCCCTCATCTACATATCCTAAAAGCCTTAGACCTTAAATATCAAGACTTAAGGATGTGAAATGTCTAGAATGATAAATGACCTTGATTATTGAGTAAAGTAGCCATGTTTCGATCGAACCATTGGTGGAAGGAATCTCCCAATTAAAGAAAATTAACCAATACTATTTAAATTCAAATAAGTTATCCCAAAAACATTGAAAATTCTCATAAATATAAAAACTTTCTTCTAACTCCCTATAAAATTTTTGGGTCTTCATTAAAGTATGAAAGAATAGTTTTTAGAGTCCATGAATTTTGGCTCTAAAATGTAAAAATGAATATATATATATATATATATATATATTATATTATAAAAATAAAAAGTTTCATTTTTCTAAACCTTTAACGTTTGTTATTTTTATATCCTCTCCTATGTCCCTTCAATCAATCTTATCCTTCATGAAATATACACGAAGAAACAAAAAATGTTGGGATTTCTTTTTTCTTTTTTTGGATCAAGAGAGTTTTAATGTATATTTATTAATAATTATAAACGACAAAGCGTATAAATATATACATATACCTATACACATATCGATAGTCATCATAGTATAGATTTAACGCCCCCTACAAAATTAAATTAATTTTATCCATCACTTGAATTTGCACAAAGAAAATTCTTACTCATCATTATTCATACACCACACACTATCATTTGCATAAATTAATATTTTTTATTTTTTTATTTTTTCCCTTATCAAATTTGTGGTATATGGATGATGAGAAGAAGAATTCCTCAATTTAGCAAGAATAAAAAAAACAAAAAAAAAATGAAAAGTTAAGTGTGATGTGTGATGTATAGATGATGAGTAGAAGAGCTATTACAAAAAAGAAGAACAGAGAAAGAGGGAGAGAGAGAAAAAAATCTAATGTATATTTCAAAGCATTAGCTCTAAGCTCAGCCATTTAAATAAGAGAAATTCTATTTACAGTCCCCACATATGCAGACCTCTTATTAAAAGAGAAAACAATTGATATTTTTGAAATGGTAGAATTTTAAAGAGAAAATTGCTCATTTAATAATGGAGGAAACAAGTGATGACTTTGAAATGGTACAATAATTACCACTAATTAACCACTATTCCACTACAAAATCATGTGCCTCTATGTATTAATTATATGTTAATGTACCAATTAATGTTCGTTGGACTAAATCATGGCAAGTGGTACTGGTGGAGTCCAAGGATTTTAATTTTTAATAAAATATTTATATATATATATATATATAATATCTTTGTGTGGGTGTATAAACTAAGTGTGTCTCTATGCGTTAGGTTAGTAATGATACAAATGATTAGGGTATGGGTACTACCTACTTGCTTAGACTATACATATTTACAATCATTAGGAGGATCCTATAGTATTCATTTTACCATCATGATTCATTTATATATGTTCTTTTTTTAAATAACTATTATGGGTTCTAATATAGAAATTAATGTAAGATTTATAAGTACTAGAATTGTTTTGCATTTGGTATGAAGATTGGTCTAAGAAAATAATATAATAGCACTACTACAGTACATGTGGATGATGCCTGACTATTTCATATTGTTTCTTGATGTCTTCTTTAGATGCAATTTTAAAATCATGATAAATGACATTAATGCCCATCTACAGACCTTTCCCAACATTGTTTAATCTTGAATCACAGTCCACTTTGGACAACTTTAAGCTGGTTAGGGATGATATTGCCCCTTAAGCTTGAAACAATATTCTATGTAAGGAAAACTCTACTCCCACAGATAATATCCACCGAATTCTTTTTTTATATATATTTAATAATTAAAGAAGTATTTTTTAATAATTTTGTGATTTTTATTTTTTAAAATGTTTAAATAATTTAAAAAAAGACACCTCTAGTTTCTGGGAAAGGTACCTTACAAACCAAGTCAAGAAGGCAATCATCCGAAAGTTGTCCTCTAATCTGCAGGCAAAGAATGGTTAAGCAATCTGTTTTCAGGTACTTACTCCCTTTTGATAAAACAAGCTAGGGCTAAAGCAAAAGGTATGGTGTGTATGCAACCCCATCCCCATGTTACACCCACCCATCCAATCCAAATTACCTTTACAATCACTTTTTTACCACTATTATCTAATATTGACCAATCCTTAATTGTAGGTCTTTTTTAAATAAAAAATATTTGAACAGTCTTAAGATTATAAGTATTGCACAGTTCTTTTGAAAAATAAAGGTATAATTCATTTAAAATTCACATGAAAAAAATATTTTATGATGATAATTTTACTTTTTTTTAAAGGATTATACAAAACTTACATACTCCAAAATTTGTTAAAGGAAAATATTTTAATCACAAGGGATTATATAAAATTAAACATAAAAATTGACGTAGTTTGATGTAGTACGTTATATTGTAAAAATTTTTTATTGTAAAACAGATATAACATATCTTATGAAGTTATATCAATTTATAAATTTACTTTCATGAAATTTCTTTGTGTCTGAAATAGTTGTATTTGTTAAATGGGTGATTAAGACCCCGTTTGGTTGTAAGACTCAACTAAGATCAACTTAGTTCAGTCTAATTTTAAATTAGATTTAATATTTAAACATTCAACTCTTAAATTACTAAACTCATCTCAGTCCCGTTTGGTTGTAAGACTCAACTAAAATCAACTTAGTTTAGTCTAATTTTAAATTGGGTTTAACATCTAAACACTTAATTCTCAAATTACTAAGTTCATCTCAATTCAAAACCTGCTTACACGTAAGACCCACAATCTTTTTTACTTTTTTATAAATAATACTAAACTTAAATTAATATTTAAATACATCTAAATTCATTTCAAATAAATTACTCAATATAATTCATTTTATTTATTCAATTTATTATTATTTATAAAAAAATGTAATTCTGTTTAACTTAATTTAATATTAGCTCTCTGTGAACTTTTTCAATAATTTTGTCATATGCATGAAAAAAGAACCTAGGGCACAGATTCTTTCACTCATTTTTTTTTCTCTATAATAAATGCAAAAAGCTAACTAAAGATTCTATATTGATGGGTGTGACGTCCTTCAATTGCTGCACCAATTACAGTTCTTTATTTATTTTATTTTTATTTAAAAAATAAAATAAATTAGGCCATAAAGGGATAGAGGTGGTCTTGTCAACAAGAATAAGGAACGGCCGTGGTATCACTATAATTGGAGATTTGGAAGACATATTGTCTGAGGGTTTGTTGTCAGCTTGTCATCCAATCTCTGCATCCCTTCTTCTTCGGATTAAATACCAAACACTGTTCCAACTATGTACAGGTTTCCAGACTGTCTGCCAGCCTTGTCTTTTACTGTCTTCTTTTTTTCATACTGCCTTTGTTTGTAATTTTTATTAATTTTAATCAAATTTAATTAATTTCTCATATTTTAGATAATTTTTTGAGTTCATTATTTAAATAAAAAATTACTTAAAATTATGAATGAAGATTATAAAATTCAAAATAGAGAACAACATCATTTTGATTCCATATACAGTATCTGTTTAGAAGATTATAGTTAAGTTTTTTTTTTATTTATTCACTTTGTTTTAAAATATTATATAATTCTTCAATGGCTCTATATCATTTAACTAGTAATTACTTTTAAAATATTTTAGGATGGTGCTATCAGGACAAATGTGGGGTTTTCATTTTATTTTATTATTATTTATAAATATTTTTTTAACATTCTTAATCAATAAGAAAAAAATAAAAAAATATAAATTTACTAATAATCATTTCTTTAACTATTAAATAGAAAAATAAATAAAATAAATAAAAATACATGAGTGATAAGTTTGAGGGACTCTACTAGCATTTTCTTTACTTTTATTTTGGTATTTAAAAAAATTAAATTGTTTATTATATTTTATTTAAAAATTAGAAAAATATAATGATTAGATGAAATGAATTGAGATGATTTTTAAATCCAAACACAGCCTTAATTATTCCCCCGTTAGTTGCAACACATGATGTCCTTGGTGATGTGATCCTAACCATCCAATTATCTTTCAACCTTGAATTTTTAGCTCATGATCTAAATTAGGAAATGAATGTGTAGATTTCCATTGATAGCTAGCGTTGTAATAACTAAAGGCAGTACCCGTTCTCTTCTTGAGTTGTGACGGCCGTAAACTACATCTGAATAATCTATGATCAGTTGCATTGATTTACTTAGTCAATGGACATCATGATGAGCTTAATTGAAATGAATTATTAAAAAAGAAAAGTTATAATAACACAAATCTCTCCAATGCCAACCAGATAACATGTTTCCACATTTCATTACTCTCTCTCTCTCTAAGTAAAGAAATATTAGACTCTCAAAATATAGACTACTCACTACTTAATATTTTTATCTTGTCACAAAATGTTATATATTTAATTATTTATATAAATTTTAAGAGAGAGGCTAGAGTTTGGATGGGCGAGAGAGGGAACTTTAACCCTCTCATTAACTTGTGATAGCTGTGATTTTTAACAAATGAAAAATAGAAATGATTACACAATGTTTACGCACTTTACAATTTTATATAGAATTACTCAATTCCATGTGCCCCTCTCTCTCTCATCACTCTCATTTTCTCCTCTCTCTCTCTCTCTCTCTCTCTCCTTCGAATGTTTGATATTTTCGAACTGTTGAAAGTTTATTTATTTATTTAATTTTTTAATGCTCTCTTCATTACAGTGTTCTTCCAACTAGCTTTTTTGGAATTAAAAAAAAAATGCTTATGCTCACTGCTCAAAGGTTTTTGTAAGTTCCATATGTATTTAATAATCAAAACAGGTAAATATGTTCTAATTTTTGTGATCTGGTAAAGTTCTTCATTATGCAGAAAATTATGCAGAAAGGAATCAGATTATACTAATCAACCTAGGCACACCACCATCCATGCCACTGTAGCTTTCAATGGTATTGGGATTTTGAAACATGAGTAGTCTCATAGAAGGAAAACTATTATGCAGCCTCCACCTTAGAAAGGCGGAAATATAAGAGAGGAGTACCAAACTAACAACAAAATATGGGGATCTACACAACCAAAATGTCCTGCTAAATGAAAATATGTTGGCTATATATTTTGCTGGAGATGTATGTAAATTCATCACCACCAAGTAGACGTTTGGCAAGAGAGTGGGGAGAGAGAGAGAGAGAGAGAGAGAGAGAGGAGAGAGAGAAATGGGGTGGAGAAAGAGAGAAAGAGTTAGCCGAGATCAGTTGTATTTTTTTCCAAATTGAAGTTATTCTCAAAATAATTATATTATATATAGTCACTTTTTTATATTTTTTATATATTCTATTGATGTGATTGACTGTATTATTTTTATTTATTATGATATAGTCAATTATATTAAAATAATATGTGAAAAGTATACAAAAATAACTACAATTGTTCTCAAAATTTAATTATCAATAATGTAATTTATATTGTGATGTGATAAATATATTGGCTTCAATTTTTTAGAAAATAGTTAATAATTTCTGATGCTTAGAAAAAAAAGTTAATAATTTTTCTGATGGTACAGTCACGCACTCTCTCAGAGAAAGACAGCAGACAGAGAAAAAAAGAGATAAGAGAGAGAAACAAGAGAAAGAGACACAACAGGACATCGCTGTCCATCCTCTGCATGCCTTATAAACTCAATATATATTCTCTCCTCTCAGACAACACTGTTTTCTATCCTCCTCTCTTCTCTTACCAATTCGGGGCTCCGAGCCCCGAACTCAGGCACCCATTTTCCCTCTCTTCCCATCCCATGACCTGATCTTTCTACTTTCTCGATTTATTTGTTCGCTTTTCTCCCCTTACTTTCTCGGGAAACGAACTTTATTCTTGGGTGTTTCCAGGGAAGCCTTCGGGAATGTACTCGGCCATTCACTCTCTCCCGCTCGATGTGGGGCACGCCGAGTTCCAGGGAACTCTGGACGGGACGAACCTACCCGGCGACGCTTGCTTGGTCCTCACCTCCGATCCGAAACCCCGGCTCCGGTGGACTGCGGAGCTCCACGAGAGGTTCGTGGACGCAGTGACCCAGCTCGGTGGCCCTGACAGTGCGTATACTTAGTACTACTTGTCTTATATTAATATTATTCTTGGACTTGGTTGTATTTCTAGTTCATTTTTTTTTTCTCTCTTTTATGGTTCCTATGGGTCCTCACAAATGCTGGGTTTCGTGGTTCTTGATTTTGGTTTTGTTATTGGGTTCTTTTCACTTAGAGAATCTTGGCGCTTAAGCGTTTTTTGTTGTTGTTGTTTATGTTTTTGGTTTTGTTGAGCTTAAGTGATTATAGGTGTGTGATTTTCTTTCTTGGCAGGAAATTATTATTGCCACCATTTTCCTTATATTTTCAAGCTTGACAGCATATTGTCCATTTTGTTTTTTATCCTTGTTATTATTGTCAATATCGGTTCTGATTTCTGTTAGTTATACTGCTAGTACTCTCTCTCTCTCTCTCTCTCTCTCTCTCTCTCTCTCTCTCTCCAGAGGACTTTGGCCTTTGTTGATATGGTGTTCAATGGTAGTATGAGGTTTACCGTGCCAATCCTAGTGTCCGACTTTGCAACCTTACTATTCTCTCTACACTCTAGAATCTCGGTACAAACAGACTTATTATGTACATGTGCGATACTATTTGCTCTCAGTTATTGTCATTAACAAACTAAAAACATTCTAAGCCAAAAAAGACAAATTATGATTGACTCCGTTATTAACATGATAGTTTTCCAACTGCAAGCAAATGGACTGTCACAAAAGCCTGACCAATTTGCGAGTCACTAGGTCTCAACCTCATGTCACAATCTCATTGTCCTAGACATTATTATTATTGTAATTATTATTATCATCATCATCAGTCTGCAGTAAACTACATGCCACACTCCCGTTACACTTTCATTGCACTATGTAAAATGTGATAATTTTATCTTCCTTGTATCATCTTTTATTTTAAAAAAATTCGAAAGTTGATAGATAATCCCACATCATCTTAGTGGGATGGAAGTGGGAAGGGAGTAAGATTTGTAGAATTTTCGTATTACCATTTCATCTTTGTCATTGTAATGCCTTCTTTCCCTTGCATTTTTGTTCCAGCTCTTAACATTTGATGAACTGATCGGGGTTTGGGAAAGACTCACTCACTGTCTTTGGTACTACATTGCACTTTTGCATGACCACAGGCCTCCTGCCCCTGCCAGTGACAGCCCCACTGTCTAAATTGGCTTCTTTGCCAATATCTCAGTACCATGTCCCTAATGAAATGACAATCAACTTCAATATGCTAGGTTTTTTCATGGAACACTTGATTACTAGAAATGTAGATGGCTGCTTATAACAATACATCCTCATGGTGCTAATATAATGAAGATCATCTCTTGCAAAAGAGATGTTACCCACATCATTTCACAGGCTGTATGAGCCAAAGCTCTATATTCAGCCTCTGCACTCGATAGGGCCACTACATTCTGCCTCTTGCTTCTCCATGTTACTAAATACCAACGAATGTACAGTAGCTGGAAGTCAATCTTCCATCATCATGGTTTCCAGCCTAATCAGCATCAGAAGCATCACTATGCTGCTTCAATAATGAAGCTACCCTCTTATCACTTTTCCATGAAGTTGTTGTTGCTTACATAGTCACCACCATGGCCCATCACTAATGGCACTACCTGCCATTAGTGATGTGCCATCTCTGCAATACCTGCCACCCTGACTACTAGCATTTTCATAAAATTCTTATTTAGATATGAAAAATTGTATAATCTTTTATTTTCTTTAAAGTGGACCATCTACATGATGTAAAAGAGAGTGTAGCCAAATCGGAGGTTGAAGAAGAAACCTAGAAACAGAAAAGAGTGGGCATTGGTTGCAGGTGACAAGTGCGACTATTATCATTATTGACATAATTGTCAATGTGGAGGGGGATATTATAGAGGATATTCCCTTAAAAGCTTTGATGGGATGATCAAATGATGAGATGTTATGGCTATTCCGTGCGATTAATCTTCTTAAATTGAATAAAAGAATGCATTTGGTCAATTTAAGACTAGTTGTGCACATGATCATGTTTATTTAGCAAAAAGTTCAGGTAATTTAGTAAAAATTTGGGAAAAAAGAAGCAGCTGGAAGGATAAATTTTGGAAGGACACAGGCAAGAACTATAAACTTAGCATTGCCAGCCACTAAGATGCAAACATATCTGATGTGGTTGTTGACCATGTTCAACACAAACTGCCAGGTTTATTAATAGGTTGAATGCGCCACAAGAATGTATTCTAACATCAAATATATAGATTTGTTGAAGTTCAAGAAAAGCCCTGTTGCCCTTTGATATCTGTGATGAAATGTTCCAAATTTCACTTGAATGGGTTAAACTGGTTGTGTCAACTATCACTAGATACTACAGGCAAGGCTTTTTTCGTTTTTTTCCTTTCTTCTTTTTAATAAGCAGGAGAAATTTTATTAATATATATAGAGAAATAGGCGTAGCCCAGTGCACAGGATGTATACCAGAGAAAACATCTAGTTAGAAATCGATACATACAAGAGGCCTCTTCAAGTCACCTGAGGTTAACAGATCGATCGACAGCTCGATGTCCTCTATTCTAAAACTTATCAAAAGCTATTGCAACATTTTAGTTTCCAGGATTGATGTAGCTATCTATAACGTAGTCATATCAAATCATATAAGCTTGGATGTGTGGCAGTTTCCTAATTCTACTACCAAATTTGTTTTTCTAGACTGGCTCTTGAGTTCAATTGAAACACGTTGGGAGACTGTTAAGTCTTTTGTGTCCTTAGCATAGTTTACTGGTTACCCGGTGACATTGAAGCTGCCTTTGATCTTATGCTGAAAACCAAATTTTAAGCTCCGTTATGCCCTAATTTGGGAAGGGACATTATCTCCTACTCCAGTCTTGGATTATGATCAATTATAAATTCTACTTATTAATTCTAATAGAAATATGTGAAAACTTAGTTGATGAACATTTGTTCAGGCTTGGGTGATTTATATATTTATATTGCACCCAGCTCTGCACGTCTGCTTTTGCTTGGTCAATGCCTCTATGTCATATGGCAGCTAGCGTCTTTTTTGAGACTTTTGAATGCTTGATGAACTGTTGATTAACCTCTGGGTTGCAATGTTGATGTGCATTGCAGAAGCAACACCTAAGACTATTATGAGAACAATGGGAGTAAAAGGGCTCACCCTTTATCACTTGAAATCACATCTTCAGGTTTGTTGTTATCATATTATTTCAATCGAGCACGATCTTCCACCTTTTTTTTTCCTTTTTATTTGCACAATGATCCAAATGAAGGGAGAAGGAGATAGTTGATAACTGTTTGAGGCTTGGGTGATAACAAGATATTAGAGCACATGATTCTGAAATCTCAACTCATAGTAATTCTTGTCTTCAATCACCTCCTGATGCCTTATTCACAACATCTAGTCTTTATGCCTTATTCTTGCAGAAATACCGCTTGGGGAAACAATCTTGCAAGGAATCAATTGAAAGCTCTAAGGATGGTATTTACCTAAAATCTTCATCAAAACTTGAATTTTGCACATTCTATTTACCTCAAGGAAACCATGTTTGTTATACTGAGATTTTTTAATACCTTGATAACGTCTTACTGAATAGAAGGAAACTACCAGAACATTATGACAAGGTCCAACAAAAAGAGCCCATGGAAGAAACCAGGGTAGAACTTTCGGGCATGTTTTGTCGCATAAATGTTTTTTGAAAAGTATGTTAAAATTTATAAATAACTAAAGAGGATGAAAGTTATGAAACCAATACACGGGAAGTATACAAGAGATCCACCTAACCAGCAAAGGGAAAAAGTACTGACAATTGATGGAGTGTAGAAATAGAAGACCCTCGGCTATTGCGGATCACTATCCAATTATGCAGAGTACTAAGAAATCAGTACTTGAGCTATAACACCATCTTCCACAATAATACACATTGATTCTCTTAAACTGTGCTTTCCAACATGCTAGGAGATCCCATACCAGGGAAGGCATCTCCCACCCTATCCCAAATAGGCATAAAACCGTATTCCATAAAACACTAGCAACCTCACAATGCAAGAAAAGGCTATCCATTATTTCCTCATTGTGCCTACACTTACAACACCTATTGATCGCTACAATGCCCTTCTTCCTCACATTATCCAATGTAAGAATTCTCCCCAATGTCGCACAAAGAAATTCATCTGAGGGGGAGCCTTGTTCCTCCAAATAAACTTCCATGGGAAAGAGGTCTTATCATGAGCACATAGGACATTGTAGAGAGACTTCACAATGTAAACTCCTTTCTTAGATGAGCCGCATATCAATCTATCATCATTGTTGCTTCCCACCAGACTCAAATACAGCCGATCAAAAAATGATGAGAAGAGATCCACTTCCCAATTGTTGGCTTCTCTAGCAAAAATCATACACTGATGGAGAGAAATAAGAAAGGTTTCATTTATTTATAGCTGAGAAACAAAAATATTCTTTTCAGAAGTGTTAAAATAGCTGTGAAATGCCTCTTTTTAACTATGCCCGTGATTAGGTTTTAAGAATATGCATGTCTCTGGATAAGTTAGTTCATCTCAAATGTAAAAATTATTGGCATTTGAACTTCTTATTGACTAGCTCTGCATTTGGAATTGCAGCTTCATGCATGGCCGAAAGTCTGGACACTGGCTCATCTTTATCGCCATCTTCAAGAATGCTAGCGCAAGACCTGAAAGAGTAACTCATCTTTTCCTTCTGCCATAAGACTTCAATCTTTTTCCTTTTCGTATGCAGAATTGTAAATCCCCGCTTCATATGATGATGCATTTTCATCCTTCAAACAGTGGTTACCAAGTTACTGAGGCATTGCGGGTACAAATGGAAGTCCAGCGAAGACTGCACGAGCAGCTGGAGGTTGGTGTTCTTTCTCTTGTTTGGCTGGCTAATGTAATGTATCTAATTAAGTTTTTAGATTAGCTTAAATGAGTTTGCCCATGCTCGCAACTGGTTACCCACTGGCATGGGAGCCATAAGGAAGTCAAAAGACAACAAACCACTTATGAGATTTTTTTTTTTTTTTTTTTTTTTGTTTTCAAACTACAAGGCTTTAACATAATAGCTTTTACTTCATCCTGGATAAAACTTCCCAGTGAACTAAGCCAAATGCAACTTACTGAACAAATGTGTCCTTAACCTGAAATACCACTTTTGGATCTTGCTACATGACTGACTTCAATTGCATTGCTAAACCATTAGAAGTATGTTTATGCATAAAAAATATGGGAAGGCCATGCCATGGAGAACAAGGGGTGTGGTTATTTGAGATGTGAGAAAAGGAGAAGTATGGAGGCTTTTTTCTTGTGTATATGAGATTGCGGTGTAAAACAGGTATAAGGAAGTCGATACGGGTTGCCTGAACATGTGCTGGTTCATCCATGAAATTCTCTATAGAGTCAGAGACGTGTTTTATGGTATACTAATTTGGCATTTGCCTCATGAACCACTAAACCACATTCTCCTCGAAAAAACCCGGGTCATGGCATGCTAATCTCGTACGTATAATGTGGCACATTTTTACACTTAGACAAGCTCAATGTGAGGGCCATGGCCTAAATAATCTTGAAAAATACTATTTGCAAGCTTGCCTGTTGACACACACTAGGCATAGTACCCTTGATGTGAAAGCTTGCCACTTCAGCAACTATAAAATTGTATTTCTTTTTTGACTTTTTTTTTTTTTTTTGTAATTGTAATTGGTCTCACAATAGATGATGTGTTTACACAACGGCTTGTAAGTAGTAGAAGTCAATAATTTTTACCCATTTATTGGTTTTCTTCAAAACAGGTGCAGCGTCATCTGCAACTTCGGGTTGAAGCGCAAGGAAAATACCTGCAGTCAATACTGGAGAAGGCTTGCAATGCTCTGAATGATCAGGCTGCTGAGTCTGCTGGGCTTGAAACTACTAGGGAAGAGCTCTCGGCACTGGCAATCAAGGTTTCCAATGACCGTCTAGTACTGGCTCCACTCGAGACCATGAAATTTCCCTCGTTGTCCGAAATTGCTTCAGCTTTAGAGAATAATAACACTTATAATCTGCCTGCTCGCATTGGCGACTGCTCTGTTGAAAGCTGCTTGACATCAACTGGGAGCCCAGTTTCTCCAATGGGTGTAAGTTTGCAGGCTGCTGCTTTGAAGAAGAGACCAAGGCCCTTATTTGGCAATGTAGACTCATTGCCCTTGGAGGGTAACATGCGGCAAGATATAGAATGGATGATGACTAATATTGGCTGAATAGTAGGACGTTTCCTTACTGAAATGGAAACTGTTTTCTTTTCTTCTTTGTCAAGTTTATCTACATGTTCCAGCCTGTCTACTGTTTCATCAGTGGTCTGTATATTCTTGAAGCAGATCTTCTAAATGTGGGAAATGCCTTATTTTTGTTGTTGGAAACTACCGTACTTCACCTGCTACATTGGCAATTTGGTTTGCAGTTGTCATTGGCATTGATTATTTCACAAAACTGATGAGATATAGGAATTTCTTTTCCCTGGAGGCTACTAGAGTAGCAGTAAGTGTTAAAGAATTAATGTTATATACCTGATCTGTATGCAAAGAAATCTACTAGGAATTAGATTCTCTATTTTTTTTTTAAATTGATAATATGTATAGTGGAAGGGTTAGGATCTGTCCCCTTTGACCCTATAAGGCCCAATCAAGTGGCCCAAGAGCTTCATAGTCCAAAGAAGCGGGCCCTAGATAAGCACCCCTAAACGGCCTACGAACATTAGTCATGCCATACACGATCTGCATAAAAAGATCCCTTTTAAACTTCTATCAATTAAGATGTTCCAACAACCTCCCGAGGATACGATAAGGTTTAAGCAAGAGGGAAACTCAAATAATAATATACATACTTGGTTTCAAATGGAAGATTAGGTTGTTACGAGGCCAAAGGGGCCCCCTCAGTCTATATATACATGTCGTTGATCATCCCTCAGGAAACGTAATAGAACCCTTGCTTTCCTTTGTCTAGATTGAGCAATATATCTAGCTTAGGCTTCGTAGGTGTTTCCACACCCTTCAAGCCTTCCCATTTCTTTGGTTCCAGGTTAAAGTGAGCAAAAGTGTGAAACACGTCCAAAATAATTGGCCTTGCTTGTGGGATCTACTTTCCTGCAAATCAACGTGCCTTTCACATGCTGGCCACTACACGATCTCAGGCAACTAAGGATCAGAAAGCATCCTTTGCGAATATGGAGAATAGGCCAGTAGAGTTGGAAGACAACTTGAAGAGAGAGACATTGGAATTGAAGGCCCTACAATGCAAAAATGAGGCTTTTAGGCAAAGAAATGGAGTGTGGCGAAGATGTCGTGTGCCAAGCTAGGTTGATAGGGTGGAGGCGGAGTCACAAAGCAGGGGTAGGACACCCCATAGTGACGAAGAGGCGAAGAGAATGTACAATGACTTGTGAGGCCTCATGGACATATACGAGAAAATGGCGCGAAAGATAAGAGTGTCTTCCTTAGTGGACTAGTTGCTCACTAGCACGAATCAGCCATACAATACTGAACTCATGGCGATCCCCCTCTCGCCAAAATTCAAGGTCCCATTGATTGAGATGTATGATAGGTTCGAGGATCCCGTTGAGCATCTGGAGACTTTCAAAGCCCACATGACGCTCCATGGATTCCCTAGTGAGATTGTCCTAAGGATGGTTCGAAGCCTTACAACTAGGATTCGTTGATAATTTTGAAGAATTGAGATGAAAATTCTTAACACAATTTATGGTGAGTTGGAGAAGGAAAAGGCCAATTGCATACTTACTCACTATGAAACAGAGGGAAGATGAAAGTCTGAAGGCATATCTAGCCCTATTTAATAGGGAACGGATGACACCCGATGATTAGAATGAAAAGATCATGCTGCTGGTGTTGCTAGGAGGAATTTGGCGAAGAAGCCCCTTCATGACCAAATTGATGAGGAAGATCCCTCCTACCTTACAAGAGTTCATGGATAGGGCTAATGACTTTGTACATGCAGAGGATACATTACGGGCTTAACAGCGCCTAGGAGATTGGGAATGGAATGATTGGAGGAACAATCAAGGAAGGGGGCACTTAAGAGAGATTGGGAAGGTGGCCTGAAGGTGAAAAAGGGCCAGCGCGAGGAAAGGCGTGAAACAATAAAGCGAGCGGTTAGCTATCAGGTCCAATACTCTAGCATGAACATTCAGAAGAAAGCCCTGGAGCCTCGCAAGAGTGATGATTGAGGAATCCCATCCTAGAAGTTCTATACTTACCACAACACAAGTGGACACTAAATTGAAGATTGCCATACCCTAAAGCAAAGGATCTAAGAGATCCGGGGTAGTGGCGAGCTTGAACAGTTGGTAGCTCGAGCCACCACTTCGCCAAGGTGACCAACTGAAAGAAAGCAAGATCGGGAATGTAGGCGCCAATGAAGTGAAAGCCCAAGAAGAAGAAGAATGCCTCAAGAAACCCATGGCCAAGCTTCCAGACAGAATACAGATCGGAGAGACCCACCATTGGGTGAAACCCGCATGATCGCTGGAGTTGGCCCCACTTCCTTTAAGTGGAAGGCATACGCCTGACAGGCCAGATACGAGGAAGTCTATAGGAAGGCCAGCAAAGCAACCCAGGGGGCAGCTCACACCCGCGGTGTCCTTCAACAATGATGACTGTAAAGGGGTAGTTTATTCGCACGACGATGCATTAGCGGTATCCATGCTAGTAGCAAACTACACCACCCTGAGGAAACTCACTAATAATAGCAGCTTAGCAGATGTCCTGCTTTGGGACTCATTTGTGAAAATGGGAATTAGCCAAGACCTGGTGGGCCTAGCTCTGACCATCTTGAAAGGGTTCTCTGGGGAGGCAGTGCAACCTGTAGGTTCCATCACGTTGCCCATATCGGCAGGGTTGGAACCCTGCACTACCACAACAACTACAGATTTTCTCGTAGTAAGGACATGGTTAGCATACGGCGCCATCATTGGCAGACCTACACTGAACGCCTTTAGGGCAATCACATCCACTTACCACCTAAAGATGAAGTTCCCTATAGAGAGGTAGGGAGGTAGGGATAAAGCAAGTTTGCAGCGAACAAGTGCTAATTTGTGAGTGCTATGTATAGGAACTTATAGGAACTCAAATAGAATGGCTAAGCATCATAGCAATCCTATTCTCTCTCTCCCCCTTCCCCCCGGCAAAAAAGAAGAAGTAATGATAGCAGAAGTTGAGACAAGGGATGAGGATTCCCTAAAGCAGGGCTAAGCAAATGAACCCCTAGAGCTCATCACTTTTGATCCAATACACCCGGAAGCCACGATAAAAATCGGGTCCAAGTTGAACATGGAAGATTGGTAGGAGTTGAAACAGCTCCTCACCGAACATAGGGATGTCTTTGCTCTGAGCTAGAAATATATGCCCGATATTGATGAAAAAGTTATAGAGCACCAGCTGAGCATCAACCTACATGCACGGCCAGTAGACAAAGGAAGAGAGGCTTCAGCTTAGAGAAATATGTCGCCATTGCAAAAGATGTAGACTGACTTTTAACTGTCGGGTTCATTAGAGAAGATCATCATCCCCAGTGGCTCTCGAACATGGTGCTCGTGAAGAATTCGAACAAAAAATGATAAATATGCGTGGACTTCACAGATCTTAACAAAGCATGCCCTAAGGACATCTTCCCCTTACCATGAATAGACTTGATTGTTGACTCTACCGCAAGACACAAAATGTTAAGCTTCATGGATGACTATTTAGGGTATAACCAAATCTGAATGGATCAAGCCAACCAAGAAGTTCATAACTGAGCGAGGGTTGTACTATTACAAGGTCATGCCCTTCAACTTAAAAAATGCTAGAGCAACATACCAAAGGTTAGTGAACAGGATGTTCAATGAGCAGATAGAAACAAACATGAAGGTCTATGGCTATGACTTGCTGGTTAAAAGCATATAGCTTGAGCACCACATAAAAGATTTGAGAGAAGCTTTTGGGGTGATATTTCTGTACAAAATGAAACTCAACCTAGCAAAGTGTGCATTTGGGGTATAGTCGAAAAAGTTTTTGGGTTTCATTGTATCAGAAAGGGTAATTGAAGCAAACCTAGAAAAGTGTGGGCAATCATTGAAATGAAGTCACCGACACATTTGAATGAAGTACATAAGGTAGCAGGGAAGGTAGCAGCACTCAACAGGTTTGTGGCTTGATCAACTGACAAATGCCTGCCGTTCTTCTGAGTCTTGTAGAAGGCACAAGGCTAGGACACTGAGTGTTAGAGGGCCTTCATATAGTTAAAAGAATATTTGGCGTGCCCCCCCTTCCAACTGTTTAGCTAGACTAGACATGGGGAGCCTATGCTGTTGTACTTAGCAGTCATGCTAGACGTAGTGTCCACCGCAAGGATACGGGAGGAAGGGGGCGTGCAAAAACTAGTGTACTATGCGACTAGAGCCTTAAATAGAGTTGAGATTTGGTACCTGAAAATCAAAATAATCACCTTCTTCATAGTAATGGCCACTAGGATTGCTACCTGCACCCTACGGGATGGGTTAGCCCCCTCCCCACCCCATGCAACAACATGGGCAGGGGGTAGTGGTTTCCCCCCAGAACCTACTCCCGTAAACGGGGGGCAGACAACCCATTCATCCTCCCCCTTGCCCGCATAAATGGGCCAATGGCTCAGAGCATATTTCTAGGCCCAAAATGGCCCAGAAACACATGTAATGGGCCAAAACTGGCGTTCTGGCCCATAATGTTTTTGGGCCATCTTGGGGGCACAAATTAACTAAAAATAAGAATAAAAAATAAAAAATAACAAAAAATAATTTACAATATTAGAAATTATATACTACAAAGTTGCAACTATTAACTAATAATCATAACTAAACTATACAAAAATACAAATTAAGATAAAACTATTACAAAATTACAAATTCATCTAAAAATATTACAAATTGTACTATTGTAGCAGCATTAAAATTAACTAATTAAGTGAATTAATAGAAGAATAACATTTCATTCGAATTTGGGGTGGCCATGGTGGTAGAAAAGTCAATGAGCTGTGTTGACTATTATGTGACTGTGAGATCATAAAACCTGAAATATTAATAATTTAAAATGAAAACAAATTAGAATTATAAACAAGCAACAAAAATAAAAAATAAAAACATATATTAGAAATGTAAAAATTACAAACATTAAAAGTACTAACCAAGATGAGATTGGGTCTTGGGATCAAGATGAAAATAAATCATTGGATCCTTGGGATTAGGATGGGCCATGTGACACTGAGATTATTAAATCTAAAAAAAATACAAGAAAAATAATTAGATACCAAAAATTATATAAATACAAAAAATAATTAAGGAACAAATTGTACAAACCAATGACTAATGGTAGTGATGGGTCCGATACACATGAAATCATACTGCAGCGGAGGTAGTTGTAGACGTCGTCTTATGTATTGCTACAACAATTAAATTTGAAAATAATATTGATTAAATTAATATAAATAAATTAAAATAATAAAATAAAATCCACGACTGCTAGATCCAGGTTGGCCACCACCTTCCTCCTCGTCGGCCTCCTCAAAGTTAAGAACATTCGGAACATGAATTGAGGTCCCCTTGATTCAATTCTGTGCGCAAATCAATGCCTTCACAGTGGTAGCAGACAATGAATTCTAGAATGGATCCAATATACGTCCTCTGGTGATAAAGGCCAACTCTGGGGCTACGGTGCTAATAGGGATGACCATAATACTGCAGGCTATCCCTCCAAAGACGAGATACTTTATGACATTGGTCTTCCACCAACCTAATATATCAAAATCTCATACAAATGGTTGAAGATCTGCTACCAAGTATTTGTCTACCTCCAATTGAGCCTTTGTAGAATGATAGACTATGTGATTGTGCTCCAACCTCTCACCCCAGTCCAACCTATGTCTTTTCCTAACCCCCGCTTCTACATTGGGGGGTAGGTGTAGGTGTCGAATTATCACTACCCTTAAACATGGTAAACTCATCAAACAATCTAGCAAGAGTTTCCCTAACTCTTGTCACAATAAGCTCCTCCCATGCATTCTTGTGTGCAATTCCTAATCCATATACCATGCTATCAATCTTAAACTAGGGGTTAAAAGTAACAACCACACATAAAAAAATATTAGCCCTACTAAAATTTCTTCAGTACTTGTCATACTTCACCCTCATCATCAATGCCATCTCCCACATCCTAATATGGTCACTCGTGCACATGTCATCCAACTCTTTTTTCACTCTACATATTTGCTGATAGAAATGAGGGAATGTAGGGTACAAAGAACCAGATAGCCTCATTGTGACCTCTTAGAAATGCCTAAAAAAATCTACAAAAGTAGTAATAACCTCCCGGTTATCATCAATAGGCTTCCCTAATCCCCCGTGCTCATCAAAATATATGACATATTGAATGTCTTCATCACCAAACAATGCAAAGGCCGACTTATATTCTTGGGTTGCCTCCAACATCAAGAAGGTTGAGCTCCATTTTATAAGAACATTAGTACAAAAGTCCTTATGGGATGTTATGCCTGCAGGCCTCACAACAATCTTGAATTTCTCCAATTTAGCAGGAGAAGATCTCACAAATCTCACAGTAGTTCTGACCTGAGCAATCGAGTTATCAAAATCTTTCAAACCATTAGTGACATTTAGATTCAAAATATGTGCAACACATCTCATATGCAAACACTCACCGCCCAAGATTATCTTATTTGTCTCTTTAAGATAGGTTCTAAGATGTCCCAAAGTGACATCATTAGACAAGGCATTATCAACTATAACTGTTAGAATTTGTGCCAACCCTACTCCTTTATTGCAGCCTTCAAGGCCTTTCCAATTCTCTCACCCTTATGATTGAAAATTTGACAGAATTTTAAAATTTTTTTGTGTAGTGTCCAATCATAATCAATAAAACGCACAGTCAAAGACATAATTAAAATTTTGGACGGATATCCGAGTATCAGCGATAAGGCAAACTATTTGTCATCGTGTGGCTAGAAGAAAGATTAAATTTAAGTTCCAAGTACCTAGAATATGCTTGAAACCCTTTCCCCTTCATAAACTAAAAAGATAGCTTGTCCATAATGACCATACGAGCTAGGTGTCTCCCACACTCCTCCGAATCATACTTGGTATACCACTTCAACGTTGCACCCCCACTACTCCCATCCTCATTTTTTTTAAGTTCAATCTCTAGTCTAAATTGAATTTTCTCTTGTAAGAATTTTAATATTGGACTCTTTTTGCATTGTTCTTCTAAGTGTACCTTTAATTTAGATGCACCGTATCTCCTATAATGACATCTACACACTTGCAACAATAGTTATACTTAGCTTGGGAGTTATTGGAGTCACCACCCTCTAGTTTGGTAAAGTGAGTCTAAACTATTGAAATAGGTTTCTTGCTTTGTGGGGGCAAGGGAGTAGGGCATCTATAGGGGAAGGGGTAGGGTCCATAGGGATAGGGTCTGAAGGATTAGTAGGGGTAGATTCTATAGGATTAGGTGTTAGGATAGGGGTAGAAAAGTTAGTACTAAAATCTGACGGACTAGCTATTCTCCAAAACTAACAAAACTATGAAATGAAGTAAACATCACAGCAACAATTAAAACCAAGCAACAGTCACCTAAAAATTAAAACAAATCAGGATTTTGGTATCGAAACCCCTAATTTAATTTTGGTCGAAACCCTAAATTAATTTAGGGTTTTCAATCACATAATTCATGGTTTTAGATTGAAACCCTAAACTAATTTAGGATTTCAATCCGAAACCCTATAGAATTTCAAATTCACAATTTAAAAATTATACACATCAAAACACATGCACAATTGAATCATCCATAACACACAATTCGCAATTCCATCCCCCAACTCCTCAATTTAATCCCATCCTCCACAACTCAACAAATAATAATAATAATAATAATCGGTATACGAATCTGCAATGGGAACTTACTTTTGGCCACCAACTAGGCGTGTGATTAATGGACGATGATGGAGAATGGCCTGAAGGCATACGATGGACGAACTACAGAGTGGGAGAGAGAGCGGCGACTGCAAGTGGCAAGTGTGAGGGTTAGAGAGATGAGAGAGAGAGAAAGAGAGGAGATTATGAAAGTGGGGGTTGCGAGAAGGTAGGGCTAGGGGTTAACCAACTTATTAAAACATTATCGTTTTGTTTATGAAAAAACAATATTGTTTTGATGACTGGGTTGTTTTTTTTTTTTTAAAAAAAAAATCTCTAGTCATCAAAACAACGTAGTTTTGTTAATGACAAAACAAAATTATTCTGATGATTGTTTTTTTTTTAAATTATAATATACATATATATATATATATAGATACAAATGCGAAGGGCGGAGCGGGGTTGGGCCCAGCCCGCCCACCTCCCCCTCTGGGGGCACTAGATGTGGATAGATACTACTAGTTGCAAAGGTCATAAGGGCAAGAGACTACTAGCTACACACCCTTAGAGATGCAAGGGAGCTCGCCAGAAGATGTGTCCAGTGTTAGTTGCATGCACTGGTACCCAGTAACCCGATCGAGATCCTACTGAACACTAATGAAATTGGAGTGCTCAGCTCGGGATCAAAGTCAAATATTCCTCTTCAACCCTTAGGTGAACAGATAAGTCGAAACGACAAATAAAACAATAGTGGGCACATTGAAGAATAAGCTAGAAGAAAGGAAAGGCGTCTATACCGAGGAACTCTTTGGAATATTATGGGCATACAAAACAATGATTAAGATCCCAACCGGTGAGATGCCCTTCACCTTGACCTATGGAAGTGAAGTAGTAATACTAGTTGAAATCAGGATACCTAGCCATAGGACACAAAACTTTGACACGAGCCTAAATATCAAGGTGTTGGAACCAAGCCTAGACTTAGTTGATGAAAAAAGGGCAGACGTGGAAATAAGAGTTGCCTAGTCCTAAAAGAGATGGAGTTACTACTGCTGAAGAAGAAAAGTTTGGGCCTTAGTGGAAAGGCCCTTACGTTGTCACAGCTAGCCATTGATCAGGGACGTATCACTTAAAAGACATCAGAGGCAAAGAGCTACCCTATCTCTAGGACGCCGAGCATCTGAAAAAGTATTTTGTGTGACTCCCATTGTAATGATTTAAATGCAATAAAGAACTGTTAGATTCACATGTTTTCCTACTTGCCTAAATTTACGTGGTTAAGGCATCCTCTTGCTACACTTAAAGTTGAGTGTTTTCACTCGCCCAAGTTTATGCAATCAAGGCACCATCCTGGTACACCTAATCCTAATGTCTCTACTAGCTCTTGTAGCAACAAAGGAAGAAATAGCTCAACACAGTGTTTCACTCATCGCCCTAACTTACGCGGTCAAGGCATCATCTTGCTACACTTAAAGCTAAATGTCTCCACTAACCCAAGTTTATGATCAAGGCATTCTCCTGCTACACCTAATCCAAGTGTCTCCACTTGGCCCTGTGGCGACAAAGGAAAAAATGACTCAATGTAGCATTTTTTTCCTAGCCTTAAGTAGCTGAGGCATCCTCCCGCTATACTTAAAGTCGAGTATCTCCATTCACCCAGGTTTATATAGTCGGAGCATCCTCCCGCTACACTAAAGTCAAGTGTCTCAACTCGCCCAAGTTTACGTGGTCAAGAAACTACACTTAATCCGAGTGTCTCCATTCGCCCTTGTGGCGACAAAGGGAGAAACGATTCAACGCAACATTTCTCTCCTCATCTCAGCTCACGTGGTTGAGGCATCCTCTCTCTACACTTAAACTCGAGTGTCTCTGCTCACCCAAATTTACGCGGTCGAGGCATCTTTCTGCTGCACTAATCTGAGTGTCTCCACTCACTTATGTGGCAACAAAGGAAGAAACGACTCAACGCAATATTTCTCTTCTTGCCCCTACTTACGCGGTCGAGGCATCCTCCTGTTACACCTAATCTAATTGTCCCCACTCGCTCCCA
This sequence comes from Carya illinoinensis, assembly GCF_018687715.1. NCBI lineage: Eukaryota > Viridiplantae > Streptophyta > Magnoliopsida > Fagales > Juglandaceae > Carya > Carya illinoinensis. The sequence goes on along the minus strand of NC_056753.1, from coordinate 20,235,819 downwards.
TTGCAATGAGGGAAGATATTACTTAACGCAATGTTTCTCGCCTCGTCCCTACTTACACGGTTGAGGCATCCTCCCTCTATACTTAAAGCCAAGTGTCCCCACTAGTCCAATTAACATAGTAACTAACAAAATAACAATAGAGCACCCACGTCAACCGAGTGAAGCAATAAATTGAGGTAACATAAATGCACGCCATATGTGTGTTGTATCATAGTTCAAATGTTTACCTTACATAATCACATGGAAGTTAAAACCTTGAAATTGCAAAAAATGAAAGAAAAAGCATTAAGGCATTTGGTGTTTTGTTTTGCCCCAAGGAGTAAAAAATATGATAAGCGGCACGACTGGCTCTGATAGACTTCCAGTCTAATTGGCGCAAGTCTACATTAGGATTGTCAAGCAGGTAGTCCCTCAGTTGCTTAATCCCAAGATTGTACCCAAGACCCCATGCTTGATTCTGAATAGTATGAACGACTGTCAGTTGGGGAGAAAGGTGAACGACTTCCTCTCAGGAAGAAGCTAGCTCGTTGCTCAACTCAGTTACCTCTAGCTTGGAATCTGAAAATCACCTTTTATATGACTCAAAGACCTAGTTCAATTGCAAGTAGCATCGATCATGGCTCTTGAGGTTTCACTTCACACTCTCCCGTTGAGTTTTAGCTCTCACCTTCTCACCTTGGCCAATGCTTAATTGGACGAGCAACTCCCACCGATCCTCTTCAGAATTGGCCAGGCAAGTAGCATAATCAACATTCTTCTGCCTAAGTTCCTCCACCTTCTTCTCTGCCCAGCCAAGTCGGTTAAGCATGCTTTCCCGTTCCTTTCCTCGAGCCTTGGCCTTATGATGACACTGACTCACCTCCTCCTGAGACCTCTCCAAATCCAGCTGAAGACCGTTGACCTGCTCATGAAGAGAAGCAACTTGGTCCTTAAGAGAATGAGAGTATGATTCAACTTAGGAGAAGCTCTTTACCATTTCTTCCCCTTCAACGTGGGTAGCCAGAATAGCCCCACGCGTGCGATCAATGAAAGTGCACATCGACTAGTTCTCCTCCTCTAAGTCAAGATGGCCATCAATCAGAATGGCAACCAAATCCGTCCATGCCCTAGGAAGCCAAACAAGTTATGAAAAAAAAATGGTGTAGACGTCAACAATAGAAAACAACCAGAAGAACTTATTGGGGAAAGAATATCTCGAAGCTTGCACACCATGTCTTAAAAAGCTTCTTCTCAAAATCCGCACGTGGGCGATGGAGACACCCCAAGGTGGTAACTCGAAGATCTGTGCGCAGTCACGAGTTGAAAGATCACTTTGGCGTAGGGAATAAAGCCACCCATTTCACCTAGACCGCGTGGGGGAGAAGGGGGAACATCAGGAGGAGGAGGAGAATGAAGAGTGCCAAAAAAGGGTTGATTGGTAGGAAATTTTGTCAAGGGTGCATCCCCTCCCATAAGCGAAATGCTAAAGGGCGAAAAAGGGATGGAATCCTTACCCTTACTAAAATCAGCACCCAAAGGTTCCATATGGGGAAATTTGGGGAAAACAGAAGGGAGTTTAGATGTCACCCCTCTCGAAACTGGTGAAGCAATAGCAGAGGTGGATGAGGCAACCACAGCCTCGTGTATCAAGGCTTCACCACCCAGGACCAAGGATACTTCACCACAATCACCAAAGAGGACCGAGGAATCACCTAGAAAGACTAGGGGAACTCTCACCAAAGTAGGATCGAGTTTCACAATTATCTCGCCCTCATCCGACCCAGAAACTTTCGCTTGACCCCTCGAAAGAGAAGTAATGGGGGCAACAATTTCACAATGAGTGATAGGGTGGACTTGGCCTCCAATACCAACTCTAAGTCAGCCTCGGCTTGCACCATAATAGCCTCAGGGGAATCAACCAAAGAAGGCCGAGAGGGATCTAAATTCCCCTTACCAAGTGTCGAGGAAGAAGGGGAAGGACCTTCTTTAGTAGAACTCAACTTATTGGTAGGATTGACCATGGCACAAATAGAAGGTACTTCATGGCAAGCTTTCTTTCCTTTTCTATTTCCTACAACCGATGATGACCTCTTCTACCCATGAGGCAACAATGGAGCACTCAAAAATTGGCGACCAAATAGATGTGCTCTACTAGGTGAAACCATGAACCTGTTGATATTCGCACGGGTTAAGAGGATGTCTATCCAAGTCAAGCTATAGTTTTGCTCTACCCAAATGTGCACCAGACGAAGATGTGCCTCCTTACAGTTAAAAATGATGATTTTGAAACCACGATCATCAAGAGCAAGGCCCCACGTGACACTAACTGGGAACTTGCGACGATTGGCCTCATTAGGGGAAAACTCCCAACCCTCGCCAGAAACAAAGAAAAACTTCCACTGCCATTCCTTAGCATGAGAATAGCGGTGTTCCAATTGGACCACCTGAGTGAGCAAGTTCCCATCCAAGCATCAAACACCATAAACAAAAAGAAACTCACGAGCCTTCAGATCTTGGTATTTCTCACTAGTGGGCTCCAAAACTTGCCTTTAGGCAATGCAACATGCCACTAATATCATCCAAGCGTTGGTACAATATGGGCGGGGATCAACCCCAAGAAATCTAGTATATCGCACATAGGATGACAAAATAGAAATCGAAACCCCATCAGAAACATCACCATATACAATGCTACTTGCAGTGAGACCTTTGACGTTTACTGTCCTATGGCGAGGCTTAGGAAGATTCAAAGTCACATAATCAGGGACCCCTTACGATCCCTCATAGAGTCCAAGTCAGAGCGCAATGTTGAAGGCACCCATTGATGCCCTTCAAAAGGAGGGAGATTAGTAGCTCTAACTTCATCAGTACACCCAAGGGAGTTGCAGGGTTGGGAAGACTTCCCCCCTCGAGATGTGTTTGGGCAGGAATATTTTTGGGGTGTCATAGTTAGAGATGGGGAAAACGGGAAAAGAAACCACAAAGAGAAGAGAATGTGACAGTGACAGGGCAAGAAAGAAAAAGAGAAGGCAACCAATAGAGTAGGCAGAGTAACAGAATTTTGGGTGGAGATGCACAAAGATTACTTGTTCAAAGAGGAGTACAACACTCGAAACAATGGGACACCAGTGGTGAAAACGTTCTAAACTCGAAAAGGGGAAAAAACAAGGAGATGCTAAAGTGAAATTGCACTCCCCACCTTCTAACACCCAAGATCTGAGCCTAGGATATGAAGCGACATAATGAATAAAAGTCCTATCCAGCCTTGCATGATGGTACTTCACGGGATAACTGGAAGGGTTAGAAGCTCTCCCCTCTAACCCAATAAGGCCCAATCAAGTGGCCCAAGAGCTTCATCGTCCAAAGAAGAGGGCCCTAGCCAAACACCCCTAAACAGCCTACTAACATTAGTCACACCATATGCGGCCTGCAGGAAAAGATCCCATTTAAACTCCTATAAGCCAAGACGTTCCAACAACCTCTTGAGGATAAGATAAGGTTCAAGCAGCGAGGAAAATTCAAATAATAACATACATACTTGGTTTCAAATGGGAGATCAAGATGTTACGAGGCCTAAAGAGGTCTCCTCCTTGGTCTATATATATGTGTTGCTGATCATCTATCAGGTAATGAACCAGAACCCTTACTTTCCTTTGTCCAGATCAAGCAATATATTTGACTTAATCTTCAAAGGTGTTTCCACACCCTTTCCCATTTCTTTGATACCAGGTTAAAGTAAGCGAGAGTGAAAAACACATCCAAAACATATTGAATATAAACATCTTAATTATTGTATTTCTATAAAGAATTATATTGATAATTGAATGATCAAATCATTACATATTTTTTAGTAAGTAGGTACTATCAGTTTCAATTGAATTGGAAATGGTTGAGCAGCCACCCAAGTATTGATGAATTTCCAATGTGAATGAGGATGAAACATACTTTTGACCAACTAGACACTATCAAATTCTCTCCTCTCAATTGGCTGTGAGATTCTAATTCTATATTTCAACATTCCTTGGCATATTGGCTCTATGTTGATTGAAGCATTGGACTATCCAAATGTCAATGCAAGTCTATAATTTGGCTATATGTGAATAAAAACATCCACATTGGACTAGCCAATGCTCCAAAGCTCAACATATGAGCTACAGTAAATTAAGGGACTCTACATTAGTGGCGAGTTACTGTTCACCCTCCATCCCAATATTTTATTCTTTTCATCAACGTACCCCTCTCTCTTTCCCTCGTTCTTTTTTCTCTCTTCAAACGTCCCTCGTTTGTCTCTCTTCTCTTGAGTGAAAGTCTTCTTTCCCATCTTTTTCCTGGCCAAGCTAAACAGTAAGTCTTTTCCTCGCTCTTCTCTCTATTTTCTTATCTATTTTTTGCCCTTCTCTCTGTTCCTTCTTCTTGTTTTGTGCTTTTGATTTGTGGGTTTTTTTTTTTTATTGTATGCGTTTTGTTAGAAATTTTGCTCCTACTTGGTTTGTCAAGAAAACACAAAAAAATAGTGAAGTTTCGTGGTGCTTTCCAAATCCAAATTAGTAAAGGGATGGGCTAGATGGCCTTGCCTTATCTTACTTGTAATTAAAAAAAAAAAAAAAAAAGAATATTGGGCTGCAAAACTTTGATTACTCATAGTCCATGGGTTCCTCTTTTCTTTCTATATGCATTTTGGTTTGTTGGAGATTTGTCAATTTCTATGACTTTCTTGATTTTGGTTTCCTTCCAACTTTCTTGATTCTGGTTTTAATGTTTGGATCAATGGTTGAGAGAACGATGGCATCAACAATGACAGTTTTTAGGCTGGCATCAACAATGACAATGACAGATTTAGTGCTTCGGTTGATTGGTTGGTTATGGCCCTATCCATAGGTTTTGAGAGGTTAATCGTATCATTGTACATCCTATTTAGGTTGTGCTCGCACAAAGTGGACGGTTGGTAAACTCTTAGACTAGCGTAGTTGATTGGTAGTCATTCATGGGCTTGATTGGATGAGGGGATTAGGTTGAAGTCCCTTAAGAAATGCTTATGTGGGAGAAACAATATTACACTTCATGGAAACTCAGTATTAGCAGTGGGCCATCTAATTTAGATCCCTTAACTCCTATGTGTTATTTCATGATGTTTCATTTCTAGTGTCTTTTTCATGGAGGGAGGGGATAGAGGGATGCAATAAGTAGTGTCTTCTTCATAGTGAAAAATATGTATTTCTCTGGGTAATGAGGCATCCTCTGCAAGCAATTCAAATTTTCAATTGGATTTGAGCTTTGAGTAGAAGTGGGCTGAACAATTAATGCCATGTATTTTGGGTGTTGACCTACATATTCTTTCCTCCAATTATTCTTATTTTCTTTCCTTTTGATGCATATCAAGTTAAAGAGATATTTTCAGATTTATTCAATCTGTGTTATGAGCTGAAGAACTATGGTTTTTGCCGTCATTTACATTTTACATTTATTTTATGTACTTCAAACTATGAAGCTGATATTCCACATGATAGTGTAGTGAGTGAGAGAAGCTTTATAAACCTTTATCATACAATTTATAGAAAATGATTGCTGATGAGAATCAAGTGCTCTTGTCCAAGACTCTATTTCTTTAAAATATAATTTCTTGCCTTGTGGAAAATGGTATGAGATTTATTTTTTTAGCAAGTTAACTTCATTAAACTACAAAGATGATACATGATGAGGGGGTGTGGATCCCCAACAAACACCCAAAAGCAATAAATAACAGTGCAAAGTGGTGAAAAAAGAAAAAAAAAAGTTTATATGGGACCAATCTCTTGGTCCCTACCCATGCCCTATAAAAGGATGTCGTCTTATAAAAAGATAGATATAAGGTGTTCGCAAAAATGCAAACAAAGGAACCACCGCTGGAAGTGGAGAAGGTGGCAGGTGCATTGTCACTTGTTGTCATGAGATTTTTTTGGAAAGGTCCACGATTCCTCTGGCAAGATCACTGGTTAGGGAAAGTAGTAACATAGGGTAGTAACTAGAATCAGAGCTGATGTGCCGGCGAAAAGCCACAACTAGTAATGGCGGCACATACTTAAGGAGGTGAACGGACGAGCAGATCCGAAGGGTTGGAGGCCTCTGAGACCCGTGGAGCCGTGCATGGCTTCAAAAACCTCTCCAAGACGTGGCTACGTGTGGGAGACCTGCACGACATAGGCCACTCCTGTGGTGAACACTCCGAGCTGAATGGCGGATTTCTTCCTCAAGTTTGAAGAGCGGCGACTGGAGGGATTGAAAAGCCAGTGCATGCTGGTTGAAGGTTGCCAGAAAGTAGTAGATTAGCAAGATTCGACACTATAGAGAAAAAACTATGAAAAAAAGTAGGAAAATAAACAAAAACAGGAAAGGAAAAACCAGTAGAGCTATGGTGGCTGGCTAGGGGAGGAGGTAGTTGGAGCCAAAGCTCTGAACCCCCTCCGCCGAGTGAAAGGGATAGAATCCTGGAGACTGAGAGAAAAAAGCTTCTTGGTAGAGTGTAAAGAGGGATATTGGTATGAGTTTGATTTACCAAAAGGTTTTCTTATTCTTACATTGTGCCCACAATACTTATGGAATATTGAAGAGTAAAGGGCATATGAATTATCTAACATTGGCTTCCCCTTCCCTTAGCTATAAATGTATTTGTTGAATAATTAGGTTGAGAAAAAAAATAGTAGGAAAATAATAATTTTAAGTAAAAATATAATTATTAATTAATATATATAGTGTATTTACAAAATGCATAAAAAAGATTGTAAAATATTATTAAAATATATAATATTATATTACTATTTTGATTTTAAGATAACTAGTCCAATGTGAATTCACCTAGCCAAAGTTGAATGTTGTAGCCAAAATTTAGAATTCTAGCCAAACTTTGGACTTGGCCAATTCTCTAAGGGAAAAAAAAGCCTTCCATTTTCCAAAGAGTTCTGCTTTGGAGCGGTACTTACCGATTAGAGGCTTATAGCAGCACCCAATAACAAATTGATATCTCAGCATTTTTCAAAGTAAAAACATGAGGACGACTGCATCAAATTGTTACCTAAAATACCCTAAAATGTATTTTCCTTTGTGTGACTATGCTAGGCAGCCGTTACTTTGCTGTCAAATTTTGAAAACTCATCGGCTAAATTACAAATAGCTGCTCCAGAGATTTTGACCTGAAATCACTGGCCAATGGAAAGATCAAAAGAACTTAAATGACTAAGGACTCTGAGAAGAGCTTAGAAGGTCATCTTCTTTAAGAATAACTTAGAAGGTCACCTGAGAAGAAACCGGCCTAGGTGGAGCACGATTCACCATTGGCTTGAACCTCAATGTCTTTGGTCGAATAGTAGCAACCGCACTCCTCCAAATATAATAATTATACACCCAGTTTTTTTTAAGATAATAATGCAAAGATGAATCCAAATGTCATGAGCAAAATTATTCTTGCTCGGAAAAAATTTACAGTTCACCATGGCATCATCTACATGCATCAACAACTCCCATTATGTTGGAAAGACAATGAAAATATAAGATAAATTTAAAATTTTGAATGCATAGAGCCCATTGCAAATCTAGGTGAAGTTGATTTGTTTCATGAGGCACCTTATCAATTAAACTCCAAGATTTATTATAATACTAGATAACAGTATAACATTGCCCTGAGTAGTACGGTTACAAGAAAGCAGAACCCTCTAATGGGTAACCAAGAAGACAAAACTAATTTAAAAACATGTAATGGAGTTATTTGGTTCTCTAGGGTCCCATACGATGAAAAGTTCAAGATTTATTTAGATTTTAAATTGTTTTTCATCTGCTGGGTTCTCTAAGAATCTGATGTTAAAAAGTGGTTGATGGAGGTAAATGATATTACAGAACTGGAAAAGAAAGTTCATGAGAGAGACGAGGGCGAGGGGAGGGTTTTCGAGGGGGTGCGTTCGGTGAGAGAGAGACGATGGTGTGAGGGATCTGACTTTGAGAGAGAGACGAGGGTGGAGAGAGATTTGCCTTCGGTGCAGTGCAGACGCATGATGGGTTTGGTGGGTGGGCTACGTGGTAAGAGGACATTGGAGGCTGATTTCAGCTGTTTAATGGATGTACCAGTTAGAAGTTATTCTCTTTTTCAAAATCACCCTCAACAGTCAATAAACGAAATACTCATCTGATTCGCATTGCAACTTCAGCACTACCTTGTGCGGTTCCTACTCTAGAGATCAACATATCCTCTTACATGCATCATTTTTATTCACTCACATGGTATTTATTTTGGATATTTGTTTCATGAGTAATTATTAGATATTTTTAAAATACAAACATGTGATATTTCTATTCTATCATTGGATATTGTCATGTGGAGTAAAATTGATACTTTATTAAATAATTATAATTATATAGTATGTTAGGATAGAATGAGAGTATCATGTTATTCATATTGGCGTTTAAAATAATTTTCTTACTTCATACTTACAAAACTTGTATTAGAATAATGTAAACAATACTTGATATCTGGACTATCTATACTTGAGTCTCATCCCCATTTTCTGATATATATATATATATTTATTTATTTTTTATACAACCTAAATTGTTGTATTTAAGAGTGAAAAAATGTATTTATATCAACATTTCCCTTTCAGAATATCAAAAACTAATATTTTGTATCCTTCCTTGACATTCGACCATCACGACCGTGTTATCATGTCATCTTTTTCTTATTTGTTTTAATGATCAAAATCAAATGAAAATAAAAAATGTAAAATTTTTATTACATGGGTTTATGAGATTTTAATGAGTTAAATTTTTTTAGTAATACTACCTACATGTATTTATAATATTATGCACAAGACTCATCTTGTCTACTTATGAAATTTGAAAATGTTTTAGTATATCAATAATTGAGATGGGACGAAGTAAAACTTTTTTTAAGTAGGTTTAGCATTTTTGTTAGTTTTTATAATTTAGTTTGCTGTAAAAGATTTAGCGTGTGTTTGGATGCTGACTTGATCTCAAATGATTTGAGTTGATTAATGAATAATAGTGCTTTATGGGTTCTATTGAGATAGGGGCGGTTTGCCCCACCCTGCATGGAAAATACCCAGCGGGTGGGGGCCATGCTAATCCTAGCGGAGTGTAACGCCCTTTCTTGTGGTGGGTCCTTTAGAAAATAATTTTATAAAAAGAGATAGGAATTACCATTCGTTTTGAAATTTCTTTTCTTTTCATGCTAGGATACGAAAGACTCTATATTTATAAATAAAACATGTTTCTTATTTTAAAGGGTTATAGCGAAAAACATTAAATTTTATAATTAAAGTCTCCCGTATAAAACGTTGTGCCTAGACTTTCATGCTCTTCCCCTTGGGCAGTGTCCATCCTGACGCGTCATGCTCATCTTGTCCCTGGGAGGGCACACATAAAATCTAAAATGAGCCGATGACTTGCAAGCATTACTTCATACAATTAAAATATAATAACATTGGTTTTCAGTCATACATTCATCATTCCATACATATCATATATATACATTCATTTTATTTTAAAATGTTGTGAGGTGGAATTTTTCTTTAAAAAATAGTTTTCTTTCGTAAAACAATTCCCCACGCCTCGCTGCCTTTATTTCTTAAAGAGTCTTATCATGAATACATCATTTCTTAACATGCATATATTCTTTCTTATCACTTTCATTGGCTGTTGCACACTGTTACGCCCTGTGTGTGAGGATTAGCGGTCTTTTAGACCTTGATTCTGCTCGTGGCCATAGGTTAGGAGTCCATTTCGTAAGGGTGCAGTATTGGGTACACTACCAGTACTACTTATCTGGCATTGCTGGCATTCTAATTTGCCCAATCCAGTCCTTTGGTACCTTTATCCGTTCATTCATGTGGCCGTTATGTATTTTCATACATTAAAACTTTCAGTCATTTTATTCATTTCAGTCATTTAAGTTCTTTTCAATTCTTTTAGTCATTTCATTCATAAAAGTCATTTAAAAAGCATAGACTTAAACATCATCTTTCATGGCAGCCTTTAAAATATTAGTTCATGCATCTTTTAAAGCATCAGTTCGAAGGGACATTTAAAACTCTTTCTTCGCATCATCTAAAGTATGAGGCCAAAGTCTCGCATTTCATTTCGTAAAAGTACATCCAGTACTTACTACGTATAACATTCATTCATTTGCATACACTTATATACTTGGGGTGTGTAAAAAGGCGTTGCCAAGGAGGGACGTTACATACTTATACTTGAAAACTTATACTTAGCATTCTTTCCGTGTCGTTTCGTAAAGCATCGCATAGGAAAAACATTTCATTTTCATTTATTTAGAAAACTCTAAAAGAATATGAACATAATACTTACCTGGACTCCATGCCATACTCATTTCATGTAGTCTATTCATGTGCGTGTCAGATAGCAACCTACATGTATACACATAACCTCAACGTCATTCTCTATCTAATACATAAGCAACTATACTAGAAATAGAACTAAACACTCTCCATCCATTTCTTTGTTCTTACTTGCCATTTACTATGCTAAAACCTTTAGGGTCCATTGACAGTTACTACTTCCGTCTTCTATGTCTCCCTTACCACGTTTTCACTTTCTGTGACCCACTTGGGTCACCTTTTCCAAATCTAACGTTCTACTTCAAGGTATTATCTTTTAAAGTAAACCTTTGTGATTCACCTTAGGGTTAAGATACTAAAACCTTCATCTTACTCTCCTATTAACTCCATTCCAATGCATGACTCAAACCAATTAAGTCACACATCCCAATCCTATATAACATATCAATCACTACCTTCATGCATCTTAACCTATGCTAAATCCTCATTCTCATCCATACATGCCACATGATTTTAAGCCAATTCTAAGGCTTAAACATCGTGTAGCCATGCTTAGAACAAATTATCCATTATATAGGGTAAATTCATCCGGTACATGTGTCTCACCAGATGCACATGTACCTTACCCTTTATCACCTAAGATCAACTTATAGTTTGATAAACGCTCGCTTGTATAAATAAGTTCCATATTCTGATACCAACTTTTATTCAAACTCGGTCAGCAGGACCTTTCCTACTTCCTGGCCCCTTTACAAGTTCATCCGAACACTTGACACGACATGGCTTCATTCACAACATCCTTGTTGCATCACGTAACTCGAGACTACTCCTAAGCTACATCATGACACCCCTCACTATGATAGGGTCACGTCTCAACTACTTTGGGAAACCGTTTTATAGTTCTCGACGCCACACAATATATTCTACACTCCTCAACTACGCCATCCTAACCTTCATAGCATACTATCCGGTGTATCACGATACTGCACGGAGTACACTTCACGTGAATTCTCCTCTATCCACATTACACCACAAGTCACTATGGCGCACACCACGAGGTGCTTTGCTGCACTATATGGAGCACACACCACGTGTACTCTATTCACAACATTACACCGTATCAGAACTGCGGCACACACCTCAAACTCATACTTCACAGCACAGTTTACAACACTACGTAGCACATTATATGATTAAGCCTAACACTTAACTTCACAACTACGCATTGAACTCCACAATACTAACAATATAGTCCACAACTTATCAACTAACATTTAATATAAATAATGAGGGATAGAGGGTTATACCATCGATGAGATAACCCGTGAATTACTTGATGCCTGTCATCGCCAAAGGCGTCAGAAGAGTCGTACGTAGTGGCTGCGTAAGGTGGCAATGGCCACGTACAGTGGCTGTTCACGGTGGTTGGCGGTTGTTTGGGCGTGGGTTGGTGGACTTGGAAGGGGTAGCCATGGGGAAACTCATGGTGGTGAGGGGAGGAGCATGACGACATCTTGCCGTGAACAGTGCACCTGAGAGAGTAAGGGTGCATGAGGTTGAGGGAGGCTATGGGATTTTGTGGGTAGCTAGGGAGAGAAAGAGGGAGACTGGTAGTAGTGCTTGATGGGGCTAGAACCAACATACGATGGTGCTAGGGCCATTGATGGTGGATCTAGGCCATGAGAGACCCATTTGGGAGAGGGAGAATCGTGGGGGAGGAAGAGGAGATGCGGTGGCTTGGGTCTAGTGGGAGTGGTCGCCAATGAAGGGAGGTGCTAATGGTGGTGCTCGGTGGCTCGATTGGCCACGCATGGCGGAGTTAGGAGGAAGAATGGGTTTTGAAATCCCTTTTGGTTGAGCTGCTCTATAGGGAGAAAGAGAACACGTGAGAAAGATAGACCAAAGTGGGGGAGGTCGTCGGAGGGAAAGGGGTGGCTAGTGACCGGTAGTGAGACTAAGTTGCCATGTATAGTGGCGTGGGATGAGAGAAATGGGTTTTGACCCATTTCGGGTGGAGTTGCCGTGGGAGGAGAGAGTGGGCACATGGGGGCTATCAACAACGGAGAGGTACTAGCCAGCGTGAGAGGAAACTGTCGGCGATGGAGGTGAGACTGGGAGGCGTATGACTACGTGGGGTTGGAGAAGAGAAGGCCACGGGTGAGAGGGAGAAGCTACTTTTGTTGGGCTGAGAGAGAGAGAGAGAGAGAGAGAGAGAGAGAGAGAGAGAGAGAGAGAGAGAGAGAGAGAGAGAGAGAGAGAGAGAGAGAGAGAGAGAGAGAGGAAAAATGAGGGGAAAAAGCTAAGGGATTGGGTATTTAATCCAAACCATTCGTATTGGAATTTTCAAAATGATCTAATGGTAAGTTTAAATATTGATTTGAAAATGCATAAGCATTTATTTAATTTAAAGACACTGAGATAAATTAAGATAGAATATTATTAAAGTTTATAAAATGATATTTCGTCATCATTAATAAAATAATGAAATATTGTTAATTACTTGAATATAATAAAACCATTTAAATTAATTTAGAATTTTTAACATAATTTAAATCTCGTAATATTTTAAATGATTGAAATCATTTAAATTAAATAATTTTCTACAATTATAATATTTTTGGAGCTCTTCAAAAGTATTATAATTGTCTTATTTAAAAATAAATTTAGTCTGATAACACTGGATATATCACATATAAATATTTCCAAGATATTTAAAATATTCATAAATTTTAAAATATTGGGCATGCTTTAAAAATCTGCTTAGTATATTTAAAAAAGCACGCCATTGATGTTCGGCATATAGAACGAGGCTCGTAACTATAAAAGAAAGAAAGAGCGGGTTGTTATATGGGCCCATATTAAGTCCCATATTCCTTAAGAATGACTATTGTATTGCCTTAACTTCTTATATAAAGTTTGATCTTAATCCAAAATATAACTCTATTGAATTTAAATTTTTTTTGTATTTATAAATTTTAATTTATAATTTAAATTATATTATAATTTAGGTTTAAAAAAATATTTTTGGAGCAAAAAAATCTTTTTAAATCCGATGGGTTTGGCCTGGGGGGTGGGATGGATGGGGTTTTTAACTTGCCCCCATCTCCTGGAGGTTAGGTGATGGGGTTGAAAATCCTTCCCGTGCATGGTGCAAGGTGTAGGAACAGATCTCCCTGCCTCGGACTGTACGGGTAGCAGTTAGCACCCCTACATTGAGATATGTTTGAACGTATAAAGTAAGTTGAAATGATTTTAACTTTTTATAAAAAGTTAAAAAAGTAGTAAATCCAATGTTTTAAATTTCGTATCGTACTAACTGATATTTATCGTTCTGGGATAGTGACCGGTACAGAAAATATATATGTTTCGTACCGAGTCAAATACCAGCCGAACCAGTGCGTTTCGGTTAAAACCGGCTGGTTTCGGTGTATGAAATTAGTGAATTTTTGTAATTAAATATAAAATTCTGATTTTTTTTGTAATTTTCACTCAAATTCTCACATATGAAGACTATTTTCTTAACTTTTTTTAATCTCATTTTCTCAAAGACTAAAAATCAAATCCCTACTCTTATTTTCGTGATGAAAATGAGTGATTATTTTTTTAAATAGTTGGATTGAGAACTTAGAAGTATTATTGAGTTTTATAAATATATGTTTTAACTTTTTAAGATTTGAATTAACGTTATTTTGTTGACATCCAATCTCTTAATAATTTAAAGGCACAACATTCCAGAAAGGAAAATGATAATATGATTACCAAATATGTCTACAAAAAATGTCCATTTATATATTTTTATTTGTTTATTTTTTAATAGTTAAGGAAGTGACTATTAGTAAATTTATATATATATATATATATATATATATATATTTCTAATCAAGCAGACTTCCTTAAAATAAAATATGATACATGTTGAGGGGTAGGGTTTCTCAATAAATACCCCAATACAACAACTACAGTGCAAAAGTGGTGGAAACAAGGAAAAAAGAGAGTTTTGAGACCAATTTCTTGGTCTCTCCCAAGCCCTACAAAGAGGGTACCATCTTAAGAGACATTCTGAAAAAAAGCCACCACTGGAGGAGGTGGAAGTTGGTACATTGTAGTCCGTTATCTTGAGATATATTTTGGAGAGATCATTGGTCCCTTTAATAATATTATTGTTTAAGGAAAATGATAACCCGGATAAACCGACATCAGAAGAATATATCTGCAGCAAAAAAAGCCAAACCCTATGTCTGGAGAGGTGAGTGAGGACAACGCGTCAGTGGTATGGAGGTGAAGTCAGGCCGATATGAAGGATCGGAGGGTGGAGAATTTGCTGGTGCAGTGCGTATAGCAGGCATAATTGTTGGAGGGTGGCGGCTCTTGAAAACCACGTGCGGAAATAAACAGTATGTGAGGGCCACGTGCCAACCAATTGGGCGCAGCTCCGGGTCATCCCAGTAGATCGGCGGCAGGAAAACAACAACGTGGGGTGCGTATTGTTTATTCATAGTTGGAGAGCAATAAATATGAGAAAATCTGAATCGGTGGAAAAAACCTATTGTAAAAACATATTCACAAATATGTAGTGAAAATAAAAAGAAAAAAAAAAGAAATGAAGAAGAAAGTGAAGCTGAGGCTCACATCTTTTATCTCCAATGAAAGTTGATGAAATGATTGATTTTTTTTAAAACGAAGTCAGAGTTTCTATTTCTAAAAAAAGGATTATTGTTATAAACTATCTTGAATTGTATGACCACATTTATCTAGTCGTCAAATGTACAGTGCATAGTGCCAGCATAGTACAGCATAGTAACTGACATAGTGAATGGCCGACATATGTACAGTGCATAGTGCCAGCATAGTACTGCATAGTAAGCTAGCATAGTTCCCTTTATACGCCTATATATATCGTTGAATTCTTTAAGAAATTCATAAGTTTCATAACTTCTCTGAACTCTATCTCTCTCTCTCTCTCCTTTTAGAAAGTTTTATAATAAATCTATCTCTCTCTTTCCTTTTCGATAGTTTTATAACACGTTATCAGCACGAAAGTTCTGATGATCTTGAAGCTAATAGTCCTCTACTTCAAGTAAGTTTTTCAATATATTTTTATATTCTTGATTTATATATGTAAAAAATGTCAAATCTTACAAAATTGGAATTCGTTGCTCTTGACATTTCTGGAAAAAATTATTTATCTTGGATCCTTGATGCTGAGATCCATCTGGATGCGATGAACCTGGGAGATACAATTAAATAAGGAAATCAAGGGTCCCTGCAGGACCGTGCTAAGGCAATGATTTTCCTTCGGCACCATCTTCATGAAGAATTAAAAACTGAGTATCTAACGGTGAAAGATCCACTTATTTTGTGGAATGATTTAAGGGAGAGATATGAACACCAAAAAACTGTAATCCTCCCAAAAGCTCGTCATGATTGGATGCACCTGAGGTTGCAAGACTTCAAGAGTGTTAGTGAGTATAACTCTGCACTCTTTAAAATTAGCTCGCTATTGAAATTATGTGATGAAAAAGTCATTGATGATGACTTGTTAGAGAAGACATATACTACTTTTCATGCCTCGAATGTGCTCCTGCAGCAGCAGTATCGAGAGCGAAAGTTCAAAAAATATTCTGAACTTATATCTTGTCTTCTATTAGCTGAGCAAAATAATGAGCTTTTGTTAAGAAATCACCAGTCACGTCCTACTGGTTCTATATCATTCCCTGAAGTGAATGGTACTAGATTTACATCATTCCCAGAAAGCGAATGGTGCATCTTTTCAAAGAAAACGAGGGTGTGGACGTGGTAGGAAAAACTATGGAAGTGGAGGTCCTAGAAGTGACCACACTAAAAGGGACAATAATAGATATACACCGTACCACCAGAAGTGGTTCAACTCAGAGAAGGGCAAAGGTCCCCAAAACAAATTTTTAAAGAAAGATGAAGATGGATGCCATAGATGTGGTATGACTGGACATTGGGCTCGTATCTGTCGTATAGATAAACACTTGGTTGACTTATATCAATCTTCTATAAAAGAAAAAATAAAGAAATTTGAAACAAATTTTACTGAACCATCATATGCTTTAGATTCTATAGATGGAGAAGATATTACAAGTCTTGATGTTTCTGATTTCTTTGAAGATTCTAGTGGTAGAGTTGATCATGAAAGTGTTCCTTTTTAATTAATGTATTTCCTTTATCTTATTATAAAATATTTTTATATTCTGCAATGTTTTGTAGTAATGAAAGTTTTATTTATTCTTTTATACTTGTTATAAATTATTGATGATATGATTTATCTGAGAATGGAAAAGGAGTATCCCTGAAGGATCGCCCCAAATCAATAATTTTATTGAGTATCTCATATGAGTGATATTTGTACCAAAAACTCATTATGATTTATGCACCTGAAGTTGCATAATTGAAATTGTGGAAAGAATATATATTTGAATGAAAGTCTCGAATGTGCTCCTGAAGTAGCAATATCGAGTATGCTCCTGAAGTAGTAATATTAAATGCAAACGTTCACAATATATTCTAAATTTGTGTCAGGTCTTTCAGTGATGAGCAAAATAATGAATTTTTGATAAGAATCATTATTCACATCTTACTAGATCTACATCATTCCCTGAATTGAATGATAATGAATTTATATCATTCTATTCCCTGAAGTGAAAAGAATGATGCGTTTCATTCAAAGAAACTAAGAGATTGGACGTGATAATGAATATCTTTTTGGGCCAGAAGCTCATATTGGAAAAGCTGTAAGCTTTCTCTTTGAGATGATATTATACAAATTATTGAATCAAATATTATGATGCATCAAAAGGTGATATGATTCAAAATATTTGTATCTTTTCATGGTTATCTTGATCATCCAAAATCAATTACGATAAGTCGAATGATTTTCATATGGACGTCCATAAAAGAACCAGAAGATTCTTCTACTATAAAGTTTTACTACTAGAAATGAAAAGAAAAATTTGCTTGAAGCAAATAAGATGAAATTATTCGACGTTATCTTGATTATCATATGTGAACCAGAAGTTCAGATAATAATTAAATTTTAGATACAATAAGATAAAAATGTCTCATATTCTAGCTGCTAAAATTCCAGCGAGGATTGAAGTCCCTGTAGGACAATTAAGAAATTTAGCAGTCTAAAGACATGTATAAAGGCATGTGAGACTTATCGATACAAAAGATAGAGTGTCTCAAAAGAGAAAGACACAAATAATTTGGTGCTCCTGAAGAGGCCATACCCACAAAACAAGCAATAAAGTCCATCCAAATTCTCTGTATAAAATTCTCCTATATAAACTCTTGAAGAGTACCTCCTGAAGAGATTTTTCATGAAAATGTCTTCCCTTGAAAAGGGACAGGTACCTGAAAATAACGAGATCTAGTTACATTTCGTGAATAATGGAGAAATTATGGATAGAAATAAAATTATTGTCGACAATGTATTTCCATATGAGATGGCAATTGACATTACCAGAAGTAATGATGAAAGTGAATCAAGAATGGTCGAAGAATACGATGTAAAATATGGGCCAAATTTGAAAGAAACAATTCCTGCAGAATTGATTCATTAGTAAAATATGATGCATCGGGACTTATAGTCCAAACACCTAAAAATGTGATGCTTGTTGAATGTCAGTGGGTATTTATGGAAAGGAAATAAAAATGTGATATATAAATCAATAGTCAGTTTCTCAATTCCTGCAGAATTGATATCACTAAGTAAAATGTAATAAATATGGACTTGAAGTCCAAACACCTAAAGAGGTGATTTTTATTAAATATCAGTAGATATTTATATACATGATATAAAAAAGCCTGAAACTTTTAATTTGAAAATGTGATATAGAAATCACAAGTTAGTTTCTTGAAGAAACAATATTGATATGATTTTAAAGTGGTTGAAATCATATTGAGATTTTTATTAGCTTGAAAGTTACCGAGAGTTTGGATATGCCTGATTAACTGCATATTTATATGGATCATTGGATCATGATATATATATATGAAAATCCCTGAAGGATAGAAAATGTTTGAAACTTCTAATATGAATACATCTGAAAATACGTATTATATCAAGTTTCAAAGATCCTTATATGATCTAAAGCAATCCAAACGCAAATGAAAACAAGCTATTATTGCAGTTTATATATATGATTTAAATGTCATTGAGGCTCCAGAAGAGCTCATAAAAACTACACATATTTGAAATATAAATCTGAAACCCTTGCGGCTTCAATGGGAAGATGGATGATGTTATTAGTCATGAAATACCATCTTTTAATACAATTAGTATTTCAGATTCATATTATGGGTTTGATATGAAGTGTGCATTATTAAAGAAGAAATAAAAGGGAGCACACAGAACATCTACCAAAAGATAGAAACACAAATATGAATATTTGTGAAATATTATTTTATTATCTTGAAGCAAGAATTACAAAAATTTGAGACACTTTGCCTCATTCTTCAAACGCTCTTGTTCTTCAAGAATCTGCATAGCATCCCTATCTAAAGGGGTGGACAATCGAAAAGAAGATTTAAGTAAGGATTTTAAATTCCTATTCTCTTTCTTTATTGATTCTATCTTCATGTTGGACTCTAGAAGAAGTCACTGAAGTATAGCAATATTATCGTGGAGATCGTCAACTCCACAAGTTCTGGATTGCAGTCGCTGAGAAAATGCGACAATGGATGATGAGTATCGGGTACCGAGACTCACAAGCTCATAGATAGCTTCATTATCTGACCTACGAGTCAGATCATTATATTGCATGATAGCACCTGTAGTAGAAGCAGGAACAGCTGATGAACGAGGTGCCGAATACCTCATATATTGACCCTGAGAAGATTGCTGAGCCATTGCAGAGAGAGATTGCAGGATAACAATGCAGAAAGAAATTACAGAATAAAAATGCAGTATGATTACAGAAAAGTGAAGAAGATGAAATGCGAATGAAGATGAGCTGAATATCTCTTTTATAGAGAAAATTATGATACAGCATCTCTCGTGAAGCAAGAGAAAAGAGATGGAATATAACTTCATAGCTCTGCGGCGCCTGACAGCACGCCTGACAGCTGCGGTGCTTGACACCTACAGAGGAGTTGAAAATCCGCAGTGCTTGTCTGATCTTAAAAGGCTGGCCACCGTGTTTATTAAAAAATGAGGTTAGAGGTTTAATGTTAATGAATTCTCCACTAACTGTGTTATTTACAAGAACTCCAGAAGAGCACAACTCCAGAAGAGTAGTGATGAGCAGAAAGATCCAGTTGAGATTATTTTATCAACATGGATCAAGTCCACAGTTAGTTGGATGTACAGATGCGAGTTATTTTTCAGATACATACAAGAAGATCATTGCAATTCATGAGAAGAAAGTTGAAATTGATATCAAGAAGGTACGGTCAAGTAAAAATCTGGCAGATTTATTCACTAAAGCATTACCAACTGCAACATTTAAGAAAATTATGCAGAACATTGGAATGCGGAGGTTTGAAGACCTGTTATCATGCACTACCAACTGCAACATTTAAGAAGATTATGCAGAACATTGGAATGCGGAGGTTTGAATACCTGTTATCATGCACTTTTCATGGGAAGTAATGTCTTGAAGACTTGTGCTGATTGTACTATTTTTCCTTCGCTAAGGTTTTATCCCACTGGGTTTTCCTTTGCAAGGTTTTAATGAGGCAATCCTAAAGCACTCGGCGATACACATGAATACTGTACTCTTTTTCTTTCGCCATTGGTTTTTTCCCACAGGGTTTTTCCTTGGCAAGGTTTTAACGAGGCATATTCTTTAAATATGGTCATCCAAAGGGAAAGTGTTATAAACTGTCTTGAATTGTATGACCACATTTATCTAGTCGTCAAATGCACAGTGTATAATGCTAGCATAGTACAACATAGTAACTGACATAGTGAATGGCCGACATATGCACAGTGCATAGTGCCAACATAGTACTATATAGTAACTGGCATAGTGAATGGCCGACATATGCACAGTGTATAGTGCAGCATAGTACTGCATAGTAAGCTAGCATAGTTCCCTTTGTACGCCTATATATATAACGTTGAATTTTTTAAGAAATTCATAAGTTTCACAACTTCTTTGAGCTCTATCTCTCTCTCCTTTTAGAAAGTTTTATAATAAATTTATCTCTCTCTTTCCTTTTCCATAGTTTTATAACAATTATGAATATATATTATTTTAATAGTTAAATATCTTTAAAAAATATTTTAAAAAAAGTTATTTATACTAATGAGCGATGTCACGTAACCTATCCTTGTCCGTCCAGGAAGTATAAAAAACAAAAACAAAAGACGGTGTAATTCCAGACATGTCCAACTTTCCAAGCAAGAGCCAAGAGGGTGTCCTTTCGTGTCGTTAGATAATAAGCTTAAACAAGGAAGAGTCCTCGAAACGAGGTGCATATCCAGAACTCCTTGTCAAAGGCAATAATGGCATCTCCACTTACTTTAGATGGGAAAACCAGTTTTTCTTCTCTCGTTGATTACCTTTACTTTTTTCTCTTTTGCTTCCCGGGTCCTTCTCTTCTTTGATAAATTTCTTATTTCGTGGCGACCCTTTTCCTCTTGTCTAAGAGCTGGCTTTTACCTCTTTCACGTCATGAAAGTTTCTTCGGGTAAGTCTTTCCCCCCCTTTCTATTTTCTCTTTTGTTTTATTTTTTCGATAATTTTCAGATTTTGATTCTGTGCTCTTAATCTGTGAACCATTTTGTGGGCAATGCCAGATCTTATCTGGGTATGAGTATTCATATTTGTCTTCTTCTTTTTCCTGGTTTTTGGCTGGCATGAGTTCCGGTGAATCTGAAGTTGTTTAGAGATAGTTTGGGGTCATTTTCCAGCCCTTGATGTTGTTAATTTAGCTCGTTCATTTGTTTATCTTTTCTTTCTTCTTTGGAATAGCATGATAAGGCAAAGTGTGATAATTTAGCTTAACAACATTACACCGCACGTAGTTACGTGGCAAACCGGGTCTGAAGAGAAATTCATAAACCGGACAAAAGAGAATAGGGACAAAAGGGTCTGGGTCTGCCTGTTCTCCCCCCTGTCGAAAAGGCTCTCTCTCTCTCTCTCCGCCTTGTTCTTCCGTCTATAAATCTTGAAGATGAATCCCATCCTTGATCGTCTGCGGTCTTGAAAAAAACCAAAACAATATACCCACAGAACAAAAACGAAATTCTACATTCTCTCTCGCTTTGCCTTCTCTGCAAGTTTATATACATACAAACAAATTACATTCCCGCAAAGGCTGGAGAAGGATACACAGAATAAATTACATTCTCAAATTATTTTGGATTGAATATCTCCTTTTGTGGAAAAGATTAGGGCTGGGTTAGCTGAAAAGGGGATAAAAGAGTTTATTCTAGTTGAGAAAAGGGATTTTTTTATGTTCCTAGAAAAAGAAGAAAATGATTGGATACTTTGTCTCGGGTGGGAGATTTGGAAAGAGGCACAAGAGGTTATTCTGATGTTTATTTAAAAAAAAATACAGATGCAGCAGCGAGTTCTTTAGTTGCAGACCCAAATATCTTCTTATAGTTTGTGGGTATATGGCCTTGTGTTTCTCCTCCATGTACTTGGCTATGGCGTATGGGCTGGACCCACTTTTCTTATTCAGAGCTAACAGAGCATCCTTGATAATCTGAAAGTGTGGAGTATGAGCAGCATTTTTTGGTTGTTTCGGCTTCTACTTGTTGGAGACCTCGACTCTCTTTACTTAACAGGTTTGGAAGACCACAAAGTGGAAGAAGATGCAGGCGGGATAAAATAAATTAAGTTAAATTAAAAGATGTGTGGGACCCATTGTCAGGGTGTGCAGTGTAGGGAGACGAGTAGAAGAAGTCTTTCCTGGTTTTTGGCTGGCATGAGTTCCGGTGAATCTGAAGTAGTTTAGATATAGTTTGGGGTAATTTTCCAGCCCTTGATGTTGTTAATTTTGCTCGTTGTTTTATTTATCTTTTCTTTCTTCTTTTGAATAGCATGATAAGGCAAAGTGTGATCATTTATCTTAACTTTTTGCCTGGAGCTGCATAATTTCTTTCATATTGATGTATGTAATGGGCCCTTTTCCAGGGACTTATTTGAGACAGTCAGTCTCCAACAAGTAGAGAGAGAGAGAGAAGTGAGAAGAGAGATAGAGACCGAGAGACAGAGACGTGAATGAATGAATGAAGTTCTAAATGAGTTCTTCCTCTGGGCTCATACTTTTTATACCTTCTTCAATCTTTACATCATTTTATACGACACCATATTACAAAGTGAATTACTCAAACGATGTCGCTCAACTTACCCACACAACACCATTTCTCTACTCAATCTAATTCTCATGCATTACAAGTAAAACGATAGCATAGAACTAAATGAGCCAAATGACATTGCACCAAACTCCCTTAATGAATTAAACTGTTTCTTTTCTTATCATTCAACACTGGAACTCCGCAGATCCACAGCCAATGCATACGCCACATTACATACCCCTCCCCTTCAAAGCATCTTGCCCACAAAGTGAGGGAACTTTTCTCTAAGCTTCTAATAAGACTCCCAAGTTGCTTCATCCTGTGCAGTTCCTTGCCATTGAGTTAAAACTTCAACAAAAACCCTGCTATTGACCTTCTTGCTTCTCCTTTGTAAAAACTGATGAGGTTCAGGCATAAACTCACCATGGTCATCTACTGCTGGTAAAGTAGACAATGGAGAAATGTATTGTCCCAACTTCTTCTTTAAAGATGAGATATGAAAGACTGGATGTAACTGTGATTGAGGAGGAAGATCAAGTTTATAAGCTACCTGTCCAATCTTGCTCAATACCTGAAAGGGGCCAAAAAATCTTGGTGACAACTTCATGTTTCTTCTAACTGCTAATGAGTTTTGTCTAAGCCTTAAATAGACCCAATCCCCCACCATAAACTCTCTCTCTCTCTCTCTCTCTCTCTCTCTCTCTCTCTCTCTCTCTCTCAGTGTGATGCTTATCAAACTACAATTTCATCCTTTCTTATGCTAACACCAAATTGTTCTTCAGAATCCCCATAATCTCCTCTCTAGTCTTGAGCAATTCCTCCAATGCTTGGTTTTGGTTAAGAGACAACCCAGGAATATAGTGCTGCAATTTAATAGGAGGAACACTATAAACTGCCTCATATGGTGTCAACTTGGTGGAGGCATGAAAGGTCGTATTATACCACCATTTTGCTAATGGCAACCAGTCAAACAATCTCCTTGGCTTATCACCCGAGAAACACCTCAAGAAATGCTCCAAGCATTTGTTCACTGCCTCAGTTTGAGGATGGTAAGCTGAAGAGGAAGACAGGTTCGCACCTTGTAACTTGAAAAATTCTCTCCAAAAAGAACTTGTGAATGTAGCCCCTCTATCCAAGACAATGCTCCTAGGCATTCCATGTAGCTTAAAGATATTACTCAGAAATAATAAAGCTACTGTAGCTGCTGTGACAGGGTGTTTTAAGGCTAAAAAATGTGCATACTTCGATAGCCTATCAATTACCACCATAACTACCATTTGATATAGGCAACCCTTCCACAAAATCCATTGAAACATCAGTCCATACCTGTTGAGGAATAGGTAATGGTTGTAATAAGCCTGCTGGAGGTACATTCTCAACCTTATTCTTCTGGCATACCTCGCATTCTCTAATAAAATTCTTCACTTCAGATTTTAAGCGCGACCAGTAGAAATCTGTTCTGGTCCTATGACTTATAAAATCCTGAAAGACCAACTAACAGCACTCACAATGGATTTTGTAAAATATAAATTTCTGTAAAATAGAAAGAAAGATGGCCAAAAGTCTCTTCCATTGGATTATCTATTCTATTTCTATTTTACATTCAGCTACAGTAAATCCTCTACATGTTACTGTGCTTTTCATGCTTGCATCTGCTCCATTTGGTCCCTATATATAGCCGTGTTAGCATATTAAGACTTGTCAAAAAAAAAGTAAATCCTCTAGATGTAGTGGTTACTGTTCATTCCTCTAAACATTTTATTTATTTATTATTTCTCTCTCATTTTATCCTCTTGCCTGTTTATCTTATTTTCATTCTAACCCTTTTATCACTTTTGCACAGGCCCCACTCTCTTATCTCTCATGTACACTCTAGCACTCCGTTTATAGTCCTTTCGACTTTTTTTTTTTTGATAAGTAAAATCAAATTGTATTAATAAAAGAATAGGCATAGCCAAGTGTTACAAAGAAAGCCCTACTCTAAGTGAGGGCAAAAGATACAAGAAAGTCATGAAAGGCTTGACCATGAAAATTAATGGCAATGGTCCATGTACAAAGAGTTCTAAGAAAGAAAGCTTTTAGTTCCTCCATCAATCTCTCTTTGTCCGCAAAAGTCCTTTCATTACACTCCTGCCATAAACACCACATGATACAAATAGGAATCATCTTCCAAATAGCCTTGATCTGTTGATTGCCTCTTAAATCTATCCAACTAGCCAATGCCGCCACAACTGTCTCAGGCATAACCCAACCCAAATCTAATCTACTAAATATCTCGTTCCATAATCCTCAAGATATATCATAGTGTCATAAGAGGTGGTCCACCGTTTCTCCCCCATTCTTACATATACAACACCAATCTGCGATGATCACCCTTCTTTTCCTCAAATTATCTGTTGTGAGAATCTTACCCAAAGAGGCAATCCAATGCAGCTTTTAGAGGTGCCTTCTGTCTCCAGAGTTTTTTCCACGGAAACTGAAGAGGATGTTTTTGTGAAAGAGACTTATAGAACGAGCGAACTGAGAACATACCTTTACTTGTTGGTAACCACCACAATAAGTTAGCTTGCTGATTGTTATTTTGGAGGGAATACAACAAACTGAGAAGAGCTTCTGTACTGTCCATTTCCCAATCATTTGCTGCCCAGCTGAAATTGATGTTCCATTGAACTTGTCCCCCTGCTATTACCCTAGCTTCCTCCACTGAAATGTGTTTGGCATTAGCGATCCTGAATAGAGTAGAAAATAAGTCCTTTAAAGCTGCATTACTGCACCATACGTCATGCCAGAATTTAATTTCGGCTCCATCACCTAGGCGTAGTCTTGAATGGCGAGAGAAAACCCCCCATCCTTTCCTTATGTGTTTCCACAAACCGACTCCGTATACCCCTCTCACTTCACTGGAGCACCATCCTCCCCATAAGCCACCATATTTACTCTCTATCACCATCTTCCATAGTGCTTCTGATTCTTTATGGTATCTCCATAACCATTTTCCAAGTAACGCCTGATTAAAAATTCTCAGGTTTCTTATGCCCAAACCTCCATTAGAAATGGGGCTACATACCTTCTCTCACTTGACGGGGTGGAATTTAAATTCCTCACCTATTCCCCCCCACAAAAAATTCCATTGTAATTTCTCAATGCGAAGCTCCACACTTGCTTGAATAGGAAACAAGGACAAAAAATACGTCGGTAGGTTGGATAGTGTGCTCTTTATCATAGTAATCCTTCCACCTTTTGACAGGTACATTCTCTTCCAACCTGCTAAGCGGCGCTCTACTTTCCCAATCACTGTGTCCCAAACGGAGGCCGCTCTCGAGGCGGCTCCTAGCAGGAGGCCAAGGTATGTCATAGGAAGTGAGGCCGTCTTGCACTCCAAGGTATTAGCCAACTGTCTTAGATTCTGAACACTCCCGACAGGCACCATCTCTGATTTGTCCATATTCACTACCTAGAAGATGCTTCAAAACAAAGTAAAAGGGCCTTCAATACTCGAACCTGGTTACGGTTATCCACACAAAAAATAAGAGTGTCATTTGCAAAAAATATGTGAGAAATGTTAATAGAACCCCCTCCTGGAGGTCCGATCGAATAACCTGACACCCGCCCGTTGAGGACCAAGGCTGAAATCATTTTGCTTAGCGCCTCCATTACAATAACAAAAAGTAGAGGGGACAGCGGGTCTCCTTGTCTTAGGCCTCTTGTGCTGTCGAAGAAACCTGTTGGGCTTCCATTTAATAGAACTACGAATTTCATCTTAGAAATACACCAACAAAAGTCCTTTCGACTTTTATGCATGCAAAAGTTTTGATATTGTTAATAATAAAGCAGGTATTTTTTGAGAATATTTTCAAGAATTATCGAGAATGGATATTCTTTTAATATAATTTGACAATATTTTTATTATATAATCTCTTTTTTTTATTTTTTGAGTTAATTTATATTTTGTTTTAGCTTATAAATTTGGATTAATATAAAATAGAATATAATTATATGACATTGTATATAGGGAGATATTGCAAATATCAAAAGATATGAGGATATTATTAGTAGTTAGAGAAAATATTTGAAATGAATAAAAAATATTAAAAAATATAATATTTAAATGATATGAAGAAAGAATAGATAAGTTGATGTATGGTATATTGTAAAAGTCAGTATGTAAAATAGAAAAAGTGGGTTTTGGTTATGTATTTTAAAGGATAGGATACATAAACCATTGGGAGTGCTCTTAAGGGATTGGCATGAACAAAATGCAGAATTTTCAGCTTTGGCTCTACACAGTTAGGAATGTAGATCCTCCCTTTTTTAAACAAAATCCCTTGTTTAAGGGCAAATGTAGAAGAAGAAAAGGCCACCAACTGCTGCCTTGCTACTGGATCTCTATCATAAGCATTTCGAATATCTTCAAGCTATTTTGGATTAGGAACAGTGATGGCATTTAAAGCTGCAGACTCCTCAACTCCATCTCTCCTTGCTAAAGCATTTGCTACCTTGTTATCCACCCCTTTTTTATATGCAATACTGAACTCACACCGCAACAACTTAGAAAGCCATCTTTGCTGAGCTGATGTGCCTACTTTTTGCTCTAGTAAATACTTCAAGATGTGATGATCAGTTCTCACTATAAAAGACCCCCCAAGAAGATAAGGCCTCCACTTCTTGACTGCAATGACTAGAGCCAAAAACTTCTTTGCATACGTAGATAGGCAATAAATTCTTACCCTTCAAAGCTTGTCTCAAGAGAGCCAAGGGCCTCTGATCTTGCATTAGTACAACACCTCTACCATTTGCACAAGCATCACACTCTATGATAAACACCTTTGTAAAATCAGGCAATGACAACACTAGTGGGCTAGATTCAGCTGACTTCAAGTGCTCAAATGTTTGTGTTGCATCCAAATTCCACACAAAAGCATCCTTCTTTAACAAAGCTGTCAATGGTGCAGCTATAACTCCATAGTTTCTAATAAATTTTCTGTAATAGCCTGTTAATCCCAAAAAACCCCTCAATCCCTTCACATTCTTTGGTACAAGCCAGTTAACCATGGCATCCAACTTCTTTGGATCTGCCTTAACACCACGCCTCGAGATCAAATGCCCCAAGTACTCTATTTCTTCACAAGCGAAGTGACACTTTGATCTTTTAGCATACAGCTGATTCTTCTCCAAAGTATCCAATACAGCAGCCAAATGGACACAATGAGACTCCAAGTCCTTGCTGTAAACAAGGATATCATCGAAAAAACAATAACAAACTTCTTCAAGAAATGCCCCGTATTCTATTGGAAATCAATTCAAACTCAGATTTATAAGCTGTGACAGTACTCACCTGCTTCAATCTTGTTAATGCTTCCATTGGATCATCACATGGAGATGATCCAAACCTCACTTGCACAGTCTGTTCGAACTCCTTCCAAGAATGAAAACCACCTGCATCACTTGCATCTTGAAACCAAATTAAGGCTTCATCATCCATATGGAAAGAAGCTATGAATATCATTTGACCTGGTGGAACCTGGTGATAGAGAAAATATTGATTAACTCTATACACCCAAGCCGAAAGATTCTGCCCAGAAAATCTTTGAAATTCTAACTTTATGCCCCTGGGAAAGCCTCTATCAATAGTTTCCCTATGATGAACTTCTCCAACACCTTCAAGATTCTGAGTGTCAATGCCATTTCTGCCAGGATCTTCATTACCCATTGAGGTACTAACTGAAATTCTTGAAATTTGTTGCAGTACTTTACTAAGCCTTTTATCTTGATTTTCTCTATCCATGCTTGCTGATTCTTGCTGTTGTATCAAAATTGAAATCGTATCTTCTATTTGTTTTTGTTGCCTTTACTGCTGCTGCCTTAAATGCATCATCGCCTCATTCAACTGAGCAAAAGAGCGAGTCCCTTCCACTATGACTATTGATACCAACTGTAATGGGCCCTTTTCCAGTGACTTATTCGAGACAGTCAGTCTCCAAGAAGCACAGAGAGAGAGAGAGAGAGAGTGAATGAACTTTTGAATGAGTTCTTCCTCTGGGTTCTTACTTTTTATACCATCTTCAATCTTTACATTATTCTACATTATAAAATGAATTACTCAAACGACGTCGCCCAACTTACCCACACGACACCGTTTCTCTACACAATCTAATTCTCATGTGTTACAAGTAAAATGACAGCGCACAACTAAATGAGCCAAACGACATTGCACCAAACTCCTTTAACGAATACAACTGTTTCTTTTCCTGTCGTTCAACACTGGAACTTCACAGATCCACAGCCAATGCATACAATTTATTTTGTTGTAATTGATTGAACTGATAGGGTTTGAATTGTATGCACAATTACACTTTTTATATGGCTCTTTATCCGTATAAGTTCTAAATTTGATCCATTTTTACTGTAACTTTGGTTCTTTCTACTTTTGTATGGTGTGAATGGGTGGAGAAAACATTTTTTTTATACAATGTTTGTCTAAGGAAAATTTTGGGAATGTTTGAGTTTTTAAAGAATTTTTTAAGAAAATTTTGAGATGTGTTCTTTATTGGTTTTTGTAAGAGTAGACAGGAAAATTTGGATAAACGTTTTTATCGATCAAAAAAAAAAAAATGGATAAACTCTTTTTAATTATGTTCTGCATTATGGTTTATGAACGTGAGTAGGTAGATTTGAACAGTTGTAATTATTTAGGGGTTTAAAAAAAATATTTCTGAAGTTATTTTTTGGTTTATGTGTCTTATACTTTTCACAGAAACCTAGATGCAAGAAATGTGTTTTAGAGAAATAGAAACATTTTCTTAAAAAAATTTAAGATGTTTGGATTAAAGTCAATAACTTTTTTGTGAGAAGATCTGAAAATTTGTCGTACCAAAGATGCAGTAAGGTAATTTTATTCAAAGTATAGGCAAAGTAAGTAGACAATAATTGCAGGACCACCATCACATTATGTGCATTATGACTGCTAACCATTAGGACTACAATTGCCACTCCACGGCGATATATAGAGCCATATAAATATATACACATATATATATATATATATATATATCTAAGAGCATCATTCTTAATTCACTGTCATAAGCACTATCCTTCAGTGTCACAACTTGCATTAGAATCACTATTGCTGCTGCCACACAATTATCATCAGTCGAACAGGATATTCTCAACAAGGAATTCGCACCTTAGCTGCCAAAACATCACCATCCGATGTCTTTTTTTCCCTTGTAATAAAAAAGAAGAGCTCTTGCTTATGCAATATTATACTTACCTTCTACTTTCACATGTTCCTTCTGAAATCCAAAAGAAAACCCACGCATAGAAGTAAAGAAATTCCTTTTCTTTTTGTTTTTTCAATTGAAACTGTCAGATATATAGAAAATTGCAGTTTCAAAATTGTAAAATTCACATGTATCAAAACATTTTTATTTTTATCTTTTTTATTACCAGAGTATGCTGATGCTGCTGATATTGTCAAGATCAATAGTATGCCTTTATACTATTGATCTTGAATTTGTATGATTAGTGAAACATCACGTGGTCGTGTAATGCAATTGTTATAATAGCATAACTGGTGGAGTGACTATGATGTAGGATATGGAGGCAAGATATGGGTTTCATCATATATGTTGAGCTTAAATAGATTCCCCCATTGTGTCTTATTTAAAGGTACACCTAGCCCCTGGCTTTCTCTGAAGTCTTTATCCATCAAAGTAAGAAGCATGCTTTACCGTTGTAGCTCACCAAACAAGTATAAGAGGTTGGATGCAAAGCTTGAAAGGAAAATGGTTGAGGCCAAGAAAGGTTTCTCAGGATATCACAAATTCAAGTCAATTAACAGCATAATTATGAAGTTCCCTCAGTTAAGAGACAGTTTGAAAAACATTAGAGCTGTGTTTGAACAGTATGGTAAGATTTGGTTGATTCCCCAACCCTGAAGCTTTTCCCCCCTTTCAGCTTGTCATAAAAGTCTATTGTAAAGTGGCTCTCTCTCTCTCTCTCTCTCTCATAGATGAGGACTCTAATGGAACTATTGACCAAGAGGAACTAAAGAAATGCTTACAGAAACTGCAACTCCATCTTACCGAGGAGGAGGTTGAGGATCTTTTCCACTCATGTGACATTGATGGCCATGAAGGGATACAATTCAATGAGTTTATTGTTCTTCTCTGTCTTATCTATCTTCTGAAGGGGCCTTCCTCTAATACTGTATTCACGATATGCTTTATATCAATCCTTTTGTTTATTTCAGAGTTAGACATGCATATTAAGTTCTGTGCCGACCAATTATATATAAATGCTTTGGATTTTGTTTCAGACGTCAAGGTTGGGTTCGCCACGGCTTGAAGCGACTTTTGATACTGTAATTGAAGTGTTCTTGTTTCTCGATAAGAATGGAAATGGAAAGCTGAATAAGAATGACATGGTCAAGGCGTTGAATGACGCTTCTCCTCGGGAGAAATCCCCTTCTCACATCACTCGAACCCGTTTCGGTATAAATTATTTGCTATTTGGCTTTTGTTTTGTTTTTTTAATTTTTCTATTCCCCCTCTCAATATTGTGTTCCTTTTATTTAGAATTTTTTTCTTTTTGAGTAAATGCAGAAGAAATGGACTGGGACAGGAATGGGCAGGTCAGTTTCAGGGAGTTCCTCTTTGCTTTCATCAAATGGGTTGGGATTGACACGGATGAAGAAATGCCTCTTACAGAAGGTTAAACAAATACAGGACAGGTTAAGAAATTTGTGTATATACCTTGAGTTGCAAAAATATGTAAATACTTGATATTATCTCTAGTTTCAATCATTTAAGATGTCTTTACAGATGTTTGTAGTTTGGACCATCTTGCGGATCCCAATGATATCTACTGATGTTTATCTCATTATACTTTTTATAATTTGTTATTCCCGTATTCTCTAAATTTTATTGAAAAAGCTTTTGTGTGAATGGTTCTTTGAAATGGATACCGCAGACTTTTAGATATAACTACAGAAAACTAGATTCTCTCTAAAGATACATGTAGGCATGCTTCCGGGGGGGTTGCATTTTGAAGCTAAAGAAAACCCAGTTTGCATCATCTATTCTTCACTCTGTAATGTTACTTGGATGACATAGTGTGATGAGGCAGCTGTGCTGGTGCTGACTGTCATGGACCTGGTGGTGCTAACATCTTGTTGTGGAGGGAGGATAAAGAGATGCACAGAGGGTTGCCAGAAAATGCTGCCTGAAAGTCTTTCCTTAAGCAATTTCATGTTTTGTCCGAGTCTGTTGTGGGGTGTGTCAAGGAGTGCAAGATGAATCAACATCTCCATATCCGAAAGCATAGATCCATCTGGTAACCAAGAATCCCCTGCCTGCAGAAGCTTTCCTTCATCAGCCTCAGATCCAGCCGAGCAAAATTATTTGATCATCAGCTCGTGTGAGATCTACTGCCCGTACATTGGATTTTGCAGTGGCAAAGTGGCAACACCTTGCTTTTGGAAACTCTCAGGCGGCAAAAGGCAAATAAAAAATTGTGCTCATCAATTCTTGTTCTCTACCAGCTGAAACTGGTGATTTTGGATTGAGGATCTGCTGGTTTGGTACTCGAATCTATCAAGGCAGCAGAATTGTGTGCTTCCAAAGACTCTTCTAGAATAGTTGAGAATAAGTTTGCAGAATCTTCTTGTAATAAACTAGGCTAGACAGGTGTCAAAAGATGAATGGCAATAGACTGCAAAATCTGTTATGGAAAGGTCTATATATACTGACCTCGTATATACTGTTAATTGTTTGAATAAAGTTCTGTGTGCAAATGCATTTTTTCTGTTTTATTAGAATCCATGTTCTAACCACTTTGCCAAGCCAAAGATACCAAGTCGGGCATTATAATGGGAGTAAAGCATCACGTTGCTCGTCTTCACATTCTGGTGAATGAACCGAGTTTCACTACTGAGAGGCGATGTCCCCATGTTTTCTGGTCTTCTGAAAAGTAGGCGGTCAAGGCTCTGAATGGGGCATGAAGTCATAAACCAAAAAGACCATTTTTTCATCAATGCATCATCCTAGCTTTTAACCAAGCATTTCACAGCCACCGTAATTCCATCGGTTGAACTGGCTCTCTACACTCTCAAAATCTCCACCGCCTGGTACAACATTCCCACTGAACCCATTTTCATGACAAGGGCTGAACATTTAAGTCGTGTACCCTACCCGACCCTATATAACCAACCCAAAATGAGAACAATACTACTACATACAACCGGTTTTGCGGAACGGGTGTGACATCAGTTGACGTGTCAGTACACGTCAGCTAATATTTTAATATTAAAAAAAAAAGGCAGAAAAAGCAGAAAAAGAGAGGGAAATCGAAATGTTGGGAAGCTGGTTTTGTTTTTCACCCTCGTCTGAAGCAGAGAGAAGACCAGATACTGCCGTGGCCTGAAAACGTCGTCTGAAAGTCGCCGGCGTGGACAAAACCGGCTGTTGAGGTCTCCGTCCGTCACTACTGCTAGATCTGAGGGGCCTTCATACACATTGTGGTCTATTGATTCGGTAATGAGTTCAGTTTTTATTTTTCTGTTTTGTTATTTTTATTTTTCTGTTGTTGTATTCTTTCGTTTCATTTTACACAAACTGATTTAGCCTTGGTATTTTGTTTTCAAAGGTTTTTTGGTCTGTAGTAATGATGTTGAAATACTCATAATGACCTTGTTTAAAAGAAAACAATCAGACGACGGAAAAGGATAGAGCTCTGATATTGTCTTTCTTTACATTAATGATAGTACGTAGAACTTTCCCTCCTTCCCTTTCTCAAATTGTCATTCATTAGAAAGGAAACAAATTGCATCCTTTTACATTGACCTGTGCAAATCCTGTACGTGTGACCGAAGTTAAAGCAGCTAGATGATCTGTCAATATGTTGGCTTGTTATGGAGCGAAGGAAACGCTATGATAGAAGGAAAATCTCAACTAATTTCTTTATGGGTCTGACTTGCATCCTGTGCAAAAGGAACAGAAATTTCCTGTTAAAGAAGTAATGGCCAGTATTGCTTGAGGGGCCTTCATACGTATTGCTTGTTGCTTGTCAGTCCACTATAGAAATTGCTTTATGAATTAAAATAGAACATGTCAATATTTATTTAGATATCAATTCTGAGGGTGAGTAGGATAGATATTTAGAAATCAAATATCTAAAGAGGGAAAAAAATTGACAAGACAAATTGAATGTTTGCTAGAAGAAGATTTTGTCAACTTGGAAAACCATACTTGGAATGGTTTGAGTAGGTACCAAATCTATGTCAATGTTCTCCAGCTTTGCAAATTTATAGTCAATGATAACTTTGTTGGTTTTATATATTCCAAGTGATTGGTTGGAAAGCATTTGCAATACGTTGTTTCCTTCCTAGTAATGTTGATGTTGAGGATTTTTTGTAGATATACATATCTTTGATCATGTTTTATATACTAGTTTATAGATTTTAATGTGGTTTAAGTTATATAATACTACTATTGACAATTCATTTGCCTCCCTCTTAGAATGGGAAACGGAAAAGAAGACCCATCTTTTTTGCGGCCATCTAGCTCAAATTCCCCACCCGCGGTATGTTATATTATTTAATATATCGAAAACATTATTTGTTTATTAGTATTTATTTTCAATACACATCAATAACTTATTACAAAACATTTTAGGACATACCATCAACTTCTCCAAACATCTCAAATTACATGCACAGTTATTATGGACCAATGCCTGCTTGGTCACCGGGGTTTTTTAGCATATCCTAGTGCCAACCAATATCCAATGCACCTACAGGTAGTGATGTCATATCGAGTTAGATGTTATTTTAATTCAACCTGGTTTTTTAAAGGAGTTTAATTGCATTGTTTTTTTCTTTTTGCCAGAATGGTAGTTACCCCTTTCAACATGGCATGGAAGGCCTGGTATCTCGTATTAGTACAGGCTCCATTATGAGCAAATTCCAAGGTACCGAGGATAATAGAACCGATGGTGGGGAAATCGAATCGCCATGTACATCCTCTAGAGTTGATGAATGTTTTGCGGATGGACCACGTGCAGAAGATAACAGACCCGATGGTGGGGAAACTGAAACCCCCATATCCAGTGCTGGAGAATCTGTGAAAGTGCAAATGGATGGTGATGATGTGCCAAAGTCCAAGATGGAGTTTAATTCCTTAGAAGATTTAATGAGTTACTATAAGGAATATGGGAAGAAATGCGGGTTTGGGGTGATGACAAAAAGAAGTGAGAGGGGAGAGGATGGGACTGTTAGATATGTTACGCTTGCCTGTGCCCGTGGTGGGAAGGCCCGGAATAGAATTTTGAATGTCTCCAACCCTCGTCCGACAGGAAAGACTGAATGTAAGGCAAAGATTAATGCCTCAAAAACTCCTGATGGAAAGTTTCGGCTGAATTCAGTTCACAATATCCATAACCACAACCTTAGCCCAAAGAAATCACGCTTCTTTCAATGTAATAGAGAAGTAAGTGAATCCGTAAAAAGGGTCCTTGATACAAATGATATGGCTGGCATTCGAATGAATAAGAGTTTTGGATCTCTTGTTGTTGGCGCGGGTGGATTTGAGAACCTCCCGTTTTTGGAAAAGGATTGTCGTAACTACATCGACAAGGCACGACATCTACGACTGGGCGCAGGTGGTGCTGGCGCAGGTGGTGCTGGGGCGCTTCGAGACTACTTTTTACGAATGCAGTACAAAAATCCGGGGTTCTTTGCATTAATGGACCTGGATGATGACGGGAGGTTAAAGAATGTATTATGGGCGGACCCCCGTAGTAGAGCAGCCTACCAATATTTTGGTGATGTGGTCACATTTGACACCACATACCTGACAAATCGATATGGGATGCCCTTTGCACCATTTGTTGGTGTAAACTACCATGGGCAATCAATTTTGTTGGGAGTTGGCTTGATTTCCTCAGAGGATACAGAGACATTTGTGTGGTTATTTCAGACTTGGTTGCAGTGTATGGATGGTATAGCCCCTAAGGCTATTATCACTGATCAAGACAGAGCGATGAAAAATGCTATTTCAATTGTTTTCCCCGAGAGCCGGCATCGATTCTGCCTTTGGCATATACTTAAGAAAGTACCCGAAAAGCTTGGGAGCTATGCTTCCTACAAGACTGGAATGAAAACTGCACTAATGAGATGTGTGTATGACAGCCAAAGTCGGGAAAATTTTGAGAAATGTTGGGATCAGTTCATCACCATGTACAACTTGCATGAGAATGCATGGCTGCAGAGTTTATACACTGAGCGTGAGTATTGGGTACCGGCCTTCTTGAGAGAGGTTTTTTGGGCTGGAATGAGTACAACTCAGCGGAGTGAGAGCATGAATGCATTTTTTGACGGCTATATTCATGCGAAGACAAACTTGAAAGAGTTTGTCGATCAATATGATAATGCCTTGAAAAAGAAAATTGAGAACGAAAATGTAGCGGATTTCCACTCATTTAATGTCACTATTCACTGCATCTCAAGATCTCCCATTGAAAAGAGATATCAAGATTTGTACACGAATGGAAAGTTTAGGGAAGTTCAGCAACAACTTGCCCGCGTTATCGACTTGGACCCAGTTTTACTGAAGGTGGATGGTACTATAAAGACCTATGGTGTGGAGGATGAAGTTTGTCTCGAAGAGTTCACTAGTTAGGACGAGAGCTTCAAAAAAATGTAATATTGTTATTTGAGAACTGTTGGTGAAATGAAATTTGGCATAGTGAACATCTTCAATAAATATGGCTTTGAGCAAGTTTAATGATTTTGGGTTGATTTTGTACAAGAGCAAACAGAAAAGCAAAGGTTTGGGTTGATTTTTTATGTAATGAATGGTTTGGGTTGATTTTGTATAGGTGTTATGAAATGGATTGGATGTTGTGTTCATTGAGATGGAATACATGTCCTTATATTGAATTTGCTTGGCAGTTATGTTTTGGATTGGTTACACATGAGATTTTGAATGTTTTGGACTGGTTTTTGGGTTTATAGTTGTATTTGGCTGGAAAAATGTAAAGGGATTGGTTATAGTGCATGTAGTTGGCATAGCTTTCTGGGTTGTATGTGATGAGGGGGGTTATAGTGCATGCAGTTGAGGATATGAAGAAATGTAATATTGTGTTGGATGAGGATGTTTCGGATGAAGATACCTTCGTGGTAATCGAAGGGTGTATAGGTGATGAAGATAGTGCTCACTAATCGAAGAGCTTATCTGCATGGGTAAGGTAAGATAGTGCATGTGTTGTAGTGCATCCGGTGCATGTACTACTAGGCATGAGTAGATATGAGTATGGTTTTGCACGGGATTTTGAAGGTTATGATACCTGTTTGTATACAGGTTATGCATGTTTTGAGTAGTCTACGAAAAGTACTTGATTGATTTCTCATTACAAAAAATACAACCCAACCACTAATGAATGTTTCGGCTATTGAAACAAAGTATTTGATTTATAAAGACCTGCATTGATCCCTCTGAATTCAGGTTTAACAAGAAATATAAGACCCAATCTTATTACAATAAGATTGGTTACTACATTAGTTAGGAATAAATAATGCTCAGTGCATTACATACTCCAACAAAATGGGGCAAGTTACAGATGATTACTCAGTGCATTTAGATACAAAAACAAAACCACCAAAAGACCTAGAAAAGTTTCAACCAGAAAAGATATGCTACGAAATCTACTAATGACAACACTGGGCTGGAATTTAGTACCCTCTCCTCTAATACAAGAGCATCAAACGTCCAATACAAATTAATACCACCACTAATGCAAAACCATTAAAAAGTGAAGAACTCAGTTTCCGCTCCATCTGAATATCTCCATCTTCTGTGTGACGCACCAACTCCTTCTCAAGCTGATCCACTATCTTCCGCAGGTCGATCTCCCTTTTCTCAAGAAGATGGACTATTTTCTCCAGATCTTTCTCCCTCTGTAACAAGAGCATGATTCTTTCTTGGAGCTAGAGCTCAGTCACTTGATTACTATCTGCCCACTGGAAAAACTTGCAGAAGGGTAATCCCTGACCATTGTTACATAAAGATGTTAGACAACACATAAAGTGACTGAGTGGGGAAACAAAGGATATGATACAGATGTAATTACCTCTGTGTTGTACTTTGGACACCCTAAGAATGGTCGGCCAGGGTTTTTTGCTATAGTTGAGTATTTAAGTGTGGCTTTGACCCCACAACAGCACAATGGTTGAGCCATGGTACGTGTGGCAAAAGATGAATAAGAAATTGATGAGGATGATGACATTTCTAAGATGATACAAAGGAGAGAAAGGAAAGACTAATTTCCCAAAATTAGTTGGTAAGTAATATATATTTGCCACAATAAAAAGATATATAACACAGTTCAAACATATTGGATACAGAAAGTACCAAAATATAACCAAAACCAAGTGGCTGTATGGCCAACTGTTCAATCATATTTGATACAGAGTACCAAAATATAACCAAAACCAAGTGGCATGATTGCCAACTGTTCAATCATATTGGATACAGAGTACCAAAATATAACCAAAACCAAGTGGCTGTATGGCCAACTGTTCAATCATATTTAGGATGTTGGAAACTAAAACCAAAACAACAAGCTCAAGTCACCGAAACCTAACAATGGAATCCCAAACCAAGTCTTCAAAATTAACAGTTTTATTATAAAAAGAACTAGAAAAGCAAATAACAATTAAACACTTCACAAGAACACTGTTAAATATTAACAATCACACATGACCACAAAGCTATACTCTAGAATGTTGGAAACTAAAACCAAAACAACAAGCTCAAGTAACCGAAACCTAACAATGGAATCCCAAACCAAGTCTTCAAAATTAACAGTTTTATTATAAAAAGAACTAGAAAAGCAAATAACAATTAAACACTTCACAAGAACACTGTTAAATATTAACAATCACACATGACCACAAAGCTATACTCTAGAATGTTGGTGACCGGTGCAAAACTGCAAGTGCACAATATCGTAGTTTTATAGTAAAGTAATAAGAAGAGTATCGTCCTCAGGGATTGGTATCTTACTCTTGCCAAATACCAAAATTATGCTAATCTCAATTTTATCTAGAGGAATCACTAAGGTTTTTGTAGTAGCAATTAAAACTAGATCAACTCAAGAGAAATAAGCAAAGAAAGTAAAACTGATGTTTGAAGATCAAATTCAATAGGGAAGAAAACTTTTAGGAAATCGATTTCACCATAATTCGTCACTACGCTTTTCTCATCCAGCTAATTTAACTTAAACCTCTTTTGTCTATTAGCAAATCTCTAATTCATCCAAAAGCCTCTTTCGATAGTCAATTGGAAGTGATTCTAGTTTATCAATTCACACAAGAGTATGCAAATTAAATAATCAAGAACGCAATAAGACCAATGATTTAATTACTACACAGGTTCATACAAGTCTTTCGATCTCTATACTTACCTATGCTGAAATATCCAAGATCTACCCTATGATTCCCTCTTTCGATAGCAAATCACAAGATTAATAATCATCTAATCAATGGCCAGTTAATTAGAAGCAATAAATTCAGAATAAATCAGATAAACAAAGAGAGAATTTCATTAAATTAGCATGGACAAACAAGCATAGTTCGGAATTAGGTTACATCGTTTTCCTAGAAATTAGAAAATTTAGCTCATGCTAGAATTGAAATTCAACATAAACGAATTCACCATAATTATTCTGAGAAGATGGGAAGAAGAAAATAAACACTGAAAAATCCTCCTTG
This sequence comes from Carya illinoinensis, assembly GCF_018687715.1. Taxonomy (NCBI): domain Eukaryota; kingdom Viridiplantae; phylum Streptophyta; class Magnoliopsida; order Fagales; family Juglandaceae; genus Carya; species Carya illinoinensis. The sequence continues at coordinate 20,196,452 of NC_056753.1, read as the reverse complement.
CAGCCTCAACTGGTCGTCAAAAGCTCAAGGGAACGATTCAACGCCTTTCTCCCGTCCGTGCTCGTGTATGAATCCAACGTACGTGCAATAAATTGGAATTCTGTCTCCAAAACAAATGATTTGAATCCCTCTAGCTATGTTTTTCTCTCCCAAAGAGTGTTCTCCAGTCCAAAAAGCCGCGGCTCTAGAGTGAAGAATGGCCTTTTATATGGTCCCACGGCGGAAAACCTAAAATCTGTCAAAATACGATGTTCGCTCGAGCGGGGTGTCGAGCGCGCGTCGAGCGTTCGACTCTGCCTGATTTCGCTCGAGCAGCCAATGTCTCCGCTCGAGCGATCTTCGTTTTTCAGCAACCTGCTCGAGCTCCCTGTCGAGCGGCAGTCGAGCGTTTGAATCTGCCTGAATTCGCTCGAGCGGCCAAAAGCCTTCGCTCGAGCGAACTTGTAAAATCTGCAATATGAAATTTTGCAATCCATCAAATACCCCCAAACTTACAACTTTATTTGTCCTCAAACAAAAAGAAAAACAAATGATAGTTTAGGCAATATCAACTCGACCCCAAAGAGAAGTATCATGATTCACAAAGCTTTTATGAATTTAGATTTCACCTCTAGTATCTTACTCTTTTAACATCAAAGATAGCAAGAAAATCAATCAAAAATTTTGCAATTTGTCAAGCAAGAGTTAGGCGTTTACTTCAACCTAAAGCTAAGACCTTGAGTGTGTGTGTGATATAGTCAATTTAACCTCAAACCACCTGCAAACTCAGATAAAAGTAGAACAACCAAAATCAGAAGAATTCTCTTAAAACTTAACCCCATAAGTCCAATTTTCAGAAATCCTCTCCACTAATGTAGTCAACACCAAAATCAAAGATCAAAAGGTCTTTATTAAGGTTGTAATGATAGGCCACAGGGTGAGGGTTAAGAAAGAACTGGATATGGGAAATTAAATCAAACTGGGAAAATACTTAGTGAAAAGAACATTAAAAGAGAAACTCACATGATTCAAATCATAGCTCTTTCTTGGCAATATGCTCATACTTGTGGCATTATTATTGCTGTAATCACTGATGTAATACCAACACTTCCCTTAACAAAATTTGAGGTAATTCACTTTCCACTTGGCGACTTCTTTTTCTTTTCTTTTCTTTTCTTTTTCTTTTTCCTCTTTTTTTTTTTTTTTTTTTTTTTTTTTTTTTTTTTTATCACTTCCTTTCTTCTTCTTCTTTTTCTTTGATCAAACAGAGCAAACATAATACTTTTCATCATGTAACCAATTTTCTCTTTTAAATGTAACTCTCCACCAAAGTATTTTCTCAAACTATCAACGGTAGATTCATTGTTTTTCAGGCTTAAAGCGGGCATGGTTTATGTAGTTTAAAGAATCAATAAAGGCTCATGAAGGCTCAAGGGGGTTGACTATGGAAACACACCATGTAATGATGGCATGACATTTAGGACGGCTGGGAAAGCTTTTTGGTTATGCCAAAGAAATGCCTAGATCATTTCTCTAATATTTGGTCTCAACTAGGATTTCGCCTCAAGGACCCATCAACGGATTCTAGAGCAAAGCAAAATCGAACCTCCCTCTTTCAATTAATTCAACTTCTTCTCTTCATAAACAAAATGGAATAAGAGAAAAATGACTATGTGCTCAATTGTGTTCAAGGTCAAAGATTTAAACCAAAGTACCCACAAAACTTCACTTGACATAAAAGAAATTTTTGAAAATTTTTCTCAAAACCATCTTCAATCACAAATTTCAGAGTCATAGAGAATTCAATCTTACTCCAATGCATGCTTGGTAAGAGACTCAAACAACCCATCAACAACCCAAGACTTAGAAAACAAGAGGATCAAATGATTATAGGAGTTTACACCCCCAAACTTAAACTAAACAATGTCCTCATTGTGATGCAAAAGTAAAAAGGATTGAAAAAATAAAGGAACTTCCCTGGTTTCATGGTGAACCTTCCGAGGTTTTAAAATTTTCCAGCTCTTTATTCTTGCTAAATAAACCTGCATCAAAAACCAATTTATTAAAACTTAAATAAATAAAGATAATAAAATAAATGAAAGAAATAAAGATAGATCTATGGGTTGCCTCCCATAAGCGCTTGTTTTAAAGTCTACAGCCAGACTTTTCAATCTTCCTCAATCGGGATCTCTAAGAGGAATAAGAGTACAGTTCCTCTCCACTTCATTGCTAAGTGATGTATCTTGCTGCAAGGCTCGTTCTAGGTGATTGGCTGGTGCATCTTCTTTAAAGGGCTTTTCCACACCTTGCTTAATGACATCAACCCGGAAGCAAGTGCTTGGCTCTTCTGGAATTCTCATGGCTTGGTAAATTTTAAACAAAACTTCTTCCTTGTTCACTCTCAATGTTAACTCACCCTTTTGAACATCAATCAAAGCTCTTCCCGTAGCCAAGAATGGTCGGCCAAGAATTAGTGGGACTTCTTCATCTTCTTCCATGTCTAACACCACAAAATCAGCAGGGAAGATAAATTTATCCACTTTTACCAATACGTCTTCTATGATTCCACGTGGATACTTGATGGACCGATCCGCTAGTTGCAAAGAAATTGTTGTAGGCTTCATCTCTTCAAGTCCTAATTTCCTGCAAACAGAAAGTGGCATAAGATTAATGCTAGCACCAAAATCACATAAAACTTTATCAAAAAATGAATTTCCAATAGTGCAAGGCAAAGTGAAACTCCCCGGATCTTTCAATTTTTGAGGCAATTTCTTTTGAAGAATAGCACTGCATTCTTCAGAAAGCTTCACTGTTTCAAACTCTTCCAATCTTCTCTTCTTGGAAATGATGTCCTTCAAGAATTTGACATAATTTGGCATTTGTTCCAAGGCATCTGCAAAAGGAATATTAATGTGAATTTTCTTAAAAATATCCAAAAACTTAGAAAATTGCTTATCTAGTTTTTGCTTTTGAAAACGCTGAGGGTAAGGAAGTGGAGGAGCAAGAATAGGAGGATTGTCAGGAAATGAAATTGTAGGAGCAAAGTCGGTCTCCTCTAGTGTATCATTGACAATCTCATATTCTTCTACTTTATTCTTGCTTTGGCCAATGTTCACAGCTGTAGGGGTGGACTTGCTCTCCTTCAATGGTGACCTCTCTATTTCTTTTCCACTCCTAAGTGTGATGGCCTTGCATTGTTCCTTTGGATTCACTTCAGTGTTGCTGGGAAAAGCTCCTCTTTGTTGGGCATTGATGGTAGTGGCTAGTTGCCCAATTTGCACTTCAATATTCTTTATAGCAGCTCCCATATTGCTACAATGAGTCTCAATGTTGTCCAACCGTGAATCAGTCTTTTTAAACCTTGCATTGGTCTCCTGAACAAAGGAAACCATGGCATCCTCAAGTGACATCTTCCTCTCGCTTGGTTGGCTATCAAATCCGGGAGGATGTTGAGGTTGCAACACATTCTTGGTATTTCCATATGACAAATTCTCATGATTTCTAAGCCCTGGATGATAGTAATTTGGCATAGGATTACCATGATAATTGTAGTTCCGATTGTTGACATATTGAACTTGTTCTTGACTCGCCTCATTGCTTGGAACTATCATGCTTGTGGATGCAACATATTCTGTACTTTGTGGTATCCTTTGTGTTGTCAAGGCTGAAATCTGATGAGATAGAGTAGCTACTTGAGCGGAAAGAGCTGCTATCGGCTCCAATTCATGAATTCCAGCTACCTTCTTAGCCAAAGTCCTCTCAGTTGGCCATTGATAGTTGTTTGAGGCCATTTCCTCCAAAAGTGCAGTAGCACCTTCAGCTGTCTTCGACATCAAAGTTCCACCAGAAACAGCATCAACTATAGTTCGAGTTTGCCCATTTAACCCATTATAGAACATCTGAACTTGCAACCAATCTGGCAATCCATGTTGTGGGCAACGTCGAATCAAGTCCTTATACCTTTCCCATGCTTCATAGAGTGACTCAAAATCATTTTGCTTGAATTGGCCAATCTCACTCCTGAGTTGGGCTGTTTTGGCAGGAGGAAAGAATTTAGCAAGAAACCTCTCAGCCATGTCCTGCCAACTAACGATGCTTCCCGGTTGTAGAGATTGTAGCCAACCTCTAGCCTTGTCCCTCAAAGAGAAGGGAAACAATCTCAGTCTAATGGTGTCTTCAGTAACACCATTGATCTTCACAGTGTCACAAATCTCCAAGAACATAGCCAGGTGAATATTGGGATCATCAAGTGGTGATCCACTGAATTGAGCCTGCTGCACCATGCTAATCAAAGCTGGTTTGAGCTCAAAGTTGTTGGCATTGATTGGCTGGCGCATTATGCTCGAGTAATTTCCATTCACAACTGGCCGTACATAGTCCTTCAAGGTGCGTGGTAGTACCTCACGATCTTCTTCAGCCATAGCTAGTATCTTATTTCTTCTTAGTGATCTAAGAGTTCTCTCAATCTCCGGATCAACAGGAATAATGTCATGAGATCTAATACGGCGCATCCAATGTCAAAAACACACCTGTAGAACAAATTAAAACAAAATTCTAAATTAAAACCAAGATTACTTTGTATCGATATTGACGAAAAGAATAAGAATAAACCAATCCCCGGCAACGGCGCCAAAAACTTGACCGGTGCAAAACTGCAAGTGCACAGTATCGTAGTTTTATAGTAAAGTAATAAGAAGAGTATCGTCCTCAGGGATTGGTATCTTACTCTTGCCAAATACCAAAATTATGCTAATCTCAATTTTATCTAGAGGAATCACTAAGGTTTTTGTAGTAGCAATTAAAACTAGATCAACTCAAGAGAAATAAGCAAAGAAAGTAAAACTGATGTTTGAAGATCAAATTCAATAGGGAAGAAAACTTCTAGGAAATCGATTTCACCATAATTCGTCACTACGCTTTTCTCATCCAGCTAATTTAACTTAAACCTCTTTTGTCTATTAGCAAATCTCTAATTCATCCAAAAGCCTCTTTCGATAGTCAATTGGAAGTGATTCTAGTTTATCAATTCACACAAGAGTATGCAAATTAAATAATCAAGAACGCAATAAGACCAATGATTTAATTACTACACAAGTTCATACAAGTCTTTCGATCTCTATACTTACCTATGCTGAAATATCCAAGATCTACCCTATGATTCCCTCTTTCGATAGCAAATCACAAGATTAATAATCATCTAATCAATGGCCAGTTAATTAGAAGCAATAAATTCAGAATAAATCAGATAAACAAAGAGAGAATTTCATTAAATTAGCATGGACAAACAAGCATAGTTCGGAATTAGGTTACATCGTTTTCCTAGAAATTAGAAAATTTAGCTCATGCTAGAATTGGAATTCAACATAAACGAATTCACCATAATTATTCTGAGAAGATGGGAAGAAGAAAATAAACACTGAAAAATCCTCCTTGCAGCCTCAACTGGTCGTCAAAAGCTCAAGGGAACGATTCAACGCCTTTCTCCCGTCCGTGCTCGTGTATGAATCCAACGTACGTGCAATAAATTGGAATTCTGTCTCCAAAACAAATGATTTGAATCCCTCTAGCTATGTTTTTCTCTCCCAAAGAGTGTTCTCCAGTCCAAAAAACCGCGGCTCTAGAGTGAAGAATGGCCTTTTATATGGTCCCACGGCGGAAAACCTAAAATCTGTCAAAATACGATGTTCGCTCGAGCGAGGTGTCGAGCGCGCGTCGAGCGTTCGACTCTGCCTGATTTCGCTCGAGCAGCCAATGTCTCCGCTCGAGCGATCTTCGTTTTTCAGCAACCTGCTCGAGCTCCCTGTCGAGCGGCAGTCGAGCGTTTGAATCTGCCTGAATTCGCTCGAGCGGCCAAAAGCCTCCGCTCGAGCGAACTTGTAAAATCTGCAATATGAAATTTTGCAATCCATCAGTTGGAAACTAAAACCAAAACAACAAGCTCAAGTCACCAAAACCTAACAATGGAATCCCAAACCAAGTCTTCAAAATTAACAGTTTTATTATAAAAAGAACTAGAAAAGCAAATAACAATTAAACACTTCACAAGAACACTGTTAAATATTAACAATCACACATGACCACAAAGCTATACTCTAGAATGTTGGAAACTAAAACCAAAACAACAAGCTCAAGTCACCGAAACCTAACAATGGAATCCCAAACCAAGTCTTCAAAATTAACAGTTTTATTATAAAAAGAACTGGAAAAGCAAATAACAATTAAACACTTCACAAGAACACTATTAAATATTAACAATCACACATGACCACAAAGCTATACTCTAGCATGTTGGAAACTAAAACCAAAACAACAAGCTCAAGTCACCGAAACCTAACAATGGAATCCCAAACCAAGTCTTCAAAATTAACAGTTTTATTATAAAAAGAACTAGAAAAGCAAATAACAATTAAACACTTCACAAGAACACTGTTAAATATTAACAATCACACATGACCACAAAGCTATACTCTAGCATGTTGGAAACTAAAACCAAAACAACAAGCTCAAGTCACCGAAACCTAACAATGGAATCCCAAACCAAGTCTTCAAAATTAACAGTTTTATTATAAAAAGAACTAGAAAAGCAAATAACAATTAAACACTTCACAAGAACACTATTAAATATTAACAATCACACATGACCACAAAGCTATACTCTAGAATGTTGGAAACTAAAACCAAAACAACAAGCTCAAGTCACCGAAACCTAACAATGGAATCCCAAACCAAGTCTTCAAAATTAACAGTTTTATTATAAAAAGAACTAGAAAAGCAAATAACAATTAAACACTTCACAAGAACACTGTTAAATATTAACAATCACACATGACCACAAAGCTATACTCTAGAATGTTGGAAACTAAAACCAAAACAACAAGCTCAAGTCACCGAAACCTAACAATGGAATCCCAAACCAAGTCTTCAAAATTAACAGTTTTATTATAAAAAGAACTGGAAAAGCAAATAACAATAAACACTTCACAAGAACACTGTTAAATATTAACAATCACACATGACCACAAAGCTATACTCTAGAATGTTGGAAACTAAAACCAAAACAACAAACTCAAGTCACCGAAACCTAACCTGCTTCAAGACAGAGCGATGTTAGGGTTTCTGTCAGTGTTATGGTTAGGGTTTTTGTCGGTGTTAGGGTTAGGGATTCTGTCGGTGTTAGGGTTAGGGTTTCTGTTGGGGCTTATTTCAGATATGGTGGAGTGGAGACCAAAAATCGACTCTGTGGTTCGTGGGCTCTTCGGCACGAAGCCGAAGACCAACGCCTACGGGGGCTGCTCTGTGAGTTAGAGATCAAATATCTGCTGAAGAAGATGAAAGGGGTACATATTTGTGGGTCTACCGGGAAGAAGATACACAAGAAAGCGCCGGCGACGATGGAAGGAAGGACGAAGACAACTGATAGGGTGGAAGACAACACGGGGAGGACGATGGGAAGAGGGAAGGGGAAGGGGGAGGGAGGGGAAGGGTCTCGGACCTTCGAGAGGGAATCTGAAAAACCAAGGAAGGGGGGAGGGAGGGGAAGGGGGGGAAGGGTCTCGAACAATCGAGAGGGGAAATGAAAAACCAAGGAAGGGGGGAGGGAGGGAAATTGAGAACGAATACTAATCGATACGACACCGTTTTGTGCCACGTAGGACAACGATGATGCCGGTTCCCCAAAACCGGTTGCAACTAGACTTTTTCAAATGAGAATGTGTAAGCAAGTTACGTTCCGCTTTTATTCGTTAGAAACAGTTCGGGAAAGGTAATTACCTGATACCGAAAATGGACCATATCTCGTGCACAATGCCCTGTATATTCCCTTACTGATGTAGTTATATTCCCTTCATAGGTCCACACATCGCCTTCAAATTCAAAGCCAAACGATTATGACTTCTTTCATGTTTTAGCATTATTTTTATTTTGTCTTCATAATTCTTGATATTTATTTTCTTTTGTTTTATGATGTCTATAGGTGAAACAAAATTGTCATTTTCTGTTGTCCGGTCAATATGTCTATTAAGATTACCACTCCACTCTATTGGAGAGCATGGAAATTCAACTGCTATGTATGTTTGTGTCCCTAAATTTGCTCTATACTCATGCACCAGAGTGATTTGTCTCCTATTAGGATTTTTTCCAGAAAAAATGTTTGAAATTTTCTACGATACTAATTAATAGCTTTTGGCAGATGGATTATGGTCTTTTGGTACATTACATTTGTTAGGCCATATATTTAACCTTATCTCCAACAAAGACTATCATCTGTTGCATAGGATAAAAGTCTTTCCATTAAATAAATTAAAAAAAAAAAAAAAACTAGGTCGAGTCGGAGTACTCGATTATTCTGAAAGGATTTTCTTATCAGCTAATGGGCTAAATAGAATATCACAGAATTGGGTTGGGCCAGAACATGAGTTGTCGGATTGGGTTAACAGTTCTAGCTGTTGTGATATCTTTGTGTTAGAGAAAAACGAGAGGAAAATAGATAAATTATCAGGTATTCTTACAAGGACAAGATTTTCTTTCAACGTGGATTCAAGAAGTTTGTTCCAATTCATTTAAAAAATTTACATGTGTCCTTTTAAGCATGTGACAAGCACACGTTTTTTTTCTAAGATAGAACACATGCCAATTTTTTAACTTTTTTTTTTTTTTTTGAAAAAGATGTAAATTTCATTCAAAAAATTATACATCAGTACAACCAAGCACCACTGCTTGATACATCACACAAACTCTACAACATTTCCCTAGACACAATGGTCTTAATACAACTTGGAACTTCTTCAATGTTATAGATGTCTTCTGAGCACTCCAATCCAGCCTTTGCAAGTTGATGTGCCGCACCATTAGCTGTCTTATACGCGTGTGAGACAGTCCAGGTTGAAGTTGAGTCCAGAATCCTCCTTGAGTCATCAATTAGACAACCTCCCAAGCTCCAGTTAGGAGTGTGACATTGGAGCATCTCAACCACCTGCTTCGAGTCCCCTTCTAGGCAGACTTGCCTCAGCCCCATCTCCTGACAAAATATCACAGCCAGCAGTAGACCATAGGCCTTTGCATCAAATGGTTCCCCCCTAACCTGCCTTGATGCTTGAAGGGTACCAATGACCAGGCCCTGGTGATCCCTGATAATGACTCCTATGCCAACCCTTCCCTCTCCCCTTCTAACTGTTGCATCCCAATTAGCCTTAAACTGACCTAGGGAAGGTTTGCTCCATCTATGAACCACTGTCTTGACCTGGTTGAGAGTTGATTTGGTGTTTGTGGTTGAGGCTTTGTAGTCCAGTAGATCAGTCCTGGCCTGCTGAGCTAGGATCGAGGGGTGCCTGAATCCTTTTCCCTGCAGGAACTCATTTCTTCTGGTCCAGATCCCTCTGAGTGTGACTGCTACCTCTTCCAATTCTGCAGTATTTAATCTTGCCACTAGCTCAACCCATATGTCAAACATTAAATCACTATGAACAACCATCTTTTGCACCTTCCTGCAGCCTTGACTCCACACATCTCTTGCTTTAGCACAGCCCCACAAAACATGGCCTGAGGTTTCAGAACCCTGCATACACACTGGACACTTGCTTTCTGATATTATTTTCCTCCTCCTCAAGTTGGCTAGGGTAGGTAAAGCCTCACTGCAGGCCCTCCAAATAAACATCTTGACTGCAGGGGCTAGCCTTAATTTCCATAATGCTTTCCAAACTCCTTGGTCATTAGTTCTATTCGAGTTTTCCCCTTCCATTTCACTAATCATGTCTCTGTGGAGATGGTACCCACTCTTGACTGTGTACAGGCCATTGCTTGTTAACCTCCATACTCTCACATCCTTTCTGCCACTAACACTGATAGGAATGGACTTGATTGCTTCCACTTCTTCTTCTGAGAACAATTGTTGGAGTAGGGGTTCTCTCCATCTTAGTTGATGAGGCTCAAGCAGATCACTTATTGTCTGATAGTTGCAGTTTGGTACCTGAGTGGATTTGACTTGGAACTCGGGAAGGGAAGGGATCCAACAATCTGACCAGATGTTGATGCTATGTCCATTGCCTACTCTCTATAGTAGGCCCTTCCTTAGTAAGCTTAGCCCTGCATGGATGCCTCTCCAAGCAAAGGATGGACTCCTGCCCAATGTTGACCCCATTAGATCTGTTTGTCTGAAGTACTTCTGTTTGAGAATCATTGAGACCAGTGAGGAAGGGTTTTGTAAGATTCTCCATCCCTGTTTTGACAGCATAGCTAAGTTAAAGCTTCTGAAGTCCCTGAAGCCAAGCCCACCCGACTCCTTTGAGTAGCTGATTTGCTTCCAGTTCACCCATTGGATCTTTGTTGTGTCTTCATTATACCCCCACCAGAATTTTCTGAGTAGCTGGTTTAGCTTTTTGATGATAGAGACTGGTAGGAGGAAAATTCCCATCGAATATGTTGGGATTGCTTGCAATACAGCCTTGAGAAGGGTTTCCTTTCCTGCAACTGATAGGTACTTTGTCTTCCAGCTTGCTATTCGAGCCCAAGTCTTGTCAATGAGTGAGTGGAATGTAGCCACCTTGGTTCTTCCAACTATGGCAGGCAAGCCTAGATATTTTTCAAAAGAGCCCTTGGACTTAACCCCTGCCATCATGAGGATCTGATGTTGTGCCTCCTTCCTTGTGTTCTTGCTGAAAAAAATGGAGGATTTTTCTTTGTTTAACATCTGACCTGAGGCCTTCTCATAGAGGACCAGTATGCTTAGAATCTTATATAATTCCTTGTTGTTGGCTTGGCAGAACAGTAGACTGTCATCTGCAAAGAAAAGGTGGTTTACTGTGATTGGGCCTCTACCCAAGGGGATACTTGTGATATCCTTACACAATCCTGCTCTGTTCAATAAGGCTGTCAGAGCTTCAGCACAAATTATGAAAATGTAAGGAGATAAGGGGTCTCCTTGTCGAATACCCCTCGTGGGCATAAATTGTTGTTGGGGCTCACCATTAACTATGATAGAGTAGGACACTGATTTGATGCAGTTCTGAACCAAGTTGATCCAGTGTTGAGGGAAACCCATCTTACCCATTACAGCTGTGACAAAATCCCATTCTACCCTATCATATGCCTTGCTCATGTCCAATTTGAGTGCCATGAACCCTCTCCTCCCTTTCACCCTTGATGTCATTGAGTGCAGCACTTCATATGCAATCAGAGTGTTATCTGAAATCAGTCTCCCAGGTACAAAGGCACTCTGGTTCAAGGAGATTATATTGGGCAATATACTTTTCAGTCGGTTTGCTAAGGTTTTTGATACAACCTTGTAGAGGACATTGCAAAGACTGATTGGTCTATACTCAGCCACTATCTCAGGTTTTCTGACCTTAGGGATCAGAGTTATATACGTATCATTAACCTCTTGTAAAGAGGCCTCTTGGTTTAGAGCTTTGAGGGCAAAATCACACACTCCTTTTCCCACTACTTGCCAATGCTGTTGATAGAACTGGGCTGGGAACCCATCAGGACCAGGTGATCCCAATGGGTTCATTTGAAATACTGCATTGGTGACCTCCTCGGGGGTAAATGGTTCCATGAGCCTGCTTTCCATTTCTTCATTTACTTTGGGCTCTAGTGCAAGTAAGCATTCCTCTATGTTAGAAGGTGAAGAGGTAGTGAAGAGAGAGGAGAAAAAACCTGTGAAGACACCTCCTATGGCCTGCTGTTCAGTGATCTCTTGACCCAAATGGTCTTTGATGGCCTTTATTGTATTTGTTTTCCTTCTTTGGTTTGCCTGCATATGGAAAAACTGGGTATTTCTGTCTCCACACTTGAGCCAATGTTGTTTTGCCCTCTGGCGCCATACCATATCTCTTTCTGCAAGTGAGAGCTCGACCTCCCCTTGTAATTGTTTCATTTCTTCCACATGTTGTCCAGTTCCACTATTTTGAAGGTGACTAATCCTGTTCATTTTCTGTGCTATGTCTCTTTGATCATTATCTTTGGTTTTTTTCCTCCAATACACCAATTCCCTTTGGCATACTCTTAGCTTATTTCTCATTGAGCTAGCTCCATTACTCCCATTCTGACCTTTTCCCCATGCTTCTTTTACGATTCCCTGGCATTCATCTCTTAAGTCCCAAGAGGCCTCATATCTGAATATCAAGCCCCTCTTGTTTCTTGAGCAGTTCAGAAACTGTTTGTTAATGTGTAATGGTGAGTGGTCAGAGCTAACAGCAGGAAGTATTGTGCACGATGCCAAATTATGCAAGTTACTCCATTCCTTGTTTGCAAAAGCTCTATCTATTCTCTCCTTTATGAAGTCACCCCCAAGCCTGTTATTGGCCCATGTATACTTCTGCCCCTGAGACTGTAAATCACTTAGACCACACCTTTCAACCACCTGTCTAAATTCCTCTATCTGTTTGTATGGCCTGCTTGCCCCCCCAAGTTTCTCCTTCTGGTAGAGAATTTCATTGAAATCCCCTGCACACAGCCATGCCATAGGGGTGGTGGGTTTAAGCATATGGAGTAATTCCCAGCTACTACTCCTCTTAACTACTTCTGGGTGGCCATAAAAGCCTGTGAATTGCCAGGCAGGGCCATTTTCCTCCTCCAGCACTATAGCACTAATGTGCCACCGTGAGTAGCTAATGATTTCTACATTCCAATCTGTTTTCCATAACAAAGCTATTCCTCCCTTGAGACCCACACTATCTACTGCCAGACAGTTATCAAATCTTAGTTTCCTCCTGATCATGTCCATTCTTCTACTGTTGCATTTAGTCTCCACTAGGAAAACTAAATATGGGATCTTATCCTTAGCTAATTGCCTAAGAACTCTAACTGTCTGAGGGTTCCCAAGCCCTCGACAGTTCCACACTAATATGATCATTGTTCTTGGCAGGGCTGGGATCCAGCCTCTGCCATTGGGATATGGTTTTCATTGGTTTCTCCAATTTTCTTGGTTCTTTTGGGGTTGTGTTCATTAAAAATCCTATGCTTCTTCCTTTCTCTATCTTCCTTTCTTGCATTTCTCAGGTTATAGTTTGTTAGATCAGCAAGAGTCTCACCTGAGTTTCCTTCTGTTTGGATGTTTTCCCCTCGGGCTTTCCTTTTCCACTTCCCAGCTTTTATCCTCTTGTCAGTTGCCTTAGGCTCGTTGCTGTCTACCCTTCCTGGTAGAGTATCACTCAAGTTGGTTCTGACTTGGACCTTAGTGCTGCAGTCTCCATGCGTTGTGTCAGGTACCATAGTCGATTTTTTTGGATCTAGTTCCATTCTAGTGTGATATCCCACCATCTCTTTAGACTCAAGTCTAGCTATAGAGATATGGACCTCATGCAGTTCTAGGGGCTGTTCCGGTATTTTGCTTTGACTTTCTTCTAATCCTTTTTGTAAGTTCACGCTGTCTTGGGGGTCTATGGTTTCCTTTCTCAAGCCACCTGTTGTCAACCCATACCCTTCTGTCAACCCATTCCCATCAAGGTCGGTGTGTCCCTTCTTAGTTTATCGACTGTAGCCTCCTTCTGTTCACCTGTAGGGTCCTGTTGTTCTACCTGCTCCTTCAGGCCGTGTTCTCCACCTTCACCTCTCCATCTTCCTCCCTGCCGATCCCCCTGAAACTGCTTTTGGGAGTCTGAACCACCATATTTGTGGTTGTCAAAGATATTTGTGTTCTTGGGATGAGCTCTGAGCCAGGCTCCATATTGCTGCACTGTTTGTTCTTCACCTTGATGCTCAAACTGTGGTCTCGAGCAGCTCTTTCCTCTGTGATACAGCACACCACAGTGAAAGCAAAAATTCTGGAGTCTTTCATACTTGAAAGAGATCCAGTGTTTCTGCTTATCGAACATTAATCACTTTCCTCTCAGTAGTGGTTTATGAAGATTCACTGCCACCCTAACACGCATACACCTTCCCCATGCTAGTCCTTCCGAGTCTGATTCCGCTCTGATTACATGACCCACTGATGATGCAAATTGGGTCCCGAAATCTTCAGTCATTGCTGCAAGTGGCAAGTTGTGTAGTTGCACCCAGAATGGTTCAAAATCAAAACGTAGAGCATTAATCGAGACAGATTCGTCAACCTCCAGTATGGTCAGTAGGCTTCGGTCATAGAACCATGGCCTCCCACTCAAAACCTTTTCTTTATCTATTATGCATTGAAACTCAATCAAAAAGCATTGGTCACCCAACTCCTTGAACCTTACCCATCCTTTTAGCCTCCAGATTTGGGACATAGTTACTCTGAATCCTTCACTATTGACTAACTTTTCAATTAGAGCTCTTCCAATGATGCTATGCTTTCCACGCCTGCCTCCCTCCAGATCTTCCTCTGGTTTAACATGAAAGAAAGAACTTTCCTCTTTTGAGAGCTGTAGCCTCTCCCATTTGTTGGCAAGTTCATCGACCTTCATTCTGGTTATCTCCACGTTGTAACTGACTCACACAAGATGAGACTCAAGCTTTGGCCCAAGGCAGAAGCACTGGAACCTCACTTTAACTCCCGAGAGTAGAGAAGGCACTCAAGGAACCTCTTAGCGATCAAGGGACATGTCTTTTCAACCAATTTTTTAACTTGGACTTTTAAAAAAGCATGTGCTTATCACATGCTTAATAGGTACTTGTCTTTCTTTAAAGACCAAAATGTAAGTTTATATAAAATAAATAATCAACATAATATCTTAAAATAATTCTAGTATCATGACTATCATGATTATCACAATATCAAAAACATTTATAAAAGACATACTGAAATTCATAGTTATGACTTTTCTCTAGACTTGATCTAAAAATACTTTGTGTATATTTGGAATTGCGATAAGAAATATAGCTTATAACTTTAGGACTTATAACTTATAACTTAAATAATAAGTTCTACTATTAAAAAGTTATTCACTGTTTGGTAACCATATTTTTAAAGTACTTTCAAACATGTTACGTTTGTTTGGAAACAAATTAAAAAAGTACTTTTTGAGGTAGAAATGATGATTATTTGAATTTTTAAAGATTATGATCATATCCTTGAAAGTTTGAAAGCTATAATTATCTTAAAGTTGTATGTATATTTTCGTTTATTGACAGTCTTTCTAAAATTTAAATTACGTTCAACATTATTCTAGTATCTTAAAATAAATAATCAACATAATATCTTAAAATAATTCTAGTATCTTGACTATCATGATTATCACAATATCAAAATTTTTATAAAAGACATACTGAAATTCATAGTTATGACTTTTCTCTAGACTTGCTTTTCTCTAGACTTGATCTAAAAATGCTTAGTGCATATTTCATATTGCGAACAAGTTATAACTTTAGGATTTATAATTTATAACTTAATTAATAATTAAGTTCTACTATTAAAAAGTTATTCATTGTTTGGTAACTATATATTTAAAGTACTTTTAAATATGTTACGTTTATTTGGAAACAAATTAAAAAAGTACTTTCAGAGATAGAAATGACGATTATTTAAATTTTTAAAGATTATGATTATATCATTGAAAGTTTAAAAGCTATAATTATCTTAAAGTTGTATGTATATTTTCATTTATTGACAGTCTTTCTAAAATTCGAATTAAGTTCAACATTATTTGAAAAAACACGTTTGAGAAAAAGTATCAAAATGATATTTTTCCTCAAACGTACTTTTTAACTTATTTGAGATCAAAAGTGCTTTAATATGTAACATCCAAATGACCTAATTTTTTCATTAAAGAGTTTTTAAGAATATTTAAGTACTTTTTAAGACTCCTAATGCAATTTCAAACAGGCCCTTAGAAAAAAGAAAAAAAAAATGATCTAAAAATAATATAAATACCAAAAATGACTTCTCTACACAGATTGATAGAGCTCTATGCATATTCTTATAGGGTAAAGAGAGATAATTGGCTTCCATCTACAACTACAACTCCACTTTCTATCAAAGTAGGAGTTTTAATAAAAAAAAACCAATTATCTTGTCTAAAAGTTGTTCTAACATAATTAGGATAGATAACCATTTAAGTCACGTGGGACATTAAATTCTAACATTCTACCACTTGATCTATATGAAAAGTGATAGGTTCAAAAATATTAACATTATGGGTAGAAGTGTAGCTAGTCCAATTCGGTCTAGTTTTAGATATATTTTAGAACTGAATTGATATAAATTGGTTTTGAAAATTTAAAAACCGATACGGCCTGATTTATCATTGAAATCTGAATATTTGGTTTTTCCAGTTTCAGTCTGGTCCAATTTTATTTAGACGATTTTTTGGTTTTTTTTTTTTTCCCATCCCTTACTAGAGTCTATTTCATGTATGATAGTAATAATATGATGTTTACATATACTAAATTATTAGTTTATTTATATTATAGTGTATATATATATATATCTTATTTTATAATAATTACTAGAATAGTATTGAATTCAATTATAGTCTATATAACTTCTAGAATTTTTATATAAGTATATATAATCAAATGTGTAAAAATATATTTATAAAAAAGAATTATAATTTATTATACCAAAAATGTATTTATCCATGATATATATATTAATATATATTAAAAGTAAGTTTATATTAATAACTTAATATTACTATTCATATTTAAGGATAATATATATTATAATACAAAAACTATATATAACAAATTTTTTTATATATTATAAAAAAATAAAAAATATATTTCAATTCTGTTTAGTCTAAATTGGTTTTCAAAACATGAAAATCGAGATTGAACCAAGTTAGATCTAGTTTCAGTTTTTAATAATCGAAACCAATCTAAACCAATTATGAACTGGTTGGTTCAACCGACTTTTTGATTTTTTTTACCTTTAATGATTGGCACAAAAGCCTAATCCACTCCATTTTAAGTTGGTCATTACAAATACCATAGCCAAACGAACCACTAAAGTGAGTCATGGCGATTCTATGTTAATGAGACGATATAGTCCCTTCCATGTACCTCAACACAAACAATTCATTTAATCATGATTCATAAATAAGATTAATTTACTTCAAGCGTAGCGGAATTCCCACAAGCCCACGTCAAACTGTTGTGATTGCACCTCTATATCACTTAAGAGGCTTCAAAATCAAAAATTTAAGATGGTTGTACAAGAAATTGTAGAGAGCAGGGAGAGGCCTTTGTTTGTATATTTATTCCATTTTTCCACATCCAAAGCTAACATAATGGGATGATTAATTAACTTCCCTATAAGTTAATTAACTGACAATGTTGGAGAGTTAATTATTTACTTGTGGTGGGTAGTAAATTAACTGCTTGTAACTTTTCCGCTCATGTGAATACTACATGGGTCACGAGGTGCCCATTTACTAACATTTATGCAATCACATATGTACAAACAAAATAGAAAACAAGAAAGTTCATAAACTTATTTAATGAGATTTCAAAATGTCTTATGGTATAAATAAACATCATGCAAATCCATAACATGATAGGCATTAAGGGTTAGAATAAAGAATAAAAGCCCATTCTCCTAATATGTTCGTTAAATGTTTTTTGTGGCAACTATTTAGTTAATAGACTTGAAATTATGATCTCTATATTAATATGCTCTATAAACACTAATTGTTTCTTAACTTTATTCTCAATGGAAAAACAGTTTATCTTTATATGTTTAGTACCATTAGAATATTTGTCGTTATTTGTAAAAAAATGAAGTTGCAGAATTATCATAATAAATTCTCAGCAACTTGGTACTAATGTTGATAACTCCAAACCCTGCGATAAAGTTTCATAATTATAAATCATGGATTGTATCCTCAAAGCATGCCAAACTCTGCTTCCACAGTAGATGGTCTATTTTACATTTTTCCATGAAATTGCTCTGCCAACTAATAGAAACATATAACCAAAAGTTAATTATCTTCTATCAACATATCCAACAATAAATATGGAAATAAATATTACTGATCAATCACTCCATGATGAGGTTATCACCAATAAATATTAAATAAATGAAATTTTAAAGGTATTCGTACGATACATCACTTTTTTTCCATTGTCAAGGCTCCGATATTATTCTTCTCCAAATCTATGTATATGGCATCATTATCACTAGCTCTTATGTTTCATCCATCCACACTTTTCTATCTCACATATCACAAGTATTTCACATCAAGGATTTGGGAGCTTTGCATTATTTTATGGGTATTCAAGTAACTTGTGATGGTAATGCTCTTACTCTAAGTTAGACACATTATTTGCTGTACTTGCTTCAGAAGTTTGGACTTGATGAAGTCAAGCTTGTTTTCACTCTTCTGGCTTTCGACGTCCAACCATCTACCACTGATGGTGTTCCTCTCATGGATCCAACACTATATCAACAAATGGTTGGCTTTCTCCAACATCTCACGCTCTACGCCTGATATTGTCTATGTTGTGCATTTTGTTTGTTAATTCATGCAGACCCCATTGTAAATCTCATCTTGTTATTGTTAAAGGGATCTTTCATTATCTAAAGGGCATACTCAATATTGGTCTTGACTTTACCAAAAGTCAAATATATGCTCTTACTGGATTATGTGATGTGGATTGGGCAAATTCTCTAGATGACCACCGTTCAACCACTAGTTTTGCAATCTTTATGGGTAATAATCTATTGACACAGGTTACGAAGAAGCAAGCTACGATCTCTTAATCAATGATTGAGGTCGAATATCAATAATTTTGGCTATCTGTTGCCTTCCCCTACACTACATTGACAATAAAGTGCTCTCAGCATTGTTAAAACCCTAGTGTTCCACCATTGCATTGAGCACATTAAAGTATATGTTCATTTTGTATGCGAACAAGTCCCTAGTGATGCTATCATTCTCGCTCATGTCTCTGGACAAGATTAGGTGATTAACATTTTTACAAAATTTTTGTCCAACCCTAAGTTCATGCCAAACCAAGGCAAGCTCTGTGTCAGACCAATCCCACCTTGAGCTTGAGGGGAGTGAAGAAACACATCTCTATGATTTGTTGCTAATATCTCTACCCATGAATAAATATTAGGATCTCTCTTCCTTATTCTAGCAGTGTATTATTCTAACGTTTAATGAAAATATATCTATTAGTCTTGATAGATACCAATTGTATATTTCTATTTTTACTTCCTCTACAGCTAGTAGGACAACTATAATACTTGTTTTTCTCTTTTTTAAACACTATAAAAGTAAAATAGTAGCCATGCATGAGGCAGGCTATTCCCTTTACAACATGGAAACTTCTCTGATGTTAAAGAGAATCTTTATTTTCTCTATTGATTGTGTGGAAGTTCACTACTGTTTATTGGTGCAGATTGTATGACATGCTTCAGTAGCTCAACAAATATGACTAGCTACATTTGGTGCATGCGCGCGCATATACACACATATTAGTTCGAATCCTTTTTTAATGAATCTCAATAACCATTTAAAAGGTTAAATGTTGATGCTCTTAGTAACTTTAGCAAAAATATTTGCAACAAGTGCAACATACCTTATGTACAAAGGAGTATGGACGATAGCATGTAGTGGATGATTAGCACCTTCAAGGGAAAAAGTTTATAAGCTTGAAAACAAACGAATCACAAGATACATGGTGATGCTTGGCATTGATTGTTTGTGGGCTAATGGTATAGTTATTGGCTCAAGACGTGCTACAATGGTTGTTTCATATATGTTGAAATTTAGTGTGATGGCTGCTTTTCCCTTGTGATTTTGGCTCTATTTCTGACGCTGGATAGAATAGCGATTATCCTGCAGGCTAGTTCCAATAGATGATTCACAAGAGAAAAATCGCCCAAAACCAGAGAGAAAAGTCTCTAGGGTTTAACTGAATATTATAAAATCAAGTAATCTTCAAAATCAGTCCACAAGTCGGATTGTTATAGCCAAAAATCGTGTTTATCTGAATTTTGTCAGAAATAGCAAAATCTCAAAAATCACTCTAAATTGAAATTCAAAATAAAATAAGCAATCTGTAAAAAATGGGCATGAATCGGATTTAAAATGACTTCCTAACTGACAAGCGAAATATTACCATAAATAGTAAAAAATAACTAAAACTAGTGATTCGGAGGGAAAAATAGCAGAATTTGAGATCGAAAAAAAGGCACATGGAGTCCTGCTCAATGTGAACAGCGTGCGTGCCGAAAAGAGCTTTCCGAATTGGGGTCTTATGTGCGATTTCGACACCCGTAGCCAAAGTTATGGCCAAAAGACTGAAACGCACTCAAAACGGCCCTAATAACGAACATATTACAGTCAATTCCCACCTTTGCGCTGATCTGCCAACTCATGGTATCTCAGCTCCATCAAGGTGCAATCTGACAGCTCAACATCATCTGTCTTGGATTTCCCTGCATCAATTTCTATGTGCTAGGTAGAAGTTTATTGGATGGACATTAGGTTTTTTATTTATGCTGTGTTGCCAAGTAGATGTATATGAAATTGCTAGTTTCTATGTTAAAGTCAGATTTGTGCACTTACAGAAATTGAGTATGTTGGTTTTAAAATACTAGTTATTGGATGTAATTTTATTGAAAGAGTTGTACATTAAGGATTTGGATCCTCTAATTTCAGTTTTCAAGTGAAATGAAGAGTATTTCATTTAATATAAAATAATAACTATTTTGATCATTTCACATTATGTTGAAGAATAAAATAGAAAAAATATCTCAAGTTTTATACTAAATGAATATTATTAATTTAACTTGAAATGAAGAGGGTTCTCATATATTATGGAGCAAATTCTTGAATTATATAATAATGTATGGGTTTGTTGTGTATAAAGACAAGTCCCTTCCCTCCACCCAAAAAAGGTTGTAGCGTGTTATTCTGGCATTAATAGACATCGTTACTAAATTCTACTTTTAGTATGTGTGTATTGTGATTTCTAAGATTTTCCTGTGGTTTATCCTTTAGGTGTTTGCATTTAACAAGATAGTGATTGATAGGGACCCAAATGATATATACGATTGGCTAAGTTAAATGAAAATATTCAATCCAATTCATACAACATTAAAAACAAATCCTATTAGGTTTGTAATTTCTAGGAGAAAGTAACATAATTAAACAAAATAATTTTTGGATAATATATTCATTTATATCATTTGGTTATAAAATACAAGTGGAGATAATAATAATGATTAATGAAAGAGAGATTTTAATGTTGATTTATTTTGGATGGGATGTACACATTTGATATGAAACCCTATTAAGATTGGTATGAGATTTATAATTTTTTGTATGAAAAAATTCAAAATTGAATTGGAAATCAACAATTTTATATATCATAATACGTTTACAAGGCATTAAGTTATTTTACCAATTGAGTATCCTTGTTATGGAAATGGAGTTTAATTATTGTACCAATTAAACGTTATATTAAATGTTGTATCAAATATTACTTGTTATGTGTCTTTTTCTCTATATTTAATACAATATTAAATATGGAAATTATGAAAATATGGCCTGCTGAGGAGAAACTAAGAGAGATTATACTCACCTACAAACCCTTTAAATACCCCCTTTAGAGCAGTTGAGTATGTAATAAAAAGAAACCTTAGCTTCTCTCTCTAAAGGGTGTATGAAATTCTTCAATATGCATAATTCTAGCTCCTCTCATACTTATAATTACTTCCTTCTTTAGTACTTTCTTGTCTACTTTATACTCATAAGAGGTTTTCTTTACCTATATTTTATGGCAAAATGGAGTTGTACATTGATAGAGGAAATCCAAACTAATGTATCAAGGAAAAGAAACGAAAGTTCCAAAATATTTTGTTCAAATTACTTGCATATCAGTATCATATCGAGTTAATGAGTTACCAGAATGTAATGTTGCACCTGACAAAGAAAGTAAGTAGTCTACCTCCATCCTTATCTTATTCTCTGATCTATACACATGAATTTGCACTCATTTGATTTAGATTATTCCCTACAACATTTATAATAGTTGGAACAAGATGATATAGAATTATTTCAATTTCATAAGATTGTTTCTATTATCTATGTAGTTTGCATTATATGCATATAATTTAGCTAGGTCGATAATTGATTTTGCAATCTTTTCTCAAATAGCCTCGCAACATCATCTTGAATTCTTCAATTCGTAGAAGAGATAGATAATGTTTCATGCAACCATGTATTGCAGGATAGAGGTTTGACAAGCTTTTTAGCAAGCTAAGTCCAATTATCGGGTCTAAGCAAGTCAAGGTCCTTATCTTTCTTAACCATAGTCTTGCCATCAGGAACATTTAAAGGCTAGCACTTTCCAATAAGGTGTAGCAACGGCAGTCTGCCCTCCTCTATGGGGCAACTATGGATTTAGCCCACAGGAAAAAATGATGGGTTTTGTGACCTATGAACTAAACAACCATATGAATTGACTTGTAGCTACTTCTGCACCTAGAATATTAATCTTGGAACACAAAATAGAACTCATCTCAAGTGCAAGCATAGGCACAACAATTTCCTTAGAGCATTCAAGGAGGAAGAACATTGTAACTGCTTTGTTCATATTGTCAATAGAGATAAGTGCATAATATTTATTATTGTGTTGAGAGATGAAGGCGATGCTTCATGTGTTATATATGAATTCATTTGTATTACAAACATCTACATAAGAAATGTGATTGTTATTCTAGCTACTAATTTTTGTTTACAAGTAACATACACTATTAAAAAGTACTGAAGGACAAAATGTGTAACCATGCATGCATAATATACCAAAAAGAAACACCTATTAAAAAAAAGAGGAATATGTACAAGGTCTCTCATTCAAAGTTTTGAAATCCGTTCCGGAGACCATTCCGGTTGAGCCACTGGAACGGAATATTTCGGTACCGGTACGTTTCGGTGTACCGTTTCGGGATTAATTATATATTATATATAAATATTTATATGTATATATAAACTAACAATTAATAAAATAAATACATATATGTAAGTGTGTGATATGTATATGTGTATACATATAGAAGAATTAAAGATTTATAAAATGAATATATATTGAAAAAATTCACAAACTTGAGTTAAGACACAAAAATAAAGGAAAAAAATTATTAAAAGTAACAATACTTCTAATGCACGGAAAGGGGTATTTGAATTCTTAATGTACAATTTTATTCATTATTTTTTAACTTATTTAAAAGTTTTTTTTTTTTTTTTTTTTTTTTCCGGACCGGAATTACTATTCCTGCCGGAATACCGGAATTCCGGCCGGAATTGACCGGAACGGCCGGAATTTGACCGGAATGGCCGGAATTTGACCCGGAACGGAACAGATACCTATCCCATTCCGGTCACTATTCCGGCACGAAAAATTCCGGCCATTCCGGCCGGAACGGAACGAATTTTAAAACTTTGCTCTCATTGGCTGATTGAACTAAACAGATTGTTAAAACTTACCAAGACTCTCAAGTGTGCTTCTCTCATTGTGTAGAAGCTTTAAAATCACCGGTAATCCCAATGAAAGTTTAGGAACTTTATGGTAAGATAGCTTCCTCTCCTACATTGTGTAAACTTTGAGATAGATGATCATTCTCTCAAAGCAGGTCAAAAAGGCTGTAATAGTATATTGAGATCACTCGTTGTTATTTCATTTGGGAATTGGGACAACATTTATGCTGAAAGACTTGCTTTATTTTATTGTATTTTTTAGTATCTTCTTATGAATTTATTTGTAGTTACTGTTGAAATACTTTAGTAATGAATTTTTTTAACAATTTATCTTCACCACCATGGAGTTTATACTCCGAGAAGAATCAGTGATGCATATTTTAATCAAGCATGTTTATCATTTTTGTAACTAACTGTTTGGCTAAACAAGGAGTTGTCGGTGTTTATGAGACTTATTTTCTATTTGCTTATCATACACAGTTGACTTTGTGTGAATTTTGAATGAATCCACTGTCCACATTTCAGAAATAATTTATAAGTTTGTTTATAAATATTTCTTATCTATTTTTGAATAATGTTATTTCTTTTTTGCGCAAGTTGTTTGGTGACTTTTTTTTTTTTTTGTATTAATAGGATATTATACTCGAATGTTAAATGTAACAACGTAGGTCTTGCTTTTCTTTGCATGAAAAACCATTTCTAACTCAATTTTCTTCATTTTGTTTTTCTCTTAGATTATTTGGTTAATATACATTAACCACTTTTACAGTCAATCTTCTCAACAATAGTACTTATAAAATCCACAATATATGCATATATCTGTGTGAGTGTATTCCTTATTAGGACAAGGGAAAGATTTTTAGTAAAAATTTGAACATCAATGTATTCACATAATGAATTGGAAAAAGTAATATTAAATATAAAAATTATGAAAATATTAATATTTATTGTTGGAAGTGCTAATAGTAGAAAATTTCACTATTAACACATCCAGCTGTCAACACAGTCAACAGGTCATTATAAGTTCTCTTTATAATGAATATCTCATTTCTGTGTAAAGTCTTTAGCCACGAGTTTGGCTTTAGGTTGTTAAGGTTTATTTTTTATTTTTTTATTTTTTATTTTTTACAGGAAGTCACATGTTATAGTGACCCACTCCTATCTTTATTAAATAAACCTTATTTGTGGCGGAGGAATACCATAATAACAAAAAATCAGTCTCAAAGAAAACTTTTCTAAGACAAGCCTATGGATCAAACATGAAAACAAGAACCAAAGGAAAATAAAAACCAGACCTAAAATTGTAAAGATGAAAGGCCTAAAACATCCAAACGGAGCAATCATCTAAAAAAAGGATGCAAATTACAGTTATTAGAGTGCGCCAATTCATCGCCTGAAGCCCCCACCTTGGCTAACCAATCTACCACGCTATTACCCTCATGAAAAACATGCTAAAAATGACATTGAATGGAATGGGACAATCCCACAATTTCCTTCCAAAAGTCATCTAGATACCACACACCAAATCTTCCTCTCAGCCACCAAGAAATAATCACCTTCGAATCCATTTTAACTATCACATTAGTGATATTTAAGGCTTTGCAAATTCTCAAACCTTGAAGAAGCGCCATGAGTTCCGCTTTGTTATTTGGGCCAAATCCAATATGTGAGGCAAAAGTATGAACATGTCGTCCTGACTCGTTACGAATAACCCCGCCAATGCCACAAGAACTTGGATTGTCGAGACTACTACCATCCTTATTCAACTTATGCCACCCCGACGATGGCTTAACCCACCTTACTACTTTGCAACAAGGGTTCTTAGAAACCACAGGCTTAATCCGTAGGGCCTCAAGAATCATGCCATCCCGATGGGACAGTCGCATAGGTTGCTTAGCCACCTAACAAAAGGAGCCTAACCACACACAAATAGAACGAACAATGATATCATGAGTTTCTAGAATACCTTCCATCCGAGCAATACATTTTCTCCTCCATAAGCGCCAAGTAATAATGATAGGCATGATACCCACAATAAAACCTACCTACGATGATGAGCTCGCATGCCTGAACCAAATACCAAAATTCTATTTCCAAGATCTTCCAATAGGAATACCAAAAAGAGTGCCAAAAAATGACCATACTTTTTTAGGGAAATTACCTGCAAAGAACACATGGTCCATCTCTTCAATGTGACCTACAGTGCAAAAATCACATTTAGAAACAAGAGGAATACCAATATGATGCAATTTATCATCCACACTCAAAGCCATATGCCAAGCCCTCCAGAAATGTATAGACATTTTTAAAGGAAGGTTCTTATGCAAAATCCAATCATGCCACTCAAGAGGAGACTCTTTGATATGAATACAATTCCAAGCAAATTTGGTAGAGAACATACCTGACTCCGTGGGAGTCCAAATAATAACATCCTTTCTAGAATTAGGCTGTGATAAAGAGATTAAGATCTCATCCACCTTGTCCTGCCCTACTAAGCTCTCAAAAAAATCCACATCCCAGCTATTCGACAATCGGCAATCTTTAATTTTTAGCAAGGGAGGACCCACTAGGGGCATCTCATTGATTAGGGGACCATCATCCCTCCATTTATCATACCAGAAAAAAATCTCACCCTCCCTAATCTTCTATTTAGAATTATTCAACGACAACGATATACAATTGGCAACCATTCACCAAAATCTAGACCCTTTAGAGTCCTGTATTAGGGGCCATGACTTTGATTCCACATATTTTGCTTTGAAAAAATTAGCCCATTAAAAATTACCTTCTATAAGGTTATAAGAGAAACGCATATGTAAGGCTTTCTGAATGTCCTGCAGGTCTCATAACCCAAGCTCCCTTTCTTCCACTGGTTTGCAAATATGTTTTCATGCCACCCATTTTTTTTTTTTTTTATCTTGCCCATCAGTTTCTCCTCAAAAGAAAGAACTCATCAATATCTGAATTTTGG
Organism: Carya illinoinensis; assembly: GCF_018687715.1. Lineage (NCBI taxonomy): Eukaryota > Viridiplantae > Streptophyta > Magnoliopsida > Fagales > Juglandaceae > Carya > Carya illinoinensis. Next base: position 20,170,166 of record NC_056753.1, on the reverse strand, counting down.
AGATAATAATTTTAGGGACCTGTAAAACAGTGAAGAGATGAATCGTCATACTGGATGTAACATGTTGCAACAGGATTAGTTTTCCACCCATTCATAGTAGTCTCATCTTCCAGCCACTGATTTTTTGCTGTAATTTATTCACCATGTCTTCTAAGTGAACCTGTTTGAGTCTCCCCAAGACTATCGGCACTCCCAGATACTTGAAAGGAAAAGTTTCCTCCATGAACCCAGTACTATGTAAGAGTATCCTCTTTCATCTAGTGGAAATTTTATTCGAGCAATATAATGCCGATTTCTGTATATTAATAGTTTGTCCCAACCATTTTTCATATTGGCTCAAAACATTCTTAAGAACTCAAACTGATCTCTGACTTCCATTGGAAAAAAATCATTACATCATCAGCATATATCAAATGAGAGACAATTGGTGTATCTCGAGCCTGAGAAAAAAGCCCAAACTTGTGCTCTTGCACACTGCCATTGATCAACCGAGATAGTACCTTTTGCTGAATGATGAACAAATAAAAAGACAGTGGATCACCTTGACGAAGCCTTCGACCGCCCGAGAAAAAACCCTTGACCGTACCATTCATCATGACCGAGTATCAAGGGATAGAAATACAAGAATGCACTAAATCATAGAATTGAGGAGAAAAGCCAAACCTGTGCAAGACCATATCAAGAACGCCCAATCCACGCAATCATATGCTTTCACCATATCTACTTTCAGCATAATATTGCCCCCATGAACTTTTTTATTAATAAATTGAACCATTTCTTAGGTGTGACTAATGTTCTCAAATATGCTTCTCTCAAGAATAAAGGCACATTGCTCTAGAGATATTAGACGAGGCAATAAACCTGTTAATCGAGTTACAATAATTTTGGAGCATATTTTATAGAAAACAGAACAGAGGATAATGGGACGAAACTTATTGAAGCCTGTAAACGATTCCACCTTTCATATTAGCACAAAAAATGAGGCCGTGAAGAATTTAGGAAGATGCTTGGACATAAAGAATTCCAAAATAACATTCCACACATCAGTTTTAACTACCTCCTAACATGTTTTATAGAAACCCAAACCAAAACCATCAGGACCCAGCGCACTCTGAGATGAAATGGAAGATAAAGCCTCAAAGACTTCCTCAGGAGTGGGAGGACGAATGAGAGTGACATTTTCCTCTTTTGAAATGATTTTGAAATCTAATTTCTTTTCAAGTATATTATAAATTCTAGCCTTCGCAAGGTGGTCCCAAATATGCAGGTTTCTCAAACTTGGTTTAGTTTCTATCCACAATTCAAAAGGTGTATTTGAAATTACTTTAGTAAGAGCCTAATTCATTAAATAAACAACGATCTTAAAGGCTTCCATCCACAAATATGTAAAAAGGAATTACTTAATATATTCATAACCATATTCGATAATGTATTTCAACTACTCTATTATGTTGAAGCATTATTGGTATAGTATACTGTACACTTATAAAACACTTTTCAAGAAATTTAACAAATAGATAAGGGCATTAACTCAATCCATCGTACTTCCATAATATTCAATAATTGTTCTAATATGATAATTTTCACTATTATATCTATCTTTCATCCTCAGCAATATATACCTTTAAGGCGTCTACTACTTGAGATTTTCCATGCAACAAATAAAAGTAAAAATTTATCAATAAAGTTGATAAAAGACTTTTCTTAACTAAAAGATCGAAAGTCAAATTAAAAGTTCTACAAATGTTTGTTTGGACAATTCCAATAGTTATGAATTTCTTATAGCACATTTCTTTGTATTTGGTTTAGTTTTTTTTAATACAATCTAAATACACATTGATATTAGTAAAATCTAGATTTGAAAAGACTTCATATTTTACAAATATTTCTATACTTTCTTTAGATATATAACCAAAATGTTTGTGCCACAAGATACAATATTTTTTTATCGATTAAGTTATGTTTAGTTCCAACATTATAATGCAAGTCTAGAAGACTTTCGGGTTAAATCTCAAAATTTTAGAACTAACAAAAATAGGCATTTTTAAATAAACTAACTTTATATTACGGAATGTAAAAGAATAGTTTTAAATATCAAGTTTAAATAAAGTGACCAAATTACAAGAAATAGAATGACCATAAATTGTGTATAACAAATTTAAACAACATTCCGTTTGGATAGTGAAAGTGTTTCATGTCATGGCATCTCATAATTACAACATTTTCAAATTCTCATACAAAATATAATAAATAATTCAACTTTTTCAATTCTCAAAATAATAATAATATTAAAAATAATATTCTAATAATATTTTATTCAACTTTCACCTCAACTCATCTCATCTCAACTCACTATCTAAATTGCAACTCAGTATATAAAATTAAACTAAAAGTCATAATGGCAACAACTGGAACTTTGACTCCATTTTCAATTATTGAAATTTTCATTTTGTTTCATGATATGGATTATAAGGAAGTCATGCATCAAATTAGAAATATAAACAGCAGAACTTGAATCAATCCACCAAAGTGTTGGAAGGTACTTCAATAAGATTAGATTGGAAACATACACAAGCTAAAAGTTTACCTTTCTTTTCAAATCATGCCCTACATTTAATCTTTCTGAACATGCCCAAACCTGTTGTAGAAATAATAATTAGTATTGTTTTGTTCCTCTTTTGAACCTCAATTTATTGAGGATATCTACCATCTTTTTAAACCAGGTCTTACATTTTTGGCAATCTTTCTAAACATGCCCAAACTTTTTAAAAAAACTAAAATTAATATTATTTTGTCTATTCTCATGAACCTCTATTCCATGATGAGGCCAGTTTTGATTTTGTGGTTCTACCCTTTTGCTATTTTTAGACTTCATTCACTCTATATTGGCTCCTTAACTTACAAGGTAAACTAAATGATATTCTTGTTGTTTAAACCTCGTTTTTCTTGAAGAAACATATTGTAACACCCCAATGGAGGCCCAAATAATGTTAGGTCTATACTCCAAAATAACTAGTTATGAATACAATTGGAGCCTCATTAGACTAATCAAAAAAGCAAGAACTTGTCATTCCCAAATAACGTGGGATCTAATACACCATTTATTTTTATAATTTAGCATAGGGTATCACACATACTAGACAATTCATTCACATTCTATTTAATCTTAATAGTATTGTAATGAATTTGAAATGGCTTATAATGAAAATGCAAGAAATTCAAAAAAAATTACATAAGGAAAACTTATTTACATCATCCAAAGAGCTTTAATATAGTTGCTAGATTTAATATTTTAAGGATATCTTCATGCATTTGGCATGTAGTATCAAATTTATGGTGTTAAGTTCAACCATCGATGTCTAAGCAAGTAGGGCGAATAGTTGGTCTGGTCTGTTGCCAGGAGGGAAATGAGTTCACAGATCAAAAATTTTGGTCCACATTTTTTCCAGAGTGGACCGAACCGATTACCCCTAAGGATTGGCCTGGATCGCATCCTAAACCATCAGTTTGGCCAGTCTAATCAGTTTGATTCTGTCCATATGTATGAATGTTTTTTTTTTCCTCTTTTCTTTTTTTAGTAGGAAAAGTAATATAAAAAATCAATTAAGTAAGGAAAATCAGAATTAAGTATGTAACTAACTTATTAAAGAAACCAATAATTATAATTATATTTATGATGTTAAAAGTTACTAACTAATTTGTACTTTAGTAGAATATGTATTTACATATAATAACATATATTATCATATGATTTATCGAATGATAATTGATAACCTATATTATTTCACATTTTATATGGTCAATGATGATAGATTAGAGAATTAAATAATTAATTTATACAACTACTATATAAGATAATATTATATATACATTTTAAAAAAATTATATGTAAGTGATTCAGTCAGTTTCAATCTAGTCTAAGAAAGTCACACTCCGAGACCAATCCCAAAAGTCGAATTGTGGATACACCATGGATTGGGATTGAATAGGGGTGAATTTGGTCAGGTTCAGTTTAGACTAAACCACTCAGTTTAGTCATTTTTTTTGTCCAGACTGAAAATTCTTTACATCTACTTGCAAGAGATTTTTCTGCTGAATGAAAATGTTCTTCCATAATATTAAAAAATCCATTAGCAGTGTCATATTTGGTAAACACTGACTTAATCTTGTTCCCTATGTTCATTTGCATCAATATAATGTTTAATCTATTCGATATCTCCATAAAGTGGTATAAATTATTTTCTTCGATAATGCTTGAATCAGTAATAACAAGCAGTTTATAAATCTTGAGTATGAAATCAAGATCTACACACCAATGTGAAATTTGAATTATTCAGACCAACTTAAAAAATTTGTTTTATTAAGTATCAGAACATATAAAGCATGTGGATAAAATGAAATAGGAATTGAAACTGCAATAAAAATAAATGCTCACAATATTAATACTTTAAGTTTCAAAAAAATAATGAACCATCATTAAGTAGTATTACGACAAGTTTACTTTTGGATAAAAGTTACAATATATCAAAATTATAACCATTATGGTGAGCCTCTTTCCCGTGGTAAAAATAATTAGTAATATATCTATAATTCCATAGACTTGTTACCCTTGGATATGTAGTTACAACTCTCAATTAAAGATACACACTAATTATTCTACTCTAGTTTATTAATTACTTAAAATATGGTGCACATTTGGTACAATCCTTAATATTTTGTGGGATTAAAGCACTATTTAAAAGTTTGAAATGTCATTATCTTAATATTTTGGATATTAGTATTAAGATCGAAAAATATGGCTTGAAACCTATGAGTCTTTCTAGTTGGGTTACTTTAATTATCACAAAAGCTTTTCATAAAATAGATTTCAAGTTGAACAATGATGTTACAAAAAAAATATTAATTGAATTATAATATATTATAAAAATTGATCAACAAAAATATTCAAGTGCATATCCTTAATTTATAACATAAAATAATCAATATCAAATAAGCGAAAACATTTTGATTTATTCAATCATGTATATAATAATTTCATATTCATAGAAATTGTAAATTAGATTAAGTAATAAATTTTTACACAACAAAAATATTATATTACACACATGTTAAGCGTATAGCATATTCTAAAACTCAAGCAATAGGATCCTATAATAATACATATAGTCTTGCCATCAAGATGTAAGAGGTAGTTATGCTTCTTTGATATCAGTAAATGGCCAAACAAATAATAAAATAGATAAAATTTTCATTAAAAACTTACAAGGCCATGTATTTACAGAAAATTAACAAAATTTATAAGTACTAAATAAAATATGGAAACCAAAGAGCAAACCTACTTACTACTCTCACACAATAATGAAAATAGAAAATACGAAATCATAATACAAATCTAAGATAAAAAATATCATATTAGACATTAGGATCCATACATCATAGCGGAAAATCATGAAAGTTATAACCAATCTCAAATATCACATGTAAGTTTACATGAAATAGGTAATATACATAATATCTTGAAATAAATATTAGGAAACAATTATTTTTACTTAACCGTTTTGTCTTTAGAATACACAAATTGATGGTTATATGCATATATTTATATGGTAGAGAGAAGATCGGTTTCCTTCTACAATTGCAACCCTGCTTTCTATCAAAGTAGGAGTTTTAATAGAAAATCATTTTTCTTATTTAACCATTGTTCTAATAAAATTAGGATTAGATAATCTTAAGTCATTAGAAGTCTAATAGTTTCAAACATGTCATGTCATGTGGGATATTAAATTTCAACACAACCTTGTTTGGGGTTAGACTGTTTCCTTCTTGGAATACATTGACACAATATTCTTATACTATTTAAATATGTCATATAATTAAAGTTGTTTATGTAAGTACTAGATGTGATTGGCATGGCATTTTATGACAATACGAGAATACAATGTATCCATACTCAAATGTACTTAATAAGTGACATAGTCGTGTTTGGAGAAAAAGATAATAAAGAAAAAGAGCATAAGGTATGTTATTAATATTTATTGGGAAAAAGACCTCATGAAATTTACATTTCTAGTTATGATACATCATAAAATGTTTATTTTTAAATTTTGGGTATTGGTGCTTCTGAAAGACATTGCATGTCAGATCATATTGTTTATTGTGCTCCTAAATCTCATAATTAGTGATGAAATAAGGGTATCGAAGGTAGTGACTTTTATAGATTTTAGTTCCATTTCACTTTAGTTGGGTTTTCTAACAACAAAAGTCTCATGGGACAAAAAAGAGGCATGTAACTAATCACAAGCTAACATGTGACATTTTTATCCATGTTAACTCTATTAAAAAGAACAAAAAAATAGTTGCTAAAACTATAAATTTATTAAAAGTCCCAAAACAATGGAAAGTTAAAGAATGATTAAAAATAAAACAATAAAAACACATCACAATTTTGGATGGAAAATCCAATAACCCAATATTTCTAATGCATTTATACATAATACTCTCATGAAAGATTTCTTTATAGAATAGCAAATGGTTTTTCGACCCTAAATTTTCTTAGCATGTTTTTCATCTCGAGAAGGCTATTTATAGACTAAAACAAGGCCCTAGAGCTTGGCTTACAAAGTTGTCCAATTGTTTTTTTAATTTTGGGTTCATTGAATCACTTGTGGACTAATATTTATTTGCTTATTACCATTCTAATATTCACATCTATTTTCTTATACATGTAGATGACATTTTAGTGACAACACTTCCTCATGTCATTATGGAGCTCATTAACTATTTGAAGGCTAATTTTGCAATAAAGGATTTGGATTGTTTATTATTTTCTAGATTGGCATATTCATCAGGACAACTCCAATTTATTCATCTCTCAAACTAAATACATGATCTTTTCATTGGTTTTGGATGACACGTGCTAAATCAAATTCAACCCCTTTAGCATCTTGATTTAGCACCAGGAACAAACTCTCTTAACTCAAAGGGATCATGTTGATGATTCTACACCATATCGCTAGATTGTTAGGGTCCTCTAATACTGCACCCTCTCCTAACTTGAGCTTGCTTTTATTGTAAACCAAATTTATTACTTCATGCATAATCTTTTGTAATGTCGTTAGGAAAATAAGAACTAGGCCTTAGATATTTTAAGGGTACCTTCCATCATAAACTGTTTTTTGGCAAGAGTTCTTTAAACATTAATGGCTTTAGTGATGCTGACTAGGCATGAAGAATATATAAAATGCTTTCATCAATTGCTTACATTGCTTTTCTTGGTCCTTGTTCTTTTAGAGTAATATATTAGCTTTTGCTTGTTGTAAACCTGCAGAAGTGGGTAGGGAGCATGTTGCTCTCCATGATCCATCTCAAGCAATTGCTGAGCCCATTGACTTGTTCTAAAAGGCAACTTGCACTAATGGTTATGGAGATTGGAGGCTCGTTCCCGAAGGTAACCAACTGGTGGTGGTTATGGCATGAATGTTAGTCCCGATTGCATGCCCGAGTGCTAACCTCAATTGTATTCATGTGCCTTAACCTCAATTACTTGTTTTGCCAGAAGCCTAGAGGGTATGAATCTAGGGTGGCCCAGTGTTTTTGAATGAGTGTTAGCCTCAATTGAGTGTGCAAGTCCCAACCTCGATTGCTTGTTGTGTGAGTGGTAATCCTGATTGCATGTGTGTGTGTTAACCTCGATTACTTTTTTCTGAGGGGCTGAGTGTTTGACTTTTGGGTGACCTAGCTTTTCTTAGAAGTTTTTATCAAAAACCAAACATGTTAATGTAAATAATAATAACCATGAGTGTGAGATGTGTAAACTTGAGTCAAGTGGTCTGGTATTCAAGGTTATGTTTGGAGTGAGTTTGATTTTCAGAGCACTCAAGCACGGCTCGAAGATGGCCTTGTTGTTGGGATTTTTTTTTCTCTATTTTTTTTGTTGGAGTGTTTTGAGGGCTCAATGTTTCCATGTGATGCTTGAATGCCACCTTGTTTTGGTGATAATGAATATTTGATGCACTCGATCACGTGCTTTTGGGTGGTCTGTTTTGTTGAGAATATAGATCTAAGGTGCCCACATAGAGCTCGATGGTGACCCCTCATAATATTAAATCTATATTCCATTATTATTGAGTCATTTGCATCCAAATTGTTGAGATTATTGAATGCTGAGCCTTTTACATCTCATGGTCTTCATTTTAGTGAGGTTTTTTAAATGCTTTTCATGCATTATAGGATTTGCTTTTTTTTTTTTTTGTCACATTTCTTTTGGAATCCTCTATATCCGATAACCATAGTTTTTAAAAATATTAAGTTCATGACAAAAAGTTTAGATAAGAACCTATTAAAAGTTTTGAGAAGAAGATTAATGAGTTCTGGTGGTCTAGCCTATATATTGTGTGACCTTCTTTGGTTGCATTGGCGTCCAGACTTGATATAGCTCACCAACTAGCAAAATGTAGCCATTGCTTGTTTGCTATGACATTACCTAACATTTCAATTACTGTGAGGAGGTAGTGTGAAGAATTATTAATTTAGTTTCAAATTAGTTTACTGTACTTGTCTATTTATCTACTATAGTTGCATAATAGATTATAGATATGCATAATAGTTGTTGTGTTTTGGCTATTTATCTGTTGTGGTTGCTTTGTTTTAGCTCTTAACTTACTATAGTTGCTGTGTGGACGTGCCACATTATATTGTTGTGTTATAGTTGCTTATTTTCATTTTAGATATATTGTTTTTAATGTCAGATGAGTGAGGCAGTAGGTAAAGATTTAATTGATTTGGATGTGCTGGAAGATGTCTTAGAAAGTTTTTAAAATGTGGAAATTAAAGCAAATGGAAAGAAACAGTTAAATGTGTGGAGTTGTTTTCAGGTGGTTCATAATTCTGACAAAGGTGATGGTAAAACACGATCCAAGTGTAAGATGTGTGAAGCTACATAATTGGTAGTGAGCAAATATGGAACCGGAAATTTGAAATTTCATATTGAGACATGCCTTAGAAGAAGTTCATGAGATATTGGTCAGTTGATGTTTGCAAAAAATAGTGGATTAGTGCTGGTAAGCGTTTCTAAATTTGAGACTGAAAAATTTAGAGAAATCTTGGTTAGCACAATTGTGAAGTATGAATTGCTTTTTCGATTTGTTAAATGTTTAGGTGTTAGATATTTATTATAATATGTGTGTTTAGATGTTCCAATTATATGTAGAAATATTGCTAAGTCTAATTTGGTTAAAATGTATCATCAAGAAATAAAAAGGGGTTAAATGTATGTTGAATGATGCTCCTAGTAGAATTAGTTTGACATTTGACTTGTGGACTTCTATAACCATTAATGGTTATATGTGCATTACAGTACATTTTCTGGATAAGAATTGGGTTTTACAAAAAAGGGTGTTGAACTTTTCTTTTCTGCCACTACTACATAATAACATATTTTTGTCTGAAAAAATTTATAATTTGCTATGTGAATAGGGAATTGAAAACAAGATTTTTACATTAACATTAGACAATGCTTCTTCTAATGACGTTTTGATAGATATGTTAAGAACTCAATTGAATATTAAGAAAGTCCTTGTTTGTGATGGTGAGTTCTTTCATTTTCGTTGTTGTGCTCATATCCTTAATTTGGTAGTACAAGATGGGCTAAAAGAGATCGATTGTGCCATCCAAAATATTCGTGAAAGTATCAAGTATGTTAAAAGACTACAAATAAGGAAACAAAATTTTATAGAATTAACTAATTAAATGTCTTTGGATAGTAAGAAAGGGCTGGAACAGGATGTACCCACTAGATGGAATTCTACTTTTCTTATAGTTGAGAGTGCTCTTTTCTATCGTCATACTTTTTTCTATTTGGAGTTGACTGATTCAAACTTTAAGTATTATCTATCCACATGTGAGTGAGATAAAGTGAAGAAGATTAACACTTTATTGGCTGCTTTTTTATGATGACACCTGTGACTTTCTTGGAATCAAATACCCTTTAGCCAATTTGTACTCCAATAGTTTTTATAATTTATTTGACATTAAAGGAATAATGTGAGAGTGAAGACGACCATATGAGGAAAACGTCTTCTTCTTTCTTTAAAGTAGCTAAGTCATATTTATTTTATGTTACCTTCACATTTTTGCATGTCAGTTTGTCTCCTTTGATTTTATCCCTTTCTTATCTTATCTTATCTTTTATTCTTGGCAATGGACTTCCAACAGGTTGGACCCTAGTTCCTGTGTACCCAAACAATTTCTTCCACCTTTGAAACAAGCTTTTGCTACGTGAAATTCCCATTTGCTTACACGTGGGATGTCAAGATATATCCTAAGACTTCAGTTTCAGAGCATGTGTCACTCACCAGCTCCCAAGGATTCATCTTAAGACTCCAAGGCCTCAACCCAGGATAGGAATGTTGGTTACTTGCTCTTTAGCTCATCACACCGATAGATTCTTTTCATTTTGCTCTCTTCTAGTTTGTTTTCTTTCACAACAGACAACCCCTGGGGGCCTTCCTAGGTGGCTCTGCCACCCTCTTGCATTCCTTTTGGTTTGAGTTTTTTTCATGCTTACTCTTGGGGTTTTTATTTTTTATTTTATTATTTTATTTAATACATTTCTATAATTTGTTTGCAATTTTCTAATTGTTTGTTTTAATTATTGATTATTATATTTTTGTTGTTTCTATGCTTTTCATTCTATTGTAATAAGAGTAGTACAGTTTTCATTTCAATAATTATATATCTTATAGTTCTTTACTTTAACATTTATATTTGTTGAGTGGAAAAGAAAACTGACTTTCATTCCAAATAAGACACCATCTAGATGAGGGGTTAAGGTGGTCCTCCCAAAAAGTTTATGCAAAACTTATGATATTAACATGATTGAAATCATGTTAAATTTATGTATCTATCTCTCTTCCACTTAAAAGCATTTGCATGGGCTTTTGTATAATTATAGCCAAATTTGAGCTGAAAGGGGGACGTACAAGCGACTTTAGCTTACCTCAATCATTGAATCAATTTCAACCCATATTAAATTATGAGGTCATTAAATCAATTTCAACCCATATTAAATTAGGTATAAGGTTGGCTAAATTATTATTTTTTATTATTTTCAAGGTTTTCTAGAATTGACATATTGAGAAAGATGATGACCATCGGGGAAAGAGGGAGAAAATAACAATTAAGTTTTTTTTGCCTGAAGCTAGAGTTCCTTGCATATTTGTTGAACAACTGTAGCAAAAGTCAATCTTGATATTTGATCTATAGCTAAGCCAATGTAGAATGTTTTTGAGACGTCTTAACCAATGTTCGCATTTCATTAACAGTTGGCTAAGCCAATATCAGTGTTATAAGACATTAGATTTTAGTAAGAACATGAGAAATCTTTTTTACCTTTACATACATAAGAAGCCTACTATATTATTCTGACATGATGATGCTAGATTTAACCATCTTCCAAAAATAAAAAAATAAAAAATAAAAAAAATGTAAAAATGGGATCCTCTACGCAAATCAATTTACATGGACAGACATGTAAATTTGTCCGTATGGAGTACGTGCTTCTATCATTATTCCTTATATATTTATAATTCAAAAAGGAAAATATTTTAATCATAAATAAATCATATAAAATTTAACTTATAAATAGACGTAATTTATAAAATTTAACTTATAAATAAACGTAATTTGATATAATACGTTAGATTATAAAATTATTTTTATTATAAAATAGATTTAATAGATCTTATAAAATTATATCTCTAATAGTTATATTCCAAAATTACATATTGAAAGGACACGTCCATTCCTACATGTATGCAGTCAATTTGCAAGCGTATAGTCTCTGTTACCACAAATAGAAACCTGTTTATAAGAGACCCACCACCTTTCTTTTACCGTGTACAATATAAATGAGTCAATGACCAAATATAGCCCACATAATGCACACATTTCTCAAGCGAATACCATCGATATTAAAAGGTTTTTTTTTTTTTAAATGGTTATAGGCAATGTATATATTAAGGTGTTTACTAATTCTATATGGTGTTTAAATGGCTGTATTAAATTGCAGCAAGGAGCTGCTGTTACGGCACCCATCTCTCATCCCCACCCCGTATTTTTGGGTCCATATTCCTTTGCCTTAGATATCCTTTCAGTGCCGTTTCAATCGGGAAATCAATTGGACAACGTTTTGCTATTCCCCAATATCCTTTTCACCCACCTCCATTATTATTTATGACTGCATTTGCTTTTACATCCATCATCATTATTATTATTATTATTTCCTTTTTATGGGTCTTTGATTTGGGCACCCGCCATATACATATATGCATACATATTTTATTGTCTGAACACTCAATCTTAATTAGGGGATCCAAATATGAATATGAATATGAATATGAATATTTTCAATAGAGAGAAGAATATATAATTATTCGACCCTTTTCTTATCATATAGGCTTTCATTTGTCTGAGTCTTAAGCTTCTTCTTTCATGTCATTTCATTTTCATACGCCAAATCCATCACTGTTGTAAGTTCTTTCCTTTCTTTTTCTTTTTTTGGCTTAGACTAAGAAGCGTTGTATGTCATTTTCTTCATCTGGGCTTGCTTTGTTATATGAGTAATACATTCTATTTAAAGAAAAGGTAGCTTTTCTTGGTTGATAGCCACTACCCACATCTACTGCAACCCCATGGACCATGGCATTAGTAATAGTATCTTCTAAATCTTTTCAGCCAGAAACGGTGTCAGAAAGTAGGTAACAAGAAGAGAGGAAAAAGAGTGTTACGACTTTCATTTGAGATACCATTCATTATTTAATTCTATGTCCGGAACTGTCCTATCAGATATTATAATATCTTTGGTATGCCAGACAAGGTCATAGCCGCCTGTGAACTCTGGGTCAGAGAGAGAGAGAGAGAGAGAGAGAGAGAGAGGTGACTTTTTGTATTTGGATCTTTATTACCAATTACCAGAGCCTAAAAGGATGTTTAGCCTCTGGTAGAAAAGGCCAGTGCTTTGACGAGTTCTTTCCGATACATCCTTGTTACTCTGGAGGAATTCATGGCAATGACAGCTATGCTGTACCATGGGTTTTTCTTGGGCTTTGAGTATCATTCTTGGTTCTGGGAGTCATTTCGGCAGTCAAGAAGGTTGCCTGTATTGTTGCTTCAATTCTCAGCTGCAATTTGCATGGTGATTGGAATGGTTTATTTTATTTTATTTTATTGTTTTTTGTTTTCATTAATCCTTACTCCCTTATCTGTATCGGTTTTGTCTTTTTGTATTCACTCTGTCTTTTCTCATCTTTCCAAACACTTCATGTAGGTTTTGGCAAATCCTTCGTCGGTTTTGTTGCTTTTCCGCGCCATCGGTGCTGCCTGCAAGTGTTGGTTTTTTATTTTTTATTTTCAAGTTGTCCTTGTTGACTCTGTTGTTTTCCCTCTCACTTGTAATAGTGTTTGCCATGCAGTGAAGAACGAGTAGATAATAAGTGGTTGATGGTTGAACTGGAAAGGAAAGAGGAAGATTAGGGGTGTGGAAAGGAGTGGACAATGGCGTCAGCTTCTCGTGCCAGAAGTCCATGGCCCACGAAAGAAGCATCCTCTAACTCTCATCCTTATCCTCTGCCTCTTGCGAAATATGATGATGTTGCAGCCAGTCCTAAGCTCTTCATGGATACTTTGGAGAAGCTCCATGCTTCCATTGGGACTAAGTTCATGTAAGCTTTCTTTCTCCTTTCCTCCCTCACCCCTTTGTCTTGACGCATCGTTTATCAAGTTATGATTCTCTGTAGAAGCAGAAATACAACGAACCAAAGTAGTGACTATCGAGAGCAGTTCGGTAGTTGTTTTCATTATCCTAATTTATTTATTTTTTGATGTTTTCTTGGGTATTTTAGCTCTGCACTATCGATTCTTTGAGTATGTCAGTATGCTACTAATCTTCTATCATTACTTCCAGCTCCAGGATTGTCGTTTATGGCCTTGTTTTGTTTTTGAACTAATTATTCCTCATAAGATGGAGGCTTCGTCAACCATAAATGTTTTGTCAAGTTTTAGTATTTAATTTCAGGCCCTTGCTGTGATAATCAGATAGGCTCTAACTCGAAGTCATGATCATGAACTTACTCTTGCTTGCCTTAAGACAGCGGCTAGAATTGTGGAAAGATTTTGCAAAAATAAAAAGTCTTTTAACTCCATTCACGTGGTTAAGGCTTTATGGCATGAAATTTTTACTAGGCTTGGTTCTGCGTGGGTAATGCCTAGGAGGGTCGTAAATCTTGTCTTATTGGAGAGAAATTCGGGGCAATGGTCAAATTGGTGCCATTATGCCTTATGTGGTGTACTTGAAATGAGAGGAATGGTCGCTGTTTTGACAATGGGGAATGTTCGATGGGAGGGTTTAAAGATTTTTTCTTCCATACTTTGTTACTTTGGGCTTCGGCTATTGTATTGAATGAGACTAGCTTCAATGACTTTTATGCTGTTTTTCACAGCACTTAGTTTGTAATTAGGTGTTTTTCTTTTGTATTTCCTGTGTGCACTTGGGCTATGCCTAATTATGTGGATTAATATATTCTTATTAAAAAAATTATTAATGTTTATTTCCATACGTTGGGTATTGGACTACATGCATATCGTGTACATTATGACATAGAAGTTGTTCCTTTTGGGTAAGTTAATGAATATGGTTGAAGTTTGACTAAATATACAATTTTCCTTGAGCTGGCACATCACAGGCTAACTGCTAACTGCTTCAATTTATGTAACACCCCAAGGATATATCCCAAGGTTACAATTGGAGCCCCTTGGAATAATTATAAAGGGCTTGAACTTCTCCATCCCATTGATCCCAAAGCAATTGGGGTCTCATTCACTGCATTCCTATTCATAATCCAGGGTATTGCAATCTTCACCTTTAAATAACTAACGATTTAGTTAAGCCATTCCACTATTATAGGTAAACTTTATCTTACCTATAAAAAATTTATTATAGGTGCTCTGGCTTAAGTCCCATACTTTTGGTTGCCTTTGGGTCTGATACCATTTATAACAATCCAAGGAAAATCCAAGCAACATATGAGCCCATATTTCAAATAGACTAATCAAAATTGTAATTGGAGCCCAATGAAATCATTATAAAGGGCTTAAACTTGGGCTTGAATGTCTCCATCCCCAAAAATGTTGGATCTCCTTCATCACCTTCCTATACACAAACTGGGATGTTACAATTTGCCTAACCAAATTATTAGATTTAATCCTACATTTTTCAAAGTTACTATTATTTTTTCCCCTCCATGTCCGTTCTAGTTAACTAACCAGTAGAGTACTGTACTTAATGACTTTTTCCTAAGCTAGTGATAATTCTTCCTTTTAAGTCACTTAGTGAATTTAATATCAATTTACTTTTTGTGATCGATTTTGATTGAAAAGAGCATGAAGCTGCTTTTCTTGTTATAGCGTTGCTTCATCTAAGTGGACTTTTTGTTGCATCTTGCATTCCTTGTTCTAAACCTGCATGTGTAAGATTGAGGTTATATCATGAAGAACTTTTATCAAACACACAGGGAGGCATATCTGTTTGTATTTTACCTCTGCTTGGCAAGTAATTGGGATAAGAATAGGATACTTATTAATTATATAAAAGGTAAAAGAATATGATAGTTAATAGCCATTTCTTGTTTGGCCTATGTTCAGGTACACTTAAACTAAGTCAAACATGCTGCCATATCTTATTATACCTGGAATTTTGGTTTGTTTTCTGGGAGTAGCATATGCTTATCATTGAATTTGATTATGGCGTACAGGCCAAATGTATCGTAGTGTACAAAAAATTAGAAATTGTTTGGCTGGACAGAAGAAAATTCCAAGTTTTCATCACTAAACCGTAGATGTCAGGGCTGGGTGTTCCATTGACTTTTTTGTCTTATGATTGTTAGATCCCATCCACAAAGTGTACAGGTCAGATACCTCCCAAGAATTATGGATGATCAAAAGTCATTACTATTTGTCCATTAGAATAATCCAGCTTTTCAATATGGCGTTGCCAACATGTCAAGCAAATCTATTGCTCTTGTACATTCTTATCTTAAGGACAGCCTATGCAGCATGCGTCAGTTCAATGCCCCATGATTGGGCTTTTTTATTAAATAATCAACGATTGTTTTTTTTGCATTAAATGATTAACAATTTTGTTCATTTCCTCTGCTGGCTCAATGGCAATGAGTAAGTAATTCATTTATTTGCAATGTCTTGGTGATTATCTCATTAATCTCCCAAAATTTTTTTTTATTAAATTCTGAGTGATAATTGCTAAAAAAAGGTGCTTTAGCTGTTTGGGTTTATGAAGAAAGGAAGTAACTAGCCTTCCATGGTATCTCACCCCAAACTTCTTACTGGATTTTCCAATTTTTCCTAAAGCTTAAAATGTTAAGATATAGACACCAGAGTTAATATCTGCCTTACTCAGTCGAATCCTCTGTGTTCCTCTTTTCCTTTTCTTTAGGTGAGACTGACTCACAAGTGTTAATGTAGGTGTTGGCATGTCAAAATGCTGAGAGCTGCTCATGCTTTTGTTATTTACCTCTGTTGCCTGCATATGTGTATTTGAGGTGACAATTGACGACAAACTTTCTTGGATGTAAACACTATCTTGTATGTTCTTATACTCTTAGGAAAGAGAGACCTGAATCTTGGAGGTAGGTGGCATTTCAACTAGATAGGATTGCTTGGGCTATTATCACATGCTCCATGTGATCCATGCCAACCATGTGTTTTCTCTTTCTTCTGCTTGACCGGGCTTATATTTTACTGAGCTTTGTTGTTCATCGTTGGTATTATATAGTTTTCTCTTTGCACTTTGATTGTAGGATTCCTATCATTGGAGGTAAAGACCTAGACTTGCATCGACTTTTTGTGGAGGTAACTTCTCGTGGAGGTATCGAAAGGGTAAGTTGAAGTAATTTACAACAAGTTAGTTGAGTTTTGTATCGTCTTGTATGTGAATGCACATTTGGGGCTCAGGCATGTGCTTGTTTTTGTATCGTCTTGTATGTGAATGCACATTTTGGGCTCAGGCATGTGCTTGTTTTTGTTTAAAATTTTAATTTTGTAATCTCATCAGAATGTCATTTAAAAATGTCCTGTTGACAAGTGATTGAAAAGTTGTGGTGGTCCTTTGGGTTTTTGATTCTTTACATTTTTATAGTGCTAGCTAAATGATGTCATTCATTTTATGGGTGTTCTGTATTTATAAGATCAAGCCCTCCCATTCTTCTGTTTAATGGGAACATATGTGATCGTTTAAAATTCCTCACCTAAGATCTTTGAACGTTAGATTTCCTCCCTAAGAGATATGTTAACTAGAAATACTTGAACTCCAGATAATATCAATGTTATATCTCGAGTGAAAGCCCCTTACCATTGTATTTCTCTCTGATTTGAATAGTGTAATTCAATCAGCTAAATTTGGTCTCTCAATTCTATATTTCCAACTTTAGTGTCCATACATATGCATATATTTTTTTTCTTTCATGAAAATGATGAATAGAAGGGTGGAATGCTGATGTGAGATCTCATTTAATGCCTATGTATGCCGCTTTCCTGTCATCAAGTGACTTCAGTTGTTAGCTTTCTGCAATATCCAGCCTTGCTTTTTCTACTTTTAACATGAACTTACACTGCCTTTTATCATGAGCTACACAACAATCTAACTAGAGAAAATCCAACAGATAGATAATAGATAAATCGGAGACCTGTAAATATGTACCTTAGTTGTCTTTGCTGATTTCTTCTTTCTTGTGTTCTACCCGATTATTTTGTCTTATGTTTACTGTGTGCAATTTAGTATGTAATTTCTACTTATCTGGAAAAGTGGAATTTATAGGTTATTAGGGAGAGAAGATGGAAAGAAGTAACTGCTGTTTTCAACTTTCCTTGCACAGCCACTAATGCTTCTTTTGTGCTGCGCAAATACTATTTTTCATTACTTCACCACTATGAACAAATATATTTTTTCAAGGCTCGGGTATGGGTCCCTATATCTTCCGGTGAGTGCATACAGCAACCAGCCCTTCTTTTAAGAATTATTATTGGATTCAGTTTTATAATAAACCTCTCTTTGGCAGATTCTTTGACCAGCCCAACGTTAACTCCAGTTCCAATTCAAAGAACAGAATCTTTGCAGCCAACGCCAGAAATCCAAGCAGCTCTGCTCCAGCAGCAAAGGATAAATACTGCAGAATTGGATGGAGGTATCCCATTTCTTTTAAATTCCTAAAATCTGGGAGGCAAAAAAGAGGATAAAATTGGGTGTAGCGATATTAACATTAGCTATAAATCTTATTTAGCGTTAGCTATTGTTTTGAAAACCGAGTACAATATCAAGGGGCATACTCCCATGTACAGCCATAAAGATGCTATATAAAAGAAATCTCAGCAATAGCTACACCCAATAAGAGACCAAGCCAGGCCATAATATGTAACCATTTAACTTAACAAAGGAAATTATCCGAGAGTCCCCAAGTTTTTGCTATTTCTGTAGTCATTGAAGAGGATTGAAAGTAAGTCATGACAAACTGTCTATCAGAATAAATAGCCCAAAACATATCAAGTCCAATGTGAGCTAGAGTTGTACATACAGGCACTCCATATGAAGTAAACCATGGTCAGACGTAAAATGTTAGAACGGAGACGCTTGCCTTTGGCATTTGTGGACAACCAATCAATAACTTCTTCCTAAGTAGAGAGACAAGGTATGTTGCATTTGCCCCACTAAAGAAACCAGATTTGTTGTGTGCACGAGCAAGAGAATAATAAGTACTCTATGTCTTCTAAACCATCATTGCAAAATAAGCGTGCAATACAGTTCAAAATGCCGAATGTTGAAAGTATATCATGTGTTTATAGCCAACCAAAGAATGAAAGCATGATGAGGGATGTACCTAGCAAACCGAACTAGTTTAACTACCAACAACCCCATTTCTTGATAGTATTCCATGCTCTCGAGATGGTGAAAATTCCATTGAAGGATAAAGACCAGCATACTTGGGCTGCTTGAGAATGGTTGCCCACTGTGTAGATGAATGTTTTACGCACCAATGACCTCAACATTAGAAGGTTTCTACAAGTCCATGAAAAATCAACAGGCATGAGTTCCTATAAGTTCTTACTTTGAAAGAGATTGGATCTTCCTCAACAGTTCCAGATGGACGGGCAACCATATGTGGAGTGATGCCATTAGCTCCAGATGCAGCTTTGTTCCAGCTCAAGTATTTAATACCGAGTCTGACTTCCTTTAGGGGAAACCATACTATCTTCTACTCAAACTTAGATCCTCCAGGAGCAACTTCAGAACCCTTCCACAAAAACGTACATAAGGCATGCTCCACAAGCTTGAACTTCATTACTTCTTGGAGACAGCCTTCAGCTATGAATCTTTGTCACTTGCAAAACATTGTGTCGTGTTCTAATTATCGGTTGTCTTTATTACATTTTGGAGAATCAGAACTCAATCCCTTTTGGCTTGTTGTTTTTCCTCTTTAATCTTAGTATCTTATAGCAATTCCTGAGAACTTCATGGCTATGAATTATACTTAACTTGAATAAGCAAAAATGTGCTTTCATTGATGTGGAATAATAAGCAACCGGCCACAAATTCATAGCTGTTTAATCTACCGCGACTTGTGGGTAAGAATGTGCTTTTCTTTTGGGTTGCATCTGCTTTTAGTCGTGTTCATATTCTCAATGAATGAAGCATCTGCTTTTATCTTTCTTGCCGATGTTTTTTAATTTGATAGAAGAGTTGGTAACTAAACAAGCACTCCCTTTTTGCCTCTCTTATTTGTCTTTGCAGCGAAGGCAGCATCAATGACCGAGTCTCCTATCAGTGTGATAGGGGTCATTGATGGGAAATTTGAAAATGGGTACCTTGTTACTGTCACAACAGGCTCAGAGAAGCTAAAGGGTGTGCTATATCTGGCTCCACAGGACGCATTACAGGAATTGCCACAGAACTATGGTGTCTTTGCCAGCAGAAATGACAGAGCCTCTCCTGTACTGGCGACCCCTCGTCGCCGGCGCAGGAAGAAATCCGAGATAAAAAGGAGGGATCCTGCTCATCCAAAACCAAACAGAAGTGGGTATAATTTCTTCTTTGCAGAGCAGCACGCAAGACTGAAACCACTGCATCCGGGGAAAGACAGGGAGATCAGTAGAATGATCGGTGAACTGTGGAACAAGTTAGAAGAGTCTGAAAAAGGAGTAAGGAGGCTTCGTGTTTATATTACCTACTTTCAGTTGGACATTCAATCATGTTTTTCCATTCTTATTTTTTTATTTTTTATTTTTTTTGTGAAAGAAAGCATGCATTTTGAAACCTTTTGGGTTCAGGTTTATCAGGAGAAAGCTGTCAGAGATAAAGAAAGATACAGAGCGGAGATGGAAGATTACAGGAAGAGATTAAGGACTGGTCAGGTTATCAATGATGCAAGGCCACTACAACAGCGGCTTCCCCTACAAGATGTGAACACGGAGGATGTGGACGGGAAGATTGGAGAGGGTGAGGGAGAATATGTAACGCCAAATCTCAAAGAACAGAAAATTTGAGGGTGGATGGGCTTGATTTTGTGCCATGCACACTTTTGTACAAAAGTAAAATAGCCACCCACCCGTGATGTACCTCTTTGCTACTTGCATGCATGTGGCATGGCATGAGGCAATTGCTTGTGGCAGAGGATTTTCTTGCAAATTTCTAAAAGTATTTGAGCAAATTTTGAGATAGATTTTTGTGTAGTTTCCTTAAAGTTGTGGGGTTTCTTCGAAATATATTTAAATTAAAAAGGTTTTGAGATACATTTATGTTGGGATTTGAAGATGCACTAGGGTTGGTGGCACTGATGTTTGTAGAGATGTTGGATCCTTTTACAAGTTTTTGTGTTTTGAACTTTTAAATATTAAAAAAATTATTAGAATAATTAGATGAAAGATATTTTCCAGAGATTAAAATTTTCTGTGTAAAAGATGTTTTGAATCTTTGGATTGAAAGGTGATTTGAAAAGAAAGATGGGGGGAAAGGAGGGAGAGAAAGAAAGAAGAAAGGAAGAAACGAAAAGAAGAAAGAGAGAGGATATAAAAGTATAAATTTTTTTTAAATTAAGAAAATTGATGCAAATGATCAAATTCATAGTTTTTAGATTACGAAAAATGATGCAAATAATTATATGAAAATTATTCTTTAGAGAAAAAAAAAAAATTATTTTGGGGTTTTTGCACAATTGTTATCATTTCTATTATTTTCGTGTTGTGGAATTCTCTATTAGTTTAGAATTTTCTTGGGTCTTGAATATTGAAGTTTAATGTTAGTATTTATTCATGGGGAGTTTTTGAAAAGTGAAATACGTTAATGATATGAAAATTCTTTTCATTATTTTACATCACCCATAATATTTTTATTTTTATTTTTTTCTTACAAAATATGTGGTGTATGGATGATGAGTTGAAGAATTTAATTAGTTTAGAACAAAAAAATAAGTATTGTATATTATGTGTAGGGGTAATGAATAGTAAAATTGGAGATCAGAATCCCATTTGACTCTAAACGGAGCTTGGAGCTCTGATTGGATTATAAGTAGGCTTGTCCACACTTGGGCCCAGCCTCCCTAGTCAGATTGGGCTTGGGCTCACGGCTCAATCTGAAAAGGCCAAAATATGAATTTTAGATTGTTTAAAAATATATAAAAAATAAAATAATTAAAAAAAAGTCTAAAATATTGTAAAAAATATGTTACAAAGCTAAAATTTAAATACAATGATTAAATCTAACTACAAATCGCAAATGATAATTTTAAATTTAAAATTACAAATCGCAATAAATTTAAATTTATAGTGCCAAAATATTAATTTGAAATAGCCACAATGACACAATCACTCTCATTAGTCTTGAGTCTTGATAGTCTGTGGATGACTAACTACTGAAATAGAAGCACCGTGGGATGGCGCCTTTATTGCCGAGAAACTCAATACCATGATTACCATCATGCAAAACTCGTTAGAGTTAGATGTAAATGTGAGTTTACGATTACTATTTGTCATATTAAGTATTTATTTATTTTTCTTTTTCACTTTGCTATCACGATAGTATAGTACCTAATTTTATAGCGCATTATTGTAGATATTTATTATAAGAAAAAGAAAAATATAGTACATCTAATCAATAAAACTTCATTCCAGAAAATTGGAAATCACTATCGAGTCATTGACTCAAATGCATGGTGGCTATTTCATATTAGTCTAGGGTTCACATCTAAATCTATAAAATCATATAAATTATATATTGAATAATGAAAACATAAAAATTATGTAAATAATTATTTAAAATTATGAAGTTACATGATTCAAGCCTATAGTTCTCGACATCAACAGTATCTACTCCAATGGGCATTGAACGTAACCAGTTCTGTGTGTAAATGAGGGCCTCGACAGTGGTTGGAGATAATGAACTCTAATAAGCATCCAAGATATGACCTCTGATACTAAACACTAACTCAGAGACAATTGTAATTATAGGAATGACTAGTACATCCTTGGCTATTCGGAAAAGGACTGGAAATTTCCCAGAATTTACCTTTCAGCAAGTTAATATATGGAATGTATCACTAAATGTCTCGACATCTTCCATAAAGTAATGCTCAACCTCAGACTTATATTGCATAATATTTCTTGATGCATGGTTTTGATGATACCGTTGTAGCTACAATAAATTTGAACTTTGTGCACGTGTGTCATTCCAAGAAGATGTCAAGCCGGTCAGGCATGAGGAGCTACCACCTTCAGTTGAAGGTTGACCAATGTTGTTATAATGGCTATGTAAATCATCAACATCATATTTAAGCAATATAATAAACTGATCAATGTCCTCATCACCGAGGACGTCCCTAATCCAATATTCTACAATCGCCAACTTATATAGGGGGTCAAGACATAGATAACAATCTATTTATCTTCTCCACATCCCCCTAATACTCATTATATTTTTGTTTCAGCCTCATAGTCATTACATTCAACAAATCCACATTGTCAACACAACTTTGTTGTCAGTGGTTATAAAGTCGCAAGAGCTTCTTGAAGTACATGTTCGTAGTAAGATATTTTGTCACAGATATCCGTATAGTTATGTCATAAAAAAACTTAAAAAATTGAATAAAATATCTGACATTGGCCTAATCAATTGTGTTTGGCACATTGAACCCCATTCTTCCCCCAACTAACTCCAACAAAGCATACCTTATGCCCCATCCTTGATTTTCATCTGCTTGAATGCTATTCGGTACTTTTGCTCTACATCCAACATCATGTACGTGGAGTTCCACCGAGTCGAAACGTACAGTTGCAACATACTAGAAGATGAGATCTCAAACTGTTCGGCTATTGCCTTAAACTGGCGGAGCCGTTGGGGGGAAGTTTTCACATACCTCACAAGGTTCCGAACTTTAATAATGGAAACATCAACCTCCGCGAACCCTTCAGAAACTATGAGGTTGATGATATGGGCACAATTTTGAACATGAATAAATTGATTCTCATGAGTGATATCCTCATTTACTGTCGTATTCCGCCTGAACCAATCAATAGCAGTGTCGTTCGCACTGACATTGTCAACCGTGATACACATTACTTTTTGATCCTTCAATCCTTTATATAGTCATGCATCTCCTTGCCAATGAATGAACCCGTGTGATCAATAATTTCTTTGAAACTAATAATTCACTTGTGCAACGTCCACTCAATGTCAATAAAGTGGGTTGTGGAAACCTGGGGCCTTCTTGGTCAACATCTACAAGGGGAGGAGCTAATGGAAGTAGCAGTAATATGTAGTCTTCTATGGGCCAGAAGAAATGGATTCATTCATGGGAAGGGTTTCATGCACCAAAACTAGGTTCTAAGCAAAGCCTTTGGTGAAATAGAGGCTTACAAATCCAGTTAGGACCACCAAGGTTCTTGTCCAACTAGTCGTGGTGAGGGGTCAGCTAGTGTCTGGATCCAACCGCCTACAGGTTACTACAAGTTGAACTGGGATGTAGCCCTTAACACTACTTGGGGACTAGTGGGGATTGGTGCCATTTTGAGAGATCACCTGGGAAGAAGCATCGATACTCTTCAGGCCAGAAAAGATCTGAATTTGAATCCTTTCAGTGGGGAAGTCTATGCCTTAATGATGAGTGTCGTTTTTTGTAGGGATATTGGTGTTTCTAATCTGGTGGTCGAGGGAGATGCTTTACAAGTCATCAGGCTTCTTAGTGGCAGTTCCCTCGACTGTAGTTATGGTGGATTGATAGTGGAGGATGCCAAGAGGGAGCTGAACACCTTTGCTAACTGGTCAGCAGTTCACACGAGGAGGGAAGGCAACAAAGCAGCCCATACTTTGGCCAAGAATGCTCTCACACTCTCTGATGATTTGTTAGAACTTGAACTTACGCCAGTTTGTATTCAACAGATTGTAAGAAGTGAAATGTCTGTAATGTCTTGTTAAGGAAATGAATTGTTTCTTTTCAAAAAAAAAAAAAAAAGTGGGTTGTGATACACATGTAGCCCACATTCTATATGGAGTTCCATGTATCAGTTGTAAATGATACTTTCTGGCCAGTGGCAACAAACATTTCCTTTATCACTGCCTTCTCCTTGGCATACCTTTTCAAACAATCGCGCATCATTGTATACCATGAAAGCATGGGAAATCATGGCTCTAAAGTGTGCATAAATTTGTAGAAGCTTGCCTTGTCAATTGTAGTAAAATCTCATCAGTGATGACCATCTATGCAAGAACATCCCTTAACATCTTCTCACTATATTGAGGGATCGATAACTTCTTAATTTGCGTGCCATAAGTGACCGATGAAGTTTCATAACTCAGTTTTGTCTAATCAGTTGCCACCAGCCCTTTGTATATCTTATATCGCTTGCTTATTCGAATGACAACTGTATAGTTGCCCACACTAATGACATCGAGTTGTGGGTTCTCATGATCACTGAGAACTTTGGTGATATGTTCTCATGCCCAAGATTTTTTTTTTTTACTAAGTCGTGTTGGTGGGTTGGCCTCAACATTCATCAACTCCTCCTCCTTATTAAACATATCAACATCTTCTAGATCTATTGGGACTTGACACTTACACAGGAGGTAGTTGCTTAGATGGGAGTCTATGGCCTGAAGTACCTATCAGTGACACCAACGGTTGTGTCATCCTCTTGTAGAGAACCATGGTGAGATGGTGTAGCATCGATAATTTGAGCAAATAATTTGAAATAATTAACAAACAACCATCATTTAACATTTTAGTGAACATTATCTACAAATTAGAAACATAGTGAAAAGGAAAAACATATGTGTCTATTTGTATTTGTGATTTTAAAAATAAATAAAATACAAAAAAATGAATGTTTGCTCGAGAAAACAATTTGCGTGATGTTCCCTCGAGCAAAAGGCTCGAGAATCTATGTGATGTTAGCTTGAGCCACACTCAAGCGAATAATCTGTGTGATGTTCACTCGAGCGAAACTCAAGCGAACATCACTTGGAACAAAAACACCATATTTTTCTAAACCAAAATAACTCGATTCTTAAATTTAATAGCCTAAACTCCGAAATGATTGAAATGTAAATAACAAATCATTGAATTGAACAACAAATCATACACATTTCACAAAGGGAGGAGGAAGATTGTTCGATCCTTAAAATTTCACAAATCACATTTCACATTCTTACAATTCGAGGAGGAATAACATGTTATGAAGGTAATAACAAATTATTCTTACAAGTGATTTGTGATGAACTTCGGAAGGTAGCTAGCGAGTTGCAGGGGCCTCAAGTGACGGCAGATGGTAGAGGAGGTGAACTCGTTCAAAGACAAATGGAGATTGTTGTGCGAAAGTGAGGGGTGAAGAAGGGGTCCTACATTTTGGACCACCTTCTTCATGAAATGATGTCATTCTGCTTAAAGTGGAATGAAATCATTTTGATTTGCTATTTTATAAAAATAAAAGTCAGAGTTCAGAGCCGATGTGGGCTTCGACTTTGACTCTGAACTCTGGCTATCGGAGTTGATTGGAGTCGGAGTAACTCTGACTTCAACTCCGAATTTTGAAAACTCCGATTCTGTTGGAGTCGGACAGGTTATTGAAGTTCAGATGGAGTCAAAAAGTCAAAACTTTTGCCCACTCCTATATACAACTCCAACGGTATAAGATATATTTGGCCTAATAAAAGCCATGGCAAACATTAAGCTTGATCCTACTTGAAACTATATATGCAAAGTGACACATTTCTTCACCATTTTTGGAGGACATGCATTTTTTGAAAAACAGACTGAAATGAGTCACTAAAGAACATCCTTATTAGATTGGGCAAGTCTAGATTAAGTCGAATATTTGTCTAATATTATATAAAAAACACATTGAATTAGCTTTGAGCTCTCGGGTCATATTTGGCTAGTTATTCATGCCAAGCTTCCCAAATACTTTCTCACTGAACTCTTTTTCTAAAATTGACAAGCTCTCACTTTTTCTATCCCTTTGGCTATGAAAGAGTGCAAGACAAGCCACACAAATCCTAATCAATCAAGTATGTCCTTACAAGTGAAACTCCCAGCTAGCCTTGAAGTTTCTTCACCTATAATGCTTCCCAAACACTGCTCACATATATTTCAATGATGCTTCCCAATGCACAATTTAATGCCATGCAATTTCATCAAGATGATCTCCATGCCTCTTTCACTCAAACTCATTCTTTTATATATGTCATAATCGCACCAAGACTCATCATTGACCACAACCATATATGCCATTTGATGAGCAACATGATCAACCATCCAACTTCCAAGTATCAGTTCCCAATCCAAATGCCTAAAGAATAAAGTTTCCAAACTAAAATTAATATTTTCTTCAATCCCTGCACGTCAAGTTATAATCAAGTGTTTTGACCATGACATCAAACATCCTTAGTTGCATCATACCAATACTTCAAACTAGTTGGAACTTTTCCTCCTAAAACCTCTTATTCTCTATTGTACCATTGTTTTTTGACTTGGTATCAGAGTAACACCTGTACAATATTACCACCCAATCCTCATCTATTTTTTGCACCATGGCCAATGGCAAACCTAAATCCTCACTCGAATTATCTACACCAATTATACATGTTCAATTAGAAAACTTTGGCTTCAAAGCTGGCATTATTCTTACCAAAACCAACTATGATGTATGGTCCCAAATCTTGGAGATGCATATTGTAGATCTTGAGAGGCTTGAGTATATTATGGGTGAAACCTCTCAACTGAAAATTACAGATGCTTCTTATACGAGATGATATGCAAAAAATCAAAAGGTCAAGGGATGGTTATTGATGTCTACGTCGCTAGATATATGAAGCGCTATCTTTGATTGCACACCGTATGTGAAATCTAAAATGCTTTTGCTAAAACATTCTATGATGGGTTGGATGAATCACAAATCTTTGCAGTGACTCAGTGAGCATTTTCTACCAAGTAGAATGGTCACCCTCTCTCAACCTATTATGGTGATCTCATTGAAATCTTCCAAAAACTGGACCATCATGATAAGATTGTAATGAAAAATCCCGATGAGGTTCTCACATATAAAAAATCAGTTGAATGATGCTATTTGCAAAACAATGCTGAATGGAGAACTCGATCACCCAGAGTCAGCTACCATGGTGGCTCGTCAGTCCAAGCTCCAAGAATGATGAACTAATCCAAAATCTGAGTGAGCATTTGGCCCACTAAATCATACTATTGAACCAAAATCAATCAAGTGGATCATATAATTGCAGCTATGAAGTAGGATTTGTACGATCAGAATGCTTGTGTATGCATTGTAGTGAAATGGGACATACTAAGTCACGGTGCTATGAGCTGATTAGGTATCCAAAGTGGTGGCATCCTGCTAAGGCACCCAGCAAACGAAACTAAAAAATAAATCACCATGCCTTTATTGCTATGGCCAAACCTTCCAACAACACTCTTGGGGAATCCTCATATTTGATGGCTCTTAATGTTTCTGCACCTAATAGTAATAGCACATGGATAATTGATTTAGGTGCTACAGATCACATGATCTCTGACATTCACCATATTCAGTCTATGAAGACATCTGAACAACCTATAGGGTCCACAGCTAATGGTATTTCCTCTCCTGTTATTGGAGAAGGCTTAATTACTCTAAAAGAAGATTTAAATTTTGATTCTGCTCTAGTCGTCCCCCCCTTAACTATAACCTATTGTCTGTTGCTCAAATTACCTGCACTTTGCATTGTATTATATTTTTTCGCTTAACCTTTGTGTTTTTAAGGATATCCGGACTTGGAAGACAATTGGTTATGGTACTAGATGGGGGAAGCTCTATTATCTTGATCTGACACTGATAAGTTCAAATCAGTTAGCTCAAGCTTTCATGGTTGATAGGTCTGACAAACATTAGAATTCAAAATTTTGGATATGGCACAGGCACTTAGGCCATGCTTCTTTTGGATATTTCAAAAATTTGTTTCCAAAGTTGTTTTCTTAGTTGACTAATACAGATTTCAAGTGTGCCATTTGTGAACTGGCTAAAAGCCATCGTGTTTCATTTCCTACAAGTATGAATAAAAGTCTAGTTCCTTATATGGTTTTTCACTCCAATGCATGAGGTCCATCAAAGAGTTCTTCTTTGAATGTTGCACGTTGGTTTGTTTAATTTCTTGATGATCATACTCATATGACTTGGGTTTGTTTAATGAAATCAAAAAACGAAGTTAGTTCTTTGTTTCAAAAATTTCACAGGATGATAGCTACTTAGTATTAATCTCATATACAAGTTCTTCGCACTGATAATGGTGGAGAATTTGTTAATCAATACTTGAAATAACATTTAAATTTACATGGCATTGCTCATCAAATGACTTGCTCCTACTCTACTCAACAAAATAGGGTTGCAGAGCGGAAGAACAGTTTTCTCCTTGAAGTTGTATGCGCTTCTTTGTTTGGGGTTCACATGCCCACCAGTTACTGGGGTGAAGCCATCATTGTAGTAGCCTACCTCATTAGTTGTGTACCTTCCAGTTCATTGTAGTTCTAAAGCCCCCCCTCCCTTTTAATGTTTTTCATGAGATTGTCAGTGCTTCTACTATGCTGAATATGCCACCAAGTCCAAAAACAATGGTACAGTAGAGAACAAAAGGTTTTAGGAGGAAAAGCTTCAATTGCATTTTTTCTTTCAATCGGTGGGCATAAATAACCAATTTACAGAACTATGAAAGAAATAACTAATTTAGGAAAGAAATATTTACACACTAATCTAGCAAAGAAATATTTGTAGGAATCCTAGTTTATTTTATACAGCTAATAATAGATACAACTTGGAGATAGTTTCACCAATCATTAACACTCCCCCTCGACTTGGTGCATAGATGTTGCTCATGCCCAACTTGTCAATATAACTTTTAAACAATTGTCATGACACTACCTTGGTGAGCATATTAAAAAGCTGGTCATGGGATCGAACATGTGGCACTTCAATGAGTCTTACTTCCAATTTCTCCTCGATAAAGTATCTATAAATCTCGACATGTTTAGTTCAATCAAGTTGAACTAGATTATGGGCAACATTACATGCTGCCTGGTTATCACATAGGAGTGGTTTGCTCGATATGTAAATCTTGCATTAGATTTCTGATCCACAGTAATTTGCATACTCCCTTAGCCATCCCCTAAATTAGACCTCCACACTGGATATAGCTACTACCTCCTATTTTTAACTTTGCCAAGTATCTAGTTCAGGCCAAGCATGTGTGGAAGAGCATATGGAAGTTAAAGACCTCCCCAAGTGTCAAACAGTTCGTGTGGAGAGCCTGTAGTGAGGCTCTACCAACTCTAGCTAACCTGAAGAGAAGGAAGGTTGTAGAGGACAGCAACTGCCTTATCTGCTCCCAAGCCATTGAAACATCTGGTCATGCCTTGTGGAGCTGTGTTGCGGCCCAGGATGTGTGGAAAACAAGCTGTAAAAAGATTCAGAAGATGTCCTGCCATAGTGACCTCTTCTTAGATATCTGGTCCTTGCTAGTGAATAACTTAGATGCTATTGAGCTTGAAGATACTGCAGTTGTATTGAAAAGGATTTGGTCTAGAAGAAACGAGCTATATCATGGGAAAGGATTCACCCATCCCACTAGGCTGTATCAACAGGCCATAGAAGAAGTATCCATCTTCAGATAATCTCTTCTAACAGACAAAGGAACAAGGAAACAGGTTGGATCAGTAGAACTTAGGTGCGTCAAACCAGTGCAGAATTCCTATAAGCTCAATTGGGACGCAGCAATTAGAGCAAATGAGGGAAGAGTTGGGATAGGGGTGATAGTCAGGGACTACCAAGGACAAGTAGTTGGCACTGCTAGAGCTCAAAGACCTTTAAGAGGGACTCCTTTCGATGGTGAGGCTTACGGTTTGTTGGTTGCAGCTGAATTCTGCAGAGACCTGGGGTTGCAACAGGTCTGTTTAGAGGGTGATGCAAAGCGTGTGGTGGATGGTTTACTGGGCAAAGCAGTGGACTGGAGCTTAGGGGGGTGTCTGATTGAAGATGCTAAAAGAGTATTGGATTCAAGTGTCAACTGGACAGCCTCCCATGTCCATAGAGAGGCAAATATGGCAGCACACCAGCTTGCAAAGGTGGCTGCAGAGGTGGTTGAAGATGTCTACGAGGTTGAGAGATGCCCGAGCTGTATTTTTCATATTGTACACAAGGAAATGATGTAGCCGAGTGGATCTATGTCACTTTAGTCCTTTGTGAATTGTACCCCTTTATTTCATGGTTAATGAGATCAGTATTTCAAAAAAAAAAAAAACTTTGCCAAGTATCTATATTCCCACCTACAAATGTGAAATATCAGAATGTATAGTGTCTATCATCAATTGACCCAACCCAATCTGCATTGGTATAACCTTCAATATCCAAAATTTCTCCTTTTGTAAACATAATTACCTTTCCAGGGGATGACTTCAAGTACCACAAAATACAAATGACAGAATTCATATGTTTTTTGCTAGGAGAGTGTATGAATTGATTGACAACACTTAGTGCATAAGCCAAATTAGACCTAGTATGTGCAAGATACAATAATCTCCCCACTAGTCTCTAATAGCATTCCTTGTTAGCAAGAACTTGGTTTGGATTCATAACTAGTTTCAAATTCTCTTTCATAGGGGTGCTAACCAGATTGCAAGCTGACATACCAGTTTCATTCAACAGATTTAAGGCATATTTATGTTAAGACAAGAAAATACCTTTCTTTGATCATGACTCTTCAAATCTTAGGAAATACTTCGACGGACCAAGATCTTTCATTTCAAACTCAAGGGCAAGATGATTCTGTAATGCCTTCTTTTCATCTGGATCATTTACAGTCACTATCATATCATCTATGAGTAGTGACCTTTCTTTATTATTCTGTAAGAAGAGGGTATGATCTGAATTACTTTGCATATATCCAAATACTTTCATAGAACTCGTGAACCTTCCAAACCAAGCTCTAGGGGATTGCTTCAAACCATACAAGGACTTCCTCAATCTACAAACTTGTTTGCTTCCTTCAGTCTGCATATTACATCCAGGAGGTAACTCCATATATACTTCTTCTTGGAGATCTCCATGCAAAAATGCATTCTTCACAACAAGCTGGTGCAAAGGCTAGCCAAGGTTCACAGGCAGAGATGGTAGAATACAATATTAATTTTGGCCACTGGTGCGAATGTCTCTAGATAATCAATTCTATAAGTTTGAGAATATCATTTGGCAACAAGTTTGGCTTTGAATCATTCAATGGTTCTGTTAGTTTTGTATTTAAAGGTTAAAGACACACTTGCATCCCGCAGGTTTCTTTTCTTCAGGTGAATCAACAGCTTCCCATGTTGAGTTCTTTTGGAGGGATTTCATTTCTTTGTTCATTGCTTCCTTCCTTCTAGGATCTCTCAAGTCCTCCCACACACTATTAGGAATAGATACAATAGATAATTGATTCATAAATGATCTACTTTCCTTTGAAAGATTATGGTAAGACACAAAGTTACTCATGGGATACCTAGGTTTGACATTATGAATAGGTTCACAATTTACTCTAGGTATCCCTCTTGTGATTTGATCAGGTAGCACTTTTAGGTGGGGTTGAGAATTTACTTGGGACTTAGAAATGGACTCAACTTGTGAGAGAAATTGGTTAAACGATATAAATTGAAGTGGGGAAGCTTGAACTTATCGAGACTGAGATACTGGTGACGCTTGTAGTACCGATGATGAAGATGCTAGCGGTACCACTTTCATTTGACTCTGTCATTCTCATCCTAGAAAATGTTCTCATTCGCCTCATCTGGGCATTCTCCATTGTTATCCAAGTTGTCACCACTTATAGAATCCAAGTTTTCCAAAGAGTTCTGCAATTCATTCTC
The DNA here is from genome assembly GCF_018687715.1 of Carya illinoinensis. Lineage (NCBI taxonomy): Eukaryota > Viridiplantae > Streptophyta > Magnoliopsida > Fagales > Juglandaceae > Carya > Carya illinoinensis. The sequence continues at coordinate 20,137,683 of NC_056753.1, read as the reverse complement.
ACTCTCCCCCTGAAATGAAGACTCTCGGACAGAGTAATACATGTCATCCTCATGAAAAATAAAATCAAGAGTAACATATATCTTTCGAGAAGGGGGTGATATCATCAATAGCCTTTCAGATGTGAGGCATAGCCAACAAATATGAACAGGAGAGCTAGGGGCTCTAACTTATTTCTCAAGGGTTTGTGAAGGTGAACAAAGGTGGCTGCACGTCCAAGTAACCCCCACCCCCCCCCCCCCCCCCAAAAAAAAAAACTAGAATAATGAGTACCTTTTGTAACAAGAACATCTATTTCTATCTCTCTAGAAACCCTCAAATGAAATACATTTTTAACATTCATTGACAAATATATAGTGGCTTAATCACACATCCAAGTTGAGCCTATCAACCTTAGAACAACTTAAAGTTGTGACTAAGTTATTATAAGTATCTAGCAATGTATGGAGAAAATTCACTTCTTTATCTTCATCCTCCATCTTCAATTCTTCACACCAACACTTTCATGTCCACTAAGGATGTCATTGGTAAGTATTCAACTAGAACCTTCATCCAATTCATGCAAAATTCCACCGTATACTTGCGTTACAGAGTATATAAAACCGATTTATGCAAAACATTAAAATGCCAAAGGAATTTCATGAAGATGAATAAATACCTTAGCCCGTGGCAGCAGATCTCTTCAGCAGAAAGGCAAATGGAGGAGAGAATGGGTTGGGCGACGGGTTGGGCTGGGGGAGATGATGGGCGACTTGGGGGTGGGGGAGACAATGGCTGGGCTACAAGTTGGGGTGCTGACGGGTTGGGGTGCGGGAGAGGATGGGGGTTTGTGAGGATGAGTGAATACCTAACGGGTTGGAGGGGGAGACGATCGGCGATGGGTTAGGGGGAGAGGATGGGGGGGCAACAAGTTGGGGTGCGGGAGAGGATGGGGGTTTGTGAGGATGAAGTGGGGGAGTGAATACCTAAATGGTTGGATTGGGGGAGACGGGCTGGGCGACAAGTTGGGGGGAGAGAGGATTGGGCGACGGGGTGAATTTCAAATGTTGAAACTAGAGAGGGAAGCGTGGGAAGTGCAAGGAGAGAAAGGAAAATTCACATTAAGCCACGTTGGGTGTACTCCGACTTTTTCGAAATAGGGGCTGATCTAAAGATTTATTCAATGAGAAAAGGGACAAACCAAGGATCTTGAAAAAAAAAGGTACATAATTTTACTTTTGTGTATTGGAAAAAGGTTGCCTATTATCGGAACCCCTTAACAAGTAAGAAAGAAAGAGCATTTTAAAGTGTAATATCGTGAAAGTCACTACTACAATGGTTTTAAATTAGAGAAAGATCATGTGGTCGGTTTTAATCAACTGTCATAAATGTAGATTTTAATATCTCTTGGTAGTCAATTATAGGAATCTGACCTCACACCCATGCACTCAAGGGAAAGCAAAAAATTCTCACATTTACTCACCCTTGTTCATTGACTAATCAATGTATAAACATTTTTTGTTGATACTAAGCATTTGATCAAACTCATTTCCCGGGTTCTTAAACTCAACAAGTCTTAATTCGTGGCATGCATTTTTGGATTCAGAGGGGGTATCAAACGGTAACCTACCTTCTATGCTGTCAATCACTTGATTTGGTATAGATTAGCAAAAAGCCAGTTGGCCGAGGATGTGATAAATGGAAAATTATGTTGTTATAGGTACTCTTAATGTACTTGCTTAAACAAGTTTTAGTTGTTAAAAAGGGTAGAAACAAACAATGTATGACAGCTGGGCTAGTGGCATGTAAAAAGACTGTTTACCCATTAAAGGAATAAATTTGGGCTCAGATTTGTGTAGTGTTGAATCAAAGGAAGTCCTACTTGCAACCCAAGTGTTTGATAAATTGTTTTTGTGCTCTCTTTTTGTTTTCATAACCTAAATGTTTTCCTGATCTTAACTTTGTGAAGTTGAAAATACAATTTATTTTACCTTGATTACTTTATATTCTTGAGTTCTAACTTTAATTGTTTACTCCAACATTCCAACAATTCTAAATATGAGATCCTCCATGCACAACCATACATTCCACTTGACTGTATATCCAACTTCTTTTTGAATCTTGATTTCTAAATTCTTGAGGCATAGAATCGTTCAAGACACTCTTGTCCTTGAGGAGATGACCTTGGGTTTTTCCCTTTTATTACAACTTATCCGCTTTTGTGTTTGGGAGTGATAATTTGGAGACAATAGATCCAACTATACATAAAGAATGCTTACAAATCGTTGAAGCTTAATGCGATATGTCAAATTTTTGTCTAAGTTCTTTTTGTAATCTTACTTATTATACCAAATTATGTAAATTTGTAATTAAGTAAGGAGAAAAAAAAAAAAAAAAAAAAGAGGTACGGTTTTAGAATTCTTTTTACGGGTCTAGTACTGTATATTTCCCGTATCACGAGTGGGCACTATCAATTTCTTTTTCTAGATTGGGTTGTAAATGTTTCTGTTGTCTGAGCTTAAACATGAGGGTGCTACAACATTATTTTAATTAAACCCAATTTCTGTTTTTGTTCATACAAGGACATTTGCACGTAGTATCTCCAAATTTAAATTACAACCATCGATCACTTAACAGGCCTGGTACGACCTAAGTGGAAGGGGTCCATCAAGCCTCTTCCCACATTCTAAGTCCAAAGTTACAAGACCTTCCGTTGGGCAGTAGTTAACAGAATAAAATAGACCTAACAAACAAAAAAAATTACGAACTGCAAAAAAAGGAATTTAAAAGGGGAAAATAAAAGGAAATAACTGCATTTTCAAGCAACTATGATCGTGGAGAAAGTTGGCATTAGAACCTATAATACGACCATTTATGGGGGAAAAGATAAAAACTATTGGCGGCTGGTCTTCCTACTGAAAGATAAATGGTTTGTGGTTAATGTGCGATTCTGCGATTCAAAGCGAAAGCATCATACCGACACGAAGATGAACTCTATCTACAGACACTGTAACATTTGCTGTGCAGTTGGAACCTGAAAATGTAGGGCATAGAGGAGTACTGATGGTCATGATTCTGAGACTAAAAGAGCATCCCAGATCATGTCCATGTCCAAGGAGGGCATTCTACTTAACTGAACGTCATCCACATCTGACAATACCTCTTTAGTACTTTTCTTGCTCTCAATCAATATCTCCGAACCGACTTTGCTCTCCAACGTCTCAAACTGCAGCCACTCTTTTCTTGATGGGTTTTGGCTTAAAACTTTGAGTTTTGTATCCTCGTATGGATGGTTAATATTTGATGATGTTTGTGGTGGCTCAGTTGGCTTTGTATGGGCAGAAATGCCTTGGGATATCGCCCGTAGCTTTGCTTCCAGAAGGGCTGCTGTGGCTCCATTCAAAGAATTGGTCTGAAGTTTATGCTTTTGATCTGGGAAATTCAACTGCGCATATTCCCCACGTAGCATGTAAGCCGCCGTGTCATATGCCACGGCAGCCTCTTCAGCAGTGTCAAAAGTTCCCAACCAAACCCTAGTCCTATTTCTTGGTAACCTTATCTCAGCAACCCATTTCCCCCAATGCCTTTGTCTCACCCCCCTGAATAGCTTCCTCTGTGATGAAAAATCAGTCTTCTGTTGCTCATCCTGCATTCTTTGTGTATTGTACTTCATGGGCTGCGTCTTGGAAGTGCTGAGCCAAGATGAATAGTTTTTCAAATCTCGATTGATTCCGTGCCATTTGTTGCCCCGATGGGACGGAATTTGGCCAGGTTTGGACATAGGAAACAAAGGGTTGGAAGATGATGATGATGATGATAATATGGATTGACACTTTACGTTCTTCCCAGGCGAGTCATCTGCATTTCGTGGATCCAATATGATGATAGGTTCCTGCAGAAATAAAGTTAAATTTGGGGATTTGGATGAGACTAAAAATGAAGAAGGAGAAGATGGTTGAGAAACTTGAGATTGGGCTAGCTTTGGAAACGTATCCAAAAAGTTTACAGGAATCATGAAGCTTTCTTTGGCACGGCCTGATGCTGAAGCTCCAGGAGGGACATGGTCAGAATTCAATCCTGAAATAAACGGATTCAAATGGTGTTTATGGATAAGATTCTGTTTGGTGCAACGAGGGTTAGTCAAAGTGGAAACAGAAGCCTCGTGATCTGTGGAAGAAGTAGAATCGGAACCCGAAAACAGACTATCATCAGGTGATGCTGATGATAACGAATTCATGCATCCGTTACCGCCATGTTCCTGATAAGCTCTCCGATTCAGAGCGCCCCAGATGATATAATTTGGATCACCAAAAAAGCTCGATCCTACGTCGGCCGTTCCTTGAACATAAGATGGTAACTCATGATCATTTTGCATGAAGATCATCCCCATCTTAGGAAACTGATGTTCCATGCAAATCGTTCTGGGAGAAAGAACAAACAGAGAGAGAGAGAGAGAGAGAGAGAGAGAGAGATGTTGCAAAGTGAAGGCAGCATGCTTCATATATTTATCGTAATGCACACACCTCATGGGCAGGAGTCTGATAACTCTCAATAGAAAATTAAAGGAACTACTTTATGTCGATAAAGCGAAGGTATCCTCTGAGTCACATCTGCTTGTGCAAAAGAATTATAAGCTCGACACATACCCATTCGCCCCCCTCCCTCCCTCCCTCCTACATGTTCGTGCTTGCCATTAATCTCAATGTTTCTTTTGTCGACCAATCAGAACTTGACAACTCAAGCCCCCATGCTTACCTGTCATCTAGCATTTCTCGGCCATAAAATACGTGAAGGCTTCAAATTATTCTGGATTAATGTAACTAATGAGTCATGACTCTGATTTTTCGAAATACCTACATGTTGTATATATCATCAATCCATTATTTATTTATTTATATGTTAAAATTAGAAAATATAATACAATAAACTGAATTTAGTAGTACCCAAGCGTCATTATCATTTGTTTAATGAAAATAATTGCTGATAAATAATATTGAAAATAAAAATGTTTCCAATATTGACCAAAACTAGGTGGGGGAGCCTCATGATGCATTGATTGGTCCTCATGAATCAAGTACATGTACTTGCTGGCTCTAATTAATTAATTAATTAGCTGGAAACCCCATAATAAGATAAATTTTACAGAACTTTCTTAATATTATCATATATATATATATATATATGTGTGTGTGTGTGTGTTCGTGTCCTTCGTTCTTTTTATATGTATGAGGAAACCATGCATGGGTAGTGGGCGCTGTCTTTTCTAAAATGCAGTATTAAACAAATTATGGCGGCCAGGGCTATGAATTATAATAGAGGTATAGCTTATTTGACATTTCTTTGGTGGAGAAATGTTACGTAAATTTGTGAAATTATAAATTCTGTATAATCATTTTAAAAAAAAGTAAAATGATTAAAAAATTAATTTTTTTTTATAGGGATCTTATATTAATTTATTTTTTTTAAAATAACTAAACGTCACTTGTATAATTATGATTGTAAATATAATTTCTCTTCTTGAATGTATCGTCATCATCATGATCATGATCACGTACCTTTAGGCAAGGGTTGAGACATATATACTTTAGTGTCATATGATCTCCACCTCCACGCGCGTTTTAGCCTCCACCGAATGATTAGAATTTCCCGTTAGGTGGTGTTCGTTTGCAGCCATCTTAAGCTACTCTTTTTGGCCAATGCCACTTGGATTAACCGTTCGCGGGGAGAAAAACTAGAAAAACTGTATGTTTGGGAAGAGAGACAGACAGACAGAGAGACATGCATATATATATTTGTTACACTTTTTGGCAGGTAGGATTAATATTCTATGACTACGCAGGCAGCTCTTCCAGTAGTGCAATTGTTTTGTTGTTGTTATTTTATAAACAATGCACATGGCTAAGCTACCTGTGCTAGCAGTATACATGTTTAATATATACAGATGATCAGTGTGAAATAAGACCAAGTTCCTCAAATATTCAAGCTGCTGCTCCTTTTTTCTTTTCTTTTCCCTCGACAATCAAAGTCCTTTATTCCTTCCTGTGTTGGCCTCGAAAGGATAAACAAAAATAAGAGAATTAAGCGGCATCTCCGCACACATCACTGTACACATACATAAATATATATATGTACACTTTAGTGATGTAAAAGATGGATTCGACATGTGGAACTGGATTCACCAATTAGTGCATCACAAATCATGCATGGAGATGGAGTGATCCCTAATTCTGACACTCTGGATCATCGACATGATGCCTAACTAGCTTGTTTTAATTCACTTCCATCGCACTCCATTCTTTCTCTACCTTTAAGATAAGTATTGTGCAGCTAGATGTGGCTAGCTTTGCAGCAATATTAAGATAAAAATATCGTCTCCCTCGTCGAATATGAAAAAACAAAGGTATTTTAAAGATGAGGGTTTTCCCCCTGTTGGCAAGTTTCTACACGAATCTAGTAGTTTCTCTGTGTCTTGGAGCTAAACTTTAATGCTTTTCTTCTTGTATCTCTCTGAAAATCTGTGTTCTGCACACCAGGCTCATACGCGTTCGATTTGTCGGCAAGCTGTACGCGTTCGCATTCACGCGATTAAATTATTAGGTACGTTTGAAAAATGTAATGGTAATTTTTATTGATTATATCTTGTGATAAGATTTAAAATATTATTAAGGATGACAATTCGTATTTACTAGTCATTTTATGTTATGTTAAGTTATAATTATTTGATTATATAAATCAACTTAAAAACGACTCCTTAAGCTAAATGGATCAAGACTTTAAAACTCTAATGTAACTATTTAAATAATGGATGACACGATACGATTCTTTTCAACTTATTTAATAATTAATTAGAAATTAGTCAATACGACACAATCTATTTCAATCCGTTTTACGTAAATGGCTTGAACTGACTTATATAATTAACCCATTCATGACTTGATTAACATAATTTTACATAAAATTAAAATCTATATTTATTATTAGTCGTAATATCTCTAACAATAACTAATATGAGCATATATTCAAAATTATAATCCTAACAATAAAAACATAAATACATTAAAAAATATTAATATATAGATTATAATCTAATAATAATAAAATTGTAATATTTAAATAAAATTTAAATAGATTATTACGATTTAATTGGTTCCAATTAAATAGTCTGACTCGTTTATTAAGTGTGTCTCAATGAATCAATTTATTTTGATCTAAATCTATTTATATAAAACTCAAATTTATTAATTTCGTGTTATATTTGTATTTACTTCACGGGTCACCTTTAAATATTACTATCTATATGTAATTATTAATCCACCATATATATGTCTAGGGTTGCCAACTCAAAGGGTGATCTTAGATTAATCTCCGGAAGTCTGTAAATTAAAATGCTCTGTGTATATTTATCATTTACCCAACTCAAAATTATTAATTTAATTGTTTTAAAAAGGTTAAGGATGTAACTGAGAGGAAAAACAGAAGGTTGATAATTTTACTAAGGCAGGCATGCAACTGGCACATGCAATCAATCAACACATGATAATTATTTTTACTGAGGTAAAACTTTGAACTATCTTGCCAATACATTAAAAAAAAAAAAACCCTGTGTGCAGATCATCCAGTGATCTGGTGCGACTACCTACTCCCTCTTCATTTGACTGAATAGGTACCTATCAGTTTCCCTAGCTAGCTTTTGCCTTTATTATTCCCAGTACAGTACTCATCCTTTTTGAAGGGTTCCTAACCTTTCCAAGGAGAAAGTTCATCTCCCCATGCCAATACCTTTCTACCCTTCTTCTCTTTTACAATATCTGCATCATTACAGCCCCACAGCTACTTCATATTCTCGGTACTAGGACTTAAAAGTTACAACGATCGAGAAACTGATCAAGAAAGATATGCGTTAAAAAGATTCGTTCGAATTCTAGATGATTTTAAATAATAAATAAATATAATAATAATAATATTATTATTATTATTTTAAAATTTATAAAAAGTTAAATTAAAATTTAAAAAAATTAAATTATTTATTATATTTTATATAAAAATTTAAAAAATTTATAATAATAAAATGAGATAAAATAAAATAAAATAATTTTTCTATACTAAAAAAAGGCGCGCTGCAAAATTAGTGGAATCCGCCTCCTTTGTACAAATTTTAAATGATTTTCTCTCTCTTTCTAATTGCCTAGCCATATGAAAAGGAGAATCTTTTGCTTTTCTCTTGTTACGAAAATTCTATATATTATTCCTAGATATTCTCAAGGCGCGCCCTTTTCATTATCTATCCTATTATTAATGAAAGTATTGCAGCAGATATATATATATATATATTAAGGCAGTATTGATACCCTTGAGTATATAAATTCTGTGCAAGATTTTTGTAAAATAGTGAATTATGTTGCAAAAAAGTATAAAAAATTCCTTTTTTTTTTAAATTCACACGAAATTTATACATATAAGACTTGTTCATGACATTATTATGATTTAAAGGTAAAGTTTATACCACTTTTTGAAGTAAAATGATATTAAATATTAACTTCTATTATCATATTATATGTATAATTTATAAAGCCAAGGGGCGGCTAAAAGTACATCGAAAGGAAAGATATTCTAATAAGGCCTTTTAACTTTTAATATAATAGTATCACAAATATATATATAGTTTAAAGGTAAATATTCACTTGGTTACTGTTAATTTTATTGTGGATAAAATTATATTATATCTTAGATTTAGATCTTTACAGATCTGCCATCTGGATTAAACCATATTAGTCATAATAATGTGTTAGAAAACTATTAACATTTGTAACTGATTTGTTTTTAATTTAACTCTGTATGTCTTTTAATGAATTGAATTTAGTCTGTTATTATCAAATAAAAAAAATATATATATATATATATATAAATATATTATCTTGTAAAATTTTCCATCCATATATAAAAATAAAACAACTTATATATAAATATGTGTGTGTTCCATCATTACCAAAAACGATATAGCTTTGGTAGGAAATTAGTTTAGGACAAGAAATCGTCATAAAACATATATAGTACTATAATATTATGGCAGATCACAGTCTGTTTTTATTTTCCCCTTTAACATTAATATATAATATTTGTAGCGTGCCTGTCCTCATTTAAACTATTCTCTTAAACAGCTATTAATTAAGCTATCTATTCTACTTCTTCTTCTTCTTCTTCTTCTTCTTCCTCTTTTTTTTTTTTTTAATTGGCCATGTTTTAGAGTGATTTCGATATTTATCCTAGCTAGCTAGGGACCTTTAACTGGATGTGGGAAGGATATCTTCCTAGCCCCTTTGGGTCGACTTGATACCCTCATTGACTTCTTCAAAGGCCAACGTAACTCGTAGACGACACAACTCTACAAGAGTGGAAGAAGACCCGAGCCCGACTTGTGAGGTACATGCTAACAAGAAAGGAGTTGTCCCATCACCCGCATGTATTGTAGCCCCCTCGTCTGGCTGGTGATCAGGCCGCATTAAATTCACAATTCGAAAGATTTTGATTGATAATGTCAGCTTGGCCGACATCTTATTTTGGGATGCGTTTATGCGTTTACCAAGATGGGGATTGATCCTAGTTGTCTACACCTAGCCCCCATGCCACTGAAGGGGTTCATGAGAGATGTAGTTCGATCAATCAGAGTAGTCACCTTGTCAGTTTTGGCTTGGAAGGCCCCCCAGGACTTTTGCGATGATGACAAACTTCCTGGTAGTAAAAGCCCCGTCATCGTACAATACAATAATAGGGCGACCCACGTTGAACAATCTAAAGGCGATAACGTTGACTTATCACCTAAAAAAATATACAAAAGTTGGGGTTGGTGAGATCAATGGAGGACAAGTACCTGCTCAGGAGTGTTATGTGTAGGAAAAAAAGGCCGGGGGCAAGGATGTACAAACATTAGGGGAACAAACTTGCAGTGTTGGACCCCCACGACCTCCTAACTTAGCCAACCATGATGAGGAGAACAGGGATTAGCCAATCCTCTGACAAGTAGAGCCAAACGAGCCATTAGAGCTCATCCCAGTGGACTTAGCAAGGCCCAAGCACATCGTGAGAATTGGGACCAAAATGAATCCCAAGATAAGGCAATCCATGAAACGCCTTCTTGCCGAACACATTATCTCGAGTGACTATCCAACGTCGTGCTAGTGAAGAAATGCATCGACTTGATCGTCGACTCAATGACGGGCTATCGCTTGTTGAGCTTCATAAAAGTTTATTCGGTATGCAACCAAATATGGATGAATCCTGATGATGAGGAGAAAATGACTTTCATCACCGACCAAGAACTCTATTGTTATTGAGCCATGCCTTTTGGGTTGAAAAATGCTGGAGCAACATATCAGTGACTAGTAAATTGGATATTCAAAAGTCAGATAGACCGTAATCTGGAGGTCAATGTAGATGACCTACTAGTCAAGAGGAAAAAGCTTGAGTGCCATCTGACTTATGGGAAGCCTTCGTAGTCTTATGCGGATACAAAATGAAACTCAATACACTGAAATGCACCTCTAGAGTAGAGGTCAAAAAGTTCTTGGGTTTCATGGTCTCTGAGCATGAAATTGAGGCCAACCCATAGAAGTTAGAAGCCATAATAAACATGCTCCTACCATGAAGCAATAAAAAGGTACAGATGCTGGTTGGGCAAGTGGCTGCCCTCAACCGATTCATCTCACGGTAGATGGATAAATGCTTGCCATTCTTCAAAGTCATGAGAAAGGCGCAAAACTATAATGCCTAGTGTGACCATGCATTTAGCGAGTCAAAGGAATACTTGGCTCACCCCCGCTTCTTAGCCAGGTTGAACTAGGAGACGACCTAGTCATGTATCTATCGGTATCACTGTAGGCTATCTCGGTAGCTTTAGTTTGAGATAATGAAGGGTGTTAGAAGTCGGTGTACTACACCAGTCAGGCTTTTTGAGGGGCTAAAGCCAGATACTCATGAGTGGATATGATGACCTTCACATTGGTGATGGCAGCAAGGTGCTTGGGGCCATACTTCTAGGCTCACCCGATGGATGTGCTTACTGACACACCTTTCAAGAACGTCTTACGGAGACAAGATGCCTCAATCTGCTTGACGAACTAGGCCATTGAGCTGAGTGAGTTTGACATAGAATACCTCTCCTGCACCATGATGAAGGGATAGGTATCAGTCGATTTCGTGGCTAAATTCACTGACTTCTTGAATGAAATCCCCATCAAACTCATAGGAAAGCCTTGGGAGGTTTTCATAAATGGTTCATCTTGCCGGGCTGGAGGAGGTGTGGGGGTGCACATCACCACAGAGTCCAGGGGAGAACAACATTAAGTTCCATAACCAACAGGTTGCGTGAGCTGTTGCCATCATGGCTTGAACTCCTCATCATTGCAACGGAAGCTACAGCCTCTAGAACTTCAACTCAAGGCTTGGTAGTAGGCCACTAGGACACGTTAGGGACGTCCTTGAACGGCATCATTGGCTTGCAGAACTCCCTTGGAGCAGGTTCGAGAAAGGTTGCGAAAAGGCCATCTCGAGATTGGCCTTGTCACAACTGAGTTCCCTGTTGAGATCTTGGTCGGCCAGAGGGCTGGAGACTAGAGTGGTCAATTGTGTTAGCATTAGTGTACTATTAGACAAAGACCACTTGGCTAGAAGATGCACCATTTGCAAGAGCTCCTGCACTCGAGTAAGAAGGGACTTCAAGAGATTGTCTAGATCTTGCAGGAGGGATCGACGCCACAATTGTCGCAGTCCATCAACCCAAAGCCTTCAAGCTCCAAACAGGATCCCTACAATGAGGAGGGCAGGAGACCTACTCTCGGCCCCCGAAGTCCCACTGGGGGCCCCATGCTTGACACAGGGACTTTTTCCCCTACCTCCAGCTGCGGTGGGACTGGGCAGCCATTTTGTGACCTCGAGGGGCATACAACTCCCTCAAAAAGTGCTAGCACAAGACGTAAGATCGGTCTGACGAAGAGAGGTATTGGGTTCGGTTGGCTTCATTAACGTGGCATTCCTCCAAACTTCTTCGGGATGATCCATAACCCAAGCAAGAACTGCCACCAATCGAGTCTCTTCTTATTTGGACAGAGTGAAGGATATGTCCTTGTTGTCTAGGACAACTCCCCAAATGGCACAAATGGGGAATTCTTGGTGAATGGATTCACCCTTGGGATATTCTCAGCCCAGGCCTGACACAAAGAAAAAGTGTTTGGTCAAATCCTTGATACGGGGAAAAGTGCGACTCCAAGTGAGCGATCGGTTTCTTGCCCCCACACTCAAAAACTGCATAGGTTGCCATCAAGATGCAATACTTTTTAAGTAGAGAGGAACTCCCTCACGGTCAGGTCAAGGTACTCATCATTCTTGGTGCCCAATGCCATGCAATAAATTACTCAACAAGAAACCAATATCCGCCAAGCATTTAGGTGGAGCTAAGCCAGCCGAATAGGTCGACAGAAAGGCAGCCTCAACCTATTCGCAAACATAAAAGAAAAGAGAGTCACCTTCGCAACCTGACCCTCCAAATTGATGATCCCTACAGGAGGTCTCAGAGCTTCCAGAACCATAGAATTAGGAACACCATAGGCCCTCCCCTTAGCAAATAGAGGTTGGTGAGAGAGGTCGTCGAGGACTAGTTTTGCCCCTCAAAGAATGGTGGGCTCTCGTGAACCTCAAGAAGAGTTTAGCCCTTGAGTTTCCCAAATGGGCCCTTAGGACGGGCAAAGCTAGACTTCTTGTGACCAGCGTGTGGAGCATTCTTAGGAGCCATCTGTAGTAGGGAGGTGAGTGAAGAAAATGACTGGAACGGCCGAAAATGGAAGAAGATAGTAATGGGAAGTTTGAGAAGTTGATTGGAAGACTAGAAGCACTCATCGGGAAAATAAGAAGAAGGTGGAAAGTGACGGGGAATTGGGGTTTAAACTAAGGCTCGCACTGGTTGGACTGCCCAATGCATGGAAGGGATAGGAGTCACCAAAGAAGAAATGTCAAAAATGAATCCCAAGATCCTCGCTGCACATAATAATGGAAAACTGAACCATTTTTTGGCCTGGGCACGAAAGGGAAAAACCCGCGTGTGTGGCAAACACAGACTAGTCCGTTGCCAACAACTAAAGTGGGGCAGTTATTCATAAGGACACACGCCTTGGGTATGGCCCACCCACTTCGTCTGAGCAACATACATGGGGCACATCAAACAAAATTTAAATTCTCACAGCACATGTGTATTGAGAATTTGCAAGGTAACTGGGAAGCATATTTTCCTAGCCCCTTTGGACTAATTTGATTCTCTATCTCAAAGGCCCACCTAACTCATGGACGGCCGACCTCTACGAGAGTGCAAGGGAGAAGACTCAGGCCCTACCCGTAGGGTACTTGTTAGAGAGAAAGAGACCGTCACATCACTCATATCTATCGTAGCCCACACGCTCGACTGGGGATTACGTCATATTAAATGCATAAAGGCAGCAACAACCAACAATCTTGGTTGGCTTTTCAGCTTTTCTAGAAATCCCAATTGTGGGCACACCTTCCCTTTCCACTTACCATAGGGAACAGACATGAAAATGAGCATGCTTGCTTTCAATGCAACGGCATTTTAATTTTTAACAAATTATATTATAATAATATTTTTATTTAAAATTTTATTTTATTTTTTTTTTAAATTTAATAAAATATTTTAATGGAAATAATTTTATACTATTACAAAATTATCATTTTATCTAATTTTTCAAACATCCATAGTGGTTCTCATAGACGCTACTAGTTACTTGGCTGGTCTTTATCTCTTCTTTCTAAGCCCCATATGAATAGTAAAAATGTTTTATTTTATTGTATTGTTATAATTTTTTAAAATTTTCGTACAAATATAATAAATAATTTAATTTTTATAGATTTTAAAATAGTGATATTAAAAAATAATATTATGATAGTATTTTATTCAACTTTTAAATTTTCAACTTTTAACTTTTATTTAAAATCATCTAATCTCATTTTATTATCTAAACTGCACCACTGCACCTAATACGTTGTACGTACTTACCCTGTCTTGATCTCCCCATCGATCGATGGTCATAACCATCATGTATGTATGTATGTCTGTGTATATATATTCGAATAATTAATTTTAGATATTTAAGATCACCCGAGTGCACTTTTTGCAGTTTACAAAGCATGATTAATATTTATATATATGATGAGGATGAATAATTTAATTTATTATGGGTGGTAAGAGAAGACAAATATACAACTTTAATTTATTATATATATGGGGTTAATCATGACCAGAAATTAAAACCGTGGACCGACCCACCGTAATCTAGTCTAAGACATGAGGGACTTTTATATATAGTTTGGTGGAGGAATTAAAAAGAAGATACAGCATGATGCCAAAAACTGCCAGCGGCTGGTGGCCAATAAAAGAATTATAATAAGGTGGCTAATTAATTAATTTAGCAGAATGAGCACTACTTTTGTGTCCCACTTACAGTACATTTTTATCAGAAAAAATTTAGTTATAAGTATAATTATATATTAATATATACACTAATTTAATATAATTGATCAAAAAATTAATTTTATTAAAAATAATACTAATTTAAAATTTAAATATAAAAGAATTAATATTAATACGTAGATTAATACACGACCTTACTTGTATGTGGCAAAACTCTGTAAGAGTATGTACTCACTTGTAAATAGCTAGCTAGCTAGCCGTGAGATGCTGACTAGGGATCATCATTATCCAAAATTATTTTAGTTTATTTTAAAATATTTATTGATAGAATTTATTTATTTTTATATATTTAAACATATATTTTAATCTATTTATTATTTACATATTAATTCAAATTATTTAAAATTATTTTAACATTTAATTAGAATTTCAAAAAAAAATATTTATTTTCACAGATGAGATGAGAAGAGTTGTGATAAAATTTGAATGTTGAATAAAATATTATTAGAATATATATTTTTTAATATTATTTTTGTTTTGAATTTTGAAAAAATTGAATTGTTTATTTTATTTTGTGTAGAAATTTAGAAAAAATTATAATGATTAGATTAAATAAGATGAGATAAAATAAGATATTTTGATTATTAGTGAAATTTTTAAGTTAATATGAGATGAAATAATTTGTAAAAAAATATATGTTTGGATAATGAGATGAGATAAGGTAGTTTCTAAGTTTTAAGATTTTTTAAAAAAGTGTGGGTCTCACTATTTTAATTTTGCATCCGAATTGTGTACTGTTTATATACTGTTTCGACATTATTACACACTATTTATTATTAGATTTTACTGTTTATATACTGTTTTCTGTTTAGTAATATTTATTTAAATTGATATTTTTAAAATTTAGAGATAAAATATGGTATGTTTAAATTAAAAAAAAAAATTATGATAAGATACAAATAAGATAAAAACATCTAATCTTGGTATCCAAACCTTTAGTGTTGGGGATAATTTAGTTTAGTCAATTTAAACATGTCTCCCAATCAGGACAAGTACTATGCTGCCTGGCTAAGTTTTCAACAACTCCATTGTATCAGGCTTTTAATTTAAGCCCATGACGGCCGAAAACATACAAAAGTAAGTGCGACCTTAATTACAGCCTGATTATTACTAAAATAAGCGTCGAAGTGGTAGCTAGGTGTTACAATTTTATTTGGACAGTGAGATAAGGTAAAATGAGATAAGATTATTTTAGATAAAAATTAAAAGTTAAATAAAATATTATTAAAATATTATTTTTTAATATTATTATTATTATTTTAAAATTTAAAAAAATTGAATTGAAATTTAAAAAAATTAACTTATTTATTATATTTTGTGTAAGAATTTAAAAAAATTATAATGATAAGATAAAATAAGATAAGATGGATTGAAAGTATTTCTCAATTCAAATGGCCTAATTTTGGAGTAGATTTTTTAAGATGGATCAGTGTTTAGTTGTAGAGAAATGATCTCATAAAAATAAATTTATAAATTTATGCGATACATCATATTTAATTAATTTAACAATTTAATGTGTCGCTTCAAGTCATGCATGTCGATAAGATTTGTGAATCTAACATTTCTCATGACTAATTGATGAAAGTGATGTTTACTTTAGTCAATATTACCTTTTTAGTATAGATTGATGTGGGTGAGCGTAGGTGCAAATTAGCTAGATTATACTTACCTAATAGCTAGAGCAAAGTGCATGGGACAAAGAAATAGGTTAGGCGGAGCGGAAGGGAATTAAGAATACGTGAGGCCGTTTTTATCAAACGTTCAGGCATGGATGGCGCATCTATTGAACTACTCTCTCTCTCGCTCTCGCTAGAAGAAGAAATGCATAGACATGCATATATTGATCATGAAGTACATGATGATGTACTTAATTCTCATGTCATATATATATATATATGTATGTATGTGCCTGAATTATATATGTATGTTACATATATATATTTATATATATGCACACACATTATAATATATGATGGATCCTGATCTTCAACGATAAATTCAATAAAAATTATAACAATATATAAAAAAAATTAAAAAATAGAAAAGAAAAGAAGAGTTGGCAAAGATCATAACGAATATATGAAAAAATATAATTGTATTAATTAATATATGATCTTCATGTATTGTATACGATTGGAATTTGTAACTATTTATACTCCAATAATGTTGATGATCAATATCATCACATATGATAAACTACATGAACTTCACATGATGATGTCTCGCTTTATAAAATACTATTTATAATATCATGAGTACTACAACATATGTATCTATTTGCATTGAGTAAATTCACTCACGATCAGAAAATTCCTCAGAAATTGTTTGGTGAAAATAAAAGTAGTTTTGTTTCTTCATGGTGTAGCGTTTAATGTATTGCATGCATGCACGTTGTAATTAGAGTCAATTGTCTATTGTTTGTTTTTTCTACGATCGAGTAGAAGTATTAATTGTTTTTTAATCAATAATTATCTCTAGAGTGAAAATATTTGAAATAATAGGCTGACTTAGATGCGACAGTTGTGTGTATTGCTATGTTTAAATAGATTTACAATGAGTGAGTTTTGAATTACACCAGTGGATATATACAATACAAACATTCCTATATATTAGGAAGTACAACAAACGGAGTTGTTGCAGGTGATAAGCGTTGGGTTGCTGCTGGTATACGAGATAACTCCTGATCTTGTAGTGAGTGATCTTTGGAAGTGTTTGAACTTTGGCTTATCTATCTAACATCCCCCCCTAAGCCAATGGGGAGAGTTGTCACCAGAAGCTTGGATAACAACATACAGAAGCGCACATAACTTAGACCTTTAGTGAACACATCAGCCAGCTAATCGAATGAAGAAATTGTAGTGGGACTTCTTTGTTTGCTATTTTCTCACCGATAAAGTGAAAGTCAACTTCGATATATTTTATTCGAGCTTGGAAAATAGGGTTGGAAGCAAGTGCAATTGGGCCACTGTTATCACACCAAATAGTAGGGACAATGGGAATGGTAATATTTAGATGCTTAAGTGACATGTGGACCCAATAAAGTTCAACTATAAGCATCACCAAAGCCCAATACTCAGTTTCGATACTGGACTTTGAAACCACCGATTGCTTCTTAGCAAGCTAGGAAAGGAGAGATGAGCCAAGAAAAATAGCATAACCAGTAGTGGAGCGATAGCAATAAGATCACTAGCCCAATCTGCATCACAGAATGCCTGAAGATGACAGTTAACTTTAGTGTACCATAAGTCGATATCAATTGTGCCCTTCAAATATTAAAGCACTCATTTTGCTGCAGTACAAGGGAAGGAGGTAGGATTGTGCATGTGTTGGCAGAGTTGGTTCACGAAAAAGGCAATGTTAGGCCTAGTCAATGTACAATACTGGAGAGCCCTACTGTCTGGCCATACTCTGTGATTTGAGCTGATGTGAGTGGCTCGCCTGTATGTGAAGAAATTTTTTGCCTTATGGTATAAGGAGATGGGGCAGATTTGGCACCTCCCATCATTGTTCGATGGAGAACATTTGAGATATACTTGGATTGTCGAAGATGGAGTCCAATAGTGTCTTGTGTACTCGAATACCGAGAAAGTAACCCATGGGTCCAAGGTTCTTCAACTTGAATTCAGCTTGTAGTTTTTTAGTAAAGGATTGAATCATTGAGTTGTACCTATTACAAGAATGTCGTCAACATAAATGAGAATAAAAATGTGAGAGTGTCCATCATGATAGACAAACAATGGGGGGTCTAAGGGAGATGAAATAAATCCAAACTCAAGAAGAGCAGTTGACAAACGCATAAACAACGCTCTTGGTGCCTGTTTAAGGCCATAGAGTGATTTATGGAGTTTGCACACATAATCCGGATATTTAGAATCAACAAACCCTTTCGGTTGTTCCATGAACACCTCCTCCGCAAGAATTCCATGAAGAAAGGCATCAAAGACATCTAGTTGTGTAATGGCCCAATCAAACTGTACAACAAGAGAAAAAACTACTCGAACAGTGGCAGATTTGATCACAAGGCTAAAAGTTTCTTTAAAATCAACCCCTTTCTCTCTATTATATCCTAGTGCAACTAACCGAGCCTTAAGGCGCTCTACCTCACCTGTGGGGGTTTGTTTGGTCTTATAGACCCATTTATTGCCAACAATATTGTGGTTTGTGGGCCTAGGACAAGGTGTCAATGTATTGTTAGCCATAAGAGCATCGTATTCCTCTTTCATAGCATCACACCATTCAGGTAAGAGAGCAGCTTATCAATATAAGCAGGGTTAAGGTGGAACTACAACACTAGATAACGCATGTAGTGGGTATTTAGTTGAGTAGAGACAATAGTCATAGAAATTTTTGGGTTTTAAGGAACTTGTTTGAGATCATGTGATCATATGATGGAAGGGAAGAGGTGCATTGGAAATAGGAATATTTGGTGCAATAGTAGAGTGATCTAAGGTAAGGGATAAAATAGAAGGAAGAGCTAGAGTTATGGGAGAGGATATTGGATTGGGTGGATGTGGGGATGTGTCAAGAGAATTAAGATCTGGATAAGAAGGTGAGGTATTGATTGTTGGCCTTGAGGAACAAAGGTATTAGTGTAACAGCCCGTTAGAAATTCAATTGTGAAATTTCTATTAGCTTTAGGAACCTCATGAAGACCCCATAAGTTTTCACGAATCCATTAATCGTATAGGTTTTTGTCTAACCACATAGTTAGTGTTATTATTTACTATGGTATCAGAAGTGTATTGTTGATTATTGGAGATAGTTAGAAGTGTCAAAATGTATTATGATTTGTGCCATTAGACTCGGAGGGTTATTTAAGGTCTTATGGCGCAATAACACATTTTCATAATTTCAGGCAAAACGTCTCTTCAAAACTGTAGATATTATTGGATAAAAATATCTTGAGCTAATTTTTGTGGATATTATTGGATAAAAATATCTTAAGCAAATTTTGTGGATATTATTGGATAAAAATATTTTAAGCTAATTTCATCGATATTATTGGGTAAAAATATCTTGAGCTGATTTTTATAGATATTATTAGATCAAAATATCTTAAACTGATTTTTGTAGATATTATTTGATAGAAATATCTGAGCTGATTTTTATAGATATTTTAGGGTAGGAGAAACCTACACTCAACTCTCACTCCAGTCTTATCCTCTTCTATATCTCTTCCATAAGTATCTCCAGCCACCCCCCTACGAAATTATCTCATTTACACTTTCCATTAAAAGATTACCAAACACTCTCTTTAGGACAGCTTTTAGGAGTTCTTCTGCACACCCATTTCGAAGATTTTTTAAGTATTTTATCATAAAGTCTCCTTCATATAAGTTGCTTATTTTTTGATCTAGTTTACGTGGATATCTTATTTGTCCCATTTGAAGATCATTTGGTCAGTCAAATATTATGTAAACTATAGAGAGGTCATTCTGGGAGATAAACTGGAGAATATGTTATAGTTTGGAGTTTTTGACCAAGCTAATGGATAGATATTGGTCCGAAATTTTTATGGAGTATTGTTAACATGTGTATATAATTATTGGTTGAGGATGTTTGCATGATTAAAGGTTTTGATGAAAAAGTTTCTTAGATTTAGAAACTTAGAAACTGGAAGAGAAAAAACGGTTTTTGTTTTGAGAAAGTTTAACTCTTTGGTGGTCTAAACCTATTCCAATGACTTTGATAATTTTATTGGAGGATCCTAAGCATCTTATATACATGTTATATTATTATTTTGAAGATATTTGATGTTAGTTTCAAAGATATGAAATTTTATGCAAAGAGATATTCAAATAAGCCAAAGTGTGGATGTTCTTGGCTAAATTTATGGTTTGGCTAATTTTTAACCATGTGATCTTGAATTAGAAGCTTGTATATGTTTTAGGACATCTTTTTAAACCATGTGATGGTTTGGTTTGAAGATCACATCTTTATAAGTCATAGATCAAAAGGTTAATCAAAACAAGTTAGAAACAAAAATCAATGGAAATAGCATATGGGAATTTCGGCCCTATGGAGTTTTAATAGTTGTGATTAGTTTTAAATTTTTCTAAATTGATATTTGAGTTGAGGATAAAATTTACATAAGGCATGTAAATTTTGGTGACTTTTGGAGTTAGTATGCAAAATCCTTAAGTTATGGGTAAAACGGTCATTTTCCTATATGTAGAGAGTAAAATAGAAATTTTACTCTTTAAGTTAGTATTTTCCATATTTCAAGTTATTAGTGATTTAGTGCTAACTTTTAAAATCACTAATTACAGTTCCTCGTGATCGCGCTTGAGGTTTTATAAGAAACGCGGAGATCGAGGTAAGTTAGTTTTTAACTTACTAGCAGTCTACTGTGTATGTGTGTTAAGTAAAGGAACTACAGTGTATGTATGTGTGTTACCATATATGTCTTGCCATGCCAAGTTATCACATAATTGTCTGTTATACAGAATTTATTCTGTCATCAGATTTTATCTGTTACATAATATATTATGTCATGTATTGTTGTACATTACAAGTAAGTCATGCTAAGTATGCCATCTATTACATGTATATCAAGTCATGTAATATTCACTGTTGCAAGTATGTCATATTAAATATGTTGTCTATTATATGTTATGCCATATTACGAAATGTTTCTATCTCAAGTTGGTCATGTCTTTCAAGTTATGTTCAAGTCACGTTATGTTACGTCAGGGCTTCAGTCCTTTCGTATTCCAGTCACGTTTCATATTGAGTTTGTGTATAATACATGGGGCCGCAATAACTGTGGAGTATGTATTTACACGTAGAATACATGGGGCCACAACAACTGTAGAGTATGTATTTTTGATGTTCAGTCAAGTTTCAGAAAAAGTTCATGATAAGTCGAGTTTCATATCACGTTCATGTTAAGTCAAGTTTTAAAACAAGTTCATGAAAAGTCAAATTTCATATCATGTTCATGTTAAGTTAAGTTTCGGAGCAAGTTCATGCTAAGTCAAGTTTTAGATCAAATTCATGTCAAGTCAAGTTCAGTTCATGTTTCAATTAGGTTATGTCAATTATGCTATGTTGTACGCCAAGTTATGCTTTAATTACTTATGAATTTGATTATGCATTTAGGCTTTTACTGTCATCCATGCATCATTAGCCTGTGTGGAAGTTTTTTATTAACTTGCTGAGATTTGTAATCAAATCTCACTTTGGTAGTCCCAACTACCATTCCCCTCGAATGGTAGATTTTGTTACAGGACCTGAAAGAGAATCAGGACTTGACCAACTAGACACAGTTGACTGAGCAACGATGCGACGTCAATGTTAATATAGTAGTTAACGTAAATTACTACTTGTACGATGGAGTTGCATCTCCAGTACTTTTTGTATCATAAGCATTTTGGACTAGTGTTATGATCTTAGTTGTTCAATGGGTATTTATATATGAAGTATGTTTTAAGCATTTGGGATATTTTCAATTTGGTGCATAGTATTGCTAAAGAAAAATTTATCCGTTGTGAATATTGTATAATGTTAGATGCATGTTAGGAACATTGCATCTTATATGTCATGAATGGGGGCAGGTAACCTTGTGTTGCATATCTCGACGCTTCAAATGTCCGTCCAATCCCAAACGGAATTTGGGAGCGTCACAAGGTGGTATCGGAGCAATACGTCTCTGGGCAGTAAATCCACATGTCCTTAGGAAATGCACCAAATATTGGACTTGAAATTTTAGTCGTCATTAGACTTGGATTTCTTAAAGATATAAAAGGTAGTATGTGATTTTAATACGTGTACTCGTGTGTTTTAAGAAGGGACACATGACTCGTGGTAGAGTACCTTGAAATCCTGAAGGAGATAACAATCAAGAGGATCATAATTCTCCTATGGATGAAGGATTAGCTGAGGTAGTAAGTTTGCTAACCAACATGTTTAGACATCCACAACTACGGCAAGTGCACATACCCATTAGAGTATATGCTGTCACTCAGAGAGACGAAGATGTTGGCGCTCCAGGAACTGCAGGAATTGGTATCGTCACTGGTATTTTACTAGGACCTATGTGTGGTTAAACATAGTTAAGGTTGATCTGATTGCAATTGATGACAGTATTGCATTATTGTTATTTTGGAGTAGGTCAAGTCATTGGGGTTGGTAAATTGTACATTGTTTGATTCAAACGAATCGTTGTTTCTATTAATTGTGGTAGTGCTTGAGAATTCAGCTTGGAAGCTGAATTGTTACCCTAGTGGTAAGAGTAACAATTTTCATTACAAGTATTATTGTTCATACTAATGTAGATATAGAATACCTTTTAGTAATATGAGAAAGGATATTTAGGATTGATGAATGGTATTCCACATATTTGGAAATTATGTTTGGAAGAGTAATTTGATTAGGAGAATCTTTAGCCTTAGTAGGATTCATTTATGATAATAGTTTTACCATGCCACCAGTAAATGATTTCTGGCAAAGCACTATCTTTATGGATACGTAGATCGATCTTCTTTTGGAGACTATTATATTGGGAGTAAAATCTTGGTCTTGAGAATTTCTGTGAACATTAGGAACAAATCATTTAGAGTTAGAATAAGTAATAGCTCATGATGGATAGAAGAGTTATGACAATCATAAGAGAGAAAGTCTCAAGTTTAAGTTATTAACTGGTCAGTTATCGAAGTACCACCTAGGAAGAGGACTGATTGTTGCGATTATAAAGAAGTAAGTTAGTCTTAGACCAGTAGAACTCATTGAGATTTTTATTAACTTGAAGATTACCGAAAGTTTGGATATGCATGATTAAATGCATATTTATATGAGTCATTGGATCATGTCTTATATATGAAAATCCTTGAAAGAAATAAAATGGAGCACATAAAACATCTACCAGAAAATAGAAACATAAATATGAATATTTGTGAAGTATTATTTTATTATCTCGAAGCAAAATTACAAAAATTTGAGGCTCTTTACCTCAATCTTTAAACGCTATTGCTCTTCAAAAATCTGTATGTCTTTCCTATCTAAAGGAGTAACCACTCAAAAAGAAGATTTAAGCAAGAATTTTAAATCTTTGTTATCTCGCTTTAGTGCTTCTATCTTCATGTTGGACTCCAGAAGAAGCCGCTGAAGGATAGAAATATTCTCGTGGAGTTTGTCAACCCCACCAGTCCTGGATTGTAGTCGCTGAGAATATGCGACAATGGTTGATGAGTATCGGGTACCAAGACTCACAAACTCGTAGATAAGTTCATTATCTGACTTATTAGTCAGATCATTATTAGATTGCATTATAGCACCTACAGAAGAAGCAGAAACAACTGGTGAACGAGGTGCAGAATACCTCATATATTGGTAATGAGAAGATTGCTGAGCCATTGCAAAGTGAGAAACCAGAAAGAGATTACAAAGTAAGAATGCAGACTAATTTCAGAAAAGTGAAGAAGATGAGATGCGAAAGAAGATGAACTGAATAATTCTTTTATAGAGAAAATTATGACGAATCATCTCTCGTGAAACATTTCTCTACGAGAGACAAGAGTAATGTAGTATCATAGCTGCGGTGCCCGACAACTACAGAAGAGCAAAGTAGTGTCATAGTTTTGCGGCGCCTAACAGCTATAGAAGACCTATAAAAATCATGCGGATCAAAGTTATCTGGTCTAAAACAGAGGGCCACCGATTTTATTAAAAAAAAAAGAGAGAGAGAGAGAGAAGTTAACGGCTTAATTTTGATGAATTCTCTACTAACTATGGTATTTACAAGAACACTTAAAGTATATCGCCTATGTTTTTCTAAAAAAGAGTTTCGGAAGATTATTTACTTGAAGTTTTAGGTTTGGAGAGTGTGTCGATACAATTTGGCCAACCTTGTGGAAAGAAGTATAATATAATTGTTGATTAAAGTAAGGGAGTTAAGGAATGACATAATCTCAAAGACAAATATATACGGGATAGACACCAGGTTGGTAAGCAACACTTATTCCTTAACTTGTTATTTCTTACTTATTTCAATTTCGAGGACGAAATCTTTTTTTTTTAAGAGGGGAGATTGTAACAGCCCACTAGAAATTCAATTGTGAAATTTCTATTAGCTTTAAGAACCTCGTGAAGACCCTATAAGTTTTCACGAATCCATTAATCGTATAGGTTTTTGTCTAACTACATAGTTAGTGTTATTATTTACTATGGTATCAGAAGTGTGTTCTTGATTATTGGAGATAGTTAGAAGTGTCAAAATGCATTATGGCTTGTGCCATTAGACTCGGAGGGTTATTTAAGGTCTTATGGCGCAATAACACTTTTTCATAATTTCGGGCGAAACTTCTGTTCAAAACTGTAGATATTATTGGATAAAAATATTTTGAACTAATTTTTGTGGATATTATTGGATAAAAATATCTTAAGCTAATTTTGTAGATATTATTGGATAAAAATATTTTAAGCTAATTTCGTGGATATTATTGGGTAAAAATATCTTGAGCTGATTTTTATAAATATTATTAGATCAAAATATTTTAAGCTGATTTTTGTAGATATTATTTGATAGAAATATCTTAGCTGATTTTTATAGATATTTTTGGATAGGAGAAACCTACACTCAACTCTCACTCCAGTCTCATCATCTTCTATATCTCTTCCATAAGTATCTCCAGCCACCCCCCTCCCATGAAATTATCTCATTTACACTTTCCATTAAAAGAATACCAAACACTCTCTCTTGGACAGCTTTTAGGAGTTCTTTTGTACACCCATTTCGAAGATTTTTTAAGTATTTTATCATAAAGTCTCTTTCATATAAGTTGCTTATTTTTTAGTCTAGTTTACGTGGATATCTTATTTGTCCCATTTGAAGATCATTTGGTCAGTCAAATATTATGTAAACTATAGAAAGGTCATTCTGGGAGATAAACTGGAGAATATGTTATAGTTTGGAGTTTTTGACCAAGCTAATGGATAGATATTGGTCTGAAATTTTTATGGAGTATTGTTAACATGTGTATATGATTATTGGTTGAGGATGTTTGCATGATTAAAAGTTTTGATGAAAAATTTTCTTAGATTTAGAAACTTAGAAACTGGAAGAGGAAAAACAGTTTTTGTTTTGAGAAAGTTTAAATCTTTGGTGGTCTAAACCTATTCCAATGACTTTGATAATTTTATTGGAGGATCCTAAACATCTTATATACATGTTATATTATTAGTTTGAAGATATTTGATGTTAGTTTCAAAGATATGAAATTTTATGCAAAGAGATATTCAAATAAGCCAAAGTGTGGATGTTCTTGGCTAAATTTATAGCTTGGCTAATTTTTAACCATGTGATCTTGAATTAGAAGCTTGTATATGTTTTAGGACATCTTTTTAAACCATGTGATGGTTTGGTTTGAAGATCACATCTTTATAAGTCATAGATCAAAAGGTTAATCAAAACAAGTTAGAAACAAAAATCAATGGAAATAGTATATAGGAATTTCGGCCCTATGGAGTTTTAATAGTTGTGATTAGTTTTAAATTTTTCTAAATTGATATTTGAGTTGAGGATAAAATTTACATAAGGCATGTAAATTTTGGTGACTTTTGGAGTTAGTATGCAAAATCCTTAAGTTATGGGTAAAACGGTCATTTTCCTACATGTAGAGAGTAAAATAGAAATTTTACTCTTTAAGTTAGTATTTTCCATATTTCAAGTTATTAGTGATTTAGTGCTAACTTTTAAAGTCACTAATTACAGTTCCTCGTGATCGCGCTTGAGGTTTTATAAGAAATGCGGAGATCGAGGTAAGTTAGCTTTTAACTTACTAGCAGTCTACTGTGTATGTGTGTTAAGTAAAGGAACTACAGTGTATGTATGTGTGTTATCATATATGTCTTTCCATGCCAAGTTATCACATAATTGTCTGTTATACAGAATTTATTCTGTCATCAGATTTTATCTGTTACATAATATATTATGTCATGTATTGTTGTACATTACAAGTAAGTCATGCTAAGTATGCCATCTATTACATGTATATCAAGTTATGTAATATTCACTGTTGCAAGTATGTCATATTAAATATGCTGTCTATTATATGTTATGCCATATTACGAAATGTTTCTATCTCAAGTTGGTCATGTCTTTCAAGTTATGTTCAAGTCACGTTATGTTACGTCGGGGCTTCAGTCCTTTCGTATTCCAGTCACGTTTCATATTGAGTTTGTGTATAATACATGGGGCCGCAATAACTGTGGAGTATGTATTTACACGTAGAATACATGGGGCCACAACAACTGTGGAGTATGTATTTTTGATGTTCAGTCAAGTTTCAGAAGAAGTTCATGATAAGTCGAGTTTCATATCACGTTCATGTTAAGTCAAGTTTCAAAACAAGTTCATGAAAAGTCAAATTTCATATCATGTTCATGTTAAGTTAAGTTTCGGAGCAAGTTCATGCTAAGTCAAGTTTCAGATCAAATTCATGTCAAGTCAAGTTCAGTTCATGTTTCAATTTAAGTTATGTCAATTATGCTATGTTGTACGCCAAGTTATGCTTTAATTACTTATGAATTTGATTATGTATTTATACTTTTACTGTAATCCATGCATCATTAGCTTGTGTGGAAGTTTTTTGTTAACTTGCTGAGATTTGTAATCAAATCTCACTTTGGTAGTCCCAACTACCATTCCCCCCGAATGGTAGATCTTGTTACAGGACCTGAAGGAGAATCAGGAGTTGACCAACTAGACAAAGTTGACTGAGAGTCGATGCGACCTCAATGTTAATATAGTAGTTAACGTAAATTACTACTTGTACGATGGAGTTGCATCTCCAGTACTTTTTGGATCATAAGCATTTTGGACTAGTGTTATGATCTTAGTTGTTTAATGGATCTTTATATATGAAGTATGTTTTAAGCATTTGGGATATTTTCAATTTGGTGCATAGTATTGCTAAAGAAAAATTTATCCGCTGCAAATATTGCATAATGTTAGATGCATGTTAGGAACATTGCATCTTATATATCATGAACGGGGGTAGGTAACCTTGTGTTGCCTGTCTCAACGCTTCAAATGTCCGTTCAATCCCAAACGGAATTTGGGGGCGTCACAATTAGAGTGTGTAGTAATTGAAAATGGGGGAGGAGAAAAGATCATAGCTCAGGAAAAGACCACTGGTAGAGGTGCAGGTGGTTGTAATCCATCCTTAGCAAGGAATGAGCTGTCATCAAATACAACATGCTTGGAGAAGAATACATTTTAAGTGATAGGATCCATGCATCTGTAACCTAGGTGATTTGCACTATAGCCCAAAAATACGCATAGTTTAGAACGGAACATTAATTTGTGAGAGTTATAGGGTCAAAGAAGAGGGAAGCATGCACAACCAAACGTGCGAAGGTGAGTATAATCTGGTAGTTTGCCATAGAGTTTGAGGCATGGACTTTAATGTTTAAGAGTTGGAGTGGGGCCACGATTGATGAGAAAAATTGACATTAGCATCTACCGAAAAGTTGATGGCAACTGAGACTTGGCTAAGAGGGATAAACCAATTTCTACAACATGGTGGTGTTTACGTTTGGATGGCCCATTTTGTTGAGGTGTATGGGGACAAGTGATATGATGAAGGATAACATTGTTTGCAAGATAGGATTGAAATTGATGTGAGTTGTATTCCCCTCCACCATCGGATTGAAATTGTTTTATTTTGTGAGAGAATTCATTTTCAACTAAAACTTTGAATTTAACAAAGCATGTATAAACATCTAATTTATTTTGGAGAGGATAGAGCCAAGTGAATCTAGAGTAATCAACAATGAAGAGTACATAATATTTGCAACCACTAAGAGATTTAATAGAGCAAGACCAGACGTCTGAGCGAATTAATTCTAAGGGAAAATGAGAGACTCGACTCGACATAGAGAAAGGAAGCTGTTTCCCTTTGCCGAGTTGACATGAATCACAAAACCATTTTGCTAGCTGAACCTTGAATAGATAACTTGTATTTATTCAATAATTGAGATACAATAGAAATAGATGCATGGCCTAGTCTAGAGTGCCACATGGCAAGTGGTGCTTCCACTCCTAACACAACAGTTAAGGCACGCGGTTTATTGAGAGAAATTGACTGCATAAGAAATGGATATAGACCACCTTCACTCTTGCCTTCGAGTAGTGTCTTCCTCGTTATTGTGTTCTTTATTAGAAAATGAGAGTCAGTTAAAATAAAGAAATCTATGCAGAATTGATTAATGGAAGGGACGTTAGCAGAGTCATTAGGGCATTGTAATACACGGTTGAGTTGGAATTGATGTGTAGGCGTATGAAATGTTGCATTACCAGTATGTGCAATATTTAAACTAACCATTACAACTGCTACATTCTCTTAACTTGTGTCTGGTTGTGAGAGTAAGTTGCTCAAGAGTGCTTGTGATATGTTGATTTGCCCCACTATCTGTAAACCATGTTTCATTCTAGTGCTCAGAATTGGTGTGAGCCATCATTACTGCTAGTTGGGTAGCAGGATGTCTCCCTTAATAGGCATAATCCATGCGATGAAAGTAGTCAAATGCTCGATGATTGGATCGGCCATAGATCTGGCAAGGATAACGAGGAGAAGTAAAATGTTGTGAAGGTTTGGGAAATGTGGATGTTTGCTGGGGTGGAGTTGTATTGGATGATGGTTTGCTGTGGTGGGAAGGAAAGTGTGAGGGTTGATGGCCAGAAGTTGAAGATTGGTTAGGCCTGTGGGGATATTTTGGCTTGCGGTTAAATGTTTGTTGATTTTGCTTGGGTGCAAACAAGGCAAAGTTGTTTGTATCCGGGGAAATTGATTTTATATTGTGATTCCAAAAGGAGTTCATTGGATAGGAGTTCGATTTGGAAATTATCAATGGATAGGGGGTGATATCTGGTGGCTAGAGAAAGAGAAGTCATGAATGGTAGATAGATAGGATTTAGGCCATGAGTGACATAGGTAATTAGATCGTCCTCATCAACAATCTTACCAACAGCACTTAACTCAGCTGATATTTCCTTGGCCTCATCAACTTAAGTAGAACAGCTACGTGAGCCTTAAGTTAAAGCTTATAGTTTACATTTTAGATGGCTAACACAAGATCGGGATTTGGAGGCAAATTTTTTTTCCAATGTATTCCAAGCAGGTTTGGCAGAAGTGATGCCAAAAATTGAGGGAGCCACATTGTTAGACAAAGTGGCATTAATCGATCCTAGCACAAATTGATCCTTTTTGTGCCAAAGAATGTACTGGGAGTTGATTTCAGTAGTGAATTTCCTTTGATCATCAAGGAGAAATTGTGATGGGCACGGCTCGGAACCATTCATGAAACCCATCAGATCATTGCCCTTTAGAATGTGAAACATTTGAGACAACCAAATTAGATAATTTGACCCATCTAGTTTGGCTAAAACCAGTTGGTTGAGGTTGGGAGCAATAAAGTGAGTAGCGGAATTTGAGGAAGAGGAAGCCATGGAACTGAATGAGGAAGGATCAGGATTTGCGAGAGCAAAACTCTCTAATACCATGAAAATATTTGAAATAATAGGCTGCCTTAGATGCAACAGCAGTGTGTATTGCTCTATTTATATAGATTTACAATGAGTGAGTTTTGAATTACACTAGTGGATATAAACAATACAAACATTCCTATATATCAGGAGGTACAACAGACGGAGTTGTTGCAGTTGATAAGCGTTAGGTTGCTACTGTATATGAGATAACTCTTGATCTTGTAGTGACTGTTCTTCGGAAGTGTTTGAACTTTGGCTTATCTTTCTAACACCACGAGCAAGTGTTTCATGTTTAGATGATCAATTTGCATTTATTTCCTAGTCATATTATCATTTTCTTTTAAATTTAACTAGCTAGCTGCTAATCGAGTACGAATCTTACATTAATGATAAATTAAGGATTAGCCAAATAAATAGTTATAAGTTAGATTCAATTAATGCACTACAATAGGAAAAACTCCCCAGTCTTAGAGAGAGAAACTCTCTCATCTCTCTAGAATCAGAAAAGAAAATCTCCCCAGAGCCCTCCCTCCTGCTCCTTTGTTTGCCTATTAGTTTTTCCTTTTTGTTTTTCCCAGTCGTTGTTAGTTTAGCTTTGGTGTTGCTAATAAGATGGGACGGTCCTTGTCCTCATGGCTATGGCGCCGTAGGTGAGGAAAACCTCCGGAGCGCGGCCCAGACTCAATCCACCCCAAAGGTTGATGCGATTGCCTTTCTAGGACTCCTCAGTGAGGGCTATACCATATTTTCTTCTATTAAAACAGGGGTGGACTTCACGAGAATGGCTATAGTTGGCTGTAACTGAGTGCTAGGAGGCAGTTCACGTGGAGGGAGGTCGTGCGAGACGTTACCATGGGAATACACGGGAATGGTTGCAACTGATGGCTATAGCTGAGTGATAGATTTCACGTGGAGGGTGGTTCTGGGCTGGGGAGGGTGGCGATGTCGTGTCTTTCTGGGTTGCTGGTGCTGGTTAGAATGAAGGAGTTCTCTGCACCTGCTTGGAGGGAGGGCACAACACGAAGAGAGAGCAACAGGAAAAGAACGAAAAGTGGAAGTGGGGCGGTGGAAATGTTAGAGATGAAACCCTAAGGGCCTTCTCACTTGCAAAAAGGCTGGACCCTTTTTTTTGTTTAGACTGGGCCTATTTTTTTCAGTCGTCTTTAGTTTTTTCTGTATTGTGTTTTTGGAGTGTCTTTTTTTTTTTTTTTTTTTTTTTTTTTTTTTTTTTATGTATTTACTTTTATTTAGTTTTTTTTAGGTAGTATTAGGAAATATTGTATCTAGAACTTAGGGTCCGTAGAGTTTGTACTCCACTCTATAGGAGAGGGAGTTGTGTGGTCTGTCTTAGACAGTAGTTTAAGATAGAGTTGTGTCTTTCTATTGATTAGTTTGGAGGCATGTCTCTCAAACCGTTAGTCTAGAGGCATACTTGGACAAGACCTTGTCAGCCGCAAATAAATTTGTGGGTTAGAGAACGAGAAAATGTTAGAATTTGACTTGTATTTTCAAGTTAAAAGTTGTAATTAAATGTTAGAATTTGGCTTGTATTTTCAAGTTAAAAGTTGTAATTATCCGTTTATTAAATGAAGGAAACAATATTTCACTTTAAAAAAAAATTAATGCATTACAAGAAAAATGTTTTTTTATGAATCCGTTATTTACGACGAAAACTACTCATTTGTGATAAACAAGAAACCCAATAAATAAATAAGCATTTATTTTATATTGACGTAAACAGTCAAAGTTGCATGCAGTCTAGGTATCAATATGGCAAGATTACGAATGGGTAAAAATGTGCCAACGAATTTATATAAAGAGCATGAAAGTTTTGTTTTTGATTTTTTCCTCATCTAAAAACATCAAAGCTTCCATAAAATTATAAAAATCAGTTACGTCACGGATTGATTAATTATATTGGGTGCAAATATTCAAGCATTTCTAAATTGTGTGAAGAAATGGCAAGCAGGCCAAACGTACGTACGTCAACTAGCTAGCTAGCTAGCTACAATAATAGAATGAACGAAACCGTTGTTATTAATTTGTACGCATATATATTTCCTAAGCTACCACTACTTATACCTTATTTTCAAGATATATAGGTTAATTAATTATATAAAGAGAAATTATTTTTGTAGTTATAAAATATGCAAGTATTGCACATTTTTTAAAAAAAATAAAAAGTAAAAATATGAGATCCATATAAAAAATTTAATTTTTTAATGTTGAACTCTATTATTTTTTAAAAGTAGTACACGGCACTTGTACAAATTATATATAAAATATTTTTCGAACAAAGAATTAATCGATATTATTGAGGGAGTTTTCACCCAAATATAAATTAATATGAAAAATTAATTGTCTTTAAGAACAAAACTAATCATGTTATCGCGTGATGTTTGCGTATTTATATATACGCACATATTGGGTTGAGGCATAAAATTCAAATCGTCATAAACGTGAGAATTCAAACCACATATATAAAGAGTAAGAAATTTTCTCTCTTGACCAATTTTGATTCCATACATCACCTATACTCACCACATTCAGTACGAGTAATTAGAATCTCATCTCCTTAAATTCCAAATGTCTTCATCATTTCATCATAGATGAAAGAGCTTAAGTCTCATATTTTTTGTGAGATTGACTTTGATACTATTTGTAACATCTAACAAAAGCCCAAATCACTTATGAACTGTACTCCAAAAAAGGTTTCAATGGTATACTTGGAGCTCACTGGAATTGTTAAATAAGGTTAAATCGAATTACCTTAAGGAGTAGAATTTTCATAAGGTTGGATCTTTGCTCGTCTTACAGTCCACGTCATTTTGTTATTTGCACTTCTACGTCACTTAGGAGGCTAGTAGGGTCTTTTAGAAAATTTCAAACTTTAAGATCAAGAGATTTAAATTGTTTCTCTAGGAAAATGTAGAGAGAGACGAGAGTTTTTTTTTTTTTTTTTTTTTAAACTTTTCCACACCCTAAATAAATGTACGTAAACCCTTTATTTAAAGATTTTTCATATGAGAAGTTAATTAACTTCCCATAAAGATGTGGTAGAGGTGGGAAGTTAATTAATAACTTCCAACCCATGTGGACATAACATAGGTCATGGGGTTTATTCATTACCAACATCTCCCACTTGTCCATTATGGGTTCTATGTCTATTAACAATCCTCCTGTTCTCTCAATCAATTATCCCTTATACAAAAAATGAAGCGTGTGATCTAACGAGAAGACAAATGGTAGGAGTATTATATTAAGTCAACATCATACTAGCATAGTACATCACTCATTATATCTCGTCTATGCCCCAGATTATTTGATCTCACTAGATCAAGTGTACTTAATCCCTCACGAGTTTATAACTCAAAGCAATTCTTGACCTCATGTTATGTAATATGCTCATGATTATATCGAGTCAAAACGACATAATCGTCCGGGCTATGAGACATAAAATAACAAAAATCCAAACAATCTTCCCTAGACACTCATGTCAATTCAATTAGATTTGACTGTTTTCCTAGAATTATTCTGTGAGACCGTATCATTCGTGGCCCTAAGAAAACATGCTAAAGTAGAAACATGAAATTTTCATTTCATGACATAGTTACAGGTTTAAGGGCATATGAATAGATCATTTATTGATCTATTTAGGGCTCACATAGTGATGAAGTAGGGATCCATCCAATCATTTCCTCATATGGTCATCTACAACACATATAGTATGAACTGTATGTTACGATGGAACTCTCCCTTAATTGGACTTATCACATTCAAATGCCATAGGAATCCTAATCTAGTCGCCACAAAGGTGCTTTAACTTGAGATTTTTAGTACAATCAGTCATCTAGCACGTGCCTAAGATCTCATATTTCGCTTTATTCAAGCTTTATGAAGTTGTGCAAATACCTCATACACGACCCCTGTAAGTCTCATTTTAGCCAAGCTAAGGCGACATTCTTTAAATTTATTTTAAATACTACAAAAGTATTAAAATATTTACTAGCTGACTTTCCAAGTGCCAAAGTAATCAATTTGTCTCATCTTGCTCGCAATTCAAGCACCAAGGTGATCATCCATGTGAGTAGACTGATCTCTGCTTGGTGACATCTTTATTATATGTGCCTTTCACTTAATATCAATTAATTAATAATTTCAGATAAACACAATAATCTCACTGCAATAGATACTAACAATGTTAAATATACAATAAAGTTAAGGTATCATCAATACAACATATATCAAATCCGATAAAGTCTCAAACTCCTAAAAGCATTCACACCCGATGCCCCAAAGCACCGGATTCTCTATAACTTGAGGTTTAGTATACGATTTTGATCAAAATATTTCCTATATCCAGATCCCTATTTTAGGGAAAAGATTTAGGAAATAAATAGTGATTCTTCATATTTGGAGAACCACTATTTATTCCCTAAACCATTTTTATCAATATTTTATTCTAATACATAAAATAAATTATTTTTTCAATCATCTATACTTTTTATCATACTCATATTTGTTATAGTTTTAAATAATAATTTTAAAAATATTATCATAACCACAAAAAAAAAATTGTTTAAAATATTTATAGTTCAAAATATAACAAAAAAATATTGAGTAGTTAAGTTTGTAAATAAAAGTGAGAAAAAAGTAATAAAGAAATAATAGAGAAATATTATTTTAATAGAATAGAGAAAGTATAGGGAATGAGATGTAGGAAGTTTTTGAAATATTAGTAAAATTTAGGAAACACTTTTAGGGAATGTCATTTTTATCTAAATTATAGGAAATTTTATGGAGAACCCAACGTGAATGCTCTAACATGAGTTTGGAAAACACTTCTACTAATAGCCTTAGTAAGAGGATCAAATACCACTTTGCTAGTAGAGACATGTGTTGTAGGATCACCTCACCTCACACAACAACATTTCGAATGTAGTGAAACTGAATATATATGTGTTTGCTTCTATCATGGTATTTGGAATCATTGGTATATGCCAAAGCTATCATACTATCACTATATATCTTAACGGCTTCATCTGTAAAGGCCATAACCTCTAGGCGCTAAAAAAATCTCTTCAACCAAACAGTTTCCTGTATAGCTGCAGAACAAGCAACGTACTCTGACTCATTCATGGACAAAGCAATGCATGATTGTTTTTTACTACACCAAGAAATAGCTCATTCACTAAGCATAAATGTGTAACCCATCGTGGATTTTCACTCATCTTTGTCACCAACCCAATCAGCATCACTATAACCCTTCAATCTCATGTCTCCACCCTGGTAGCAAAGAATAAGGTCTGCTATCCCATGAAGGTATCGAAAAATCCTCTTAACTGCTTGCCAATGAACAAGTCTTGGTTACTCTGATAGCAACTAACCAATCCAATCGCAAAGCAAATGTCAAGTCGTGTACACTCCTTAGCATACATCAGACTTCCAATTACGCTTGCAAAAGGAACTTTGGTCATTTCTTTCTTTTTCTCATCATTCCTAGGATAACGTTTTCTAGGCTCAAAGTATAACCCTTCTCAACTGGAGTGTCTATGGGTTTGGAGTTATGTATATGAAATCGTTCTAGAATTTTCTTAATGTAAGTCCCTTGAGACAAACCAAGAAACTTCCTAGATCAATCTCTTGAAATTTTAATGCCCAACAGGTAATTTGCTTCACTCATGTCCTTCATCTCAAAAGTAGAGGACAACCACCCTTTTCTGGCGACAATTATCGTCATATTATTTCCAGCTAATAAGATGTCATCCATGTACAAAGATATAATTAAAAAACTTTTTCTTGTACGTTTGACATACACAAATTGGTCTTCTTCTAGTATCTCAAAGCCAATTGAAGTAATGGCCTCATGAAATTTGAAGTACCATTGTCTAGACAATTGTTTAAGGCCATAAATGGAACGTTTCAGCTGGCATACTTTGTGCTCTTGTCCCTCAACCTCAAAACCAACAGGTTGATCTATATAGATCTCCTCGTCTAGTTCTCCATTGAGAAATGTAATTTTCATATCTATTTTAAAAAGTTTCAAATCTAGGTATGCAACTATAGCTAGAATGAGGAGAATAGAAGCAAATTTCATCATAAGGGAGAATGTTTCTTCATAATCTATACCCTCTATTTGAGTATAGCCCTTCACCACGAGTTGGGCTTTATACTTGTCAATTGATCCATTTGCCTGATGCTTAACTTTTAAAACCCATTGTTTTCAAGAGATTTGCGCCCAGGTGGAAGATCAACTAACTCCCAAACTTGGTTCTTTGCCATAGAACTCATTTCATCTCTCATAGCAGCCAGCCATTTATTTGAAGTAGGTAAACTTAATACTTTCTCTAAGAAGAAGGTTCATCAAAGTTACACGGAGCACACATGAAAGATTACTCTTCAATCTCAAAACGACGATGATGAATGATTCCACGTTTGCTTCTACATGAATGAGACTCTTATGAGTTATTTTCTAGTGGTATACTCCCACTAGGAGCCAAGTCAATCCCACTATTTTTTACAATTTTAGGATGTGATAATTCTCCACCCTCGCCGAAAGATGGTGTAACTCCCTTAATTTCTTGCAACTCAAAAAGTTCAAAATCATTCTTTGCTTCACCAATACTGGGAAAATCACTTTCGATAAATGTAACATCACATGACTCTATTTTTGTCATCCATCCGCTAGGATGTTCACCAAACATTACATAACCCTTTGAACTCTTTGAATATATTATAAAAATATGCATATTTGCTCTCGGATCAAGTTTCTCATACTTATGAAAATTGGTGTGAACATAACTTGCACAACCCCAATGACGCAAATGTTCCAAATTTAATTTTGCGTTATTCCATAGCTCATATAGGGTTGAAGGAACTGACTTAGAAGCCACGCGATTCAAAATGTAGGCTGCAGCTAGAAGAGCATCCCCCCAATAAGATATTGGCAGGTTAGCTTACGTCGTCATTGATCGAACCATTTCCAATAAGGTATGATTTCTCCTTTCCGCAACACCATTTTGTTGTGGTATGCCAGGAATCATTAATTGCTTGCATATCCCTTTTTGCTCCCATAGTCTTTGAAACTCTTTAGACAACTACTCTTGACCCCAATCAATTTGTAAAATTTTTAAATTTATTTATTTCTGACTCTCAACCACGGCCACAAAGCACTTGAAGCAGTCTAATGCTTCAAAGTGATGGGAGATCAGATAGACATAACTAAAACATGAGTAGTGGTCTATAAAGGTGAGAAAATAAAAGGTGCCATGGCGTACCTTTACATTCATAGGTCCACAAATATCATAATAGACTAGCTCTAAAGGATAATATGCCCTAGCAGCCTTCCCAAAAGGCTTTCTACAAGCCTTACCAGATAAACAAGGCTCACACACAGGTAGGCTTATATTAGCAAAAGACCCCATTTGGCCTTCTCTAGCAAGTCTAGCCTTCTATCTTTTCCTATGGGGCCTAGTCTAGCATGCCATTTCAAAGAATTAGAAACTACATCATCATCATTCGAAACCATAAAGGAAAATGAGGAATTATCTAAATCCAATATAAAGAAATCATTCAAAAGAAAACCATGTCCATACAAAGCCCTATCCAAATAAAAGTCCAACTAAGGGCCATCTAAATGAAAAGTAAAACCAAGTTCCAACATGGAGATATTGAAAATAGATTACATTGAACACTAGGTGTATATAGCACATCATGAAGAAAAGTGTCCTAAACGCATCTTGAGTTGGTAGGTGCCAACTTCAAGCACTTCCTCTTGAGTTCCATTACCCAATATAACAAATTATCTGCCAACTAGTATTCTTCTATAATCTATGAACCCAACTCTATCTCAAGCTACATATTTGGTTACTCTTGTGTCTACAATCTATTCAGGGATTGAGTGAGCAACAAAAATATATGAATAAACATTAGTAATGAGTTGTGTTTAAGGGGTACCTTCTTTGCTCAGTGCACCTATGGGCAAATTGTCCCATTTTTCCACAGTTGTAGCATTTCAATTTGGACTTGTCCTTGCCAGTATGCTTGTCTCTACGGCGCTTTGCTACTTTTTCATTGCTTGGCCCAAGACTTTTTGCCGCTCCTATAGATATCTCATGTTGCTTGCGCTTAGCCTTGAATGCCTTGCGCTTCCCAGCTTGGGCAACAAATAGAATATTATGGTGCACATCTATGCACTCCACCTCTAGCTCCAAATGATGAGATATATCAGAAAAATTCTTAATATTCTCATTATGTGTCAAAATAAGTTTCATTTGCCCCCAAGTTGACTCTGACAATGATCCTATTACAACGGTAACTTACTGTTCATTAGTGAGATTATTGCTGGTAGCCTTTAGATCACAAATCAAGGTAGACATCGACCTCAAATGTCCGGTCATGGTATGTTTAGGTTCCATAATATACTGCTCAAAACTCAAGATGAGAGCATGGAGCCTAGTAGCTGTTGTCCCCCCATAGGTGATTTTTAGTTGGTTCCACATATCTTGAGTAGTTAGGTAGTTCTTAAACTCCCCAATAAGATCATTGTGCATGCTACTAAGCAAGGTAAAGCGTGCACAATGATCCTTCGTTGCCCTAGTCTGATAGGCTTCCATATCATGACGATGCTGGTAAGTATTCCCTTCCTCAGGTTGTATCATAAGGTGAGACAGATTTTCAAGGACTTCTCGTTCATTAAGCAGATATTAGATTTTCTTATGCCACATATCATAGGTGGTCCCATCCAATTTCTCTCTTTTAGTAATGTCAACAACTACATTCTTAGTGGCCATTATCACTACACTCATTGTGAGAGATTGATATTAGCACACATTTAATTATATTCCAAAATCTAACTAAACTATGGAATTCCTTCCGACATAATAAGATTGAAAATTTCATGAAAAACTAGTAAGCATCTCTTACTATATAAGTCAAAATACCATATCTAATTAATTTTGAATAAAATTTATGTAGGAGTTTTTTTTTTTTTTTTTTCCCTTTAAATACTCAAAAATCATGCATAAAAATTCATAATTATTGCCCTAAACACTTTGCGCATAGACTCCACCCAAAGCCTCATTGGTAATTTGCT
Source organism: Carya illinoinensis (assembly GCF_018687715.1). Taxonomy (NCBI): domain Eukaryota; kingdom Viridiplantae; phylum Streptophyta; class Magnoliopsida; order Fagales; family Juglandaceae; genus Carya; species Carya illinoinensis. The sequence goes on along the minus strand of NC_056753.1, from coordinate 20,098,595 downwards.
GCATCATATTAAGTTTACCTTAAAATATATCGATAGACGTGAAACACATTCCTTTACATGGCCTTAAAAATAAAATTACATTCTCAATATTACATTTCTAAAGAAAATCCTACTACAAATTTTCTATAAGAATAATAAATAAATAGGAATGACATGTCATCGATATACATATAAGATACATCTTATCCATTCACGTAAAAAAAAAAAAAAAAAAACATACAATACACATGAGCTCAACAAATTACCAATATCAACTCTATCCATTTTTATTAAAAAAAAAAAAAAAACCTTAATGAACTCAAACATTCAATCATAGTAGTATGCATGATGGTTTAATGGATAGAGAGCCAACAGTCTCATCTAATGAGAAGGGTTTAATAGGTTATCAAATCTAGGGACACATATTCAATGTGGACATACATTTAATAATAATTCAATACATATATCCATCACTAATTTATATAAATATCGCATAACACAGAAAAATTGGATTTTAGGAAGTATGACAAAAATATTCCAAATTTTTTTTTAAACATTTAAAAAATATTTTTCGACTCTCCGTTTCAATAAAAAAAATATGAATCAACTTTAGACACCAACACACAATTACACGTGCCAGAAGTGACCAAAAATGGCGTCGGAATACTCTGCATGTGCCCTCACGAGCAGCCTACATGTGTGGGCTTCATTTTTGCTCTAGAGGCTGTTTTGCCTCTGCTTCACTTGCCACGGTGGAGAATGCACATCACCTTCGCCTCTCACGGTATTTTTAGACTTCTAAACACAAAGTTCAGTGATTTTAATATGTATCTTTGTCGGTAAAGTGATTAAAAAAAGAAGCTAAGTGGATGGGTGGACTACAACCTCTCTTACCGAGAGTGGAACAGGAAAACAAACATTGTTCATTGTCTTCTTCCTCAAGCCATATAAGCTAATTTTTTCCAATTTCAAGCACCCATGTTCAATCGATCATAACTTACTCATACAAAATCCAGATCAAGCATTTGATATATCAAATTAAAGCTAATGAACCCAGCTTTCTAACCATATAATATTTGTTTCCATAAAATAAGATATGGTTGGTTAAAATGGGGCTCAAAGTAGTCACGGACTCAACATGAACTTCAAAAACTAGGATTTCGAACTTGTTCTTCTATATGCAACGAAATTTCACCAAATTTAACAGACATGTTTCTAATATTATAAGTAATTTATTAATGTAGATAATTCACCCTTAAACATGTCATATAGTAGCCTGTAATGAAAAATATGAATCACAAATAATCATGGCATATCATCAATTACATGCTTTTACACTCATTTCAAAGCATCAAACAACATGTAATCATATTCATGTGGGCGAAAACAAGCAACCTAGCTCTGATACCAATGTTAAATAAGGTTAAATCGAATTACCTTAAGGAGCGAAATTTCCACAAGACCGAATCTTTGCTCGTCTTATGGCCTACGTCACTTTGTTATTTGCACTTCTACGTCACTTAAGAGGCTACTAGAGTCTCTTAGAAAATTTCACGCTTCAAAATAAAGAGATCTAGATAGTTCATCTAGGAAAATGTAGAGAGAGATGAGAGTATTTTTTTAGACTTTTCCACACCCCAAATAAATGTACATAAACCCTTTATTTAAAGATTTTTCATATGGGAAGTTAATTAACTTCCCTTGAAGATGTGGTAGTGGTGGGGAGTTAATTAAAAACTTCCCGCCCAAGTGGACATAACATTAGGGGTGGCAATATATTACACGACCCGTTAACCTAACATGAACATGACACGATAATAGCGGGTTAGGGTTTAGTCTTAAAGGGTTCGGGTCAAAACGGGTTGACCCGTTAAGACACGATTGCTTAACGGGTTAATAACAGGTCAACCTGTTATGACACATTATAACCCGTCATGACACGTTAAGAAAGTTAAAGTTACAATTATACTCTTATACCTAAAAGTAAAATTGTTAGAGTTTTAATATCGATATTTTTATTGTTTGAATTGTAATTTTGGACTTGTATTTAGCTTTATAATTTTTATAAATATTGTGATTTTTAAATTTATATAAAATTATAATAAATTTAATTAGGTCAAACTGGTTAATTTCGGACTTATTTAACCTATTTATATAAACAGTTTGAAACGGATCGTATTATATCGTGTTAACCTATTTCGTAATATTCACTAATGGGTCATAACGGGTTGACACGACACGACCCGTTATGTTAATGGGTCGTGTTAGGGTTTGAGATTTTGACACGATAAACTTAACGGGTCGGGTTAGGGTTGAGCTATATAGTATAATATATATGCTTTGACACGACACGAACACGACCCGTTAACACGATTTGATACCCCTACATAACATAGGTCATGGGGTTTACACATTACCAACTTGAATCATTACAAAGAGAATGAGTTCCATCCTCCTAAGCAATGTGGGATCTAATGCACGCATCATCTATACTCACCACACCTAATATGGTGTATGATAAGCTCCCTCCTTAAGTTCATGGCATCGTCATCGGACCTTTCTATCATTAGGTGGCATGGCTAAAGACCCAAGAAATGGTCAAGTCACATTGAAGTTCATACTCCCAAAAGAGTAGTCAATAGTACAACTGGAACCCCATTGAAGTCATATAAATAGCAAAAACTTCTCCAATATGAGGTCCACTTGCCACCTATTCTCATTCAATATATATATAGTTTATCACAATTTCTTCCTTAAATTCTCAATGTCCTCGTCACGTCATTCCATTGTAAATAACATAATTCAAGTCTTACATTTCTAGTTGGGACTACGCTTGATACCATTTGTAACGTCCAAAGGGAGACCTGAGCCACAGTTAAGTTATATTCTAAAAATACTTGTCAATGTTACATGCAATTAGAGCCATATAAAATCATTTTAAGTTGTAAGAATTTCTTTTTCTTAAACAAGGTAGGATCCTATACACTAATTATACTTTCTTAGTATGAAGCATCACAATTAACTACAAGCTAAAGAAAAAACCATAGCCTCCATAAGAAGTTCAAAGTTCACACTCCATCATGAAAATTTCAACACTAAATACACTGTAATCAAGAAACATAATAAATATAAAAACTATATGTTGCTACTATACAACACATACAGATTTAAAGAAATAAAATTTAAAAAAAAATCATAAAATGTAAACCATGAGGCATAAAAACACGAACTCTCCACTACCATACTCATTCTACAATCTTCATTAATGATTGTAACATTGCATTGGGCAATCAACTCTATATAGATAATAAGAAAAGAACAAATATTAGTTAATGTTCCTAGTGAAAAAAGGTTAATAAATACTCAAATGTAAAAGATAATATGGTAATTGTCATAAAATTATCCAATTCGACCAAGAAGCTCAAAACATTACCATAACTCTTGGACTTTAATAAGAGTCAATGAATTCTTCAACGAATTTTAGGCACAAATAGTAGCCTCAACAATTCTCAAAGCCAAAGAATTATGAAAATGATCAAGCATATATATGACGGAAGCAATGGCAAAAACAAACATGGCCAACACGTCTCATGCAATCCTCACAAGTATATGATACTTAGTTTCATTAATCCTCTACTAAACTAACAAATCAAAGCCAAGAGCTGACCTCACATACATTAGATAAATACTTGTCAATCTTTATCTAGGTCCTACAGAAGTTTGCTCCTACTAATCATGCCATCCTTTCCCGAAATCATCATGAGCAAAATCTTCCACCTATGGCTAAAGAGAAAATAATTGGCTCATGTTGTAGGGGAGTCATGGTAGATCCAAAAGTGCTATTGTACTCTCCATATATGTCCACTAGTAATTAACAATTGTCACAGTCTCTTCTATCGAGTATCATAATATATCTTCTTCAAGTGAAAACTAAGAAGTCAAAACTTACTTTTATGAACAAGCATAATTGCAATTAGTACCAAAAAACCCAACTTGTCAAAGGACCCCTCATATTTTTCATATTTCATTTAGATGCTAACCATCATACTTTAAAACTGATGTTTAATACTCTCACTCATCTTAATGAACTCTATTTTATGTTGACAAATCTCTTGAGAATAAGTATTGGCCTAAAAAAAATAGTGTAGAGGCATCATTAAATATCTTTAAAATATTTTATAAACTGTAATAATGAATATCCTCTCGGTGGTTTAGGGCTTTGCAAAAATCCAATTATCCAACTTTGGCACCGGCTCTGCACCATCGGAGTCAGAGTTTTGAGAAAATAGAGCTAAACTCGGAGTCAAAGGTTTTAGTGTCATTTTATCAGATTCAGAGTCAAAATTTTTTCCTAACCGACTCTAACTCACATCTGACTCTGACATCCGACCTCAACTTGAGGCTCCGACTCCACAACAAGGTTCGCCTCTATCTTGTACCTCCAACTCCAAGATTAGTATAAATAGGTTATAAAAATATGTATTATTTATATAGTAATTGTATATATTCATATTGAAGGTTCAATACCTTTTGTTGTAAAGCTCGGACATTAAGCAAACTAACATGGTATATCTTCATGTGCTCTACTTCTAGCTCGAAATGTCAAGATATTTTAACAAAAGTTTTGACACTCTCACACTGTGTCAAAACAAACTTTCATTGCCTCCATGTGGTCTATGTGATGACAAGGCATGCATAGGTCTCACAACAAACTATCCAAATCTCAAAATAAGAGCATAGTTGTTGATGCATGTCCACTACTCAATTTCAATTAGTTCCACATATTATGTCCAGATGACTAACACAAGAGGGAGTTGAATTGAGTTATATTTAAAAATTAACAATTATAAATAAAATACACAATATAGAATATAAACAAAATACGAAGCAACAATAAATATAAAGAGTAAGGGTAAGAGAGAAGCAAACTCAGTATGTTAACGAGGTTCAGCCCCACTGCCTACGTCCTTGCCTCAAGTTACCCATTGAGGTGGAGATAGAAACCTATTACACCTTTAGACAATACCACTACAAAGGATTCGTGTAGAACACCCTCTACACTTGCAATCACCTTACACGTGATGATTCAACTATTCCCTATGTAGAACATTTTCTACACGCACAAGGGTTATACATACTCTTTTACTAATACAAGAGCTAATAATGGGTAAGTTATCAAATAACACTCCTCAATGAGTGAAATAAGAATAATACAGTACAAACTATATCTCTCTCAAAATGAACAAGGATTAATGCTCAATGCTTAGAGAAAAGAGAATGAAAACTTTGAATGACTGTTGTATGCTCTTGGTGTTGTAAATTTGAAGCTCTCAAATGATCTATTTATAGGCATATGAGACTTCATATTCAAATTTAAAAATATTCACATGTCAAAGACAACATCATTCACTTTTTGAAAAATGAATTATGTTGTCTTCAAAATTTTCAAAATATTCATGCACATATGGAAAATGTATTTTAATACTTTATGATAAAATATTAATTTTGAATCTTAATTCTAATTTCAAATTTTTCAAGAGATGTACAACATTACTCTATGAGATTTAATCCGAGCTTGTTCCCTTTTTGCTAATGCTTGGTTCCTTGATGTGTTTGACTCTATTGTATAGAAAACTTGAGGTTGAAACTTCTTTATGCTTAAATTCATTTGTTATCATCAAAATCCATGTGTAGATATATAATTATACAAAACTTAAAACCTTGGGTTCAACACATATATTGCACAATTAGATAGTTTTTGAACTCCAAAATAAAATCATTTTGAATGCTAGAAAGCATAGTAAAATTCACATACCAATCTTTCCTAACCTAAGCTTAATATACTTCTATGTGATGACAATTTTAAGGTGGCTGTTAAGGAGGTGTGTCGTACCCCACCAACCCTCTTGCCCAACCTTTATCAAAGAAGCTTGATGGCTAGGAGTTCTAGGAACACCTCTAGTGCCTAGGTTTTTACCTGTGCCTGGGCTTTTATATTCCCCTTTTAGGGTGGGTTCCCATTTTCTATGTGCTTGGGATGTACGTCCTTTGTTCTGGGTGGCATTTCATTGCATTTTATGTAGCAACCCCTGTCAGGGATAAGGTCACTACTCATTTAGGTTTCTGTGCCTAGGGCAACATGTCACTGCATTTAACGTGTCAGTCTTTGTTAGAGACTAGATTTTGATCCAATCGGGTCTTTAAATGCAGTGTGGCTAGAAGCGTGCCCGTGTGAATGATGTCCCACCTTTCCTATGCTATTCTAGGCCTTCTTCTCACCATTCGTTAGACCCTTAACATCTAGGATTTTGGACTTAGCGAAGGGGCCCAGCCTGGCAAGGGACAAATATGTCCCTTAAGTTGGCCAAGTGGTCTTTTGGCTCTTTATTTTTTACCAACAAGTGGTCTACATAAACTTCCATATTGCGGTCGAATGGCATTTTGAACTGCTTCATGAGTCTCTGGTAGGTGGCCCGAGCATTTTTCAGCCCCAAGGGCATGACCAATTTGCAGTACAATCTACGATCTATTATAAATGACATCTTCTCCTGATCCATTGGATTCATCTAGATTTGGTTGTATCCTGAATAAGCATCCATGAAGCTCAACATGCGGTGTCCCGTTGTTGAGTCTACTATTAGGTCAATGCGCGACAATGGGAAAATATTCTTTGGGAAAGCTTTGTTTAGGTCTACACAGTCCACGCACAAACTCTACTTCCTGTTGGATTTCTTACCATACTACTTTTGATAGCCACTCAGGATGGTGAGCTTCTCAGATAAACCCATGGCTAGCAGGCAATCAACCTCCTTGGCTATGGCCGCATACTTCTTCATGCTAAAATCTCCTTCACGTCTGCTAAACCTTTATAGTAGCACTTGGGTTGACACAATGACAATGCTCAATAGTTGCATTTTCTATCCCTAGCATGTCCTTGTGGCTCCAAGTGTAAACATCTTTGTGCTTGAGCAATAGCTTCTTCAGCGCTTGCCGTGTCTCAAGGTCCATTCCTGGGCCCAATTCTTTCATGGCTTTGGGTCAATCTTGATCTAGGACCAGCAGTTCCATAGGCTCGTTCACCTCAACATGTTGAAATTTTTATTCATCTCTCATTTCTACCTCTCAATCGATGAGTTCTGACGGAGTTTCTACGTTTGACTTTGGATCTCCCACCATCCGATTGTCCTTTCCCCCATTCTTGAGTTCTTACACATAACACTCTCTTGCCAGCACTTGCTTACCTCAGACTTCTCCTACTCCTACATCTGTTGAGAACTTCATCTTTAGCTAATAGGTAGAGGTGACAGCTCTCAGAGTGTTTAAGGTTCTTCATCCTAGAATTGCTTTGTATGATGAGGGTGCCTTCACCACTTAGAAGTCAGTCATGATGGTGGCGGTGAAGGTCCCTTTCTCGCTGATATTGGTAAAGTTATGGAGCCCAGAGGTTGTTTTACCTTTCCTGACTTCACTAGCGCGGGTGTCGAACGTAATCTGTTGGGATCGATCCCTATTTTTGTAAAGGCATCCCAGAAAAGGACATCCACTGAACTCCCATTTTTGGTTATCAACAATGTTATCACAAGTGCATCATCATTTTTTTTGGTGGGGGGGGGGGGGGGGGGGGGGGGTGGGGGTAAAGGACCCATTAGCAGTCTTCGTCGCCAAAGTATATGGCAACCGCATTCTGATGCTTTGGCTATTTCATGGGTCTTTTTGCTGAAAATACTTACTCATTTCTCGCCTTTTAAACGTGGGCCTTCAGGCTAAAAGCAGTGGACTCTCCCTTTGCGAAACCCTTCTAGATTTGGTGAGGTACATTCTGAGCATCCCCTCGATCATCCATCACTGCTTGGGACTTTTGCTTTGGTACTATCTTTAGGTTTACTCCCCCATTTGGCCTAAAGACTACATTTGAGGCATTGAATGCTGGGCGACTAATCTTTCCAACTCCCCGCTTCTTGTCATCTCTTTTACCCTCTTCTTTAGGGTATAACATTCTTCCATTATATGATTGTATGTTTGGTGGTAGGTACAAAAATGACGACCCCTTTTTCCTTGGTTGGAATCGCCCCGATTCTAGGTTTCGTCTTCTACGTGCACATTAAAGTTGGTGTGAGAAAACCTCAGGCCTCGTCCCAAGGAGGACGTGTTCACGTCTCGCCCCTTATCGTGGTCTTTTTCAACTCCTTTCTACTACCTGATTTTAAGGAGTCTCTCTCTACTTGTTCCATCTTGGTCTTCCTTGGTGTGGTTAAGGACCTCAACGTTCACGAAATTGTATGTTCTATTCATGAATTCTCCCAAAGTCGTTGGGGGTTCTTCTTGTGAGTTCCATCCTAAATGGATTTATGGGCCTCACACCTCCTAAGAGGGCGGCATGCATGATTTTTTCATCTTTGTCATTCGTAGTTAGCTGCTCCTTATTGAACCTAGCGAGGTATGTCTTCAAAATTTCATCCTTCCATTTTTTGACTATTAGAAGGTATGTTACTGGTCGTCTTTTCTTTTTACTAGCCATGAATTGTGTTAGAAACAACATAGCTAGCTCTTTGAAATTGCCGACTAATCTTGGCTGCAATGCTCCAAACCACCTTCTCATCGTCCCCTTTAAGGTTAAGGTGAAGACTCTACATGCGATCTCTCTAGGAAACCCGTGGAGAGTCATATGGTCTTTGAGATTCTCCAAATGGTTGACTATGTCTTTGAATAGGTTGTACAATTCTATCGGCTAGACTTTGGAACTCGGCAGTAGTGGTATGTCCATCACCTTCGCATTGTAGGACAAGTTTGTGTTGTTGAGCACTTGCTTGATTGGGGAAGACACCCTCATCTTCTTGGCAATCTCTTCATACTTGTTCATAAGACTATGTAGATCACGGTGCATTTTCTTGTTTTCCTCATCTTCTACATTCATTCCATTGATGTTGTGCTGCTATGCCTCGGTCTGCCCATTCTGAGTCTGCGCAGTGTATTCACTAGACCCTGTATTTCTTCTCCTTAGGACTTTGTTCTCTTGTCAGAGGTTCTCCATCTCCAATTGCATCTTCTTCATCCATTCCTATATCTCCACGGGTCGTATTAGGCATGCGGAAGGGACATTAATTGTTTATGAAAGATCCCACAGATGGGACCACTATTGAGAACGTGTTTCATATCCTGCTAACCTTCTCACCTAACCTATATCAAAGAAGCTTGATTTCTAGGGGGAAAACCTCCAATGCCTAAGTTAATATGTTACTCCAGGGAGAGAGAGCTTTCATGATAAAAATGTGCCCTTATTTTGTAACTGTGACTATGCTTTTATACTCCCCCTTCCATGGTCGGTTCGTGTTCCCTTTGTGCCTAGGATGTCCACCTCTTGTTATGGGCGATATGTCATCACATTTAATGATGCAGCCCCTATCAGAGACAAGGTCTCTACTCATATCGACTCTATGTGCCTAGGGTAGCATGTCGCCACATCTAATGTGGCAGCCCCTATTAGAGAAGAGAGTTCTGCCCATATCGAGTCATTAAATGCAGCGTGGTTGGAGGTTTGCCTGTGTGAATGTTGTCCCGCCTTTCTTCTATTGGTTTGGTCCTTTTTCTCGCAATTCAATGGACCCTTAACATCTGGGCATTTGGCCATGGCCAAGTGGACTGAGCCTAGCCTGGTGAGGGACAAATATTTCTTCCAGTGGCATTCGCTTCTATGTGGTGAAATGGGAGTGTGATGCAATGGTGCAATCTTTAGACACACAATTATAAAGGTAGTGTCAGACCAAACCTCATTCGTAATGGATGGATGACACCCCTATCCATGATAGGGTTGGATTTGGAAGAGTTAGAGCCTAGAAGGAAATAGTGCGTGCTATATATTGTACATGAGGAGATGACACAACTTGGGCAGCTCACAAGGTTCATACTTCCTCCACATGAAGGCATGCATGCTTTACTTTCCTTGAAAAACTGATGGTTTGGAGAGTAGTTTGTGGAGTGTGTTGACCTCATAAGTTATCCAAAAGTTATAGATAACCTTTTTTCCAGCTTAGTGGAGGCACAAGAAGGAAAAAAATTATGAACATAAAATATTCATAAGAGGGAGGGGAAGGGGGTTTGGAGAGGAATGGACATTCAACCCTTTTATTCAATGTTCTCGTAGGAAGAAAACAAAAAATACTAAAGGATTTCTTTCTCCCCTTATAGAGAAGGTTGGGATAAAGGCTAAAGGGTTATGTTTTTTCTAAGTAGTTAAAATATTTTAACTTTGATTTGTACAATATTTAGTAGAAATGATGGGAAGTAGAAAAATAGAGCTGAATGGAGAAAAAGGAGAAGAGATGAAATATGGGAACTAGGGGTGTCAAATCGTGTTAACGGGTCATATAGGTTAACCCTAACCCGACCCGTTAAGCTTATCGTGTCAAAATCTCAAACCCTAACACGACCCATTAACATAACGGGTCGTGTCGTGTCAACCCGTTTTGACCCATTAATAAATATTACGAAATATGTTTTTTTTTATAAGTAAACAAATAAATTAAGAAAATATTACGAAATAGGTTAATACGACACAATACAACTCATTTTAAACTATTTATGTAAATGGGTTGAATAGGCCCGAAATTAACCTTTTTAACTTGATTAAATTTAGCATAATTTTATATAAATGTTAAAATTACAATATCTATAAAAATTATAAAACTAATTATAAGTCTAAAACTACAATCTAAATAATAAAAATATTGAAATTGAAATTCTAACAATTTTATTTTTAGATATAAGGGTATAATTTTAATTTTAACTTTCTTAACGTGTCATAACGGGTTATAACGGGTCAAAACGGGTTAACCCGTTATCAACCCGTTAAGCAATCGTGTCTTAACGGGTCAACCCGTTTTGACCCGAACCCATTAAGGCTAAACCCTAACCCGCTATTATCGTGTCGTGTTCGTGTTGGGTTAACGGGTCGTGTGACATATTGCCACCCCTAATGGGAACTTCACCAAACACCTATTGTTTGGTAGGAGAGGAATGAGAAGAGAAAGATGGGACACTATATATAGAAAATTTCATTCTTATTTATCTACATAAATGGTTTAAAGCAAGAGTAAGGTAAAAAGAAAATCCACATAAATTTATATACCAATTGACTTTCTTTCCTTCAAACAGCTTGACTTTTAATTAAGTGGATTTAGTACGCCTAGAGTAGTCTCTACCTTTCTGCTTTTTATCTTCCACTTCACTCTTTACTTTCATTTATTTCATCTTTACTCTAATTCCTCACAAGATAAACCAAAAAAATAAAAAAAAAAACCTTAGAATTCTAATCATAATAAGTCACAGTCAAAAGTGTTCGAATCTTTTTATCTTATCACACGTAAATGTCAAATCTATACGAACTTCTTCACATGTTACCCCATTAGTGCTATAACTCCCTCACATCATTTTTCTATTTTTTTTCGTTCTTATAAAGCTCCCTCACATTATTATAAGTTTTTATTTAGGGCCAAAAATGAACCAGTTTGTATAATTTCCCGCCCAACACTCAATCGGCTAAACTCGAACTAAGCTCGACTCATGAAAAAATTCTCGATCAAGAAAGCAAATACCCACTCGATTAGTAAATAACACATACTTGATTAAACTCGACTCGACTCAATTAAGACTCATTAAGACCTACTTGTTTATGCCCGACTCAGTTCATTAGCTTGACTCGATTAGATCTCGTCTATAAATCATTGAATATATATGGTTGGATGGTAATGGACCTTCTTAACCCCACAAGCTAAGTTAAGGAATAAGTCTTTCCTTTACACTTATATATTGACTACAAGTCGCTTTCACAGCCAATTTAGGGCAACCCCAACAATCTCTCCCTCACACATTGGGTCTTAGATTTGAGTGGTGACAACCCATTTCTCCCGGGGACTATTGGGCTGAGACTATTGATAAACCTAGGCTCTAATATCAGTTTTTTGAGAGAAATCAATTATCGATTCGAAATAACCAAATAAATCACTAAACAGTGGAAATAATTTCTCCCACTTTGTGTTAACCTGTTAGGAAGCAATTAAATAGGGCACAGTATAAACCAAAATCACACACACAGAGACAAGCAATATTATGTGTGGAATGCCTCCCCGATGTTGGAGGAAAAACCACGGGACCGTACTCCACCCAAATCTCCACTATCAAACAAATAATGGGTATACAACTATTCTCTCTAGATAGAACTAAAGGCATACAATCAACAACAATCTCAAGAAACAATTTCTTGTTAACAAAACAGTATGGTTAGGAGAGATCTCACCAAAATGAGTTAATGTTCATGGATCTAGATACTAGAAAGACTACTCCAAACCCGATCTCCATCGTTTAGACTATAGGGCCTTGCCTCGTGAACATACCTACAAAGTTTTAGCTCAATTGGACCACAAATGACACCAATCGAAGCATATGGCTGAAGTTAGACGAGCTACTCTATTTTGCTGCTATCTTTTTCTAATCTCCTCCCTATTGTTTTCGATTTTTCTTCTAATGACAACAACAATTACGTTTAAAACCTAATTAATCTGGGCCTAAACCCTCTCTCCATGTGGGCTTAATGGTCCCACATGGGCCATCATCCATAGAAAAAAATACAACAAATCTCTTCCTAGCCAACTATGTGAGAGGACTCACCATCCTAGTAATTGAGCAATAAGTCTCAAGTTTCTCCCTTGTTACAGTCTTTGTTAACTTATCAAAACAATTGTCATTAGTTTGAATTTTTTTCAAGTTCTAACAATACACTTAGGCAAACAACTCTACCTTATGTTCGTCTTCCATGGCTTCTGCATAACACTAGAGCTTCCCCACATTAGTCATTGACACATACTCATTTGTAGAATACCGAGTGAAAGGACGTTGATCTCTAGTAGACCTTCTGGGTGGAAAATTTGGTGCTATCTCTGGTTCTTGTAACTAAGCATAGCTCTCATTCTATAAGGGAGCATTTGCATCACTTGGACCCTGTTGGTCATCTTGAACAACATGTTTATCGAAACACTGCTCTATCTGTCTTCTCAATATCATTGTATGGTTTGATCTTCAATAAACATGATGTCTGGCTTCTCACTAGTTTCTTATCAAATGGATCATATATTTTGTACCCAAAGTCATCCAAACCATGACCTAGAAAGATATACTTTCAAGTCTTCAAATCGGGATTAGACCTCTCATCCTTGGAAATATGCACAAATGCTTTACATTCAAAGACACGTAAGTGATCATAGGTAACATCCTTGCTAGTCCAAACTTTGTCTGGTACATTGAACTGAAGAGGAATACATGTTATGAGATTAAGAACATGTAAAACTATACTCAAAGCCTCACCCCAAAAAGATCCCAACAATTGTGCCAGTGAAAAAAGACATCTCACTCTCTCAATCAGTATTTTGTTTATCCACGTAGCTAAACCATTCAATTGATGAGTCTTTGGAAGTGTCTTTTAATGCCAAATAATCAGCAAATAGGCCTAAATATTCTCCCACATTATCAGTTCAAATGCACTTCAGCTTCTTTCCAGTTTGTTTCCCAACTAAGGCCTGAAACTATTTAAACATTTCCAAAATAAAAGGAGTCACCAAGTATTCTTGCCTTGATAGGGCAACAAACATCAAAACGCATTAGATCAAGTATACCTGACTTTCTTGAAGGAGGAGAACTTTCAAAGGTGCACTCTTCATTCCAGGCAAAAAATTCTTTTTAGCCAATATGGACAAGCTTTTCTCACTCATGTGGGCAAGTCTCTTATGCCACAGTTGTGATGTGAGCTCATTCTCCATAGCATTAATAATGCTATTGGAAAGCTTTGCCTGCAACATGTACAAGGTTGAAACCTTTTTCCTTGAGCTATAACCATAGCACCCCTTGTAAGCTTCCATTGGCCATTTCTAAAGGTGTTGCAATACCCATCATCATCAAGTTTACTTATAGAAATCAAGTTCAAACAAATATTAGAAATGTGCTTTACATCTCTAAGAACGAACACCGTTATTCATCCCCAAGCACATATCTCCAATGCCTAAGACTTTAGCCAATCCACTATTGCCCACCTTTATTGTACCAAAGCCACCAAGTATATAGTTTGTGAAGAAATCCTTTCAGGGTGTAGCATGACCCAAGACACCACTATCAATTACCCAGCTAGTTTCATGACAAGTAATATTTACAACATCGTTATCATCATAAATAATGAGTCTCTTGTAGTAGTAGTGGCAACATGATCATAATCCTTTCCATTATCGTTCTTCTTCTCATTTCCTTTCTCCTTGTATTTCCTCTTCAATTTTCTGCAACATATCTTGATAGACCCCTTCATCCCACAATGATAGCATTCAATATTAGGAAACTTGTTTAACTCGCTTCTATCCTTATCTGTGTTCTTTGGACCTTTGCTTTTACTCCTCTCCCTCTCTTCTGTAGCCAAAACCTCTAATTGCAAATAGGAACCCTATTATTTTTTTCTCATGTCTTCATTCCAAACATTGCTTTTTGCCAAATCCAAATTGATTACACGATCCTGACATTGTGAATGTCTCCTAAGAGTCCAATAATGTACCAAGCAAACACAATCCATGTACTTCATTGTCAAACTTGATGCCCATTCTAGCCAACTGATTAATTATTCTTTGGAATGTGTTCAAGTGATCTATCAACGGAGTTCCATCTTGGTGTCTCAAATTCATCAAATGCTTGTTTAAATACAGATTATTATTTCAAGTCTTCCAAGCATATAACTGTTCAAGTTTATTCCAAAGAGTACATGATGTGGCTTCCCATTAATATAGTTCAAAACATTATCATTTACCCACTACCTAATATATCCACAAACTTGTAGATGCTGCAAAGTCTATTTTTCATGAGATTTATTTCTAGGCTTATCATAAGCAAATACTGGTAAATGAAATTATTTCACAAATTAAAGATCTATCATTTTTCATTTCCAAGTATGATAATGAAAACCATTTAAAGTAACCTTTCTACTCAAATTAGCTTTCACACAGAATATTCAACAGTTATGATCTCGCTCTCTCCACCCTGAAAGCTAGCTCAAGCAGTGAGGCTTTCCATTACACTTATAAACTGACCACCAGCCCCTTCCACAACTAATTTGGGACAAACCCAACACACACACACACACACAACAATTTATTTCTATATATATAGTCTTCCTATATACATATATTTATATTCTTCTATACACACTAAATTCAATTATATAAGCATAGTTACTTTTATAATTAAATATGTAGTATGTAATCCAGTTAGTTATGCCTATGTATTGAATATATATCATAATTTTACATACGTTAGTTAATTAAGTACTTAAGTTATTAATTATAGTAGATATTTTATAACATGTGTAATAGTTAGTATGTAGGACTTTTTAGTTTCATATACTACAATGTAGAAACCATATAAGAAATATATTCATAAAAATTTTATAATTTTATAATTCAATATAAGGTTTATATATTAGTTGAAAATTTTTCATTAGATTTAATAGTTTTTCTATTTTAATTTGGTATTTTTAATTACTCAATTCATTCAAAAAGAAATAAAAAACATACATAAAAGAGCACGAAAAATACTTGAGTAATAACTTAACTTGACTCAGGCTTGTTAAAGAGTACAAACAAAGATCGATAAATAACTCGACTTGACTCGAGCTCATGTTTGATCAGCTCGAGCTCAACTCGGTTTGGCAAGCTCTTAGCCCAAATGATTTAAATCCAGCTTGAATCCACTCGGATCGATTACAACCCTATTTTTATCAATTACCATTTTTTCTTAAATCATGTCCCACACGTTCTATCTTTTTCAAACTTGAGAGACCATTGGTAGTAAAGCTTTTATTCACAATTATCAATCTGAATCATCGTTTGGGCTTTGCTTTAAGAAGTCAAATCTTAAATTGGTTCTTTTACTTACTCAAGTATGTTTTAGCAGATAGTGGGGCTTGGGCTTTTATTCAGTTTTATTCGGCTCTTCTTGATTTTGTTAGCCCAAAATGCATGAGTAGTACTTGACTTTGGAATCTTGGGGTTTTAGTTGATTATTTTGTTTTGTTTGATTTGATTGTCAGTGTTATTCTTGTAGTGTTAATTGGTAGTCCTACATTTGTAATTTTATGGAGTTATAGGAAAGAAATTCAAGCGCATTGATTGTTTAAAGGAGAACTAGCATTGCGACCCATTCCCTGAAAAATATTTCTCAACATTCCCATCTAATTTTTGAGACTGCGTTGGTGCATGGAGTTTTGGTGGTAAAAGAGAGAAAGCATTGTGTCCATCTTGTTTCTCAACATTCCCATCTATGAAGTTGTCTACTGCTAATTCTGCAATTACTTCATCAGACTTATCTCTAGATGATTTAGGAGTAACCATCTTTCCTAACCTGACCCCTTTCATATCCTGATCCGTGGCTCAAGGCCTCCCTAAATATTGCTGCTGCCGCCTCCTTGGTGCAATTCTCAATCTCCATCTCAAACAACTTTGCAATCATTAGATTCTATACAAAGAAGCAAAATGATTTATTATTGAAATAAAATGGAATTAAATGGCTACATTTCTTACCACATTTATGTATACTCACATAACTCTCTTCAATCGTGGGGGTCATAAATTTCTCCTTTTTCTTTGACCATTACACCTTTCTAAAGAAGTCAACCAAATGATTCTCAGTCCGAAATTGCAAATACAATAAAATGATTTGACAATCCTCATGGGTTGTTTGGTGTTAAGACGAAGTGGAAATCTACCAACCCTATATAATTCTTACCCTCATTTCCATAAACCGCACAAAGGAGGTTCTCCCAGTAGTGTGGTTGGTTTGTTGCTTCTCCCGGTTACATTTATTCTAATTTGATATCTTCTGGGATTTTATAAGTGAAGACCCGATACCAGATCATTGTATTGTTGAAATAATCATATTCAACATGAAACGACAATCAATCAGCATGAACTAATTATATGAGCCACACTATGGTGAAACTAAGTATTGTCCTTACCTTGGTGAACCCACAAACTTCATGATGAAAATAAGTATGGTCCCAAGTTTGTGGGTTCACCAACTTGGTGCCATGAGCTAGTGCTCTTAATGATTATTGTACTGTAAGTTGATTTTGCGTTGATCTAACCAAATTGCATTGAATCTTTTATGAAGTGTCTTTTTACTGTTAAGTGATGATTCTTCTTTGACCAGTCTAGGATGAAGTTAGCCTAGAGAAAACTCATACCAAACAACAACAAAATCAATTCAACTCCTTAAGTGTACAAGTCACCTTCAATTCAACTCCTCTTTTGGAATTCCAATAAAACCAGTGAGATATTAACCCTAGTAACCAGTTCATCCTTCTCATTATTTGGTATGGCAAATACAGGGAATCTCTCTACTCAATCAACACATAGAACACATTCACCAAATCATGATAGAGAACACTCCACTTGATCAACACAGGGACTCTCTCTACCCATGATATCATGTGAAGCCATAAGGAAATGCCCCACCCCAATCCTCAAGGAGAATCCTATACTTGTATGAAACTTGTGGTAACATGCCACCCATGAATGGTTCGGGGAATTGTCAATCTGATACCATGAGTACATACCACATTGAAAGCACATCACTTTAAATCATGTCGACCATCAAAGTAATCAATAAATATAGTGAGAAATGTTCGCAATTTCATGAGAGAAAAAGATGAAAAGTAGAATATAAAAATCATAAAGATACTCACAACATTTACCTCACACTCCTAGTATGATCGTAGGTATGAACCTACCTGGATAGTATTGTAAATACTAATGGTCACACTGGAGTGATGATCCTTAGATCAACAAAGACTCTGAGCTCTTGGCGTCCTTGAAATATTTGAATAGAAAAGAAGAGAAGATTGTTGATGTCCTTTACAACCTCTAAAGTGAGATGTTTACTATCATCCATTTTTTTTTATTTGGGAGGGCTCTGAGTTACAATCTTGACGAATTTTGACGTTTCCTCTTATCTCTGTTTTGCTTGAATAAGAGATCTTCAATCTTGGCCATGCATTTAGCCTCTAGACTTGAAGAATCGTAGATAACAAGTGACTGATGGGACAAAGTGCACACATCTCTACAGCTTGCCTTAGGACCAAATCTACAGTCCTTCCCTTTATGAGAGTCTCCCACATGGCGTTAGGCCATACTTCTAAGGTCAGGCTATATGGCTTGCAGGTTCATATTCGGTATTCCTTCTTCCCAAGCATACTCTTGTTGCACCGTGTCTAAGGGAGCATGGGCGTTGCAAATGACACATGCTGCCTTTTGAGCTATTTTGTGTTATCTCGGAGTGCTCATAGTTTTGTACTAGGCTTGTCCTCACCATTTGTTTGCCTTTTAAACGGTTAGCATATCTTATGCTTGCCAAATGTAGGGCAAATCTTCCTTTGTCACCTTGTGCTATCCCACATCTACCAGGCTCTCTACAACATACTGCTTATCTATCTCCTTGCCGCTATCATTTTGCCCATGTGAGGAGATTCCTCCCCTCGTTTTAGCACAATCCTCAAACCGGTTGTCTCTATATCTCTAGGGATGTTGTTTTTTTATGAAATTTTCTTTCCATTTCTTGAGTCATCTTCATCTACACTCAACTCAGTTGAACCCTCCTCACTCACACCCATGTTACCACTAATCTGGGTCACTCCACTTGAGCTTGTGATTGTAGCTTCCTCACTAGCTCGATATGACAACACCCAACCTACAGAGATATCACTGACTCCCACACAAAGTCCTAACCATAATAGCAACATGTGTCCCACTCTGAACTCATCCAACCCCTTACTTTTTCCCAAATTACACTTGTCTTACCTATTGTTACACATGCCATGCAAATGTGTTCCAAGCATAATATTCACAAACCAAAAATTCCAATAGATTGCACCATCCGATATCCCTTACCAAAAGCCTTAATTTTCACATTACATACTCACCCAGTTGAACCAGCTTGTTACTCATCAACCATCATAGATCCCCAATGGAAAGCCATGAACCTTGAATTTGATGCCCTACTAGAAAATCAAACCTAAACCTTAGCACCACCCTCCACTACCTCCAACACCATTAGTTGTAAATGGGTATTTCACATCAATTGCAAGGTTGGCAGCTCCATTAAATGCTACAAGGCTCATCTTGTAGCCAAAGGTTTTCTTCAACGAGAAGGGATTAAGTATGGTGACACTTATATTCCTGTACCTAAACCTACAACTATTTAGCTTATTTTATCTCTTGCTCTCACTTTATGATGGCTAGTACATCAAATAGATATTCAAAATGCTTTTATTCATGGAAATATCTTAGAAAATGTCTAAATGGCCCAATCATCCAGACTTCTAGCATCCTTAGTTTCCTAATCATCTATGCAAAGTTCAAAATATGGGCCTAAACAAGCCCTTCAAGCATTGTCTTCCCAATTAAGAAATCAACTCATTGATCTTGGTTTTCATGGCACGCGTTTGGACTCCTCTCTATTTTTATCTACAAATCAATTTTTCCATCACATATATGATCCACATGACATTCTCATTACTAGCTTCAGTGAAGCAACCATCACTAAGTTACTATCAAATCTTGCAACTTATTTTACCATTAAGACTCCCAATCAATTAAATTTCTTCCTTAGGATTTAAGCCATCTCATTATCACAAGGTATCTTAATACTTCCTATACATCTTACAAAGGACTAAAACAATAGAAGCTAAGACAGTTAGTTCTTCTATAGTTACAACCACAAGCTTATATGCTTTCAAACGATAAGCATTTGAAGAACCTACCCTTTATAGAAGCACCATCAGTGCACTTCAATATCTTTGAAACTAGGCCCGACATTGCATTCACAGTAAACAAATTACCATAGTTTCTTCAACAACCATCTATCTTGCATTGGCAGTTAGTCAAACACGTACTTCATTATTTCAACCAAACTATAAGTTTTGCCTGCACCTTAAACCACCTCAGTCTTTACATCTCCAAGCCTTCTCAGATGCCGACTGGGCTAGAAACAAAGATGACAGGTGCTCAATCGGTGCTTTATGCATTTACCTTGGTGTTAACTTAATCTCTTGGAGCTACAAAAAGCAAGCCATTGTCACAAGATCAAGCATCGAAACTGAGTATAAGGCTCTTACAAACACTGTTGCCAAGCGTTCATGGTAGACTACTCTTCTATCAAAACTTGACATTATGGAAAGGACTGTGGGATTGGACCCAAGGCAAGCCTCAAGAATGTGCATGCCTTGTCCCATCAGTCAATTGATCTATACTATTCTTCAAGTCCAAAAGACAAATGGACAGTCTAGATCAAAAGGCTCATATTCAAGCATATTTGGAGTTAGAAGAATTTCAAAAGGACACCTGATGATCCCACCCTATAAAAGGCATTGGACAAGATGCAAAATCTCACTTTTAAGATCGTAAAGTGATTTATCTTCTTTGGAGTTAGAGCCTTTGAAGAAACCAAGGAACTATGAAGGAAGCAATGGTAGGAGTAGAGCCAGTGCCACTGTCGTATTTCAAAATAATATTAAGGTAGCTTAGTTTCTAAAAATAGACTAGGAATGTGGGGTGAATATGTGTGGGTATGTTGTGAGTATAGGCTTTGCATATTATGTAACTCTTTCCCCACTTTCTACATGAAAAATAATATATCTTCTTCAATATGTATATGGATTATTTTTACACTGCAATTTTGAGATGATGAGTTTGAATGTGTGGATTGGTGATGATTAAGATTTTCATACAGATGTCTTTCCATATATCGATCATCACAGACAGGTAGAGTGATTCCCCACATCATTCCAATGACACATTGCTACAAGTTTCATGCAGGTAGATGGAGTCCCTGTGATGATTGGGGTGTAATGTTTTTGTATTTGCAACACCTAATATAAGGGTAGAGAGATTCCCTAAGCGTATCATGTGTAGTGTCTTTGAGTTGGTTGATTGGTTAGAGTGATTATTCTAGTTGGTCATGTGTGTTGTCTTCGGGTTTGTGGCCTGGGTTAAGTGATTTCCCGTGTCAGATAATTTGAAACTAGTGAGTCAGTTACACGTTGATTGAGTATAGTGATTCCTCGTGTCAAACGGTGGAGTGATTCCTTGCTTGACATTTATACAATGAGATATAATGAGTTTTATGTGCTTTGATAAGGAGGTGGTTCATTGCCTCAATGATAATTACATATATACGTGTATTTTATTTAGATGGTGAATCCTTGCCGCTTATATCATGTGTCTTTCCCCAAAGAGTGATTCCTCGCCATGTATAAATGTATGTGTTTACATATAATGAGTTTTATATGCTTTGATAAGGAGGTGGTTCATCGCCTTAGTGATAATTAGGCATACACGTGTATTTTATTCAGATGGTGAATCCTTGCCATACTTATATTCGTATATTTTATTTAGATGGTGAATCCTTGTCATGCTTATATCATGTGTTTTTACCCAAAGAGTAATTCCTCACCATGTATAAATGTATGTGTTTACATATAATTTACATGAAACAGCCCATGCATCTTCACATTACATTGTCTCTCATTAGTTGTATTGTCATATATGTTTAACCTACCTATGATTTAGTTTATCGGAACCATAGGCCTTGATGCAGACGTAGTCCAAGAGGTGATTCTTGAGGAAGAAGGATTGACCCGACCCAAGTGATAAAGATGAAGGCCTATCTCCGCTATTAGTTATTGTACTTGTCTAAAAGAACTATTTAGTCTCTGAATAAACCCTTACTTATTTCATTCCAACTTATATCACAAACGACGTATTCGATCCATAATTACATGCCTAGAAGGGTTACAAACACCCCAGTGTTGCCGATTGGATGGCATCCCTAGCACCACAGATCCTCGCCAAGTTCTTTACCGAGAATGGGGCACCACAACTTGCTTGAGATAGCATAGTAGGCATTTCACAACTTGCAAATGGCTGAGCTTTGGATTGTGCATGAATTGAGAAGGATTGATGACTGTGACTAGGATATTGTAGGGCACCTACAGTGGTTCTGAAAAAACTAGGATATGTAAAATCCTCACATTCAAAGGTTGTGAGACTCGTGGATGTAGGCATGAAGTCCCTCTCAATCGGCTTCACCTTTGCCATTTTAGTTCATTGGAGAATATCTAGAATATAATGTTGATGTGATAAAAGTACACTTACCTATCCATGGATAGCCTAAATGCCTAAAAAGAAATTTAGAGATCCCAAGTGCAAATTCAGAATGTAAAGCTCATAGCAAACTATCAATGGTATTCTTATCTAACTCGGTAATGAAAATGTTGTTGACATAGATTAAAACATATATGGTAATGCTACCCGAAACATGAATAAATAGAGATGAATCAGATTGACAACCATGAAAACCAAGGTCCAATAATCTGTTGCTTAGTCGGTAAAATTAGGCCCGAGGGGCTTACTCTAAACCATACAAGGCTTTGTGTAATTTACACATAAGATGAGGAAGTTGAGGATGAGAAAATCTAGGGGGTTGAGTCATGTAAACCTCATCATACAAAGACCCATGTAAAAAGGAAATTTGAACATCAATTTAACTTATTGACCAACCAAACAAAACAACGATAGAAAGAGTTAGGGGTGGAACATCGATTTGAACATCATTGGACTATATGTTTCTGAGTAGTCAATACATGATTGTTATAGAAAGCTCTTAGCCACTAACCTCACTTTGTACCATTCAATCTCACCGTTGCCCTTGTGTTTGATGCGAAAAACCAATTTGGAACCAGTGACATTGCAAGTAGTATGGGGTGGAACTAGAGGCCAAGTTCCATTTTTAAAAAATGCTTCAAGTTCCTTGTTCATGGTGGCACGCCACCTTGTGACTTACCTGCTGTCGTGTAGCAACTTGGTTTAGCATTGGTAGGTTCAATCTTGGCAAGGATGGCTTTAGGCAATGGGTATCAGAACCATAAGTATAGTTTTTGGGTTAAGCAATATTGTTCATAGAACAAGCGTTCAGGGGCAGTTGGTAGGGGTGATAATTGGCCACTTCGGACCAGACTGGACCGAATCAGATCGGTACTGGTCCTGATCGGTCTCAGTCTGAATTTTATTGGACTGAAGTAATTCGGTCCGGTCCATGGTCTAGAGGTTTTTCGGCCCAGACCGGATCGAATGAAATTTAATTTTTTTTTATAATTTATATATATTGATTATATAATAATTGTATATAATTAATTATATAACTTTCATCTAACCTAATTCTATCACTAACTCGCCATTAAGTAATTATTAACTAATACTATTATTTATAATTTTATACCAATACTAATATTTATACTAAATTACTAATACTAATAGTCTAGACTCTAATATGGTATAAAAATAAAATAAATAATAATAGTCTAATATAGACTATAGTTATACAACTTATACTAATATAGTTATAACTTATACTAAATCACTATAACTAATAGTATAGTATTAATATATTATAAGAGTTAACTAATAAGTATAGTATAGTATTAATATCACTATAACTATATATAACTAATAAGCTTATAGGCTAATACAATGATTTATTAATCATATACCTAATACAATGATTTATTAATGATACTAAATATACAAAATGTAAATACTTAAAAGTTTAATGTATTAAAAAATTGAAAATTATCATAGATCATAGAATCATAAATTATAATACATTGAGTCATTGACATACTCTAAGTTAGTAACAAATTAGCAATTAACATTTAGCATCATAAATATAATTATCATTAATTATTTTTTTAATGAGTTAATTAAATAATCCACATTAAATAGTTTATTTAATTTTAATTTTACTAATTAAAATTATTTTTTAAATTAATTTATGTGCCAAAAAGATAAAAGAATCACATGTGTGACACATGTGAGCTACCTTTCTAGAAACGGCGTAGTTTTTTTTTTTTTTCAATTTAACGTCCCTAAAATGGCTCTGTTTGGGTCCAATTTCGAACCAAACCGTGTCGTTTCATTTAATAACTCAGTCTCCTCAACCCCCCCCCCCCCCCCGGAGGGCAGATTCACTTTCCATTTTCTCTCCCAATTCTCCCCTCCCTCGTGAGAAACCCTAGGTCCACTCCCCTCTGTCGCAACAGGCTCGGCACCTTCCTTGAATCCTTATTCTTCGGTACCTCTCTCTCTCTCAACTCGCAGTGATAAATTTTGTTGACTGGAAATGTTGGTTATGGTTTTTTATCTTGATTAATTTGTTTCGATCTTAAGTATTTGTAATTTGTACTTGTATTTAAAAGAAAATGAAATTTTTTTTCCCCGTTTTGTTCCGAATAGATATCATTTGGGTTGGCTAGGGAAATCGAGTCTAGCTTGAATTTGTGGTGGTCACTGATTTCGTTGTTTTCTAAGAGATCAATAATGTTTTACAAAGGATTTTTTCTTTATTTCTATATCATTACTCATGCAATCTGAAAAAAAAAAAAAAAAAAAAAAAAAAATAGATCACCCCATAATGTTTAGTATTAATTTCATACTTTTTGTTCAATCATCCATGCTAGAATTAGAATGGCAAACTACTACCAAAATCTATTTAACTTAGCACTGTTAAGCCTGAATGCTCTGTATATTATCTCCTTTCAAAAACAAATTATAACAGATGGGGAAAAAAATGAAATTATAGTTGAGAAACTTTTTTATAATGTGAAGCCTCACTAAAACAAAGCCCTTTGGACACCCAACCCTAGGGAGCAAACCCCAAATACACTCACCAAAATCTATTTAACTTAGCACTGTTTTGTTCCAAGTTTCATGTCTTGTTTATTGTATATTGTGTCTTGTATATTGTGTCCCTTAAACTTGAATGATGTGAATCCTATGAATGATGATTTACACATCCTGTCTCCACACAACAGAAACATATGAATGGCATTCACCCATCTATCCACCACCACTTTTTTCTAAAGGTTCAAATTCATTGCTCTATTTGTGCTCTTTGTACTATCATCCATCAATGCTGGCATCTCTTCTCTAATCACACACATATATTCTATTTTTTGAAATCATTAATGATTTTAAAAGAAAGAAATTGAGCAATATTGTGATGTACAAATTTGTTTCTTTTTTTTTTCTTTTTTTAATTTCTACCTATTATCATTATGAGACAACAAATATGCTTTTTCATGCTTTTCCTATGAATTTAAGTTAAGTCTATCCATTTTTCTAGATGAAGCCTTTTACAAATGATGTGCAAGAGTCAATATAAGACATGCCTCCACCTCCACCCCCATCCAATGTAAGTAATAGATCGATTGGTGAGTCATAAAGTGGTAGAGTTAGGTCAATGGTTTGGATCACTTTACAAAAATATCAAAATGTGATCCCATTAAACCTAGGGCTGCTTGTAATTACTGTGGTGTTTCGTATGCATGTGATACGAAGACCAACAGTACGAAATCCATGAAGTATCACATTGAGAAGCAATGTAAGAAATGTCCGTTTAAGAAGACGGATAATTCTCATAGGACTTTAGGTTGGAAGGTGGAGGGAGGAAGTAGTAGTGAGGGACTTGTGCCTATTTCATTTAGTTTTGAGACTTGCCGACAAGTTTTAACAGAGATGATTATTCATGATGAGTTGCCCTTTAGGCTTGCTGAAGGGGAGGGTTACATGAAGTTTATGCTTGTGGTTTGCCCTAAGTGAGTAGGGATTCCATCTCGTATGACGGTTGCCAAGGACTGCTTTAGTTTGTTTTTGAAGGAAAAACAAAAGTTAAAAAATGCTCTTCAAGGGTAGCGAATTTCCCTCATTACGGATACATAGACATCCATGCAAAACCTAAACTATATGTGTATGACAGCACACTTTTTGATCATGACTGGAAATTATACAAGAGGATTATTAAACCTAGGGCTGCTTGTAATTACTGTGGTGTTTCGTATGCATGTGATACGAAGACCAACAGTACGAAATCCATGAAGTATCACATTGAGAAGCAATGTAAGAAATGTCCGTTTAAGAAGACGGATAATTCTCATAGGACTTTAGGTTGGAAGGTGAAGGGAGGAAGTAGTAGTGGGGGACTTGTGCCTATTTCATTTAGTTTTGAGACTTGCCGACAAGCTTTAACAGAGATGATTATTCATGATGAGTTACCCTTTAGGCTTGCTGAAGGGGAGGGTTACATGAAGTTTATGCTTGTGGTTTGCCCTAAGTGGGTACGGATTCCATCTCGTATGACGGTTGCCAAGGACTGCTTTAGTTTGTTTTTGAAGGAAAAATAAAAGTTAAAAAATGCTCTTCAAGGGTAGCGAATTTCTCTCATTACGGGTACATAGACATCCGTGCAAAACCTAAACTATATGTGTATGACAGCACACTTTTTGATCATGACTGGAAATTATACAAGAGGATTATTTCCTTTTCTTTGGTTGAAAATCATACGGATGATACACTTGGTAAGGGCATAGAGATCTGTTTGTATGATTGGGGGCAGTCAAAAATACTTGCAATCACTCTTGATAATGCAAGTTTTAATAATGGGGTCGTTTCTTTTTTGAAAAAAAAAATCCAAGTATAGGAGAGACACGATTTTGAAACATGAATTCTTACATGTTCGACGTTGTACCCACATTTTGAACTTAATCATTTGTAATGGGTTGAAATAATATGATGAGTCTACTGTGAAGGTGAAAGGTATTGTGAAATATGTTAAATTCTCTCCTCAAAGGTAAAGTATATTTAAGAAATGTGTGAGTTTGGAAGATCTTCAATCCAAAAGCTAAGTTTGCTTAAATATACCAACTAGGTGAAACTCCACCTATCTTATGTTGGAGATGGCTTCAAAATTTAGAAAGGTTTTTGATCGGTTGGAGGAAGAAGATCCGTGTTTCCTTAGTAGTATTCGAGATGATAATGATGATGACGATGTCGATGATGAAGATGTGGTAAATAGAAAAAAGTTTAGGAAGTTAGGCCTCCCAATGCATCCGATTGGGAGAATGTGAAGTTATTTGTGAGGTTTCTTCAATTATTTCATGATGCAACGTTACACTTCTCTGGGGGTAAATATGTAACTTACAATATTTTTTTCTTGAAGTTGATTAGTATTAAAGGTGATATTAACATGGAGTGTGAAGAACGAAGCCCCATGGTGGAATTAATGGCCATAAATATATTGAAAAGGTTTGAGAAGTATTTGCACAATTTGAAAAATCAAAATATGTTGCTATATGTTGGAGTTCTTCTTAATCCTCGCTACAAGATGTGATATCTTGATTTTGGGTTGGGACAAATGTATGCACATGAGTCTAGAAAAAAAATTGATTTCAGTTGGAGGGTGAGAAATGTATTTATCCGCATGTATGAGACATACAGGGAAAATGAAAAAGGGAGTTCTCATCAACGCACAAGTTCCCCACATGAAGATGTAGGTCCTTCAACTGATAAGAATGAGAGTAGAAAAGCACAATTGATGGCCTAATTTAAGCAACAGTTACAGTTAGAATACAATTTGGAAAGTAAGTCAGAGGTTGATAGATATCTAATTGAAAGATGTGAGGATCAAGATGATAGTTTTGACATTCTAAATTGGTGGAATGTGAATTATGTTAGATATCATGTACTTTCAAAAGTTGCACGCGATGTACTTGCAATACTGGTATCTACTGTCGTCTCGGAATCTACATTTAGCACTGCTAGTCGTGTGCTTGACCCTTTCAAAAGTAGTTTAAATCTAATGAGTGTTGAGGATCATATATGTGCACAAAATTGATTTCGTTCTTCTTCTGCTCCAATAAACCTTAGGACTTTAATAGATGAAGTGGAGGAATTTGATAAGCATTTGGATATGGGTATGTAATGCATTTATTTTGTGGTTTATTTTGTTTTTTCTTCTATGTTGTGTAACTTTATTTAACTTGTTTTGTTTTAAATTTTTAGTGAAATTTGCTAATTCTATGAAGGCATCAAATTCAATGCCTACTGGACCAAATTCCAATACTAATTAAAGACTAAATAAGTGAGAAGATTGTTGGTTATGGTTTTTCTTAAAGGCTTTGTTCATGTGGGCCATTGCCATAGATATTGATGCTCTCACATTTCATGATTTTGTACATCTATCTCTACTTCCTAGCTAAGTGAACTCTATTGTATACTTCTTAAAGGCTCACTTTTTTTTTAATGTTTGAATTTTAAAACTACTTATGTTTTTAATTATTTTTGTAATAAAGTGGCTGATGTTGCATTTATATGCCATGTATCAAATGCATCATTAAATTATTTATATGCTTTATTATATTGCTGTATATTTTTGACATTGCAAATGCAATATATATATACATGCTAATACTTGGATTATTATACATTGAATTTGAGGTTTGTTCGGTACTTTGGTGTGTATATTTTTAATTGTTCTAGTAATGAAATCACATGGGTCTAGTACTATTGGACACCTAAATGATTAGTTTAAACTCAATTTTTTAAGCAACTTGAAAGCTCTTCATGTAAATATATATGCTTTTTGCCAACATAATATTTAATGTATCTGATTATTATCATTATTATTATTTACTTTTTAATATAAAAAGCAAAGGGTAAGAGACCATAACATATTTTGGTTGCTTGTAACTCGTATGCTCAAACTCTCACTATAAGTGGCATGTGCAGACTACAGTACATGGAACAAGAAGCAATGCTGGAAGCCTGGAACAAGCAACTTTGTGGCTTTGACTTTATTATGTATTTTGTTATTTTGTAGCAGTAGTAGGGGAGGAACTTCATTTGGTTGCAAGTCTATTCGGTTTATATATATTTGTATTTTGTATTGATGTAAATATGAGAGGCTAAGAGCCTAAGAAAGTGACAGCTGTGTATTTATATAATTGTAACTTGTATTTTTTTTTCTTTTTCTATTCAAACTTTTTAATTTTGGATAAATTTGATGCTTACTTATTAGTTATAACTTATTACTTATTACTTATTAGGGATTTTACTAATTAGGTATTGTTTTTAATTTCTTTATTTCTATTTTTGTAAATTTTATTACTATAAATGATTGATAATCATGTTTACGTTGTTTGGAATGGATGAAATTATGGATATAGAAAATTTATATTCTTTTGGAAGTAAATCATTTTATTCAAATTTATTGTATATATATAATTTTTTTTAAAGATTATTTTTATTTTCCCTTCAATTTTTTTTTTTTTTTTTAATTTTTGGACTTAAAATTGGATAAAATGTTAGTGGGTCAAAAAAGTTAAACATAAGATATAGGGATTGAGCCTTTGGCCCAGTTGGGATCGGGGTGGACCGACCGGACCAGCCCGCCCCGAATGGGACCGAGAGACCAACCGCACCAGCTTGTCATAAATGGGACCGGACCGAATCGATCCTTATTCATTTCAGTCCGAATAGGCCTGGCCCGGTCCACAAAACCTCCTCCAAATCAGATTAAAATCACCCCTAACAGTTGGCACTCTAAAAGTTTGATAGAGGTTAGGGATTCACTGTCTTGGGGAGAGACATAGGTGTGAGGTGGAGAGGGATCAATGCGCCCAATGGGAGCTATTGATTTGCTTGAGGTTTTGGCTTCCACAAAGTCATGTATCTCACAAGTTGAACGTAGTTGCATGGGCTAGACCAATGGAATGGAAATGGGAGAAGGGTCAAGAATTGGGTTAGAGTTATATTCGTGTTGGAGTTGGAAAAGGAACTTAGACCGTTGAAAGATTACGTCTTTAGAATTTATTTCTTTATTTATTTTAGTTTTTGTTTTAAAGACTGTAACAGTTATAGCCTTTGTGTTTCAAACTATACCCAAGAAAGACACAATTAATAGAACAAGATTGGAGTTTGTGTTTATTTCACGAATAGAGGCTAGACCATCAGGTAGAGCTAAAGATTGTTAGAAAAGAGTAGTCCAGATAACACTTGAACAAAAATCAAAATGGAGAGACATGGTTCAAAAAAGGCATAGGCATGCTATTAATGAGATAACAAGCAGCATGAAAGGCCTCATCCCAAAACTCAAGAGGAGTATAGCTGTGATAAAGAAGAGCAAGTCCCGTTCTCAACAATGTGATGGTGTTTGTATTCAGGAAAACCTTTTTGATGATGTGAATGTGGACAAGAGAGGTGATGAAAAATATCAAGGGAGGTAAGTATTTTGGATAGAGGCCAAAACTCACCACCCCCAATCTGATTGAAGTGATTTAATTTTGTAATTAGAAAAGTGTTCCACATAAGTTTGAAACTGGGAAAAAACATTGGTGACTTCATTTTTGCAAGAAATAGTGTAGAACCATGTATAACGACCATAGGAATCCAAAAAGGTAACATAAAACAAAATCTAGTTTTTGAAGTAACAAGAGACAGTCCCCAAACATCACTAAAAATTAATTAAAGTGAAACAGAGGCCTAATTACATGACTCAGAAAAGGAAAGTTGTTTACTCTTAGAACTAACACATGCTGGAAACAAGAAACTTTGACAATATGACCAAATAGGAACCAAAAATTGAGACAAGACACGACAAACAACTTTAAACGCTAGATGACCCATCCTTGGGTACCAATGAGAAAGATAAGTACGCTCCCTGACAAAGACAGATAAGTACGCTAGATGACCCATCCTTGGGTACCAATGAGAAAGATAAGTACACTCCTTGACAAAGACAACAGGTGGACAATCTTTATTGGAGGTAGATAATGTGTTCACCCCATGCCTACTTGGCCTGTGCAATAGAATTTTCCCAATGGCTTGGTCCTTCACAAAACAATAGTTGGGAAGAAATTCAAAAAATGTGTTAGTATCGGCAGTAAATTTTTTAACAAAGAGTAAGTTCTTCTTAATGTAGGGCACATGAAAAACATTATTGAAAAGGAAAGAAATATCAAGTGTGGTTAACCGGGTTGTGTCATGGTATTTGATTAGTAAACCAGTACCTTAACGTTGCTGATTTGCTCAGATCCATTGTACTCTTTGGAGTTGACATTCAAATGTGCCAAATAGGTTGTAAGCTGATGTGATTCACCTAAGTCGAGATACCAGTTATTGTCTAACTATTGTGAGGGACTTGTAAAATTTGCTTGGACATTGGAAGGGAAGTGCACCCTGTTTGTTTGCACACCTGGCAAATGGGCTTTGGACTAGAGGATAAGGGTGGTCCACGACCACGCCCCCAGCCTCAAGAAGATTGATTGGAACCAGAGCCAAAGCCACAACCAATAGAGTTGGAAAATAGACCACCATGAGAAAACTGGTGCAAGCAACAACATTGGCAGTTGATGATGTTCCAAGCGAAGCTCATTAGCGAGCATATGGCCATAAATATCTTCCATTGAAATTGGATCAACTCTAGTGGTGACCAATGTAACAAATGAGTTATATTTAGGTCCAAGTCCTACCAACAAGAAGGAAACATTGATCAACAGTTGCAAAAGTATTGGCTAGCCTGCTTGACTTATTAAAATAATCCAAGATAAAGGTGTCTCCTTTCTTTAGGGTAGCAAGTTGATTGTGTAAATTCATGGCATGGGTGTGAGAGGAGGAGGTAAACAAACGTTCAAGGGAATACCTACCATGAGGTTGTGCTTTTCGTAATATGTGTGAGAATGGTTTCCAACAAGGAGGAGTTTAGGGAACTAAGAATAAGTTGATCTTGCATAGTCCATATTGTAAAGGTAAGATTGGACATAGAGGGATAGGCGGATATGGTTAGAAGAGGAGGGCAGGGTGTGGTTCCAACGACATAGCCAAAGAGATGAAGACCCTTGAGGGAGGGGGTGACTTGTGGCTTCCATAAAAGATATTTTTCACATGTAAGCTTGATGGTAGTGAAATTTGGAAAGGGGTTATAGAGGGAGGGAAGATGTTTGATGATATAATTGGGTGAAAGAAGAGAGGGGATGAAAGATGTGATTCAGAGTGCTAAGAAGCTTGGTCCTCCATCAAAAGAGGAAAAAAAACTGAAGTGAGTCAGTTGGCTCTTGATACCATATCAAGGTATGGACTTCATTGAATAATTTCAATTCATTATTCATAGGAATCATTTATATTATTTGAATAGGAGTCTAAGTTTAAGAAATGCCAATAAGATAGATAATGCACAACTATACAAGATTAGTATCTAAGTCTAACTATCATACATGTGGTTAATCTTTTGATTGAATTTTATCTCGTGGAGGTGTAGTAGAGCCGTGCTTGTTAGGTTTAGGATCTTTGGGAGAGTCCTTAACATTATTGGTTGTAGTTGTGGTGCCCTGTTCCTCGATAAAAGGCCTTACGAGAATATGTGATACCAAGAATGTCAACCAGTTGGCAACACCCATAGTTCGAACCGGGTTAGGCATGCAATATTCACTAGGAAGTGCACATGTAAGGAAATAGATATCTAGTTCATGGTGGAAAAATAAAATTTTATACTAAAGGCTAAACGTTATAGTACCAAAAGTCTAAAAATCATAAATACATTCTTGCAATATCCATAAGTCACTTCATTCCTCAAATAATTTTTACACATGTCCAACTGTTTGATTAGTACACCCAAAACTGACCGGACACCTATCCCACAAGTGGACATGTTCTACATAGAAATAGGCCTACACGCCAATTGCTCAAGTTGGGTTGGCTCTTCCTCCTCGAATATCACTCATAGATCTACCTCTACATCAAATTTGATGGTTCCGATACCGAAACTATAAGCAGGTTAAACAGCTATGATAAGATCAATAATAAAAAACAATGTCAATGAATATGCAATGAATAGTGTCATGCAATGAAATGGGTGAGCACATATATTGGTGCATGGCGAGAAATCACCCTCTCAAGTAAAAACACATATATTCATAAATATAGTGAGGAATCACCCTCTACACATAACTCAATATGTATATATACTTGTATACTTATATATGTCGTCGAGGCAAGGAATCATTCTCTTCTTAAGCACGTAAAATTCATAACACCAATCACATAGACATTCACAATTATCACATAGATATTTGTCACACAAACATTTGTTTCATGATAGGCCAAAAGAGGATGAGTCGCTCCACCGTTTGAAATTGGGGAGTCTCTCCCACCCTACCAACATGATGCAAGTCAACTCACACAAAGATATACATGTTACACCGACTAACATCTATCCGAGCAACCAACTTGAAGACACCTACTCGTGTATACTCGAGAGATTCTTCATTCCGTTTATCAGCTGAGACCAATACGATAGAGCCCCACCCCAATCATTCACTGGAACTTTGACAAAATGGAGTCAAAGCCAGAGGTGTCATTGGACCGACTCTAACTCCGTTATTACACATATATTATAAAAATATATATTTATATATATATATATATGTATCATATATATATTAGTATAGTTATATAACTATATAACTAGAATTTATATAGTTAAATTTAAAAATTTACTAGTATGAGCTAATTATTATAAAATAATATACTTATACTATAATATGAATATACTAATAATAGTTTTGTATATGTAAACATCATAAATTACTACCATACATAATCAAATATAGAAATAAGTTAGACACTAATATTTAAATAAGTCTTGTATAATAATTTAATAACACAATGCTAATTTACTAAAGCATAATTATATATAATTAAATACTATAGTATAAGTCTAGAATAAAAATAAATTAGATATTAATATAGAAGTAAATTAGTAATGGATGATTTAGTTTCGTTTGTAATTTTTTTAAAAAAATTAAAATTTAAAAATCCACAAAAATTAAAATTTACTTTAATTCCAATAAAGTAAAAATCAAATTTAGAAAAATCTGACCAAACGAATAACTCACCACTAACTAAAATTATCTCAAGCACCCACAAGTCTTGTCATCTTAAGTATCATATATTTAAATTTGGTGATGAGATAGAACCACCCAAAAATTTACTTGTATTTTATAACGAATTATCTTCTAAAATTTATTTTTAATTAATTTATTTAATGATTAAAGAAATATTATTTTATAATTTATAATTTCTTTAAAATTTTTAAAAATGTTTAAATAATTCACTGTTCAAAGAAAAAAAAAAAGGATTTTCGGTGTGTTAGCACCACTCTTAAATTCGAGCTTCATCTTATCATATCCTGCACTTCAACGCATGCATCGGTCGCTGCGCCTTTCGCTTTCCTTTCACGTGTTTGTTGTGGCAATTTGTGACCACCCATTACATTATTTCCGTACACACTAGACCCTACACTACTGTCCACTCACCATCATTAGTACCCTCCACACGTTTCTCGCGCCCCCTCCTTCTCCTTTTCCCATCTCTGGAAAGCTCCACTAGCATTTGGCTTATCCTGAACCCCCTGCCCCTTTTCTCATCTCTGTAGAAGAACTGCATGTCCTCCTAAATCCTATCCTTTGTCGTTGTTTTTTTGGTGGGCTATTCTTTGTCGTTTTATTTGTGAAAATTATTTGTGATATTCTACATTTTATCAATTCTAATTCCAACCGATGATATTTTAAGTGATTTTTTTTATTTATCTTTTTACAGATGCTCTCACTGCCGACTTTCCTTTTTTAAAAAAAAAAATTATCTATCATTTTTACATACTATATATTATATTTATTTTTATTTTTTATCTTTTAATTTTATTTTTCTTAAATTAATTAAATATTTCTACTCATCATTTATACATTATATATTTAATAAAAATACTATATAATGTGAAGATAATGAGTAAAATTTTTTCTCTTTAAAATGTAAATAATAAAGAAGATAAATGCTACTCTGTTTATCGCCATAACAACTTTTTCCCCGAGGAAATATAGACAACAACTTTGAGGTTTCATTTTTTCATTTTTTTATTTTACGTATTGTATTTTTTTTTTATTTTTTTATTTTTTTGGGAGTATCTGTTGGGATCTCTTTTCCCCCTCCTACAGTACTGTTAATTTTTGTGATTATTTTTATTTAAATGGTTGTGTTGTGAAACTAGTGATAAAACTTAGAATGAAAGGATACTATTATTCTTTAAAAAGAATAATTTATGTATCAAACACTTAAATAATAAGTAGTTAAAATATACTACATAATGAGTAGTATTGTAGTAATCAAGGATGAAAAGTAGTATTTCCGATATGAAAAGGATCGGATGAATAGATTTCACATATATATGCTATCGCTAGTTGTTTTGTATTTTATTTTTTAATTTTGTTATATATATATATTTTTTAATGTTTTTAAATATTATTTTTTATAAAAATCATAACATTATTAAAAAATATTTATTAATTATTAAGTCAAAATATTTAAAATAAAATAAAATAAAACCAAACGCGCTCCAACTGTAACTATCAACGCGCTCCATGCATTTTCCTTGATTTTTTTTTTTTTCCTTCAGATATTTATATATGTTTCTTGCACACGGAAAGGACACGAAAGGTTAGTTAGGTTTAGCTCTTCTACCTCCTGCCACTTTTCCCAAAGAAAACAGCCATCTTCGGTGAAGCAGTGTCGATAACTTTCCTATTCTATCTTTTAAAATATATCATTAAAATTTTTTTATTTTATTATATATATTAATTTTTACAATATATTATATATTAATTTATTTATTTTTTTCATATCATTTAAATATTATATATTTTTTTATTTTTTTATTTATTTTAAATATTTTTAAAAATATTTATACATGAAAAAAATAAAAAATCAGAAGAAAAGAAAAAATAATTAAAAATATTTATATTTGATAAATAAATCATCTACATGGAGAGAAATTACTGTAACAAAATCTATAATATTTTTAAAATATAAAATCTAATAGAGTAACATTTTAACATCATTTCTTTATATATTGAAGGGAAATATATTTTATAAGTGCCATTAAAAGTGCCCTCAAGCTCACTTTATAAATGCTTTCACTTCCTCCACACCCAACATAATTTCTCCTCCTTTCCCCCCTCTGTGCCTAGATCTTCCTTATTCTATATCACAAGAGCATGGAGGACCTGATAATCCCCTTTCCAGCTTCTTTGCCCCAAGAAAACCCATCATTAACCCTTCAACAAAGGCTCCAATTCATACTCCAAAGCCAACCAGATTGGTGGGCTTACGCCATTTTCTGGCAAACCACACAAAACGATAATGGCCACCTCCTCTTGGCTTGGGGAGACGGTCATTTCCAAGGCGCCAATACCAAAGACACATACCCTAAATTCTCAAGCACCAGCACCTATCCCCCAGCCACTTCGATGCTACTCCCCGAAAGAAGAAAGTCCACCTTTGGTGAAAACCACCAAGTTAGCGATAACATGCACATAAACGCCGACCTCACAGATGTCGAATTGTTCTACGACATGTCTTTAACTCGTTCATTCTCCGTCGGGGACGGTGTCCCCGGCAAGGCTTTCGCTTTTGATTCTCTAGTGTGGTTGTCCGGTGGCCACGAGCTCCAGTTCTACAACTGCGAGAGAGCTAAAGAAGCTCAAATGCATGGGATTGAAACCTTTATTTGTATCCCAACCTCAACTGGAGTTCTCGAAATGGGATCTCCGATCATTATCAGAGAGAACTGTGGCTTAGTCCAGCAAGCCAAGTCTTTATTTGGGAGGGATCTCACTGGTTTGGTACCTAGGCAACCAAGCCAAAATTTAGTTCCAATTCAGTTTCTTGACCGAAACATTTATTTCGCAGATATTGGCATAACTACCAGCATTCAAGAAGATGACAAGTACTCAGATCAACTAGAAAAGAAAGGAGTGATAGAAGCAAAGAAAGCAGACTGCATCTTCGTGAACTGCAAAGAGAAGAAAACCCCCAAGAAAAGAGGGAGGAAACCTAAACTCGGCCGCAACACGCCGTTGAACCACGTCGAGGCTGAGCGGCAACGGCGAGAGAAGATGAACCACTGGTTCTACGAGCTGCGAGCAGCGGTACCCAACGTTTCTAGGATGGACAAGGCATCTCTGCTGTTAGACGCTGTGTCGTACATCAATGAGCTCAAGACCAAGATCGAGGAGTTGGAATCGGAGTTTCAAAGCGAGCCTAAGGAGGCCGTGAAGTTAGAACATGTTGACACCATGGACAACCAAAGCACCATTACCACCACCTCTGTCAACCAGATCACTAGGTCTAACTCAAGCGAATTCGGGCTCAAGGTTGAAGTCAAGATTGTAGGACTCGAAGCCATGATTAGGGTTCACTCGGAGAATTGTAATTACCCGACAGCACAATTAATGGCTGCTCTTCGTGACCTAGAGTTCAAAGTCCTCCATGCGAGTATCTCGTGTGTGGAGGAGCTCATGCTTCAAGACGTGGTGGTTAGGGTTCCCGATGGACTGAATAATGAAGAAAGTCTCAAGGATGCTCTTCTAGAAAAACTGAAGCAATAAGGTTAATGAATTACTGTTATTTCTTTTGTTATTATCTACTGCATGTATAAGCAAAATTAAAATTACGACGCCTAATATTTAATACCTATCACCTTAATTAGTTTCTCTTATGTACTAATTAATAGAGAAATCGTTGCAGTGCATGCATTATTAACAGTGATTTCAACTCATGACCATCATAAGTACTGTCTTCAGTTATGGTGATCGATCGGTGAAAACGCGGTGGATCATCTTCATGCACGTCAAATTAAAGTTTCTCGATGGTGGCGAGAGCTGGTAAAATTTGCAACACAAAGAAGTAATGATATATTCCAACAATAGGAAAAAGGTACTCGTAAATTATTTCAAACAAACACGGTTGGCCCCACCCGAGGTGGAACGTCGACACATGATCTTATAAAGATAATCCATCTTAATTAATGGGCCAATGGCCAGGGATCTATCAAACTGGTAACAGAGGATGGCTCCTAAAAAGGACAAGATTGAAAAGCAGCTTGGAAATGATAGGTTGGTAATCGAGTAGTTGATGAGACTGTTGCCTATTAATGCATTAATGCATTAGTAGCTCAAAAAATTTTTGAGCAGTTGGAATAATTTTAATTTATTATATATCATATATTGTATAATTCATGCCAAATATAAGGATGGAGTAATGTTTGGCAGGCTCATTAAATATTGATTAATAAAGTGATATAATCAGAGTAAATGTAATAGTTCGTTAGAAATTTAACAATAAAATTTTTATAAATTTTAAAAATCTTGTAAAAATTTTGTAAATTTTTACGAATTGACTAATCTCATAAATTTTAGTTTGTCAACATAATCAACGTTATTACTTATTATGGTGCTAGAAGTGCTATTTTATATATTGAGATAGTTAGAAGTGTTAGAATGCATTATAGTCTACACTAATTAACTCAGTTGATTATTCAAGATTTTATGGCACAATAATCTTATTTTTAGTTTTCGAAATATATGCTTGTTCGAAAATGCATTTTACTTTTTTTCAGGCATTTTGGGTTGAATTTTGATAAATGAATTGCACAATTAGGTTTATATGAATATTTATGATTTTACAATGTAAAATTTATTTTTCACTTTCCCGGAGTGAATGTAATCTCAATAGTAGCACCTAGTGCAGTGTTTTCAAAATCACAGTGTGCAATATTCAAATTAGGTTAGGAAACTTTTATTTGGATACTTGGAAAGATCTTATCCACACTTGGTGAATAGTTTTAGATACTTGACACAAAAAAGAACCATGAGATGGATTGTGAAAGAATCAAGGTGGGAAGATCATACCACCTAAGCAAAACCCTATTCTTTCATCTGATCAACTCTTGTTATCCAACCTTTTAAACGTTAGAAATTTGATTGGGCTAAGAAAAATTAGATTTGGACTTGTTAGCATCTCAAATACTAACATCTTTAAACCCTAAATTGAAACCCACTTGGTTGAGCCCCATCAAGGGCCATGAATTTGGCCACCTTGATAAAACTTCTTGAAGAAGTTCCCCCCCACCCCACATGGCAATCCATCCACTGCCCTTGGCTGCGCCTAATAGTGCCTTGATGTGTGATTGAGCTGAATTATTGCATTTTTAATACTTTTGGAACCAATATATACTAATTCTTTCATTACTTTATCATTGGTTTTATATGGAAAAATGAATAAATCAAAATTGTGATTTTAATTGATTAAAAGCATGAATTTCTGCTCTAATTTTATCAACTGTTGATTAATATGGTTTATGGTACATATCGCTCAAGCGGCGGCTTCTGGCCACTCGAGCGAAGTCAGACAGATTCAAACGCTCGACTTCCGCTCGACAATGGGCTCGAGCGAGTTGTAGGAAAAGAGATCGCTCGAGCGAATTCAGGCAGAGTCGAACGCTCGATGTTCGCTCGACAGGCCGCTTGAGCGAACTTAGGCAGAGATGAACGCTCGATGTTCGTTCGACATGCCGCTCGAGCGAACTTAGGCAGAGTCGAACGCTCGATGTTCGCTCGACACTCCGCTCGAGCGAATATCGTATTTTACAGACCAGGGTTTATTTCGTCATCAGAGTATATAAATGATTTTTTACATCTTATGGCCGACTCTTGGCTGGGAAAACTCGGTTTTGAGTAGAGAAACACTTAGAATTCATTTATTTTCCATTGATTTTCATTTAGATTCGGAGAGGAGGATTCATACAATCGATCATTCACGCAGCTACACAATTTCCACTAGATCATTCACTCACACTGCAGCAGATTGAAGAACTCCTTGAGGGGTCCAATTTCCACTGCAGCTCAGCCTCCTCCACCGCTTCGAATCTTCATCTCCATTCAACTGGCTTGATCTTTTCAATTCCCTACTTGCTATTTCATTTCAGTTTTGAGTTTCTGAATTATTTTGGAGAATTTTGATTTAGACGTTTGAGTAATTTATTTGTTATTCATTTAATTCATGTTATTTATTTGTTATCGTTTCATTAAGCTTTCATTTTAATAGTGATTACAATTACAGTGGTTTAATTTAAGAATTTGTGATTTGAATACAATGATGAACCCTAGAACATTGATTTTGGGGTTTTTCAATTTCAGTGCATGTTTTGTCAATTACTTCATAATTTAGTTTAATTCTTAATTTAGTTTTATTAATTTCTGAGTTTAATCTATTAGTTCTTTACATTCCAATCCGACAATCAAAATCTACAAACATGAATCTAGTCCATGACTAGTACCCTTTTTCATCCATTGCACATACCATCATTTTATTTTTTCTTTGTGAAGTTTTTCACCCTTTTCAACGAGTTTGATTTTTAAGCAACTTTCCCTAAGGAGACGATCTAGGAATTTATTCCTAATTATTACACGACATCCTCCTGCACTTGGGATAGCTTTAGTGTTACTCATTTTTGAGTGAGTCAAGTTTTTGGCGCCGTTGCCGGGGAAAGTATTTTAGCTTAAATTTAAACTCGTTATTTTTGTTATGCTCTTTAAACTGATGTTTCATGTCATGGGTGAGGGACAGTTCAAATACGTTGCTTAGAGTCACATCGAGTGTTAAGAGTAGTATACACAGTTTGGAGATAGATAGCTCTTCTGTCTTTTCTATTAGTGAGTCAGGTGAGGAAATTGAAATTGAACCAGAAAACATGGCTGCACCTGCACCACGCACTCTTAAGGATTATTTGCAACCCACTCGCACCACTACACCTTCATGCATTGTTTTACCTGAAAATGCATCTAATTTCTCTATTAAGCATGGCATGATGTCAGTGATACCTCAGTTCCACGGGATGGATTTTGAGAGTCCTTACCAGCACTTGACAGATTTTGAGTTGACTTGCACTACTTTTATCACTAGGGCTGTTACTAATGAATTCATTAGACTTCGTTTATTTCCTTTCTCTTTAAAGGATAAAGCGAAGATTTGGTTTAATTCTTTGAGACCTAATTCTATTTCTAGTTGGTCTGATATGCAGCGTGAATTCTTACAAAAAAAAATTCCTTTTCAGAGAACTCAGTTTTTGCAAAAGCAAATCAGCCAGTTCAATCAGAGACCTGATGAGACCTTTCAGTCCAGTTGGGAAAATTTTAAAGATTTGGTGAACATTTGTCCACATCATGGTTTTGAATCTTGGAGGTTGGTGAGCTATTTTTACACTGGTCTCACTCCAGAATGCAAGCAGTTTGTTCAGACAATGTGCAATGGGGAGTTCTTCAGCAAGGAACCTGATGAAGCACTATCATTTTTTGACTACCTTGCTGAGAGCGCACAACAATGGAACACTCGTACTGATCGAGTTTCATTAGCAGCACAACCACTGAGAGCTATTTCTGGACGAGGTAGATATGAGCTTAAAGAAGACACTGATGTTCAAACCCGAATAGCTGCATTGACTAGAATACTAGAGGTCATGGAAATAGAAAAAGTGAAGGCTGTGAAAGTAGTAGAGGCATGTTCTATATGTGCTGATTCAAACCATAAGACCCAAGACTGCCCGATTATGCCAATATTTCAAGAAGGTGGGTCTGAGCAGATGCAATCAGCTAACTGGGTTAATAGAGCACAGAATCAGCCTTTCTCCAACACATATAATCCGGGGTGGAGGAATCACCCAAATTTCTCATGGAGAAATGATC
This sequence comes from Carya illinoinensis, assembly GCF_018687715.1. NCBI lineage: Eukaryota > Viridiplantae > Streptophyta > Magnoliopsida > Fagales > Juglandaceae > Carya > Carya illinoinensis. The sequence continues at coordinate 20,057,083 of NC_056753.1, read as the reverse complement.
AGCCTGGTCGGTCCCCACCACCTCAGCAGCAGCCATTTAATCAGGGTGCTCCTCAGCACCAGTATCCACCATATCAGAATCCTCAGAGCTATCCTTATGTAGCTCCTCATGGATTTCAGCCTCATGTAGCTGCACAGAGTTCTCAGCCTTCATCATCTGCAAAGAAGACTCTAGATGACAGTATGGCTCAGATGGCCAATACGCTTTAGCAATTCATGCAGATTTAGGCTACCACAAATAATCAGAACACTCAGGCCATAAATGAGTTATGAGGCACTATTAATAAGATGAGCACAACCTTGAACACCTTAGAGAAAGGAAAATTTCCAGCACAGCCTCAGCCTAATCCTCAAGTATACAGGCAGCAACAACAGCAAGTGCATAATGTCTCAGGGGATGTTATTGAGACAGCAAAGGCAGTTCTTACTTTGAGAAGTGGGAAGGAATTTCCCCAACCAGAGATGCCTATAGACACACAGGTAGTTGGTCCTATACCTGAAGATGTAATAGAGACTGATGAAGTTGAGAAAGAATCAGAGGTAGTGAGACCAGAGCTGAAGAAGCCTGTGAGTGCAGATGTTGAGACTAGTAAGGGATACCAACCTGTGGTTCCCTATCCTTAGAGATTGGCGGTTGGCCAAAAGAACAAGTATCACACGGAGATTCAAGAGATTTTCAAGCAAGTGAAGATCAATATTCCACTCTTGGATGCCATACAACAAGTGCCTTCATATGCAAAATTTTTGAAGGACTTGTGCACAGTGAAGAGGAAGCTGAATATGAAGAAGAAAACTTTCCTAACGGAGCAAGTTAGTGCATTGATATTGAGCGAGACTCCTCAGAAGTTTGGAGATCCCAGCTCTCCCAACATTTCCATTATGATTAGTGAATCACGCATTGGGAGAGCTTTACTTGATTTGGGAAATAGTGTGAACTTGTTACCATTCTCAGTATATGAGCAGTTGGGATTGGGTGAGCTGAAAAAGACTTCCATCATGCTACAGCTGGCTGACAGATCAGTTAAGGTACCGAGGGGTATTGTAGAGGACGTGTTGGTCCAGGTGGACAAATTCTACTACCCAGTGGATTTTGTGGTTCTTGACATGCAGCAGCCGATCTCCACCATTTATCAAGCTCCTGTCATCCTAGGAAGACCATTTCTAGCTACATCAAATGGATTGATCAATTGCAGAAGTGGAGTTTTGAAGCTTACCTTTGGGAACATGGCACTTGAGTTAAACATTTTTAACGCTTGCAAGATGCCAGCACATTTTGATGACACAAGTGATTTGAATGCTGTGGAGAGTTTGACACCAACAGATTTTATTTGCTCAACTTCTCCCTTCTCTGATGATGATTATATTTTTCAGACACCTGAATTTTTACTTTATGAGAAAATTGATCATATCAATGAAGATGACTTTGATTTTTTTGATTGTTTTGCAGATTCTTCGTTACCACTTGAAGTACAATTTGCGGGAGCAAGATGGAAACCCCAGTTCGAAGATCTACCACCACCAGACATGCTTAAATCTTTAGAGGAAGAAGCTCCCCAGTTGGAGCTGAAACCACTTCCTCAAGATTTAAAGTATGTGTTCCTTGGTCCTGAAGAAGGCACTTTTTCGGTGGTGATTTCCTCAAAGCTAAATCAGAAGGATGAAACCCAGTTGATTGAAGTATTAAGGAAGCATCGAAGCGCAATTGGTTGGACAATAGCTGACATCAAAGGCATTGATCCCGCTGTATGTACCCACAGAATCCATCTTGAAGACGATGCTAGACCAGTTCGTGATACTCAACGTATGCTCAATCCTACCATGAAGGAAGTTGTGAAAGAGGAGGTGCTTAAACTACTCGCAGTGGGTATCATTTATCCCATCTCAGACAGTAAGTGGGTAAGTCCAACTCAAGTGGTACCAAAAAAATATGGTTTGACTGTCATAAAAAATGATAAAAATGAGTTGATTCCAACTAGAATGGTTACTGGCTGGAGAATGTGCATTGACTATAGAAAACTTAATTAAGCCAGTAGGAAGGATCATTTTTGTTTACCATTCTTGGATCAAATTTTGGAAAGAGTAGCTGGTAATGCACATTATTGTTTCTTGGATGGCTATTCTTGTTATTATCAAATTGCTGTAGCGCTGAGGATCAGGAGAAAACCACTTTCACCTGTCCTTTTGGCACTTTTGCTTTTCCTAGAATGTCTTTTGGTTTGTATAATGCTCCAGCTACTTTTCAGAGATGCATGATGAGTATTTTTTCTGACATGATTGATGATATTTGTGAAATATTCATGGATGATTTCTCTGTTTTTGAAAAGTCCTTTGAGAGTTGTTTGCATAATTTGGCACATATTCTCCAGAGACGTGAGGAAAAAAATCTTTTACTTAATTGGGAGAAATGTCAATTTATGGTTACTCAAGGCATTGTATTGGGGCATATTGTTTCTTCTGAGGGTATAAAGGTTGACAAGGCAAATATTGAATTAATATCTAAACTTCCTATTCCTAGGACAGTTAGGGATATTCATTCTTTTCTTGGTCATGCTGGCTTTTATAGGCGGTTTATTCAAGGGTTTAGTTCTATTGCAAAACCTTTGTGCACTCTTTTACAAAATGATATTGAATTTGTTTGGACTGATGAGTGCCAAAAATCTTTTGATACCCTTAAGAAATCGCTTACCACTGCCCCTATTGTGCAACCTCCGCAGTGGGACCTTCCCTTTGAGATTATGACAGATGCTAGTGACTATGTCTTAGGAGCTGTTTTGGGGCAGCGGGTGGATAATAAGCCATTTGTGATTTATTATGCTAGTAGAACCTTGAATGATGCCCAAAAAAATTATACCACTACTGAAAAAGAATTGCTTGCAGTGGTTTTTGCACTTGATAAATTTTGGACTTATATTCTTGGTTCTCCTGTTACTATTTTCACTGACCACTCTGCTCTTAAGTATTTGTTGGCTAAGAAAGATGCAAAGCCACGCTTGATTCGCTGGATTCTATTACTTCAAGAGTTCAATATCAACATTAAGGATAAGAAAGGAGTTGAAAACGTGGTAGCTGACCACCTCTCTAGATTGTCATCATCTCCTTCTTCAAATGTCAGCCTTCCTCTTGATGAGAGTTTCCCGGATGAGCAGCTGTTTGTGGTTGATAGAGCTCCCTGGTATGCTGACATAGTAAATTATCTGGTAACTGAGCGAATGCCTTCTGAATGGTCCACCCAAGATAAGCGTCGGTTTCTTTCTGAGGTACGACACTTTTATTTTGATGATCCATATCTTTTTAAATATTGTTCGGACCAATTGATTCGAAGATGCATTCTTGATGATGAGTTTTCTTCGGTTTTGAGATTTTGTCATATGGGTGCATGTGGTGGTCATTTTTCAGCAAAGAAAACAGTTTCAAAAATTTTGCAAAGCGGTTTTTACTGGCCTTCCATGTTTAAAGATGCTTATAATTTTTGCAAGGCTTGTGAGCCTTGTCAAAAATTGGGATCCATTAGCAAAAGAGACATGATGCCTCTTTCCCCTATTCTGACTTTAGAAATTTTTGATTGTTGGGGAATACACTTCATGGGACCTTTTCCAGTTTCTTTTGGAAACACATATATTCTTTTAGCTGTGGATTATGTTTCAAAATGGGTGGAGGCCATTGCTTGCAAAACAAATGACCATCATGTTGTCCTGAAATTTTTGCAATCTTTATTTGCTCGTTTTGGCATGCCAAAAGTTATTATAAGTGATGGGGGTTCTCATTTTTTCAACAAACCATTTTCTACACTTGTGAAGAAATATGGTATTACACACAGAGTTTCTACCCCTTATCACCCTCAAACAAATGGGCAAGCTGAATTGGCAAACAGAGAGATAAAAATTATTTTAGAGAAAACCATCAAGCCTAATAGGAAAGATTGGTCGGTTAATCTTCTTGATGCTTTATGGGCTTATAGGACAGCTTTTAAAACAAATCTAGGGATGTCTCTTTATTGATTAGTTTATGGTAAAGCTTGTCATTTACCTGTTGATATTCAGCATCGAGCTCTTTGGGCCATAAAATATGTTAACATGTCACTTGATGAAACTTCAGGGTTGAGAAAATTGCAGATCAATGAATTGGATGAAGCTCGTCGGAATGCTTATGACAACGCTCAGATTGCAAAGGAACGCATGAAAATTCTGCATGATCAGAAAATTCATCCAAAGCATTTCACACTTGACCAGGAAGTTCTTCTTTACAACTCTCACTTGCACATTTTTTCTGAAAAGTTGAAATCCTGATGGAGTGGGCCGTACATTGTAAAGACCATTCATCCTCATGGTGCGGTAGACATTGTCAATCCGAAGAATGGTAATAGTTTCACTGTCAATGGACAACGTCTACAGTCATTTCTGAAGGTCTTTGATCCACATGAAGAGATCTTACTTGTGCAAGACCCCAGGGAAGTGTTTTGATTTGTTTCTCCTTCTTTACAGTTTTCTTTACTTGCTTTGTTTTTATTTGTTCTTTTGTTTTGATTTTATATTTCATGTTGATTGTTTGTTTTGCTTGCTTAGTTCTGTGCACTTTCTTTTCTTTCGTTCGACTCATTGAGGACTATGTCTCTCACTAGTTGGGGGGTAACATGTGTGCACAGTTTAAAAAATAAATAAATAAATAAGATTTGTGAAATTTGAGCATCTTGGTGGAGTAGTTGAGCGGGATCATTTGTGAAGATTTATTTTCAAGCTTAAACATAGAGCATGATTTTTTATGCATCATATTTTGTTGATATGTGGCTTGAAACACCGGGATGTTATGCTTATTGAGATGAAACTTGATAAAATTTTTGTAGAACGAAAGGCAAATTTTGAAGGACATTTTGCACATGCTTACGCTTGTAGTGTTCCTTATTTACTATTCATTTATTTAACACTGGAGAAGTAAACTGCAGGACTACCGAGCCATGCCAAAAAAAAAAAGGAAAAGGATTTGAAAAGATTAGAATGAAAAGAAAAGAAAAAAAGAAAAAAAAAACAAAAAGAAAAGAAAAAAAAAAGAGAAAATGAATAAAGGCAACTTAGTGAACTTTCCTAAGTAAAAATGGTTAGAAACAGTAACCCAAGACTTTGGGGGTTGAGTGTCCAACCTTTAAAAACAGAGCTGGCGTGAAAACTGCTAGACCCTTGGGCTTTGAGGTAGTTAGAATCAGCAATGATTAATCTTAAGGTTGAAAAATCATATGGCAAATCATGGCTAGTAATGAGGAACACACAACCGGTCTAGCTCCACACACACATTTGAGTTCTAAGACATTTGCCTTAATTCTATGTGAAAGATTGTTGAGATAGTCTTGGTGGGTATAACCCTTGGGGGTTGAGTAGTAACGTGTCACTTTTGTGAGAATTCAGAACTGTGTTTGATTGTTTTTGTTTGAATTTCAATCTTTATGCAATATTCATCTCAATTAATTTTCACTATTTTGCTCAAGGATTAGCAAAATGCTAGTTGGGGGTGTGATTGAGTTGAATTATTGCATTTTTAATGCTTTTGGAACCAATATATATTAATTCTTTCATTACTTTATCATTGGTTTTATATGGAAAAATGAATAAATCAAAGTTGTGATTTTAATTGATTAAAAGCATGAATTTCTGCTCTACTTTTATCAACTGTTGATTAATATGGTTTATGGTACATATCGCTCGAGCGGCGGCTTCTGGCCACTCGAGCGAAGTCAGGCAAATTCAAACGCTCGACTTCTGCTCGGCAGTGGGCTCGAGCGAGTTGCGGGAAAAGAGATCGCTCGAGCGGAGGCATTTGGCCGCTCGAGCGAATTCAGGCAGAGTCGAACGCTCAATGTTCGCTCGACAGGCCGCTCGAGCGAACTTAGGCAGAGACGAACGCTCGATGTTCACTCGACATGCCGCTCGAGCGAACTTAGGCAGAGTCGAACGCTCGATGTTCGCTCGACACTCCGCTCGAGCGAATATCGTATTTTACATATCAGGGTTTATTCCGCCGTCAGAGTATATAAATGATTTTTTACATCTTATGGCCGACTCTTGGCTGGGAAAACTAGGTTTTGAGTATAGAAACACTTAGAATTCATTTATTTTCCATTGATTTTCATTCAGATTCGGAGAGGAGGATTCATACAATCGATCATTCACGCAGCTACACAATTTCCACTGTATCATTCACTCACACTGCAGCAGATTGAAGAACTCCTTGAGGGGTCCAATTTCCACTGCAGCTAAGCCTCCTTCACCGCTTCGAATCTTCATCTCCATTCAACTGGCTTGATCTTTTCAATTCCCTACTTGCTATTTCATTTCAGTTTTGAGTTTCTGAATTATTTTAGAGAATTTTGATTTAGACGTTTGAGTAATTTATTTGTTATTCATTTAATTCATGTTATTTATTTGTTATCGTTTCGTTAAGTTTTCATTTTAATAGTGATTACAATTACGGTGGTTTAATTTGAGAATTTGTGATTTGAATACAATAATGAACCCTAGAACATTGATTTTGGGGCTTTTCAATTTCAGTGCATGTTTTGTCAATTACTTCCTAATTTAGTTTAATTCTTAATTTAGTTTTATTAATTTCTGAGTTTAATCTATTAGTCCTTTACATTCCAATCCGACAATCAAAATCTACAAACATGAATCTAGTCCATGACTAGTACCCTTTTCCATCCATTGCACATACCATTATTTTATTTTATCTTTGTGAAGTTTTTCACCCTTTTCAACGAGTTTGATTTTTAAGCAATTTTCCCTGAGGAGACGATCTAGGAATTTATACCTAATTATTACAGGACATCCTCCTGCACTTGAGATAGCTTTAGTGCTACTCATTTTTAAGTGAGTCAATGTGAAGAAGAAATCCACATTATCACCCTCCATACCTTATAGCTACAAGAGGCAATCATTGCCCTACACTATTCTTCACTTTATATGACATAGCTACCTCTAATCAATGGTCATTCAAATCCATACCTTTTCCATCCAGAGGTCTAAAGTCATGTAAGAAACATTTCACTCCATTTTATTACTTTTTCACCTCATTCTTAGAGAGAAACCCAAAAGAGCTCTCTTGGGTAGATCTTTGGGTCCTTTTGCATGGAAAGTTTTTACCTTTTGTATGTATTTTCTCACAACGACTCATTCATACAATTTGTTTGTCTTTGAGTTTAGTTTTTGTGGATATCCTATTTGTCTCATTTCATGATCATTTGATCCATCAAAAGTATTTCTAACCATAGAAATGTCATTCTGGGTGTGAAACTAAAGAGTATGTTATGTTTTGAAATTTTTGATCAAGCTAATGGACATATCTTGATTCGAAACTTTTATGGAGTGTTGTTAGTATGTGTTTATGAATGTTCATTGAGATTTTGTCGCATGAGTAAAGCTTTTGATGATAGATTTCCTTAGATTTAGAAACTTGAAAATTGGAAGTAGAAAAACAGGTTTTTTTTTTAGAAAGTTTGAATATTTTGTGGTTTAATTTTACTCCAAAGGATTTGATATTTTTATATGATGATCCTAACCCTATTATATGTATGTGAGGATGTTATCTTGAAGATATTTAGTATTAGTTTCAAAGATATAATTTTTCTATATAAGAGGATTTCGGTTAGGCTTAAGATTTGATATTTTTGGATTAGATCCATGTTTTATTGATTTTTATCTATGTGATTTTAAGTTTGATGGTTGGATATTCTTTATGACACATTTTTAAACCATTAAATGTTTTAGTTTTAAGATCTCATCTTTTTAAGTCATGGATCAAGAAATTGATTAAAGTTAGTTGAGAAAAAAGTTTTTGTTTTTGGATTAAGTATAAAACCATAAACTACAAGTGTTGTTTTGTGATTTTTGGTGACTTTTTTTTAATGATTTAAAGTATGGTTGATCTTAGGATCATGTTATGAATATGTTAGAAGTAAGATTTGATTTTTTTTGGAATTCTTAGAAATATTTTGATTAAGGTCAAAACTTATGGTTCAAGGGTTTTCTTCGTTATCAAAATGTTTGGTGTTAATAATTAGCTTTTTCTTAATGGATTCTTTAAGTATGATTTTAATCTTAGGATAGGAAGATCTTTGTTATGAAATTTTGGTTTAATCATGAGTTTTGAAGTAGGAAAGAATTGCAACAAAAATAAAGAAAAATGGCCCATGAATGTTTTGGCCATAGTGAGTTTTTCATAGTTGTGAATTGTTTTAAATTTTTCTAAGTTGATATTTGAGTTTAGGACAAAATTTACATGAGGAATGTAAATTTTGGTAATTTTTGGAGTTAAGATGTGAAATCCTTAAATTATGGGTAAGATGCTCATTTTCCCACATATAGAGGGTAAAATGATAATTTTATCCTAAGTTGTCTCGTTTATACATTTCAAATTGTTAGTAATTAAATTTCTAACTTTAAGAATACCATCTTACAATTACTCATATTTTTCACTTTATTCTTGTAGAACACAACAATCAAGGTAAGTTAGCTCTTAACTTACTATCAGTTTACTATATATCTGTAATGAGTAAATGAACTACAATTTATGTTCTTATGTTGTTATATATGCTATGTCATGCCATGTCATCACATATTTATCTATTATATAAATTATTCTGTCATGAAATAGTTATCTGTTATATAAATTATTCTGTCATGAGATAGTTATCTGTTACATAATTATTCTATCACATGTTGCTATCTACTGCAAGTATGTTAGATTACGTATGTCATCTGTTATATGTATGTCATGTCACGTAATATTCGCTATCACATGTTATGTCATGTTATGAAATATTATTCGTTACATTTATGCCATGTTACTAAATGTTGTCTGTTACATGTATGCCATGTTATGAAATTTTATCTGTTACATTTATATCTCAAAGTACATCATGTTTTTCATTTTACATTCATGTCACATTACGCTATGTCAGGACTTCTATTCTTTCTCGTATTCATGTCACGTCCCGTCTCGAATACAGTTTATCCATCTTGAATATAGTTTGTGTATCTCAATAACAGTCTTGTTAAGTTATTCATATCAATCACAACCCTAAGTGCTAAGATGTGGTAAGATCCTAATAGAACTCCTTTGTTCATGTTGGAGTGTCTAAATAGGTGTAAAATTTCCTGAGTTAACAAAGTACAGTAAATAGGTTGTGAATGGGGCCTAACTAGCTGGTCATTGAGTGCACCAGGCACTAATGCCGATGAGGCCATATTTTGCTTTACGTGTGTGTACAATAATTGTGGCACAAATAATTCATGGGACCACAACAATTGTAGAGCATAAAGTATGGGGCCACAATAACTGTAGAGCATACACTAATGAGACACAGCAATTGTGATATGTAGAATATGCAGCGCCACAACAATTGTAGAATACGTATTAACACATTGATAGTTGGTGTAGATACCTACATTGTGATGCGGTAATCAATAAGGACACACGGCTCAAGGGGACCCGTGTAGCACCCGTATGGTCACTTTATTAATTAAGTCTATTGAACAAAATTTCAAGTTCATGTATTTCACATTCAAGTCATGTCTCATGTTATGTTATGTTTAAGTTTATGTTTATGTCAGGCTTCAAGTTCACGTCCATATTATGTTTTAAGTTCATGTCACGTCAAGCCAAGTTTAAGTTTCAGTTCAAGTTATCAGCTCACGCCATGTTAGGTCAAGTCATGTTATGTTTATTATTTCATGCCATGTTATGTCAAGTTATGTTATGCTTACATTGACTTTGATTGTGCATTCATGCATTTATTGTCATGTATGCATCATTAACTTGTGTTAGAGTTTCTTGTTAACTTACTAAGATTTGTAATCAAATCTTACTGTAATAGTCCTAACTACTATTCTCCCTGACAAGTAAGTGATGTGTCAGGAACAGAGTAGGAAGCAGACATGGCAAATTGGAGAAGGTTGACTAGATGCTGCAGATGCGACATGGAACTTATAGCCTCCATAGTTAGGTTTTTTAATAGTATTTTGGCCTCGTTGGTCAAGTTACAGGAGTTACTTGATGAACTAGCCTAATAGAGTATTTTGGTAATATAATATGTAGCATGGTCTCCCATATTTTTGATGTTGCAGTCTTCGAAGACCTGTATTGTAATCATAGAAGTTTATGTTATTAAGTATGCATAGATTACGTTTTAACTATTTGATATATTATAAGTTTGGTACATAGTATTGCCAAAAAAATATATATCAGCTGCGAATATTGTATAATGCTATATGGATGTTAGGAACATTGCATCTTGTATGTCATGAATGGGAACATGTAATCTTGTGTTGCTTACCCTGATGCTTCAAATATCCGTCTGATCCCAAACGGAATCTGGGAGCATCACAGTACTATTAACATATCTCTAGAATTAAGCCCCAATTTTGGTCAAATCATCAACATTAAAGTAGTACGGGCCTAATTAAGGTGTATAGACCCATTAAAAACTCATGTAATTCCATTATTTTATGATGGAAAAAATTAGAATTTGGATAATATATATAGGTTATGATCCTAACTTTAGATTCATTGTTTACTCTACACATCACATCACTATGAGATTTTACAAAGTGAATTTTGGACATGGAAGACCGAACTATTGCGCTCTTCTCTCCAATAGCTGCAGGTATGATTTCTCTACCAAATTTCTATAACGGTGTGACATGAGATCTTGGCATATTCCGATTCTTCCAAATTAAACAAATAGTATAAGAGACTCATTGTCATAAGTTGTGGAAATATGATTTATATTATTTTTAAAATACGATTACGTATTTGTGTTGTATTTCACCATTTTAATTTTTTTATTCAGTTTTTGAGTGACTGGAGTGACTGAAAAAATGTTTCTCGGCCTGTTGTGGCGACCACCGACATTCTCCAAAACCATCACTTATGGTGGTCAAACTTAAACTTATTTTGGTATTTTTAATACAAACAATAAGTCTGCCGAAGGCACCAAGAGGGGCCAAAGATTTCCTCACTGAGATGTAATGAAATGCTGCCTCGTTGGCCAAAACAATAGCCGAAATAGTAACAGCAATGACAATTTGTGCTACAGCAAGTCAAGTTGTCGCATAAGGCAATCAGGTCATGGGTCTTTGATTTGGGTAGAGTTTCTTTATTTTATTTTAAGTTGAACTAGGTTATATAAGACTTAGGCTTGCAACAATGGTCTAGCCCAAATTTTAGGTCTAGCCTTTAACCCCTTTGGTTTTAAGTTCATTGGGTGGAATCAAGTCTCGTACCCATACCCAAATATAGGGCTGAGCACCGATTGAACCGGAGTCAGATTTGGCCTCCTCCAACTCCGACTCCGACTCCGACTTTGTCGGAGGCCGAATCCGACCTCCGACTCCGACTCCGACTCCGCTTACACCCTACTCTGCTCCGACTCCGACTCCGACTTGTCGAAGCGGAGTCGGAGCGGAGTCGGAGTTGGGCTTTTTGTTGGGCTTTTTTATTGGGCCTTTTTTTAGACTTTTTTCTTTAACCCAATTAACATTTCAATTTTACAATTTGCAACTCTAATCGGATTTGGACTTCTATATCAATTTTTTTTTAAAAATATAATTTGAGATTTCTAATTTATCTAACCAAAATCATCACATTAGAAAATAAAACTAAATTCAAAATCTATCACTATAAAAAATAAAACTAAATTCAAATGTGCAACTAAAATTAAAAACTAAATTAAAACTAAATACACACATTAAAATTACATAACCAAAATCACAAAATGTTAATTAAAAAATACATAACCAAAATTAAAACTTAAAATTAAAAATACATAACCAAAGTCCAAAATTACAACCTAAAATTAAAAATACATAACCAAAGGTCCAAAAAATGTAATTTTTCAACTTGTGCCTGAAAAAAATTAGTAAAGAAATAAGATATCATATAAATTTATAAAAATAAAGAAAGCAAAATTGAAATAAGATACCAGAAACAAGATTGTCAATCCTCTTCACGGAGTATGCTGGCCATAGAATTGGCTAATTCTGCATTAAGATGTTAAAGTATAGGAAATTAGTATTACAAAATGTTAAAATCAACTCATATAACAACTTTAAAAAAATCTCTAAATACATTACCTGAGTCTAGCTTATAACTCTCTGCATCATCAATGGCTTCAGAATAATTTTGACTCAAGCATATGGGAGTAGACTTCAACCAATTTTGCGAGCACACGAGAGCTTCTACAGTTCTAGGAGCCAAAGAGCTCCTAAACGGATCCAGGACATGGCCTCCTGTGCTAAATGCTGACTCAGATGCAACGGTGGTGATAGGAATGGCCAAGATATCTCTTGCCATTAGAGCAAGAACTGGATACTTGGTAGAGTTGACTTTCCACCAAATTAAAATATCGAAACTCCCCGTAGGAATCTCAATATTCTCCAACAAATACCGCTCTAACTCTGACTTACAATCCATCAAAGATGCTGTATGCTCTTTATGGAACTCCCTCAAAAAATCCAAGGGATCATAGTCTGTAACTGTACTACTACTCCCCATTGATGCACTAGCTTCACCGCTTTGAGTTTTGTTAGCACCAGTTACGCACCCACCACCAAACTCTACATATGCCTCATACAAATATTCCATATCCCTCTTGAGGAGTGCAACAAATTCCTCACCCTTCGCCTCACCCAATGTTTTCTTGAACCAATATGCTTCAGTAACCAATTTAAACCGCGGATTAAGAATAGCAGCAATAAACAACAACCGATTTATTTTTTCAAGATCACCCCAATATTTATTATACTTTGTCTTCATTCTGAAAGCCATTGAACTCAAACGTCGATTACTATTGTCACAAAAATTATTCAAGTGTTTATGAATGGCAATAAGCTCCTGGACATAATTATTTGATGTGACATATAGTGTACCAGAAATGCGCAATGTAACACCATAAAATATTTGAAGAAACTTCGAAAAGTTTCTTATGGTCTCCCAATCATCCGGCCCAGGAGCTCCTAGACCCTTTCTCCCATGTCCATCCTCAGACAAATAAACTCGTGAGTAGGGATCTTCATCAAGCAAAAGTTGGAAGGCTTTTTGATACTTTTCAGCCACGTCCAACATAAGAAAAGTCGAATTCCATCTAGTAGGCACGTCAAGAGTCAAAAAACTAGAGCATTGAACTTTTGATCTATCAACACAAGACTTGAAAGTGGCAAGTCTTTGGGGAGAAGACTTCACATACTTTATCAGATTTCGGACCCTTACAATTGAGTCATCAACATCTTTCAAACCTTCACTCACAATAAGGTTTAAGATGTGTGCCGTACACCTCATGTGAATAAACTCGTGATTTGCTATACAATCCGCACTTCCTATTTCCCTTGTTCTCAACCAATCAATAGCAGAGTCGTTAGAGGTAGCATTATCCACTGTAATTGTGAGGATTTTGTCAATGCCCCAATCAAGCATACACTCCTCCAACTCCCTCCCAATCGTTGCCCCCTTATGGTCGCTAATCCGAACAAATGAAATGATCCGCTTATGCAACTTCCAATTATTATCAATGAAGTGAGCGGTCACACACATGTAATTAATATTTTGGATAGAAGTCCAAGTGTCGGTGGTTAGGCATACTCTTTGTTTGGTGGTCAAAAACATTTTCTTCAAGCTATCCTTCTCTCTCAAGAATACCCTCATACAGTCACGCATTACGGTAAATCGAGAAGGAATAGGAAACCTTGGATCAAGGGCTTTAACAAATTCCCAAAACCCTTCTCCCTCAACACATCTAAATGGTAGCTCATCCACTATCACTATCCTAGCAAGGGCAGCTCGTATTTTTTTCTCATTATATTTGGCCATCCCTAAGGTCTTCTCCCCTTCCCCTCCTTCACTTCTTGCTTCCGGGACCAAGAATGTTTGACTCTTATCCAATTTACTCTTACGGTTTTTGGGGCAAAGTTGGATGTGTGTTTTCATGGCCGAAGTGCCTTGCCTTTTGGGATGGCATTTCCATTGCCTATGACAATGATTACAAGTAGCTATAGGCTCTTCAGGATCACAATCGGGCACTCTTGTGAAGTGGGACCATACCTCAGACCTATTCTTAATATTTCTACTACCAGGTGGAGGGCGAGGGGTAGAATGAAAGGCACTAGGAGTACCTACTGAAGAGCCTATTGGTCCGCTAGACTCATCAACTATTGGAATGGGAATATCAATCGGTTGTTCTGGGGCTGGAATGCCAGGACAAGATGCACCTGTGGATGTAGGAGTGTTTGTGCCTTCCATATCCATTATTTAATAACTAGAACTGTAGAGCACAACAAATAAGATAAACATAAAGAAAATAAATTCATGAACTAATGTAAAGATTACTCAAGTAACTTATATGATATACATATATACTTATATAGTAGTAATGAGAAAAAATGTCCTATGAATCTATAAATGTGGTTGCATCGCTCGACCCTCGCTCGACACACTTCGCTCGAGCGAATTCAGGCAGAGTGTGCCGCTCGACCCTCGCTCGACACTGAGCTCGAGCGAATTCAGGCAGAGTGTGTCGCTCGACCCTCGCTCGACACTTCGCTCGAGCGAACTCAGTGCTTACTGGGTTAAAAGCTTCTGCGAATCTGCTTAGTGCTTACTAGAGGAATGGAAAAAAACAAGTAATAGCATTTCAGATCATCAAGGGCTACTGAAGGAGATTGATCCTAACAACATTTAGTGTATTTCATAGTAGATCCTAACAACAAATTTCAACAAATTCCATACTTCAATAAATTCTAAACCATTTGTACACTTAAACCCATGACCCCCATCCATCTCTCATGAAGAAAACCCATGGCCTTTCATAAATAGCACACAACAATCCTAAAATCCACAACTATCCAACTATTCCAGCACACAAACAAACCTAATATCCACAACTATCAAGAAAATGAACAAAAATAATGCAAAAATAGTTAAGATATACAAATTATAGAGAGAGAAAGAGAGAGAGAGGCACCTCGATTTTGCAAAGAATGGGCTTTCAGAGGAGTGACGGAGGTCGGAGGGGCGACGGCACGGCACGGGTTCAGATGAGAGGTGAGGCACTGAGGAGTGAGGAAGAAAATGAGCTGTGAAGGCACTAAACACTGAAGGGGGAGGGGAGGGAATCGGGGGGGGGGGGGGGGGGGGGGAAATGAAAAGTGGAAAACCCTAATGGGTTAGGCTGAAACGGCGCCGTTTCAGCCTAACCCATTAGGGTTTTCCACTTTTCACTTTTAAAAAATTGGGAAAAAAAAAAGTTAAAATACAAATTAATAATTTAGTAAAAATAAATTAATAAGTTAGTAAAAATATATTTAAGTTAGTAAAAATGTATACTAATAAATATATTATATATTAGTAATATACTAATACTAATACTATTAGTCTATTAATATATAGTAAATTAGTAATATTTATTAACTTATTTACTATGGTCTAATAACTAGATAGTCTAGATGTAATAATTAGTAACTAATAATATCCCTTTCAAAAAAAAGTAACTAATAATATCTAATAACACTAGTTACACTAGTACTGATAGATAATAACTTAAAGATACTAATTTAATATACATATAACTAATAGTATACTAATAAATATATTATATATTAGTAATGCACTAATACTAAAACTATTGGTCTATTAATATATAGTAAATTAGTAATATTTATTAACTTATTTACTATAGTCTAATAACTAGATAGTCTAGATGTAATAACTACTAACTAGTAACTAATAATATGTCCATAACACTAGTTACACTAGTACTAATAGATAATAACTTAAAGATATATATTTAATATATATGTAACTCAATAGTATACTATTGAATTATATTAGTAATTTACTATATATTAATAGTCTAATACTATTAGTCTATTAGTAAGTTAGTATATGGACTATGGTATAATAGTAAATTAGTATATGGTATAATAGTAAATTAGTAATATTTATTAACTTATTTACTATAGTGAATGGTCTATAACAAATATGTAATAACTAGATGTAATAACTAGTAACTAATTATATGTAATAACACTAGTTACACTAGTACTAATAGATAATAACTTAGAAGATATTAATTTAATATATATTAACTAATAGTATACTATTATATATATATTATATTAGTAATAAACTACTACTAATACTATTAGTCTTTAATATATAGTAATATTTATTAACTTATTTACTATAGTCAATAACTTATAACTAGATAGTCTAGATGTAATAATTAGTAACTAATAATATGTGATAACACTACACTAGTACTAAATTACTAATAGATAATAACTTAAAGATATTAATTTAATATATACAACTAATAGTATACTATTATATATATTAGTAATTTACTATATACTAATAGTCTAATACTATTAGTCTATTAGTATATAGTAAATTAATAATATTTATTAACTTATTTACTATAAGTTTATAACTAATAACTAGTGCTAATTGCTAGTATATTATTGGATTTAACTAATGATGTTACTATATTTATATTTATATGATTCTATATAGAAAAACACATATTTTTTACAAAACATGTACACTAGCGGAGTCGGAGTCGGAATAGGGAGTCGGAGTCGGAGTCGGAGGGGCTGAGTCGGAGTCGGAGCAGAGTTGGAGTCGGATCCGGCTGGACTCCGACTCCGACTCCGACTCCGACTTTTCTAAAGAAAAAACTCCGACTCCGGCTCCGACTTGTCGGAGCCGGAGCGGAGTCGGGGTCGGAGTCGGATTTTCGGATTTTTGCTCAGCCCTACCCAAATACATGGGTTGGCCTTGACCTGTTTGACAGACCCATTTGGTTTTCAGGTCAGTTAATTAATTGGGTTTGACCACTTAGTTGATCAGGTTACCCGATTTGACCCAGATCCGAGTCGAACTCGAGTCGGTCAATCAACTGGGTTTGATGGCATGGTTAATTGGGTCACCCGGTCCAACAGATTAAAAAATTAATTTATTATTTTAATAATAATTTTTACAATAATTTTAGAAAAATATTATTTTCTTTAATTCTCTGAATATCTCTATTATTGTTATTTAATATGGTCTTATTTATATACATAATTATTTATTTTGTTTGAGATATTAATTAGAAATTAATACCTAAGGCTTATAAAAGTTAAAGTGACGTGTCACTTAAGTGACCACTGTCGTAGAAATTTTCTCCTTAGCCTAAAAGGTAAAACTTTAATGAATTGGCCCAAAGGAAGGTTGTTATTTTCTAAAGTCATAGATGATATAATGTAGTTAAATGCAAATTGTATAATTTTGAGATTAACTTGTGAATTCAATAGTTAACCCAAATGAAGGTTATTGTTTGGCCAGGCCCCTACTTTATATTATTTACGCTAGCTAGCTCATTGGGAGAATGCCACTTGCATATTGTAATTATTGTCCAAAGACATGATTGTAATGATGCACTATGTATCTCACAAGGGCCCACTTTTATAAAACTATAGAACTTTCTTTTAATTTTATATCATATTGTCTGATTGATTTTCTTGTTCATTAGTTTGAAACTTTCATAATGATAATTATGGTTTGTTTAGCATTTCCAATTCATTACAATTGATGAGATGTTTATTTATTGTGATTTTCTTTTGTTTTGCTTATAGTGAATGCATTTTTTATATTTGCTAACTTAAAGAACATTCCAAATCTTAATGGATCCAATTTTGCAAAATGGATAGAGCATGCTACAATTGTTCTTTGGTATATGGATTTGGACTATGACTATGAGCTTTCAGGTTGATGAGTTTCTCAAGCCTACGAATCACAATTTTGTTGATCAAACGGCAGCTTATGAGAAATGAATGTGCTCTAATCGCATGATTCTTATTGTTGAATCCAAGGTTTCAAGGTTTGTGTAATTATATATCTACACATGGATTTTGATGATAACAAATGAATTCAAAGAATAAAGAAGTCTCAAACTCAAGTTGTCTACAAAATAGAGTCAAGCACATCAAGGAAATAAGCATGAGCAAGAAGGGAACAAGTTCATATTAAAGTCATAGAGTAATATTGTAAATCTCTTAAAACTTCAAAATTAGGATTAAGATTCAAAATTAATATTTTATCATAAAACATTAAAATACATTTTCCACATGTGCATGAATAGTTTGAAAATTAAATTTAAAAATTTTGAAAGATAATTGATTGTCATCTTTCACATGTGCATACCTTGATTAAAGGGTTGAACTTTCAAAATATTAAAGATAATAGATTGTCATCTTTCACATGCGCATGTTTTATTTGAATATTTTTAAAAGTGATTGATACTTTTTTTGACTTCTGCAAAAGGTAGATGATTTTTTTTAAAAAATTTGAAAAGTAAAATGTGCTCCTTTTGTCATATGCAAAAAGTAAAAGATTAAATTTGAATTTTTTGAAAAGTAAAGTGTACTCCTTTTGTCATATGTCAAAAGTAAAAGATTAGATTTGAAATTTTTGAAAAATGAATGATGTTGTCTTTGACAATTGAAAAAGAAGAACCTTTTATTTGAATTTTTTGAAAAAATGAATGATGTTATCTTTGACATGTGAATCTTTTTAAATTTGAATATGAAGTCTCATATGCCTATAAATAGATCATTTGAGAGCTTCACATTCACATCATCCAGAACATACAACATTCATTCAAAGTTTTCATTCTCTCTTCTCTAAGCATTGAGCCTTAATCCTTGTTCATTTTGAGAGAGATATAGTTTGCGCTGTATTGTTCTTATTTCACTCATTGAGGAGTGTTTTCTGATAACCTACCCACTATTAGCTCTTGTATCAGTAAAAGGGTGTGTATAACCCTTGTACGTGTAAAAAGTGTTCTACAAAGGGAATAGTTGAATCACCACGTGTAAAGTGATTGCAAGTGTAGAGAGTGTTCTATACGGATCTTTTGTAGCGGTATTGTTCAAAGGTGTAATAGGTTTTTTTCTCCACCTGAATGAGGTTGAATAGTAAATTTGGAAATTCTCAAGGAGTAGCTTGAGACGAAGACGTAGGCAGTGGGGCCCAACCTCGTTAACATATTGAGTTTGCTTTTCTCTTACCCTTACTCTTTATATTTATTGCTATTTCGTATTTTGTTTATATTTTATATTGTATATTTGATTTATAATTGTTATTTTTTTAATACAACTCAATTCACCCCCTCTTGTGTTAGTCATCTGGGCAACAATTGGTATCAGAGCTAAGAGCTCTGTTATAAGATTAACTATCTGTTGAGTTAAGATCTTATGGTTAACATTGCAGTTTCATTTGGTGAAGGTCAATCTAGCAGTCGACCTCCACTCTTTTGTGGAGACAATTACTTATTTTAGAAAGTTAGAATGAAAATATTCATTCACGCTCAAGGTCGAGAAATTTGGAAATGCATTGTAAATGGACATTATATTCCAACAAAAGTGGTTGATGGAGTAAAGGTCAAAAAGGAAGAAGAAGAGTTTGATCGTGAAGATGATAGACTTTATACTTTGAATTTAACTGCTATGAATTTATTATTTAATGCTCTCAATGGAAATGAGTTTAATAGAATAATGACTTGCGCTACAGCAAAAGAAATTTAGGATAACTTGAAAATTACTTATGAAAGAACTTCGCAAGTTAAGGAATCAAAAATTTATATTCTTACTCATAAATATGAAATGTTTAAGATGAATGATGATGAATTTATTTCTAGTATGCACACTCGTTTTATTAATATCATAAACAGTTTGACAACTCTTGGCAAAGTTTATTCTAAGGTGGAGATAGTAAAAAAAATTCTTAACTCTCTACCAAAACCCTGGGAAGTAAAAGTGACAGCGATTCTTGAAGTTAGAGACCTCAAGAAACTCGAAATAAATGAACTCATTGGGTCACTTATCACCCATGAGTACACATTGAAAAGAGAAGAAGAAGAAGGAAAGCCAAAGAAGAGCTTGGCACTTAAAGCTGTTCCTCATGAAAGTGAAAGTGATGAAGATGAGGAAAATGAAGACAAAGATGAAGAAGTTGCGATGATAACAAGAAGAATTCAGAATTTCTTAAAGAAAAATAAAACTCTTCCGAGAAAATCTTTCAAAAAGTTTTCCAAAAAAGATTCCGGTAAAAATGACACTTTAATTTGTTATAAATGCAATAAGCCTGGTCATATCAAGTCAGATTGTCCTCTGCTAAAGAAAGATCGAAATAAGGGCAAGAAAGCAATGAAAGCTACATGGGATGATGATTCAAGTAGCTCAGATAGTGAAGTAAGCAATGAAGAATCAGCAAATCTTTGTCTTATGGCTAAAGATGACATTGAGGTAACAAATCTTGATAATATTGAAGATCTTTCATATGAAAAATTGTAAAATGTTTTAGAAGAGGTATATGAGGAATTTGAAAAATTGGGTATCAAGTATACTGTTTTGAAAAAGAAAAATTTTTCTTTAACAAACAAAATTGATATTTTAAGAAAAGAAAGTATCATTTTGAAAGATGAAAATCTTGAGTTGAATAAGAAGAAAACTGATTTAGAAAATATTGTTGAAAACTTTATAAATGGAAAAAGAAATTTTGAAAAACTTCTTGGTAATTAAAGATGTGTTTTTGACAAGGCAGACTTGAAATATATGTCAAAACAAAAATATAAACCTTATAAAAATTTCTTTGATAATCCTTCTACATCAAAGACTAATATTCAAAATTCTTTTCACAAAAATAGTTTTGCTGAAAAGAGATATTACTATAATCATTCAAGTTCTTCATATATGTCACATGCTATTTGCAATTTTTATAATAGAAAAGGTCATAATTATCATGCTTGTCCTATTAGAAGAAATCATACAATGACTATTAGGGCCATATGGGTACCTAAAAATCTTATTTCTTCTAATACTAATAAATAAAGGATCCAAAGAACTTGGGTACTAAGAAAAATCATTTTAATTGTTTTTATAGGTATGCATGAAGTCATCCACAAGCAAAAACAAATAGTTTTTAGATAGTGGATGCTCAAGATACATGATGGGAGATAAGACTAAATTCTTTTATATTAGATCTAAAGAAGAAGGACACGTGACATTTGGAAACAACTCGAAAAGGAAGATCGTGGGAATAGGTAAAATTGATAATGAATCTTCTCTCATAATTGAAGATGTTTTACTTGTTGAAGGTCTAAAATATAATTTTTTGAGCATAAGTTAATTATGTGATAAAGGACTTACAGTTACTTTCAAAATGGATAAGTGCATTATTTTGAATGATCATGATTGTAATATTTGTTTTATTGCTTTTAGAAGCAACAATGTTTATACAATTGATTTTGAAGAAATTAGCTCACAAGATGTTATTTGCTTTTTAGCTCAAAATGAAACTAATTGACTATGGCATAAAAGATTAGGCCATGCCAACATGGAACTTATTTTTAAACTTTCAAAAAATGATCTTGTGAGAGGTTTACCAAAAACAAATTTTCTTAAAGAAAAAATTTGTGATGCATGTCAATTTGGTAAACAAACAAAAACTTCTTTTAAAACCAAGAAACATATTTTCACTACTAGAGCATTGTAACTAATACACATGGATCTTTTTGGACCAAATAGAGTTGCAAGTTTAGGAGGAAAAAATTATACATTTGTTATTGTTAATGATTTCTCTGGATATACTTGGGTCATCTTTCTTACTCATAAAGATGAGATACATAATGTCTTTATCAAGTTATGCAATAGAATTCAAAATGAAAAGAGCTATACTATTTCAAGTATCCGAAGTGATAGGGGAAAAGAGTTTGTTAATAAAAATATTGAAACTTTTTATGAGAAAAATAATTTTGTGCATAATTTTTCTGCTCCTCGAACTCCTGAACAAAATGGGGTAGTAGAGAGGGAAAATAGATCTCTTCAAAAGATGGCAAGAAAAATGCTCAATGAGAACAACTTGCCTAGTTATATTTGGGCCGAAGTTGTAAATACTGCAAGTTATGTTATAAATAGATTTATGCTAAAGTCTAAATTAGATAAAATCTCCTATGAGCTTTGGAATGAGAAAAGTCCAACATTGGTTACTTTCATGTATTTGGATACAAATGTTTTATTTTGAATGATAGGGATAATTTAGCCAAGTTTGATAAATCTGATGAAGGTATTTTTCTCGAGTATTCTACTAATAGTAAAACTTATAGAGTATTCAATAAAAAGACTTTGATTGTACAAGAATCTATGCATGTAGTATTTGATGAATCTGATTTTTCACTCTCCAAGAAATCTATTGATGAAGAAACAGGAGGTATAAATAACATGGAAAGTCTCAATCTCAATAAAGAGAACACAATAGAAGAAGTTCAACATGGAACCATCAGGAAAGATCACCAAAATTTAATACAAGATGCAACCAAATAGTGAAAATTTGTGAAAGATCATCCAGTAGAATAAATTTTGGGAAACCTTCACGAGGTGTAAGTACTCGATCATCTCTTAGAAATATTTGCAATCATACTGCTTTTCTATCTCAGATTGAACCCAAAAATATTGATGACGCACTTCTTGATGAATCTTGGATTCTATTTATGCAAGAAGAGTTGAATCAATTTGAAAGAAATGATATTTGGACACTTGTTCCTAGACCCAAAAATCATACTATTATTGGAACAAAATGGGTTTTTAGAAATAAAAAAGATGAGTCCGGAGTCATTACTAGAAATAAGGCTCGACTTGTAGCCTAAGGTTTTAATCAAGAAGAAGGAATCGATTATGATGAGACATATGCACTAGTCGCAAGATTAGAAACTATTCGAATGCTACTTGGATATGTTTGTTATAAAGATTTCAAACTTTTTCAAATGGATGTTAAAAGTGCTTTCTTAAATGGTTTTATAAATGAAGAGGTATATGTTGAGCAACCTCCAAGTTTTGAAAATCATATTTCCCCAAATCATGTTTTCAAATCACAAAAGCACTATATGGACTTAAACAAGCTCCTAGAGCTTGATACGAGAGACTCAGTAGTTTCTTAATTGAAAAAGGTTTTCAATAGGAAAAATCGACACAACTCTTTTCATTAAATATGAAAATGATGATATTCTTTTGATTCAGATTTATGTTGATGATATAATATTCAGTGCTACTAATGAAAATATGTGTCAAGATTTTGCTAAGACTATGCAGGAAGAATTTGAAATGAGCATGATAGGAGAACTTACATTCTTTTTCGGATTGCAAATTAAGCAAGCAAAAAGTGGGACATTCATCTATCAATCAAAATATATTAAAGAATTACTGAAGAAGTTTGAAATGGAAGGTGCTAAGGAAATTGGAACACCAATGAGCCCATCAACTAAACTTGATAAAGATGAATCTGGTAAACCAGTTGACTCGAAGATATATCGAGGTATGATTGGTAGCTTATTATATTTAACAGCCAGTAGACCAGATATTATGTTTAGTGTATGCTTATATGCACGCTTTCAATCATCTCCAAAAGAATCACATTTAATTGCAGTTAAGCGCATTCTTAAATATCTTAGTGGTACAATTAATCTAGGGTTATGGTACCCTAAGCACACATCTTTCGATCTAATCAGCTACACAGATGCAGATTATGCTGGCTGTAAAATAGATCGAAAAAGCACTAGTGGAGCATGCCATTTCTTAGGTCATGGATAGGCTTGCAACCCGTGAGTCCAAAGTCGGTTCTGTGCATGGTCCGATCCAACCCGGTTACCCAGAACGCGCCAACCCGAAATCCGTACGGACGGATCGTTTTTTTTTTTTAACTCTTTGCATGTGATTTCATTTCTGCACCACTCTATCTGTTTGGTCTCTTTTTCATATAAATCAATATCATTTTATTACTAAGGAGTGAGCAAAAAAGCAAGTTTGCAATGAGTTTTCCGAATATTGAGATGTTAAAATCATAAAATCTACAAGTTCTTCCACCTTCCTGCTCTATGTTGAAAATTAGTTTCTTGTCTTTTAAAAGGATAAAGACAAGAAGAAACACAGCAGCTCAAAAAGTTGACTCATTACTTGGTTGGTAGTTGCTTGAATAACTCCAATTGGGAGGGTAAGAATCCAAGCCAAAGCAAAGGCAAATAACATTGCCCACCAAGGGAGCTGAACATCTTTTTTCCACACAAAGGACATTAATAAGGATAGGATTATGCTCCCCGCTAACAAAATGAGGTACCATCAAGCGAAAAACTGCAAAATAAACAAAATTCCTCAATCTCAAAAATCAAGATATTAGTAAAAAATAAAGATGCATCCAACCACACACACACAAATAAGGCACTTTTCAAATATTCAAATAATACAAGAAATAGAGAAACAAACAAAAGAACTAGTGCATGCATCACGACAACATTGGTCCAATTCAAGTACAACAAAGTTATATAACTCATTTTAAAACACTTCTCATGCAAAATAGATTAAAAAAATGTAGCCTGGTTGGGATAAGAACTAGTCGACTGGTTGAGATCCAAAGAAAACGTGAATTTACTCTAAACTTTTAGAAGCAACAGGGACATAGCTTGTACCTAAATCACAAAATGCAGCCCATGCTCTATTTCCTATAGTTACATTAAGCGAGCATTTCAACCCAAAAACAGAAGGTCACTAAAAAAGTAATCATCAATGAAGATAGTCACTATCATCACAAACTCATGCAAACTCTCCTTGATATCATATATTATGTATAATAGTTTAAAATATATATTGGTCAGCAGAATTATTAATTTGGATACCAAATAATTAGTTATAAATGACTAGGATTCTCTTTCGTTTGAAGAAGTTGGGGATGAAAAACTATAAATTTTTTTCTTTTTTTAAAACTGAATAGGACTTAGGAGTTGAAAAATATCCTATAAAGATAGGCCATAAATGATCAAAATAGATAAAGTTATGTTATATGATACACTCCTATCCTATTTATCACATTACTCTTAGGTGACATTATTCATCAACTATTACCATTACATGGGATTAAGGACAAACATGATCACTTTCACTTGTTTTCTTAAGTTTTCATGATATATTAAATGTTTAAGGCCTTATCTTAAGCTTGTTATTTAGTTCATTTCTAAGATATATATGTGCTTAATTACCATTAAAAATGCATTATTTTGATTAATCATACTTCTAAATTATTAATAGAAAGACAACCAAGAAAAGAATCAAGCACCATCTTGATTGAGCAATTAATTGGACTGAATTGGCGATTGTAACAAGTTATTTTAATCAAACTTTTGGATAATGAAAGAACATTCAACAGTCAGTATAGAAACTCCTTGGTCTGATCATGTGTATAATTTGATCCATAAATTAATGAAATTCAACAGTCAATACAGACTAATATGCTTATGCACAATTGTGTTTAATGAAAAAACACAATAAATCCCTTTGTTTAAAAGGCTAATTAATGGCTTAATCCCAGCCGCTCAGATCAAAGTTTAAGTGGATTGCTCTTGCAAACTCATGCTGTGAATAATTCTTGCCCAAGACATGCTACGGATCTGAAAGACAAGCACATTCTGGTAGAGATATCTCTAACATCCAGCTTATTTTCTAAAACAGATGCTATACTTCTATTCTTCATTATCAAAATACCATTTCATATTATGCTAAAGTGGCATGCAGGTCATCTTCCAGCAGACCCAACAGACAAAATAGATGGAGGGCATAGAGAGATCCAGCAGAGATCGAAATCGACTAGAGAGAGAAATTAACAGAGAGAGTAACCTATGATGGATCGGAGTAGGAGAGAGTGGGGCAAATCCGGACCTTGTGGAGAAGCAACAGAGGGGATGAACTGCGACCACTAGCTGTGACGACCCACGGCGACCACGAACTGTGACGACGAACGGCGATGAGGAACAGAGAGGTGGCTAGGGTTTGAGGAGGTGAACTAGATTCAAAACATTAGTTAGTCGGTTATCGGGCTTGACAGATGTATAGATTAACCAACCCGTTATGCAACTTGATCCGATGAACCCAGATTTTGTCGGGTGGGCCACTTGCGGATCTTACAGACGGATCGTCCCAAGGCCATTTAAGCACAGCCCTAGTCATACACTAGTTTCCTGGTTTAGTAAAAAATAAAATTTTGTTGCACTATTTACTACTGAGGCAGAATATGTTGCTGCGGGTAGTTATTGTGCTCAAGTTCTTTACATGAAGCAACAACTTGAAGATTTTAAACTCATGTATAATCACATTCCAATCAAATGTGATAATACAAGTTCTATAAATCTTTCAAAGAACCCAATACAATATTCTAGAAATAAGCATATTGAAATAAGATATCATTTTCTTCGAGATCATGTGCAGAAAGGCGATATAGTACTAGAATTCACAAACACACACAATCAGTTAGCAGATATTTTCACAAAACCTTTACCAAAAGATAAATTATGTATGATCAGAAGAGAAATAGGTATGATGCATGCTATGAATATCTCTTAAAAGATAGACCAGAGTCAATAAAAATAGAGATAGATTTTTTAAATACTTTTACATAAACTTGATATTCTTAGCCTCATGTTTAAGACGCTCATTCTCTTCATACAATATCATGTCATTCTTATCCATGGGAACCGGCAAGTGGAATGAAGAATCTAATAAAGATTTTAACTGTTTATTCTTCTGCCGAATGATTCCTTCCCTTGTGTGAGACTATTGAACAATTTGTTGAAGTACAACAATTTGTTCTTTGAGCTTTTCAACTTTATAATTTCTGACTTGTAGCCGCTGAAAAAAAGTAACAATAGACGAATAGTAGCGAGTCCCAAGACTCACCAAGTCATAGATAGCATCAGAATCTGACTTATTAGCCAAATTATTATTTTCTTGCTGCAACATGGCACCAATGGTAGCTGCAGAAAGGACAGAAGGTTGAGGTGTAGAATGCCTCATGGATGGATCTAGAGAAATGTTATAAGAATGAGCCATAGAAGGCTTAAAATGAGAATGTTGAAGGAATGCAGATGAGTTATAGAGATGAGAAGAAAACTTAATGCGGATTGGATGAACTTTAAGACTGAGTTTATAGAGATAGCATAAAGAATAAGACGAGATATCATCCAAATCAAAGAACAATGTGATTTTTTTTACTGATCGGTGAAAATGACGTTTTTTTAGAAACTCGGAGCCTTCAATCTCGTTTGTCAACAACATCAGGCGATTTTTTGAAATCTCCAGCCACACTAGTCAGGTCACGGACGGATCCGACAAGTGATACCAAAAGGGGGAGAAGTGTTAGACTAGAACATTAACATTGTTTGAATTGCTAAACTTATTATATATGCTTGGAATTATATTTATAATTTTGCTTGAAAAACTAACGCACATTCTCAGGGAGAGCTTAAGTATTAATACAGACTTCAGGTTCTATTAACTATTTGTCATCATAAAAAATGGGGAGATTGTTGAACCCAAGGTTTCAAGGTTTGTATAATTATATATCTACACATGGATTTTGATGATAACAAATGAATTCAAAGAATAAAGAAGTCTCAAACTCAAGTTGTCTACACAATGGAGTCAAGCACATCAAGGAAATAAGCATGAGTAAGAAGGAAACAAGTTCATATTAAAGTCATAGAGTAATATTGTAAATCTTTTAAAAATTCAAAATTAGTATTAAGGCTCAAAATTAATATTTTATCATAAAGCATTAAAATACATTTTCCACATGTGCATGAATATTTTGAAAATTAAATTTGAAAATTTTGAAAAATGATTGATTGTCATCTTTCACATGTGCATATCTTGATTAAAGGGTTGAACTTTGAAAATATTAAAGATGATTGATTATCATCTTTCACATGTGCATGTTTTATTTGAATATTTTTAAAAGTGATTGATGCTTTTTTTGACTTATGCAAAAGGTAGATGATTTTGTTTGAAAATTTTGAAAAGTAAAGTGTGCTCCTTTTGTCATATGCAAAAAGTAAAAGATTAGGTTTGAATTTTTTGAAAAGTAAAGTGTGCTCCTTTTGTCATATTCCAAAAGTAAAAGATTAGGTTTGAAGTTTTTGAAAAATGAATGATGTTGTCTTTGACAATTGAAAAATAAGAACTTTTTATTTGAATTTTTTGAAAAAGTGAATGATGTTGTCTTTGACATGTGAATCTTTTTAAATTTGAATATGAAGTCTCATATGCCTATAAATAGATCATTTGAGAGCTTCACATTCACAACATCCAGAGCATACAACATTCATTCAAAACTTTCATTCTCTCTTCTCTAAGCATTGAGCCTTAATCCTTGTTCATTCTGAGAGAGATATAGTTTGCACTGTATTGTTCTTATTTCACTCATTGAGGAGTGTTTTCTAATAACCTACCCACTATCAGCTCTTGTATCAGTAAAAGGGTGTGTACAACCCTTGTACGTGTAGAAAGTGTTCTACACAGGGAATAGTTGAATCACCACGTGTAAGGTGATTGCAAGTATAGAGGGTGTTCTACACGGATCCTTTGTAGCGGTATTGTTCAAAGGTATAGGTTTCTATCTCCACCTGAAGGAGGTTGAATAGTGAATTTGAAAATCTTCAAGGGGTAGCTTGAGGCGAGGACGTAGGTAGTGGGGCCGAACTTCATTAACATACTAAATTTGCTTTTCTCTTACCCTTACTCTTTATATTTATTGCTATTTCATATTTTGTTTATATTTTATATTGTATATTTGATTTATAATTGTTAATTTTTTTAATACAACTCAATTCACCCCCCTTTTGTGTTAGTCATCTGGGCAATACTTATGATAATGAAATATTCTATTCCTAATTCTATTCGAAGTATAACGCCTAAAGAGGAAAATGCCAAGAAGTACTTGAACCAAATAGCAGACTGATTTGTTGCATTGGGAATGGTCAAGACAAGTACATTTTTTAGCAAACTTGTCTCAATGTGGTATAATAGCAAAGATAATCTAAAAGAGTACAATATTGAAATGTTAAATCTTGTTACTAGATTGAGAGCACTAAAGTTAGAATTTTTTGAAGAAATTCTTGTGCATCTTATTTTGATTTCTCTTCCTGCATAATTTGGTCCCTTTAAGATTAATTATAACACTAAAAGAGATAAATGGATTCTTAATGACCTCGTTGCTCAGTGTATGTAAAAGGAAGAAAGGTTGAAATAAGAAAGGATAAAAAGTGCTCACTTGACAACTTTTCTTCATGAAAATTCAGGCAACAAAAAAAGAAAGATGAATAATAAAGCTAAAGAAACTATGAACTCTGTGATTTCATTGGCAGATGTGCAATAGAGAGAGTATAAGGTTTCAACTTGTTACTTTTGCAAGAAGGTTCGTGGTATGGAAAAGGATTGTCTCTAGTATCAGAAGTGGCTTAGTGGATAGATTTCACACATGTGTTACTATGCAGAGTTACCTAAAGTGCCGAAAATCTAGTGATGCTGAAAAATTCATTTACTTGGGAGATGGCAATAAAGTTAGTGTGGAGTTAATTGAAGTCTATATATCAAAATTAGAGCTTGATTTTTTATTTGGATTTAGATGAGACTTTTTCTGCACCGTAATTTAGATGGAATTTAATTTATGTTTCTTTTGTAGACAAATATGGTTATCCTTGTTCATTTGGAAATAAGTAAATCAGTCTTTTTTTAGATTCAAATGTTATTGGTACGAGCTCTTTAGTTAATAATCTTTATTTGTTAGACTTGCATGCGTCTCTTTAAAAACAATTGAAACATTGGATGTGAATAGTTATGGTACAAAGCGAAGATTAATTAATTAAAGTTCCTTTATATTGTGGCATAAAAATTTGGGACATATCTCAAAAGAGAGAATTGAAGGCTTGTGTCCTTTGGAATTCGTGGTCCTCTGTATTTCTCAGATTTTAACATTTGTGCTGAAAGTATAAAAGGCAAGCCAACAAATATAAGAAAAATAGATGCTAAGGCTCATAAAATTGACATATACTCGATTAAACTTGACTCGACTCGTTTAAGACTCACTCGTTTATGCCCGACTTGGTTCGTTAGCTCGACTCAATTAGAGCTTGTCTATAAATCATTGAATATATGTATATATGATTTATTTCTATATATTAGTATTCTTACACACACACACACACACACACACACACACACACATACACTTACATACACATTAAATTTAATAATATAAGCATAATTACATTTATAATTAAATATGTAGTATGTACCCCATGTAGTTACTTATGCCTATATATTGAATATAGTTCATAATTATATATTAGTTAATTAAGTACTTAAATGATTAAGTATAGTAGATATTTTATAATATGTGTATTAGCTAGTATGTAGGACTTGGTAGTTACATAAACTACAATCTAGAAACCATATAAGTAATGTATTCAGATCATATATCTGAATGGCATAATTGGTGATGAGACTCTTAATAAGGAAGCTGCTGCAAATGTGGAAGGAGTACGTGAAGAGCTAGGTCAAATTTCATGTGGGCTTGCTTTTGCTGGGTCATTCCCACTAACTGCTTTCAAGGCCCATCAATCCATACCAGTGTCATAGAAAGACCTGCCTAAACCACGTATGTGGAAGAGAAGAACTTGAATGGTAGGTATTTCTCTTGAGCCTGTTTTTTATTCCAATAGTAAAAAGAGGGAATGTGTTGCTAGTGGAAGTGGGGTTACTAGAACTCATACTTTGAAAAAATAGAATTTTAGTAACCATGCCTTAGTTATATTGAGTGGAGGGGATGAGAAAGTTTGAAATTCATCAAAAAAGAGATCCGTAATGGCTATGCAACAGCCCTGCCGAGAGTTATGAGTCTCTTAGTTGGAATTCTCATGAGGTTGGGAACCCACGGGGATTGCATGTCCTTCGTGACTTGATCAGAAAGGAAGCTCCCGAGGTCTTGTTTTTGCAAGAAACGACTGGTTGATAAGATAATGGAAAAACAAAAGGTGAAATTGAGCTTTCAAAATGGCCTGGCTGTGAGTAGTGAGGGTAGGAGTGGTGGACTTGCTTTGTTCTAAAAGGAGGGTGTGAGGTTGACTATTTTGAATTACTCAAAATCTCATATTCATGCACATATTCATGTTAATAATGAGACTGAACCTTGGTTCTTTACTGGGGTATATGGGAATCCAAATGTTAATAAAAGACATGAAACTTGGGACTTAATAGATCTCTGTAAGTGCCTCAAAATCAAGCATGGTTACTAATGGGGGATTTCAATGACCAAAATCAAGCATGGTTACTAATGGGGGATTTCAACGACCAAAATCAAGCATGGTTACTAATGGGGGATTTCAATGACATCCCTTGGCAATAATGAGAAATTTTTTTTTTTTTTTTTTTTTTTTGTGGGTGGGGGAGTGGGGGGGAGGGGGCAACCAAGACCATAAATACAAATATTGGCTTTTAGAGCAGTTGTGGATGATTGGCTTTTAGAGCAGTTGTGGATGAGTGTGGTTTGAAAGATTTGGGCTATATAGCGAATCAATTCACCTAGTGCAACAATAGGGAACTTAACCACTGTATTTATGAAAGATTGGATAAGGTTTTTGCAAATTTGAAGTGGTGTTCGCTATTTCCAAGTGCTCGAGTGAAGCATGGGTCTACTGCCTATTCAAATCCTACGCCAATAATGCTGAAGTTGGTTAATGAACTGGAACAACAGAGGGGACATAAACCTGTCAGGTTTGAAGCTATGTGTGTTGAAGCCCCAGATTGTAAAAGGGTGATTGAGGAGGCTTCAAAAGGGATAATAGGAAGGCTTAAGATGAATATTTTGTTAAAGAAGATTGAGAGGTATGGGGAGAAATTATTAGTTTGGAACAAGGTTCATTTTGGTCATGTAAGGAAGGGCATTGAACAGGAAAGAACAAGAATGCAATTTTTGCAGAGTAGAGATCCTTTATGCAAAAATAAAACAGAATATACAGTGGCACGAGCTAATATGAACAAATGGTTTGATATGGAGGAGATTATGTGGAGACAAACGTCCAAGGCCCTATGGTTGAAGGAAGGGGATACGAATGGTAAATTTTTTCATCATAAAGCCACACAAAGGAAGAAAAAGAATACCATTAAAGGACTTAGAGATGGAAATGATATATGGAAGATGAATGAGGATAGAGATGTACTGATCCTGGAGTATTTTAGTACTCTTTTCAAAGCCTCTACAGAGTCTAGTCAAATGGAGTTTTTGGAAGGGATGCAAGGCAGAGTGACTGCTGAGATGAATGAAATTCTGCTGAAGCCTTTTTGTGAAGAATAAGTGAATGTGGCTCTTAAACAAATGAACCCAACCAAGGCACTAGGGCCTGATGAAATGTCTCCTATTTTCTTTCAAAACTTTTGGCATATAGTTGGGAAAGATGTGACAGGTGCAGTGCTAAATGCTCTTAATAATGGTAAGTTTCCAACTGAAGTTAATTACACCTACATTACTATAATCCCCAAGAAACAATAGCCTGAGTTGGTCTCTGATTTTAGGCCTATTAGCCTCTGCAATGTGATTTATAAGATTGTATCAAAGACCTTGCCTAATAGACTTAAACTGGTGCTGCCAAATATTATTTCCAGTTCCTAAAGTGCCTTTGTTCCTGGAAGATTAATAACTGATAATATTTTGGTGACTTATGTGCTTGTGCACTTTATGAGACAGAAAAGAGTTGGAAGGAAGGGTTTTATGTCTTTGAAACTTGATATAAGCAAGGCATACGACAGGGTGGAGTGAGGGTTTTTAGAGGAAGTGATGCAGAAGATGAGGATTGTTGAAAAATGGATCAAACTTGTCATGCTTTGTGTGATCTTAGTGTCTTTCTCAATTCTGATGAATGGAGAGCCAAAGGGTCCAATTCATCTTACTCATAGTCTGAGGCAAGGGGATCCTATCTCCCCTTATTTGTTCCTATTATGCACTAAGGGGCTGATTTCTCTACTGAAGAAGGCAGAAGTGTATAAACAAGTGGATGGCATACAAATTTGTAAAGAGGCCCCAAAGGTAAATCATCTTTTATTTGTAGATGACGGTGTGCTGTTTTGCAGGGCCAATTTGCAGCGAAGTTTGCATGTTCAACATTTGCTTTAGATCTATGGGAAACCATCTAGACAAAAGGTGAATAGAGCGAAGACCTCGATAATTTTTAGCAAGAATGTTCCTAACAGCCAACAAAAAGGGATTATGGCATTTTGGGGGGTCCAGCACCATCACCAGTATGAAAAGTATCTTGGTCTTCCTTCTATTGTGGGGAGAAACAAGAAAAAGGAATTCTCAGAATTAAAACAGAAGGTCTGGAATAAGCTAGTTGGTTGGAAGGAAAAAATCTTATCCTAGGGAGGAAAAGAGGTGCTAATTAAAGCTGTTGCACTTGCTATACCTATTTACACCATGAGTTATTTTAAACTCCCTACAGCTTTCTGTAATGAGATTGAGAATATGATGGCAAAGTTCTATTGGGGTCAAAAGTAGGATCAAAATAGAGTAAGATGGGTCAGTCGGAGGAAAATGTGTGAAGCTAAAACTAATGGAGGTATGGGCTTTAAGGAGTTACAAATTTTCAATAAGGCTTTACTTGCAAAACAAGGATGGAGAATCATGACAGAGGAAACTTCCATTTTGCATCAAGTGTTTAAAGCCAAATATTTTCCCCAAACCAAATTATGTGATGCTAAGCTAGGATCTTCACCTTCTTATTTCAGAGAGGGATATGGGAATCAAAAAAGAACTTGCCAAGAGGGTGTAGGTGGAGGGTTGGTGATGGGAAAGCTATTGATATATGGTTTGATTATTGGCTCCCTGGTCACAGGTTGCTCAATGACTCAAATCAAGGAAATGAGTCTGTATGTTCTAGAGTAGAATGGCTCACTGATGAAAATACCAGATGGTGGAATGTGGAAAGAGTTAGATCTATGTTCCCTCCCCGAGTAGCTAATGAAGTCTTCAAAGTTTTGCTTAGTGCAAAGATGAGACTAGATTGCATAATATAGGAACATGAAAAGCATGGTATTTTTAGTGTGAAGAGTGCTTATAGGTTCTTTCATCTATTGATTAGACAAGACAAAGTGGTGAATGTTCAAATGCTGGAAAAAAAAAAGGTCTGGAGGGAGATATGGAAATTACATATTCGCAATAGAATTAAAGTCTTTGCATGGAGAGCATGCAAGAATGGGCTTCCAACATTGCAGAAACTGGAAGAAAAGAAGATTATATAGGAGGATATTTGCATATGGTGTGGTGAGGGGGAAGAGGATGTGAGGCATGCTTTATGTTACTACCCTCTACAAAAGGAGGCATGCCAAGTGTATTTAGCAGATGTGTTGGTTTTTTATGAGAATCTAAAATTTATTTAGATTGTATAGGATGTTACGACAAGAGGCAAGATTGAGGATTTGGAAAAATTCTTTCTGATTGCTTGTGGATTCTAGTACAAAAGGAACTAGAAAACATTTGAAGATAATGTGCTAGCTGTTGAACAAGTAATTGAACATGCTCTGTCTTTAGCTTAGGTGTTTAAGGAGGTTAAAGTTGCTCATCCATCTAGACAGCTGAGTGCTTGCTGCTGGCAACCACCACCTCACCTCAAGATGTGTTGAAGTTAAATGTTGATGGGGCCATTTTCAATGATCAATGCAAGGAAGGGGTAGGCATGGTTTTAAGAAATAATGTAGGAGGGGTTCTACTAGCAGCCAGTAGGAAGGATAAATGATCCTTTGGAGGTGGAGTTGCTAGCAATATTTCCTAGCTTACAAATTTGTCTTCCCCTAGGCATCAATGAGTTGATTATTGAAAGTGATTCACTACAAATGGTGAATGAAATTAGTGCAATAGATTATTCAAGATCCTCATGGGGAAACTTAGTTTCTGAAATCAAGACTATGATAAAGGTGATTCAAAGATGTTCAATCAAACATAGTGGAAGAACGGCTAATGAAGCAGCTTATACTATAGCAAAGTTTGCAAAGCATCGAAAAGACTTGATTGTTTGGTAGGATGCTTTTCTAGATTGTATCTCCCAAATTATTTGTTTTGATTCATTGATGTAAGTGGAGTTGTTTTTTTATGAAATTAATGCAAGTATCGTTTCCATCAATATATATAAGGTTTATATATTAGTTGTAAAACTTTCATAGGATTTAATATTTTTTTAGTAATTTGGTATTTTAAATTATTGAATTCGTTCAAAAATAAATAAAATATATATAAAAGAGTACAAACAAAAGTTGAGTAATAACTCGACTAGGCTTTGGCTCATTAAAGAGTATGGACAAAGATCGGTAAAGAACTTGACTCAACTCAAGCTATTATTTGATCAGCTTGAGCTCGACTCAGCTCGACAAGTGCTCATGTAATACCCGAGTCGTATTACGTAGGTTAGTACGTCATTTCATTCTTTATTAATTCCTTAAATTAATTATTTTAAGATAAAGATTGTTTTTATTATCTTATTATCTTATTATTTTATTTTAAGACGTGTGTATTTTTATTTTATGTGAGTTATTAAAATAAATTAAGTACTGTTATAAACAAACTTGTATTGTATGACCATATTTAGTCGTGATTGACCAAGTCGTAGTTGTCAATTAAGACTTTTGTATCCCTATATATATATGGATGTTTCTAAGTTCAAAATACAATCAATAAGAGAACCTCACTCTTAGTTCTCTCTCGTTCTTTCTCTTCTTTGAATCTATCTCTTTTTTCATTGATTCACAGCACGTTATCAACACGATTACTCTCTATTCTCTCTCTTGCTGCCTCTTCTCTCTCTCGCCAACTCTGAAATCCACACTGCCAAAGCTTTTGGTTATTCGGGTTTGCTACCAGGAGCTCTAGGACGTTCAAGAAGGATCTCCTCGGTCGAACGTATAGTGAGGTGGCTACCGACGTTCTCGTGCACAGAATCGCCAAACTATTACGGAGGGAGAGAATTGCTTAGATTTTATACTCTATGTTTTCAATTTTTACTTATTATCACATGGTCTGTAAAGCGATAATATCACTCACTCAATTCAATTTTCTGTCTTTTAATTACAAACAAAACGATCCAACAAGCTGAAAGATCCAACGATCCAACAGCTGAGAGAGACACAGGTTTTTGTGTGAGCTTCATGCAAGATCTGCGCGGCGACCGAACAGAGTATCAGGATGGATCTAATGGGTCATGACCTGGAAGACTTCCCTTATGAGGAAAGAGTTGTAGAGCTCCTCCAACGATGGAGGCAAGAAGCACAAAAGGGTGTACAAGCACACTGAGGAGAAGCTATTTTTTTTTTATCTCTAATTTTTTTTCTTTTTAGCTGCAGAAGATATGAGGAACTC
Organism: Carya illinoinensis; assembly: GCF_018687715.1. Classification (NCBI taxonomy): domain Eukaryota; kingdom Viridiplantae; phylum Streptophyta; class Magnoliopsida; order Fagales; family Juglandaceae; genus Carya; species Carya illinoinensis. Next base: position 20,020,796 of record NC_056753.1, on the reverse strand, counting down.
GAAATGGACTTGCACAAGAACGATCTTCGATTGGCAGAGCAGCTTCGAAAGTCGATCGTGAAAGAGCAAGAGATCGATCACCTGATGAGAACAAGAATCTGCAGTTTAATCTCAAACTCTGCTTCTCTGACAAACTTCTAGATCTGGACGGGGTCCTTTCGTTCGAGCTAGACAGAAAAACTCTGCTGCTCTACTCACTGGGTCCTTCCTTATCAGTTTACCACGAGAATTCATATATTAATTAACTTTGGTTTAAAGATTTTACGTACGGAAAAGAAAGATTGATATCTATGGCCGCCGATGTATATATACTCACTTCAAATAGTGAATAGAAAAAGTTGTATAAGATAGAGAGAGAGAGAGAGAGAGAGAGAGAGAGAGAGAGAGAGAGAGACGGAAATCTTGAAAAGATCATGCTTATCTATGATGTCCGTTTTCAAATTTGACAATAGACTTGCAGGCATTGTACAACTTGCAAGGGTGGGACCCTTACTATTTCGACTTTATGCAACAAAGTCAGAAAAGAGGGCGTTTGTGGATCTACAGCTCAATCCGCGTGAAGAAATTATCACTTGAGCTATGCCATGCTAATGAACAAGGTTATGTTGATTTTAAAGTTAGTGACCTTCTACTTTAATTTATATCTCAAGTTATATTTATAGTAAATTAAAATTTTTATAATTTAAATTTTAATTATATTTGTGGTGAATTAAAATTTAGATAATTTACATTTTAATTATATCTGTGGTAAATTTTTATTTTCATAATTTATATACAAGTTCTATTTACTTTTATACTTGTTATAAATTATTGATGCTAAATTTCTTATTGAAATAGAAATTGAACATCCCTGAAAGATCATGTACCAAAAGCTTATTACGATTAATGCACCTGAAATTGTATAATTGAAATTGTGTAGAGAAAAGCCAATAAAGAATATACGTTTAAATAAATGTCTCAAATGTGCTCCTAAAGTAGTAATATCGAGTATGCTCCTAAAGTAGCAATATCAAGTGTAAAAGTTCACAATATATTCTAAATTTATATCTGGTCTTTTAGTGGCTAAGCAAAATAATGAGTTTTTGATAAGAAATTATTAGTCACGTCCTAATAGTTCCACATCATTTCTTGAAGTGAATGATATTAGATTTATATCATTTTATTCACTGAAGTGAAAAAGAATGATGCATTTTATTCAAAAAAACCAAGAGATTGGACGTAATATAATATCGGGCCAGAAGCTCGTATTGGAAAAACTACTAGCTTTCTCTTTGAGATGATATTATACGATTATTAAATCAAATATTATGATGCATCAAAAGTGATATGATTTAAAATATTTGTATGATTTCATGATGATCTTGATCATCTAAAATCAATTACGATAAGTCGAATAAATTTTTATATGGACGTCCATAAAAGAACCAGAAGATTCTTTTACTATAAATATCACCAGGAGTGGAAAGAAAAATTTGTTAAAAGCAAATAAAATAAAATAATTCGACGTTATCTTAATTATCATAGGTGAACTAGAAGTTCAGATAATAATTAAATATTGGATGCAATAAGATAAAAATGTCTCATATTTTAGTTGCTAAAATCCCAACAAGAATGAAGTCTCTGTACGACAATTAAGAAATTTAGCAGTCTGATGAATATAAGACATGTCTTAAAGCATGTGAGACCTATTGATACAAAAGATAGAGCATCTCGAAAAAGAAAAGCACAAATTATTTGGTGCTCCTAAAGAGGCCATACCCATAAAACAAACAATAAAGTCCATCTAAATTTTCTGTATAAAATTCTCCTATATAAACTCTTGAAAAGTATAAATCTCCTAAAGAGTGCCTCCCGAAGAGGTTTTTCATGAAAATGTCTTCCCTTAAAGAGGGACAGGTACCTGAAAATAACGAGATCTCGATACATTTCATGAATATTAGAGAAATTATGGATAGAAATAAAATCGTTGTCGACAACGTATTTCCATATAAGATGGCAATTGACATTACTAGAAATAATGGAGAAAGTGAATCAAGAACCGTCGAAGAATATCGACGTAAAATATTGGCCAAATTTGAAAGAAACAATTCCTACAGAATTGATTCACTAGTAAAATATGATGTATCGGGACTTATAGTCAAAACACCTAAAGAGGTGATGCTTGTTGAATATCAATGGGTATTGATAGAAAGGAAATAAAAATGTGATATATAAATCACGAGTCAGTTTCTCACAAACAATTCCTGCAGAATTGATATCGCTAGTAAAATGTGATAAATATAGACGTGAAGTCCAAACACCTAAAAATGTGATTTTTGTTAAATATCAGTGGATATTTATATACATGATATAAAATGCCTGAAGTTTTTAATCTGAAAATGTGATATAGAAATCCCAAGTTAATTTCTCGAAGAAACAATATTGATATGCTTTTAAAGTGGTTGAAATTATATTGAGATTTTTATTAACTTGAAAGTTACCGAGAGTTTGGATATGTATGATTAACTGCATATTTATATGGATCATTGGATCATGATATATATATATAAAAATCCCTGAATGATAGAAAATGTCTGAACCTTCTAATCTGAATACATTTAGAAATATGTATTCTATCAAGTTTCAAAAATCTTTATATGATCTAAAGCAATCCAAACGCAAATGGAAACAAGCTATTATTACAGTTTATATATATGATTTAAATGTCATTGAGACTCCAGAAGAGCTCATGAAAACTGCACATATTTGAAATATAAATATGAAACCCTTGTGGTTTTAAGGGGAAGATGAATGATATTATTAGTTCTGAAATACCATCTTTTAAATGCAAATTAGTATTTCAAATTCATATTACGGGTTTTATAAGAAGTGTGCATTATTGAAGGATAAATAAAATGGAGCACACAGAATATCTATCAGAAGATAGAAATACAAATATGAATATTTGTGAAATATTATTTCATTATATCAAAACGAGTTACAGAAATTTGAGGCATTCCGCCTCATTCTTTAAATGCTCTTGCTCTTTAAGAATCTGCATTGCATCCCTATCTAAAGGAGTAGGCAATCGAAAAGAAGATTTAAGCTAGGATTTTAAATTCCTATTCTCTTGTTTTATTGATTCTATCTTCATGTTAGACTCCAGAAGAAGTCGCTAAAGGATAGCAATATTCTCATGGAGTTTGTCAACTCCACAAGTTTTAGATTGCAGTCGCTGAGAAAATGCGACAATGGATGATGAGTATCGGGTACCGAGACTCACAAGCTCATAGATAGCTTCATTATCTGACTTATTAGTCATATCATTATTATATTGCATTATAGCACCTGTGCTAGAAGCAGGAACAGCTGATGAACGAGATGCAGAATACCTCATATATTGGCCATGAGAAGATTGCTGAGCCATTGCAGAGTAAGAATACAGAAAGAGATTGCAGAGTAAAAATGCAGTATGATTACAGAAAAGTGAAGAAGATGAAATACGAATGAAGATGAGCTGAATATCTCTTTTATAGAGAAAATTATGACAAATTGCTTTGCAGCATCTCTCGTGAAGCATCTCTCTACAAGCGACAAGAAGATGTAGCATCATAGCTCTGCGGCGCCTGACAGCTACAGAAGAGCTGAAAATCCTGCGGTGCTCGTCTGATCTAAAAAGCTGGCCAACATTTTTGTTGAAAAAGGAGGTTAGCGGTTTAATATTGATGAATTCTTCACTAACTGTGTTATTTACAAGAACTTGAGAAGAGCACAACTCCAGAAGAGTAATGAATTTTAATGTTAAAATGATCTTAAATCAATATGATGAATTTCATTATAAAGTATTGAAGTACTTTTATATGGACAAAGCTCATCCTTGAGTACTCCAATGGTTACTCGATAATTTGATGAGCAGAAAGATCCATTTCGTCCTTGTGAAGACGATGGATAAATTTTTGGTCCTGAAATATCTTATCTCAGTACAATTGAAGCCTTGAATATATGATTATTTTATCAACATGGATCAAGTCCACAGTTAGTTGGATATACAAATGCGGGTTATCTTTCAGATCCACACAAGAAGATCATTTCAATTCATGAGGAGAAATGTGAAATTGATGTCAAGAAGATACAGTCAAGTAATTATCTGGCAGATTTATTCACTAAAGCATTACCAACTACAACATTTAAGAAGATTGTGCAGAATATTGGAATGTGGAGACTTAAAGACATATTATCATGCACTTTTCAGGGGAAGTAATGTATTGAAGACTTGTGCTGATTGTACTCTTTTTCCTTCGCTACGGTTTTATCCCACTGAGTTTTCCTTTGCAAGGTTTTAATGAGACAATCTTAAAGCACTCGGCGGTATACATGAATACTGTACTCTTTTTCCTTCGCCATTAGTTTTTTCCTACAGGGTTTTTCCTTGGCAAGGTTTTAACAAGGCATATTCTTTAAATATGGTCATCCAAAGGGGAAGTGTTATAAACAAACTTGTATTGTATGACCACATTTAGCCGTTGTAATTAACCAAGTCGTAGTCGTCAATTAAGACTTTTGTACCCCTATATATATGGGTGTTTCTAAGTTCAGAATACAATCAATAAGAGAACCTCACTCTTAGTTCTCTCTCGTTCTTTCTCTATCTTTGAATCTATCTCTTTTCTCATTGATTCACAACAAGTACATGATTTTTAAAGCCTTATAGTATTTTCTCTTAAGCCCTTAACTTTAATTAATTTAGAAATAGCCCCATTTGATTTCTACCATTGAATGTGGTAGGTGAAGTCAATATCTTCCTATAATTAATCCTAGCCATCCATTTCACCAAGCTTCTTAGGTAAGTTTTGACTAAGTCTTAAAGTGATTCTCTTCCCCCTTTTCATCGGCTACCTTGTTAGCTTATGAGATAAGTTTAATTAAAATAGCCCAAGTCTTTATTCTCCTTTTCAACCCGTCTGCTACTTCAATAAGGAAGAAAACCTCTTATTCCACCAAACCAAACCAAGTGTCCTCTCTTCTTCTCCTTCTCATCTTCAAGATCAAAGAAAACCATAGCTTTCTCTTCACTTCCTAGTGCCGTGCGACTTACAAGAAAAGGAGTAAACTGTTTTCTTCTTCCCCCAAGTCGTGCCTTACCCCTCTTCCATACCCATTTTTGGGTTGTTCCTAGCTGGAAATTCAAAGCATATTTTCATCTTCTAAATGATGAAACCTGGAAAGTAAGAGACCCTTGATTTGTTCCCTAATATGGTTTATGTATGGGTTTCAAATTTCATAGATTAATCTCACATATATGTTCGGTTTTGGGTTTTTCCAGCCAAGGTTTTATGTTTCTCTAGTCCATTAAGCCGAAATCACCTCTTCCATTCATCATTTTCGTGTTTTGGAAGGGATTCATCAAAGGTGAGAAAAATCCTAACTCAACCATTCAGTTTTGGCTTGATTTTGGAGGATGATTTAACTGTTTTTAGCTTGTATTTAATTGTGGTTAAATCCTTACGTTGCAATATATTATATGTGTTCTGTTTTGGCCAAACTGAAAATTTAAAAGGAGTTTTGCTATATATTTTTCCCATGTCCAAAAATGATATGTTGCTAAATTTATTAAGGGAATTTGCTATGTATTTCTCCTATATTTGAAAATGGTATTTTAATAACTAACTTGATTAGTCATAATTAATTTTAGTTGATCTTTTGATATATATATATATGTCGATGTCATGTATACTATGTTAAGATTTATTTAGAGATTTGCTTGGGTTTTATAATTTATACCTTGCTTTTAAAAGGTATTAAATGGGTAAAGCATAAGTTTAAGTGTTTAAAGGTTTTACAATTTGTTTAATGGGTAATTTTGCTATACTTTATGCTATGTTTAATTCTAATGGGAGATGTTATCTAAACTATTAAATATTGCTTGTGCGATTAGAGTGTAATATGCTCTAGTATTAATTATGTTACTCTTGTAAAGGTTAGACGAGATGTTAGTTAATTAAGATAATGTTAAGGGTAGAAAAGACGTTAGATTGTAATATCGTGGCTTTCTCTTTTAAAGAGAGGGATAAAGAAATATTGTATGAGTATTAACACGCTTATGCTATTAATTGGAATAGGACCCATGTTGACGTTGGAAGTATCGAGGAGTATCAATGTAAATAGCTATGACCATGCTTCTTACACACATAGCTCTCTTATGAAAGAATGTCTCTCTCTACAAATGTTCTTGTAAAGAAATTCTAAATGTATATACTATGTACAAGCCTTTCTTGGTAGCCCCTGTTAAGCACCCTATCAAATATAATTGTTTGTATGTGTATAAGATAATGCATGCACGTAGATTCTAAGTCATAAGATTTTCATACATGCTCTTTCAAAAGACTAATGTCCTACTTATATGTATGCATGACATGAAATGTTCTTTTTCCAAAATAAAATGCATATACATAGGACTAAGAAAAGATAATGAAAATGTTTGACTGCAAAGAAAGGAAATGAATGAAAAGAATGTTAAGGTGTGAAAATACATAATTGCATGAAAATGATGTTTAAGCTCATTCTTTTAAATGACGTTTTTCCATGAATGAACTGTTAAATGAAAAGGACTCAATGAAAGAAGGAATGACTGAAAGGAAATGAATGTTTTAATGTATGAAACTACGTAATAACCATAACTGATAAATGAATGATGGTACCAAAAGACTGGGCAGATTGCAATGCTGGGTAAGTAGTACTGGCAGTGCACCCAGCACTGCACCTTCACTGAAATGGATTCCTAACCCACGGCCATGGGTGAAATCAGGTCCAAAGGACCGCTAACCCTAACACATGGGGTGCAATAGTGTGTACTGGCCAAATGAAAGTGAAACATGAAAGTAATGTTATGCATGAAAGTATTGTTTAAATGTTTATGCATGAAAGTACTATTTAAATGTTTGTGGCATGAAAGCACTGTTTAAATGTTTATGCATGAAAGCACTGTTTAAATGTTTATGCATGAAAATATGATTTATTTCTTAAACTGTTTACGCATGAAAGCATTGTCAAAGTAGCAAATGTTTATGTATGCATGTTTTCAAAAGAAAATAATAGATGATTAGTACGTTAACGGTATGGTGTAATGCTTACTAGTATTAGACTCACTTTGTGTCTATGTTTTAAATGTCTAGGTAATGACGAAAAGGCTGGGGAGCAGGGCATTACTGCAGAGAAGGAGGCAAACATTTAGTGTCTTTCCTGTTGGTTTGACCTTACATGGATGATAATTTATGTTTATGAATGTTATTTTTATGTTGGGATGGGTCCTTTGTCAGGTTTGACTTTAAATCATGTATCTTTTGGTAGAGTGTAACCGTTATGGTAGGGCAATGGTAAACCCTTATAAATTGACTTAGTGCCTTCTTGTACATATGGTAGAGATGGAGTCCCTTCCTAACTAGAGCAGTTATGTTTTTATGAACGTATGATAGACTCTGAGAGTCTGTTTATGGAGGAATGTTAAATAGAATGTCTATCAAGTGTTCACATGTGTCATGTTCATTCTAATCGCATATTACTAGAAAAAATAAATAAATAAATAATAAAAAAGAAAGAGAATGAAGAGGAACAGATATGTACGTAGCGATTTCACCATTCCCAGGCCGGGGTTTTTATAGCTCAGCTCGAGCTTAACCTCGAACTTGAGTTATTTGAGTCCAGCTTGACTCGATAACACAAAAACTCAACTTGGCTCAGATCAATTACAACCCTATTCCCTACGGCATCTTGGAATCGTCAAAGATATTTTAGAACTTTTATATATGACTTTTCTTGTTATAGGTATCTATATTTGATAAATTAAAAATCACAAGTACTAGATGGTTTTAAGGCTTCTAAAACTAAAATTTAAAATCAGCTTGATAAGAAAATTAAGGCCATTAGATATGATCGTGTTGGTGAATATTATGGTCGATTTGACGAATCAAGTGAACAATGTCCTGGCCCATTTGCTAGATATATAGAAGAATGTGGCATTGTTCCTCAATATACCATGCCAAGGACTCCATGCCAAAATGGTGTAGTTGAGAGATGAAATCAAACCCTAAATGAAATGGTTAAAAGTATAACAAGTCATTTTTTTTTTTTTTTTTTTTTTTTTTTTTTCACCAAAGTCACTATAGGGAGAGAACATAAAGACCGCAATTTACATTCTTAATTGAGTACCTAAAAAAGTAGTAACTAACACCTCTTATGAGTTATGGACTGGAAGGCCTAATATTTAGCATTTTCATATCTCAGGTTGTCTAGCTAAGTCTAGGCCCTGTAGGCCTAATGAAAGGAAACTAGACTCAAGAACGATTAGTTGCTACTTTTTTGGATACTTTGAGAGATCGAGGAGTTTTAGGCTCTATTGCCTATCAGTAATACCATAACTAAGACAGATAATGCCAAATTCATTAAGGATATTCAAAGTATACAACCCAAGGTCATTATATTTGAATAGGAACAAATTAAAATTTTTCTAATAAATATTGACAGTATCAAGGTTGTCACACCTCTCATAGTACAGGATATGGATATAGATCACCAACCCATTCCTAGGTTGCCTCTTACTAATACGGAAATACTTGAATAATCACAACAGGAAGTGCCAATAAAGAGATCAAATAGCGAGAGGCGACCAACAATTCTGTATGATTACATTGTTTATCTCCAATAGTATGAGTTTCATATAGGATTGGAAAATGATCCAATCGCTTTCAATCAAGCTGCTAACTCCCAAAAGTGGATGAGTGCAATGCCGAATGAATTAAAGTTTATGAAGGACAATAATGTTTGGGACCTTGTTGAATTGGCTAAGGTTATTAAATCAATTGATTGTAAATGGTTTTTTAAAACCAAGCAATACTCTAAAGGTAATGTCGAGAGGTATAAAGCACGTCTAGTTTCTAAAAGCTTTACTCAAAAGGAAGGCAAGAGTCTTTTAGGAACATTATGGCATTTATAGCTCATTATGAATTAAAGGTTCTTTAGATGGATGTAAAGACCGCTTTTCTCAATGGCAACATTGAGAAAAAATATAAATGGTGCAACTAGAGGGCTTTGAGACTAATGAATCAAGTCATTTGATTTGTAAATTGAAAAAATCCATCTATAGTTTAAAGCAAGCATCCCGACAATGGTATCAGAAGTTTTATCAAGTAATTCGCTCTTTTGGTTCTAAGAAAAATGTTGTGGATCGTTGTATTTATCACAAAATCAGTGGAAGCAAATTTATATTTTTGGTGCTATATGTCTATGACATCCTACTAGTAAGTAGTGACATTAGCATGTCACATGAAATTATGACATTTCTTTTGAAACACTTTGAAATGAATGAGGTCTTTGGCAAAACTTTTAAAAAGGCTTTTTATAATTTTCTTTATAATAATTAAATATTTTATTTAAATCAAATTTTTTAAAATTATTTAAAATTAGTTATCCAAATCTTGTTAGATAAAAGAATTATTTATCAACTTTTTGTGTTGGATTTGGAAAGTAACAAGTCTGATGGGCCTATTGTGCAACCCAAATACCAAATCCAAACAACTGAGCATTGGACAAACTCCTCGTGAAGACCACGGGTATGATAACAATGTCTATCATACACAAGATAAGGGACTCAACAAACCCTTAGCAGCTAAGGGATCCAAACTGCTTCCCTAAGATAAGATAAACTACAAACGACGAGGGAATTCAAATAATGAAACTTGACTCTATTTCAAATAAAAGATCAGGTGGTTATAAGGCTCAACGGTGAATCCTTCCACTCTTTAAATATCTATCAATGGCCACTTCCTAAGGTACGAAAAACTTTGCTTCTGTATTCTATAACAAATATCACCCAACTTATCTAACTTAAGTATTGGAGGAGTTTCTATACACTCTATGCCTTTTCTCTCCTTTGGTTGCAGGTCACTTGGTGAGCTAGTATGTGGAACACATCATCAACAATTAGTTCTATCTATGGGATCCCTTTTCATGCAAACTAATGTGCCTTTCACATGCCTGCCACTATATGATCCAAGGCAACTATGGACCAGGAGGCATCAACTAGGAACATGGAGAATAGACTAGCAGAGTTGGAGGACAAGTTGAAAGAAGTGACATCGAAACTAGAAAACGTGCAGAGAGAAAATGAGATCCACAGAAGGAGGAATAGAGCATCGAGAGAGTATGCTGGTTTCAACCATGTTGACAGGGCTAAGGCAGAGTCACAAAGCACGGGAAGGTCAACCCACGAGAATGAGAATGTGAAGAAAATGCATCATGATACTGAGCCTTATGGACAAGTATAAGGATATGGCACGAAAGTTAGGGGTGTCTTATTCAGTAGGCCAACTACTCACAAGCACAAACCTACCATATAGCACGAAGACTATGGCAGTACCCCTCCCACCAAAATTTAAAGTCCCATCAATGTATGATGGGTCCAAGGATCCCATCAAGCACCTGAAGACTTTCAAAACTTATATGATGACTCATGGATTCCCTAGCTAGATCGTGTGCCTGGCCTTCCCACTAACTCTGAAAGGGGTGGAGCCTTGTAGCTAGGATCCATCGATAGTTTTGAAGAACTGGGTCGGCAATTCTTAACCCAATTTATGGTGAGTTAGAAAAGGAGACGACCAGCCACTACCTTCTCACTGTGAAGCAAAATGAGTATGAAAGCTTGAGGGCGTGTATATTGCTCGATTTAACTATGAAAGAAAGATAGTCAGCGATCAAGACAAGAAGATCATGTTGGTAGCATTACTAGGAGGAATCTGGCCAAGAAGTCCCTTCATGGCCAAGTTGGCCAAGAAAACCCCGACCACCCTAAGCAAGTTCATGGACAAAGCCGACAACTTTGTCAATGTAGAGGACACTTTACGAGCCCTAACAGTGCCCAAGAGATCAAATATGGAATGATTGGAAGAACAATCGAGTAGGGGAGCACTAAAGCAAGATCGGGAAGGCGGTCTAAAGGTGAAGAAAGGCAAACACAAGGGAGGTGAGAGACGGCCAGCCATGTAGGGAGAATAAGCAGTTCTTGGGTTCATTACTCCAACATGAATGCCCAAGAGAAAGCCCAAAAGCCTCTTCAAAACAACCACCGAGGATGCCAACCCTTCTGCACTTACCACAACACAAGTGGGCACCAGACGAAGGACTGTCGTACCTTGAAGCAGAGAATCGAAAAAATGAGAGATAGCGGCAAACTTGAGCACCTGGTCACCCAAAACACCACTCCACCATGGTGACCAACCGAAAGAAAGCAAGATCGAGAGTGCAGGCACCTATGGAGTGAAAGCTTGAGAAGAGGAAGGACACCCCAAGAACACCGTGACCCGCCTCTCAGACGAAATATAGACTGAAGGAACCCACCGCTAGGTGAAATCCACACAATTTTTTAAGGCAGCCCCATTTCCTTCGGTTGAAAAGCTTACACCCAATAGGCTAGATACGGAGAAGTCTTCAATGTAGGGAGGCAGTCGAAGTAGCCTAGGTTGCAACTCACACCCATAATATCCTTCAATGATGACGATTGCAGAGGGATAGCCTACCCGCACAATGGCATGTTTGTAGAAACAATGCTAGTAGCAAATTACACCACCTGGAGGATACTCATTGACATGGCAAATCAGCAGACATCCTTTTTTGGGACACATTTGTAAAAATGGGGATCAACCAGGACCAATTGCGCCCAGCCCCAGCCACCCTATGTACAAAGATAAGGCATAATCCACCACTTGCTCAGAATGAAGAGTCTTCCCTTCATATACTCTCTGATTTCTTCGATACCATATACTCTAGGCAATAAGAAAGAATCTGTACAAATCACCTTTAATTCCTTTGTTTTGAATCTTCTGTGCAAGGCTCATAACATCATTACACTTCTCTGGTTGTGTTAAGTAATTGAAATACTTATTCTAGGTTGATCTTATAGAAGGACAGTAGAAAAGAGCATGTGTGACATCTTTAGTTTCCCCATTGCATAAAAGACATTGATCTTCCATAAGGATCTTCCTATGCTTTAAATTCTACATGGTGCGAATCCCAATTCTGCGTGCTCTCCATGCAAAAACCTTGACTTGATTTGGAACTTGCAGTTCCCAAAGATGTTTCCATATAGCTTTATGCCCCCTCTGAATTTGAACATTCCCCTTCATTAGTTGATTTTCTTGAAGCATAGAAAAACCTGTAAGCACTCTTGACACCGTAGTTTCCATTTTTTTCGTGTTCCCAAACTAGTCTATCTTCTCTGTTGCCTTGTCCTAGTTGATTCTTCTACACTTCAGTTGCTTCTCTTGGAGGTCACACTTTCCTTACTTGCTCAACATTCCACCATCTTGTGTTTTCATCAATAAGAATAGCTACTTTATCATCAACATGATAGTTACACTGATTTTGAAACCTTGGGATGAGTCTGTGTTCAGGCAGCCAAAAGTCAACCCAAATATTAATTGAATTGCCATTACCAAACCTCTATCAACAGCCTTTCATTACGTATTTATTTGCCTCTCATATGCCCTCCAAGCATATGATGGAGCAGTGCCCAATTTTGACTCCGAAAAAGTATTGTGGGGAAAATACTTAGTTTTATACATCTTATTCAAAAGGGAAGCTTCTTCTTGAAAAACCCTCCAACCTTGTTTTGCCAAAAGTGCTAGATTGAAGGTCTGCATGTCCATAAAGCCCATGCCCCCCATTGCTTTAGCCTCACACAATTTCTCCTGGCTTACCCACCTAATTTTGTTCTCATCTTTCCTTTGACCCCACCAAAATTTAGCCATCATATTTTCTAGTTCATAACATAAAATCCCAGGTATTCTGAAACAACTCATGGTGTAGGTTGGGATTGACATGGCTACAGCTTTAAACAAGACCTCATTTGCCTCTCGAGAAAGAAACTTCTCTTTTCAGCTCTGATGTTTCACCCAAACTTTATGCTTCAAGTTCAGAAAAAGCTTTGTCCTTTGCTCTACCAATCATTGGAGGAAGACCCAAATATTTTTCATATTGTTCAAAGGTTTGCACCCCACAAAAGACCTTGATCTCCTCTTATTGTCTGTTGCACACATTCTTGCTGAAAACCATACAAGTCTTCTCTCTACTCACTTTCTGTACTGAGGCTTTTTCATAACACTCCAAGAGATGTTGAATTTTGAGATTAGCTTACATATTTTCCCAGCAAAACAGAACACTGCCATCTGCAAATAAGAAGTGATTTATTTTATGGTAACCTTTACAAATTTAACACCTTCCACCCTCCTAGTCAGCTAACCCGTTGTAGCAAAGTAATCAAGCCCTCAGTGCAGAACATAAAGAGATAAGGGGATAGGGGATCCCCTTGTCTCAGATCACGAGTTGGGTATATGGGCCCTATAGGTTCACCATTAATCAAGACAGAAAAGGAAATTGTCTTCACACACAGCATAGTCAACTTCACCCATTTGTCATGAAAACCCATATTTTTCATCACTTCTTCCAAAAAAAACTCCACTCCAATCTATCATAGGCTTTACTCATATCATAACCTGTTTTGCCAACCCTTCTTTGCCTTAGAAAATGCATCAACTCATAAGCTACAAGAACACTGTCAGTTATGAGCCTAGCTAGGACAAAAACATTCTAAGAAGGGGAAATCACCTCTGGCAATATAGCTTTCAGTCTATTAGCAAGCACTTTAGAAATCAGTTTGTAGACTACATTGCAAAGACTAATGGGCCTATAATCTGCAACTCTCTTAGCCTTCTTTTTCTGTGGAATTAAAGTGATGAAGGTATGGTTAAAATTACCAGGTAATTACCACTGTTTAAAGCCTTTAGCACAGCTACATTCACATATTTTCCTACTACATCCCAGAATTTTTAGAAGAAAATAGGGGCGATGCCATCTGGACTTGGTGCCTTGGTGGGATTCATCTATTTAGTGCCTCAATAACCCTAGTAGAATTGAACTCCTTAACTAGATACTCATTCATTTCAGGGGTGATCATTCCTACCATCCCCTCAAGGAAATCCAAATTGCCTCTATAGTCAACTGTCTGGAAAAGATTCCTGAAAAAGTCCAGGATGACTAGGTCTCTACCAATATCCACTTGCCACACTCCAACTTCATCTTTTACTCCTCTGATAAAGTTCTTTTTCTTCCTCTGAGTTGCTTTGTTGTGAAAAAAAACCATGAGTTTTTGTTCCCTTCTTTTAACCACAAAGTCTTGGATCTTTGCCTCCACATAATCTCATCCCTCTCCAACCACTTGCTCTTTCCACTCGAGCTTCTTCATGTTCTTTCTTCTTTAGGCAATTGGGATCAGTACTCTGTAGGAACTGTAACTTCTATCTAGCCTTCTCAATGTTTTTTTTAACATGTCCAAAGCTACTTTTATTCTTGGTTTTTCCCCACACATTTGAATCTTCCTCATTACTATACTCAAATTTCTAGCCAGTCTCTCCCTTACATGCTTTATCAATTATTTTTTTTGCAATCTGTAGCCTCCACCCACATGGCTTCAAACCTAAGCACCTTCTTTCTCCTCTCCTGAAAAGAATCAGTTTGCATCTTTAGTAATAATGGGTAGAGGGACCTCCACTTCATATTAGCCGAAAACCTGTCCAATCTCTCAACGATACACTATTGATTTCTCTTCCATTACACCACGTAAACTAAGGGCCCTTAAAACCCAGGTCATGTAACTCACAGTCATCCAATGAAGTTTTGAAAGCAGACATTTGCCTCTCTAGTCTTGCTCTACCCCCTCTTTTCTCTCTATTGCTAAGTATCTCATTAAAGTCACCAAATGGAAGCCAGGCCTTATCAGAATCCATTTGTAATGATCCAATAATAGACCAGGTTTCATGGCATTTAGCAGCATCTGGTTGTCCATAAATACCAGTTAAGAAACTAGTCTCAAAGTTGTCCTCCTCAAACTTTGCCTTAGCATGTATGTGAGACTTTGAGAAGTTAATGATATGCAGTTGCACATGCTACTTCCATAGTTAAGCAATCCCTCCACCGCTTCCTTCACTATCAACTGCCATGCAATTTGAAAAACCCATACCATATTTAATCTTCTCCATCTTTCTAACACTCAACCTTGTCTCTTGCAGGAACACAACATCGGGGTCTTCTTTTTTTATTAAGTCACGAAAGACTCTAACTCCCTGTGGGTTCCTAAGCTCTTGGGAGTTCCAATTTAGGATAATCATGACTCTCGACAGGGCTGGTAGCCAGCCACTGCTGATCCCAATTCATTTGAACAATAACCACCAGATTCTACAACCATTACCTTCCTCTCACTGCCATCTTCTTCGGCCTCTTGTCTGCATTTTTTTATAGATCTTTTCTGCTCTAGATTGTCTACTTCGAGAAGTCTCTTCTTATGATTTGTGTCGCTGAGGATACTGGGACTTGAACCTGATGCCCGAGCTCTAGACTTCCATCTCCCCACTTTCTGTTGCTTTTTAAAAAAATTTTAAGGCCGTTTATTGTCACTTGGTTCAGACTCCATAAGATGGGCTGGGTCTCGTTGAGTAGCACTAAACTCCATAATGGGCCCTCTTTACTAAGGCCCACAACTAATACTCCTCAATTAGAACCCCTTCCCTCACCACTAAATGCTGCATCACCCCCGTCCTCCTGAAAATCCTCCCGATCGTTACCATCCTTTAGAGTAACCCCTCCTTCTTTGGTAGGTTTTCTTTCCAAAACTTTTAGTTATACAATTTATTATTATTAAATAAGTCAAAACTTTTAGTTGTACAATTTATTATTATTAAATATAAATTATGAATATATTGCAGTATACATTGCTTTTTTTTCTTTTTTTCTTTTTTTGAAATAGACTTAATTTAATTCAATAAAACTGAAATTACATCTACGACTAATTAATACAGGAAAAAATCTAGATTACCAGCTAAACTACTCATCTGTTAGGAACTTTTCCATCAACAAATTTCTTTACGACAAACAATGTCTTAACTTTTATGAACTCTCTCATAACAAAAGTCAATAGAGAAAGCGTTCTATTAAAATAGAGCTAAAATGGCCTCTTCCAAAAGAAGAGAGGTACAAACACACTCATTTATTTTAAAGAGGAGAATTACAACCACTTTCTCTTTCTAAAAAGGAAAAGTACTAACACACACCTTCCTCTAAATGAGGAGTAAGATATTACTGCTATAGACATCAAGTCTAATAATTTATTTCTTTTTATTTTTAAACTAAAACAAAATAACAGTCATGCAAATACATAAAAATAAAAAAACAAAAAAAACTGACAGAAGGGCTGTTAAATAGCATACATTGCTAGATATTATATTTAGAAGTGTATTACAAGCATATTGTAATATTCTAAAAGAAAATTAGATCAGTAGTATTATTTTATATTGAGATATATTGATCTAATATAAAAATATAGAAAAGTTTAGGAATTAAACTAGCTAGGATTTTAGTTTAAAAGCAAAGTCAATTTATGATCTTTGAAGTAAACACAAAACTTCTTAGATTTTATTGAGATGCTTAGGATCATAAAATTAACTATACCGTTAGCTTATATGTTGTAATAAAAAAAATTTATGATTTCTAATATGATGTAGGCTAATAAGTGACATATGTCGACCACATCACCAGCCGATAAAATCACTTCCTAGACAGCTGTAAGGCTATGATAAATAGTAGCTATACACATGGTGCAATCCTCACTATGCAATTCATCAAGGCTTGCTTAGGTGTCAATAAAGTTAGAGGATTAGATTACGTTTGGATTGTGAGGATATCTCATATTAATAGTAATAAAAAATTAATAATAAAATATTAAATAATAATAAAAAATAGATAAAAATTAATAATAAAATAATATATAAACATACTTCTTTTCCTTTTAATTTCTTGATCCGAAACCGAAAGCACTTGTCTCATTTTTCCTCTGCTCTTCCTCTTCTACACGCACGCACACTCATTAATTACTCACTCACACACACAACACAAAATCAAGTTATAATTCATGACCAAGTATTAGTGAAACCGAGAGAAACTGTAGGTGAGTGCTTGTTAGGAAAAAACAGCCTTTTCTTCAAGAGTTTAACTTTGGTAAGTTGGATATTTCTTCTTCTAGTTTCAGTGCTTGAAAGATGAATATGTTAAGAAGTGATTTGAATGATAAACTTGTGGTATATTTGTTGGGTTGGAGTTTCGGTGCACAGCTTGAAGCTTGATCATGTTGTTAGCTTAAGTTTAATATTATAAACCTGAAATTTTTATTACTTGAATGTTGTATCTGGACTTAGATTAGACTTAATGAGGATTTGCATGGTTTAGATATTCAAGAAAATCAACACATTACAAGTGGATGAAATTATAAGTTCAAAATGGTTATATACATGTCTCAGATTGAGTTGTTGGTTGGTCATTAGGAGTTTTCCTCAAAGTTATCTTGGATGAGGCTAATTGATAATTTTGGTTTAAAACTTACATGCATAAGATTAGGCGTCAATATGCACTTAGGCCTCGTTTGATATCACAAACTTTTCAAACCATTTAATCTCATCTTATCATATCTCAACATCTAAATACCATTCAAATACAAATATTTTTTAATTTTAAATTTTTAACTTTTTCATCTAATCATTATTTAATCATTACAACTTTTCTAAACTTTCAAACAAAACACAAAAAGTAATTTAACTTTTTCAAATCCTATAATTTTAACCTCTTTTAACTTTATAATCTTTAATTCAACTTTTTCTCTCTCCTTTTCTAAACTCTAGAAAAATCTTAACTTAAACAATTTCACTACTATTCACATATTTATCATCTCATCTAATCTATATAACCAACCGAGACCTTAGTAATGATATCATGTTTATGTTCATGAAATTCAGATTTGGTATTTTCTTGGGTTTGCAACATGATAAATCATATTTTAAGGCTAGAAATGGATTTAAAATAGAAAATACATGAGATTTAGGAGGTCTTGTGAAATTTGGGACTAAATTGTAATTATTGAAAGTTTAGGGACTGTAATGCAATATTCAAGAGTAAAGGGGTTAGAGTGTATTTTTGCTAACTTTTGGAAGTTCATAATAACTTGATTCCTTTTTATTTCGTTTATTTCTCTATAGTTTATATATTTATTTATTTCAGCCTTTGAAGATAAATTTTTAAAGCAAGGAAGTTAGTAAGTTAACGTCTAACTTACTTCCGGTTTATGTTACTATGTTTAGTGGTAAATGCCATATAAAAATTAATGTTTATGCTCTAAAGTTCTTTTGATATTTGAAGTATTCATGTCATGATATTTTGACATCCCTCATGAAGTATATGAACATGTCATGAAGCATAAATTATGCATTAAAAATATTTTTGTCACAACTTAAGTTAGGATGGAGAATTAATCTAGTGAAACATCTTTATCGACTCACGAGTGTTTAAATATAGAGTGGAATTGCTTGAGTTAAAGAAGAACAATTAACGACCTCTAATGGGATAGTAACGGTCGTGGAATGATGGTAAGTATGTGCCTTCTTGCTGGTGGAGGCTTGAGAAGATGCTAAAGGAAGGCATTACTTGTCATTGTGGTAAACATAACCAGTAGGTGTACACGGTCTTATGGGGAACCTTGAGGTACCATAAGAATGTTTAAAATATGAGGTTATGATGTTCTAATGATGATGATGTTAAAATGTTACTTTGTTTTTGAAAAAGAATTTCAATGGAAGAAAAATACAGTTTTTGTAATGCAATTAAGTTTATGTATTTATGCATATATGTCATGTTTATTGTTAACCATACTTTTATTAATTATTTGTATTTAATTGGCTTAACTTAGTGGAAATCTCACCATGGAAATCTCAACGACCATTCCCATCCAAAATGATTAAAGTTGTAACATGTGAAAATAAAGAAGAACAAACAAGCTTGGACGAGGTTCACTAAGAACGGGCCTAGCTAACTTAGATAGAAGGATAGAGTTGTTAATATTGTTTTTGGAGATAATTTTAATGTACGAGAACTACTTTGTGGTTATGTTTGTTTTAGATAAACAATGTAAAGTTTTTGTTGAAGTAGGAGTTTATTACTCCAAGACAACATGTGATGTTTTTTTATCTGTATATATATACCGTACTGACTAGATATCCATACAAATTATTTTGTGATTATGATTATAACTGAATGTTTTGGAATTTGAAAACGATGGTTTGCCGCCCCATTCTTACCGTTCTATTTGACTGTTCATCTAAAAAAAATTTTTGATTTAATGATTAAAGAAGTAATTTTTAATATATTGATATATTTTTTTATTTTTTAAAAATATCTAAAAATATAACAAAAATAACAAAAAAAAATCTCAAAATGTGCTATGCAGCACGCCCAATAGTCATTACTGAGCATAAGCCTAGCATGATTATTTGGAATTTTAGTTTATTATAGTACAACTTATATATTGAGCAATATTTTTCTGTTATGATTATTGTATATTTTTCAGCCTTGCAAAGAATAGAGATTCCGAAGGCTCTCTTTAGCAGGCCGTGAAGAGGCTTCAAAGAAGGCAACTTGCCAATTTTGTACTGTCTTTTGATAGTAAAAATATTTCATCTCTTTTTATTATTATAATTTTTTTAAATTTTTATATAAAATATAATAAATAATTTAATTTTTTTAATTTTAAAATAATAATAATATTAAAAAATATTATTTTAATATTATTTTATTTTATTTTTAAATTTTATCTCAATTCAATTCAATGTAAATGAATCTTCCTCTCACCATGTCCTGTATAAATGACCAGAAAAAACTACTTCACAGCAGAGTATGCTATGACCCTGAACAACGTCAGGGAAAAGGCTTAAAAATGATGAACATGAAATAATTCCAAATCTCAACAATCTCTAGGGAAAATTTCAAACAATGCTTATGTTTCTTTTGGCTCGAGAAGTAATGACAAGAAAAGTTACAAACTAGAAAATAATTCCAAATCTCACCAACCTCTAGTGAAATTTCCAAAATACGCTTATGCTTCTTTGGCTCGAGAAGTAATGACAAGAAAGGGAACAAACTAGAAGGTGAGAACCCAGAACAAAACTGAAAATACGAAAAAAATTATCGGAGTTTTGTTGAAAAGCAACACCCGATCAAACCAAGAATTTACAAAATGAACATAACAAATTAAACCCAGGAAAAGAGGATCTTCGTAGAAACCTCACCGGTAGATTTTACACATAGATACTCAGAAGACGAGACCCAAGCGATCGAGATTTATGAAAAAATCCCACACGAAGGAGGAGATATTTGCAGTGAGGAGATTGCCGTTTAGGGAGAAGCTCGGAAAAAGAGAAAAAGCTGGCAACGACATGTATGGGTGTGAGGTGTAAGGGGGTGTTGTGTAGAATTTCTCTATTGTATATATGGTTAATGATATGACTCCTTAATTTTGAGGAAAATATTTATTTCATTTCAAAGAATCAATCATTTCAATGTTTATCATGTATTACACAACGATAAAGCCAATTCAAGCAGCGACTTCCTCCCTGCTTGACCATTTCTGAACAGGGCTAGAGAGATCGGCCCATACATCATTTGCTGCTTCAAAACTCCATAAAGAGTGACTCGCTGTTTGCTCCTCTTTCTCAAAATGGGCATAGGGGATTTTCAGTAACTTTCCCATGAAACAAGTTTTTCTTGGTTGGTAGAATCTCATTGTCTGCTTTCCATAGAAAATTTTTAACCACAGTGGAACATTCATATTCCATATTTCTTTCCAACCAACATTCTCAGAGTTTTGCCTTAACGACTCTCCCACTGCCTTTAGTCTTTTACTAATTTCCACAAAGAATGCACTTTTGACGGAACAAGTCGCTGATTTTGCATGGCCCCATATATGTTTGTCTTTAACACCCAGTTTACTAATAGGTATGCTACAAACCAATTCTACCTCATCACTCTTTAATGTCTCTTTTATGACATTTTTCGTCCATTTGCAATTATTTGCATCGATAAACTCTTTGACTTTTGAGTCTGATTTTTAGAATCTTTACTAGGGATTGAATGCAGTAAGTTGAGGGAGTTGGAACCCACCTGTCAGCCCGATAATCTTTGCAACATCGAGAAAGAATTAGTGAGAATTCTCCAGTATTGTTTTGCCAGTATAACTTTGTTAAAACTCTCAATATCTCTAAAGCTCAACCCTCCATGTGATTTTGGTTCCACCATTTTACACCAACTCTTTCACTAGATTTTTTTTTATCATTATGCTTATGACCCAGTCAAAATCTAGCCATCATAGCAGAGATTTCTTTACACAACTTTCCTTGGAAGTTCGAAAACTTTCATAGAAAAAGTAGAAATAGCTTGAATATCTGCCTTTATGAGGACCTCCTTACCAATTTGTGAGAGAGTTGTTTCAATTATTGATCTTTTGCCAAACTCTATCCTTCATGCACTTGAAAGTGTTGAATTTCCCTACTATGGTAGGCAACGCCTTCTATTTTTCTTAGCTTCCACTTGCAAAAGCACCTACTTCTTGTATAATCTGGTTTTTGCCTATTGGGGTAGCATTAGTGCTAAAAAATACGAAAGTTTTCTGTTTGTTTAAGGCATTGGCCAAAGACTTGTTCATATTTACCTAGAATATGTCGAATTTTCATCCACTCTGACAAGTTAGCCTTGCAAAAAAATAAACAGTTATTTGCAAACAAGAGATGGTTAATCCTTGTACCTCCCTTTTCCATTGTCACTCCCCTTGTTTCACATCTTCTTTTAGAAAGATTTATTAAAGAGCTAAGACTTTCAACACACAATAAAAATAGGTATGGTAATAGAGGGTCTCATAGTTTTATGCCGCTTGATGGTACAATTTTTTCACCAGGTTGACCATTTACAAGCTCTTAATAGAAAATTGAAGATACACAATCCATAACTAGAGGAATCCACATGTCACCAAATCCTAACATTTTCTTGATTGCTTCCAAATAAGACCATTCCACTTTGTCACGAGCTTTTAACATGTATAATTAGAGGCCCATATACGTCCAGTTCTTCCTTTTTCTGGTCTTCATCGAGTGTATAGCTTCATATGCTACCCTGAGATTGTATGTGATGGCTCCTTAATTAAATGGAAATACTATCAACTTAAGTCATGAAATATTATTTATATGAATTATAATTAACCAGTTAAAATTAATTTAATAATTCTTTCAAGTAAATGTACATTCACTCCTTCATTTATAACTATAGAAATAGGCTATAATCTATATGATAATTAAAAATTTGATATCTAACACTAATGTTAATTAAAATATTTTCCATAAAAAAGAATTATACAAAGTATCCTCTGCAGCCCAAGAACTAGGATGCAATGTTTTATGTGGGCATAGTATTGATATAAAACCACCTTCCACCAATCGAAGGTAACCATTCCTTTCCAAGCCTAGTATGGACAACTGCCCCCAACCCTCACCATTTACTAGACGGGCACAATGGAGAATTGTTAGCAACCAAATGAAGCAACAGGGAGACAAGAAGTGGCAAAACTATGAATTTGAGATAGGCGCTTGATTTTATCTGAAACTGCAACCTTTTTGATCGAGAAGCATTTCCAGAATTCACTCTTGAGGACAAGGGTCTTGTCCAAGAGGGGGCAAATGAGGTTAGGGCCGAGAAGCATTAATGGGTGCTAACGAAGTGAGGGTGGAGTTGTTTTTATTTATTGTAATTCGGAAACAAGGAGGTTAGAAAAGAGTTAATGGGTGATAACATAGTGATGATGCAGTTATTTTAGTGGGTCTGTTGGCGCTCAAAAAATCGCACAACAAGCCGAAAGAGGAGAAAAAGTCATTCATGGCCCGCCACGATGATTCAGGCTTCGATCATTGTTGTCTGGTGGCCCCAGCAGTGGTCTGATACGGTTATAAACTATCAATGCATACATCCATAACAATGAAAGGAAACTAAGCGCAGAGAAAATAAAAAGAGATGAATGCTTGGGTTTACGTGGTTTGGCATAACGCTTACTTCCACGGGCGTTTGATGAAAAGAAATCCACTATACAATAGTGATCCTAAATATATTTATTGGGGAAGACACCTTTGCTGGAGCTCTCTTTCGAGAGGTTGAATGAGAAGTTGAAGAAGAAGAATCCCCCTTGGTAGTCTAGACATCCCCTTTTATTTGATATCTCTTTCCACATACCCCCTGCAGTGGTGAGGCAGGTTTTCTTTAAGTGTATGACCTTCTCTCTCCTTCCCACTTTCAACTGACACCCCTTCTTACTTCCTAACACCCCCTACCTTCTAACCCCCTATCCCATTTACCGCTCTACTTCCCTCTTGTCCCCTAGTGGTGGCCTGATGGGCTGGGCCTAGTCTTGGGCCTTAATATTTTACCCCCCTCATAGTTGCCCGTGATTCTTAAGGACAATTTTTTCCAACAAGGACCTTGAGAATCTTTAGGGTAAAACATGTAACAGAGGTTGTCCATAGAAATCTGTTAGGAAATAAACTTTGGGAGTCGGTCCCTGGCTATTCATTCCCTTTGCGTTACACAGTAAAGATTTCTGAGCTCAGGATTAGGCATGAGATGGGCTCGAATGCGTGGGGTGCGAGCTTTCGACTCGACTTAGCGAGATGAGCGAGAGATGTACTCAACCCTCGTGGGGTGAAAGCACGGAGCTCACGTGTGGTGGGAGATGTACTCAACCACATAAGGTGCCAACACAGAGCTTGACTGAGCAAGATGACGGGAGATGGACTTGACAGCATGGGGTGAAAGTGCGAAGCTCAAGTGTGGCAGGACATGTACTCGACCACATAATGTGCAAGCGCGGGACTCGACTTAGCGAGATGAGCGAAAGATAGACTCGACTGCGTAAGGTGAGAGATTGGAACTCAGATGTGGTGGGAGGTGACCACGACCACGTAAGATGCAAGCGAGGAGCTCAAACGTGCTGGAAGATGTCCTCGACCTCATAATGTGCATAGTCTGGCGATGCGTGTGTATGTAGGCCTGTTGTTATAGAAAAGTATATGTAGGAAGTGATCGGGAACTAACTGTCTAAGGAGTTTGACTTGTGCACGACTCGTGCATGGCCTAAGCAAGTAAGTCTCGTGGGAAGGAGGCGAGTCCGAGCAAATAAGTCCTAAGCAAAGAAGGTGAGTCCGAGCATATGAGTCTCGAGCACAGTAGGTGAGTCTAAGCATATGAGTCCCAAGCAGGTGGAGGTGAGTCTGAGTAGATGAGTCTCGAGCAGGTAGGGGTGAGTCTGAGCAAAGGAGCCCCAAACAGAAGAGATGAATCCGAGCAGAAGAGGTGAGTCTGAGCAGATAAGTCCCGAGCAAAGGAGGTGAGTCTGAGCGTGGTGCACGTAGCCGTGCATAGCAAAAGAGGTGGTTGCCCGCCACCTAGTGAATGACCGAGCAAGGCCAAGGAGTGGTTGCCCATCACCTGGTGGGTGACCAATGAGGACCTTGAGCCAAGGGGTGGTTGCCCGCCACCTTGTGGCCGGGATGCTTGGTCCATAGAGCATACCACTAGTGATTAGAAATCGCCAACGAGTCGGTCGATGCCAAGTAATGACCTTGCCTAGTACATGGGTGCTTTGGGAAAGGGGGGCTCGGTGCAAGGCATCAGTCACCTGTTGCCTCCTTGTCAAGATCCCAACAAAAAATGCCCTAGGATAAGGTCCTAAACATACATGGACAACTGAGATCGTGCCACTTATATGGTCAAGCCTAGCTTTGGAGGACTTCTCTAAGGGTCTAGTGCATACCCTAGGAAGATTATAGAAAAGGCATGGGTCAATTGGAACGTGGCAGAAGTGTTTCCAATTAACTAAGCCATGGCTCAGCCCTAACAGCCCCATGAAACTGCCGTTGGCATGCCCTAACAACCCCTTGACACTGCTGCTAACATGCCATGACAAGCCCTTGACACTACCAATGATGTGCTAAGACAGCCCCATGACATTGCCGCTGACATGCCACAACAACCCCTTGATACTGTCGTTGACATTCCCAAACAGCCTCACAGGCCATGCCTTCACATATCCTGACAGCCCCACGGGCCATGCCCTAAACTATCACTAACATGCCCTGATAGCCCCACAAGCTATACCCTGGCATTGTCACAAACATACCATGGCACACCCATCAGCGTGCCCAGCGCCTATCAGCATTCCCAACAGACAACCCCAGTGCCCATCATCATGCCTAGTAGAACCAATAGCCCATCAACACGCCCAAGACAGCTGCACAGGCATGCAATGGCCCCTGCCATGGCATGCCCAAGATAGCCTCATAGGCATACCCAAGACAGCCTCATAGGCATGCCATGACACGCACTTGACAATACCACTGGCATTCCATGGTCCTTGCCATGGCACGCCCATAACTACCCCACAAATATGCCATGGCAAGCCCATGATAGTACCACAAGTATGTCATGGCTCCTGCCATGGCACACACTTGACAACACCACTGGAATGCCATGGCACACCCATAATAGCCTCACAGACATGGCAGGGCTCCTGCCATGGCATGCACTTGATAGCACCACTGGCATGCCATGGCATGCCCATGACAACCCCACAGACATGACATGGCACCCGCCATGGCACGTAATTGACAGCACCACCAGCATGCCATGGCATGCCCAGAACATTCCAGCAGGCATGCCATGGTCCCTGCCATGACATGCCTTTAACACCCATGACAGTCTCACAGGCATGTGATGAAGATGCAAGAAGAGCCATTCATAATACCACTAAGAGGCTAGGCGCGTCGAGGCTAGGAGGGCAGCTTTGGGGTGCTTGCATGGTTCTAATGGTGATAATTTGGACACACAAGGCAAGGTCACAAAGGACCAACCGCTTGCCACTTAGAGGTTGATCGAGTTGTTAGCAAACTCCTTGATTTTAGGGCATAAGGCAAATCCCTTGATTGTAGGTGATGAGGTAAATTACTTGAAATTAGGGGATGAGGCGATTTGGATTAAGTTGATTAAGTTGTTGCTTCTTAAAATTTAGGGATTTTATCAATTTGTTAATTAGTAGATTTGTTTCATTAATTCTAGGAGTTTGTTGGGATTGTTTCCCTTAATTTTAGGAGTTTGATTTGTTATTGGATTGTGATCTTAAAAGAAGTTGACTGGGGGAGGACTAGACGAACCCTAGTACTATTTATTTCGGTTTTGCATTGTAATTCATTGTTATGCTATTTTTTTCAATAAGAGTTTCTCGCCCTATTTTCAAGAATTGAGTGCTAGCCTGAGGTAGTCTTAATTTTCATATTTCAACCATTCAAATCTTGGTGTTAATCTTGGTGTTCCCTTGAGGTAACCCTTGATTCATTCGCCCAACACAACCTTGAGTGCGAATAAGGCTTCCATCATTGGTGCTTTCATTGAGAGCCGTCCAACCCGTGGAGAGAAAGCTAAGGAGGAAGGTCATGGCCAATCGACAACCCAATGCATAGGGAGCGGATTGAAAACCTTGAAGCCATATTAGAGGCACGACACATCACCACCAATGAGCGGCTTGGAAAGTTAGAGAATGTGCTCCACCAATTGGTGGATCAAATGAGGAATGGAGATGGAAGGCGCCTCAAAAGAAGAGCCCATAGTCCCAAAGGATCCGCGGGAACTAGAAGAAACCAACACCATGAGAGGGCAGAGGACTTGGATTCTTCTAATCAAGATTCCTCAAGCCTCAATGAAGAATAAACCGAGGAAAGTGAAAGGGAATAAGGAAACCAAGGTGAGAAAAGAGGCGCTCGTAGGGGGGAAGTGCCCAAACTAAAAATATACTTTCCCAAGTTCAATGGAGATGATCCAAACACTTGGGTCAGTCAAGCCAAGCAATACTTCGAGTATAATCACATGGAGGGCAATGCTAAGGTGTCTCATGCCACCTACTTCCTTGAGGGGGAGGCAAACGAATGATGACAATGGAAGAGGAAGACCTATAGAGCTCAAAAGAGGAAGTTGAAATGGCTGAAATTTATCAAGGAGCTCTTAGGGAGGTCCAGGCCAACCGAGTATATGGACTACTGATGAGTGCACGAAAGTGCACTATAAATACCCTATTATTGGATTAGAATTCTAAAATATTAATAAAAATTAAACAGATTTTTATGTTTAATTTCAGAGTTTATAAAAGAGCAAGTCAAAACCTAGTCAAATTCAAATGAGGACTTTTATGGGGTTTAAGAGCAAATTGGATTAAGAAAAAAAAATTATCAAAGAAAACTACAAGAAGTCCAAGTCCAAAATTCGGTAGGAGACAGCCTAGACATATTTTAGTATTTTAATCTTAACTTTCCACTCACATATCAGATTGATACGATTCTTAATGCGTTAGAAAGCTATCTTAAAGGGTTATAAATTTTTCTCAATAAAGATTTCTAAATTTTAACTCCTGAAATATGTACATGGCTGCCAAGTTTAGTTCTAAAATTTAAATGATTTTATTATGCAGGAATTATGAAAACATTAGGATTTCTTTCCTACCCTATATAGGCATATCATTAGCATGAAATAGGAGGAAGAGAGGCACAAGAGGTAGATTTGAAGAGAAGAGAAGAGAAAATCACTTCCATGGCCACTATTTGTTTTATTTTTCTCTGAAAATTTTTGTTGTCCATTATATTTATGGGTAACTAAATTCTCAAGTAGGGTTAGGGATGAACTTGCACATTAGATGGTATTTTTAATTGATGTATTTAATTTTTAATTACTAAAAATCTTTTTTTTTATCATTCTCAATTAATTCTTGATATTTTCTTCTTCAAATAATTATAGAATTTATTTTGTTCATGGATTCAGTCATGCTTTTTCTATTGAATGGATTGGTTCTTTGATTATATTTGAATCAATTACTTATCTATATTGATTAGTTCTTTGCTGCAATATCACTCACTGAGTATATTGTCGTCATTGGATTTTCTCAATAGGGATAATAATTTACGTATTTTAAAAGTGGTGAATAATTTTTCAAATGATTACAATTGGTTTAATTTTGGTTTATAAATCTATACCTTCCGATTGAGAATTTCAAGAATTGAGTTCCCAATTGAGTTATTCAATGAATTAAGAATAATTAAAATACTAGATTTGTGCAAGGGATTCACAACGCTTTACTATTCGTCAAATTTAAATACTTTTTCCATTAGTTATTTTTCTTCACTTTAATTTGTATTTAAAATTAATATGTGTTCTCCATTAATCATTTAATATTTTTCTTTGGTTTCTTTGTTCCTTCTGCTATTCTTTTAATTTGTCTCCCTATGGAATCAGCCCAAAACTGTTCTACAACTACCGCATTATTTTTTTAGCGTAATTAACTACCATGAGACTCTCTGAAAGATCAAGCAAACTAGATCTTTAAGGGATTATCAAAAGGAGTTCGAATAATTGGCCACAAGGGTACACGGGTGGTCGAAGAAGCCTAATTAGGACTTTTGTGTGAGGCTTGAAGAATGAATTGGCGATAGAGGTAAAGCTTAAGAAGCCAAAGACCTTGATGCAAACCTTGGAGATTGCACGAACTAAGGAGGATCAACTCCAAGATTTGAGGAAGAATGGCCGCTTTGAGGTAAGAAAACCATCCCCAATGGTTTCCAAGTTTGGTGCAAACAAAACTTTTAGTAAGGACTTCTCACCGGGAGGCCCTAGTGGAGGCGCATCAAGTGGAGCCAAACCACTACCCTCGAGTGTGAAAAAGATATCATGGGAAGAGATGCAACACTGAAGAGAGAATGGGCTTTGTTTCAATTGTAATTAGAGGTGCACAATGGGCCACAAATGCAAGATGAAGCAAATCTTTTTCATTGAGATGGAGTCGGAAGAGGAGAAAGACTTAGGAAAGGAAGAGTAAGGGCAAGAGGAGAAAGAACAAGGGGAAGCCGAGGGGGGACCCTCACATTTCAATCCATGCATTGGCAGGTATTGCGGGACTTAGAATGATGAGAACACAAGCCCACATTGGCAAGATAGAGGTAACAATTCTTGTTGATACTAGTTCATCCTTAAACTTTATCAACTAAGTAGCCTAGGGTTTGGGGTTGCCTATGACTTCTATCACTCTATTTGAGGTCAAGGTAACTAGCGGGGAGAAGTTGATGTGTAGGGAAGTGTATAAGAAGGTGTGTTTGAAAACACAAGGCCCTGAGATTGTAGTAGATTTATATTCTTTGTCTATTGTTGGATTGAACATTGTGATGGGTGTACAATGACTAGAGGAGCCAGGGAAGATAGTCTCAGACTATAAAAAAATGACTATGAAGTTTATGATGGGTGACCATGAGAATGAATGGGAAATGAGGATGTAAGGCCGTGGGGCCTAATGAGATGGAGAAGATCTTGAGGCAAGGGGGGCAATGTTTTGCTATCACATTGGCCTCACAACCGAGGGGCTTGAGTGATGGGTATGAAGTGGAAGGTGGGGGGGCATGGAGTTAAGGGCCAAGGTGTCTAAAGACTTGAGGG
The DNA here is from genome assembly GCF_018687715.1 of Carya illinoinensis. Taxonomy (NCBI): domain Eukaryota; kingdom Viridiplantae; phylum Streptophyta; class Magnoliopsida; order Fagales; family Juglandaceae; genus Carya; species Carya illinoinensis. The sequence goes on along the minus strand of NC_056753.1, from coordinate 19,991,339 downwards.
GTTTGTTGAGGAGGTTTTCCAAGGTGATGGAAGATCCGAAAACACTTCCACCTTCAAGGAAATTTAACCACCGCATTCCTTTGAATAAGAAAGCCAAGCTAGTTAATGTGGCCCCCTACCGGTATGCCTATTACTAAAAGACTAATATCAAAAAGCAAGTTAATGAAATGTTGGCTAGTGGGCTCATCCGCCCAAGCACTAGCTCATTCTCAAGTCTGGTTCTCTTGGTGAAATAGAAGGATGGCACATGGAGACTTTGCACCGACTATTGAGCCTTGAATGAGGCTACCATCAAGGATAGATTTCCAATCCTGACCATTGATGAGATGTTGGATGAGCTTGGAGGTTTGATGTTCTTCTTCAAACTTAATCTAAGGGCCAGGTACCATCAAATAAGGGTGCATGGAGGGGGCATTCAAAAGATGGCTTTCCGAACTCACAATGGCCACTTTGAGTACTTAGTGATGTCGTTTGGTCTATGCAATGCGCCTTCAACATTTCAAGCATGAATGAACCAAATCTTTAAGTCGTACTTGAGGAGGTATGAGTTGGTATTTTTTGATGATATTCTTGTTTATTCGAAGACATGAGAGGATCATTTGGAACACTTGGAAGTTGTTTTGGGGGTGCTACTTGACAACTCTTTCTATATTAAGTTGTCCAAGTGTGCATTCAACCAAAAAGAACTTGAGTATTTGCGGCATTTGATCTCACACGAGCGGGTCAAGGTGGATTCAAGAAAGATTGAAGTTATGGTGGTTTAGCCCAAACCGAAGACCATCACCAAATTGAGGGGCTTTCTAAGGCTCACAGGTTACTATAGAAAGTTTGTCAAGAATTATGCTTCTATTGCAAGACCACTCACCAACATGCTCAAGAAGAATAATTTTGTTTGAAATAAAGAGGCAGAGATGGCATTTGAAACTTTGAAGAAGGCCATGACAACTACACACATCCTTGTTATGCCTAATTTTGAGAAGGAGTTTGAGTTACACATGGATGCAAGCAATGTGGGGGTAGGTGCAGTATTGACACAAGAAGGAAGGCCACTAGCCTTCATTAACAAGGTCCTTGGTGTTCAAAAGAAAGGGTGGAGTGTGTATGCATGGGAGATACTTGCTATCATGGAGGTCATGAGGGTATGGAGGCCTTATTTGTTGGGGTAGAGGTTCTTGATAGTCATGGATCAACAACCTTTGAAGCATCTTTTGGAGCAAAGAATCGCTACTCTGGATCAACAAAGTTGGGTATTTAAGTTGCTTGGGTTTGAATTTCAATTGGAGTATAAGCTGAGTAGAGAGAATCGTGTAGCTGATGCCCTATCTGGGAGGGAAGATGGTGAGGTGTTGAAGGCCCTGTTGGGTCCTTCATGAGGAGTGTGGGATGAGATCAGGGAGGGAATAAAATCTAATCTAAGGTGTAAGGAGGTGATAGAGAAGTTAGATGTGGATGTTAAGGAAGTAGAAAACTATTAGATGCGTGATGGGCTTCTAAAGTATAAGAAGAGAGTAGTGGTGCTAAGTATGGGAGATCTTAGAAGGAAGCTTTTAGGCCACTTTTATGATACTAAGGAAAGGGGACACTCGGGGGTGTACCATACTTGGGTAAGGGTGGCTAACTTATTCTACTGGGATGGCATGAAAGGAGATGTGAGGGAGTATGTTAGGACATGTGACACTTGTCAAAGGGTGAAAAGTGAGAGTAGCAAGCCCAAATGGTTGATACAACCTTTACTGATCCGTACTCACACTTGGGAGGATGTCACCATGGACTTTGAGGAGAGATTGCCGCTTTCAAACAGATGTGATAGGGTGCTTGTAGTGGTAGACCGCTTGACTAAGTATGCACACTTCATTGCAATGTGCATCCATACACGGCCAAGACTATTGCTAAACTTTATATGGATCATGTGATGAAGTTACATGGGATGCCGAGAAGCATTGTGACGAATAGGGACCGTGTGTTCATGAGTAATTTTTGGAGGGAGTACTTCAAGATGCATGGAACGGAATTGGCCCAAAGTTCAACCTATCACCCTCAAATCGATAGCCAAACAGAGGTGACCAACCGGACTCTTGAGCAATACCTTAGGTGATTTGTGCACCAATATCGGAAGAAGTGGGAGGAGCATTTGGTTGGACTGAATTTTGGTACAACACCTTGTACCACCGATCAATCAAGATGACACCATTTGAGACGCTCTATGGGAAACCACCACCAGTGCTTGTAGCCTATGAAGTAGAAAGTTCACCTAATGAGTTAGTGGATGTGGAGCTTAGAGAGAGGGATAAGGTCTTGAAAGAACTCAAAAAGAACTTGGCACGTGCTCAAGACTAAATGAAGAAGCACTTCAACAAGAGAATGAGTATGGAGTCCTTTGAGCCGGGAGATTGGATCTTTCTCAAGTACTTAACAAGGGAGCACAAGGCACTATCCAAGGCGGCATTGAGCAAGTTGAGGGATAAGTATTTTGGCCCATACCAAGTGTTAGAAGACTGTGGACAGCTTGCATACAAGCTAGATTTACCGGCCAGGGTTCACATTCATCCTATTTTTAATATTTCATGGCTAATAAGGAATGTTGGAGATATAACCAAAGTGGTGAATGAATTGCCCATGGCAAACAAAGAAGGATGGATGGCAATTAAGCCTGAGAAGATCTTGGAGTAAAGGCATATGAGGAAGGGCAGCCAAGTGACAACCAAAGCCTTGGTTCAATGGAGAGGATTCTTGACCGAAGATGCTACATGAGAGAGTGTTCGAGTTCTCAAGGAGCAATTTCCAGAACTTGACCTTGAGGACAAGGTCGATCTTGAAAGGGGGAGGATTGATGGAGATGTAAGAAGGATCATCCGCAATGCCACTAGGAGGGTTAGAAGTGCTGAGGCTAGGAGGGCAACTTTAAGGTGCTTGCATGGTTTGGATGGTGATGCTTTGGGCACACAAGGCAAAGTCACATAGGACTAACCACTTGCCACCTAGAGGTTGATCAAGTTGTTAGCAAACCCCTTGATTTTAGAGGATGGGGCAAATCCCTTGATTGTATGGGATGAGGCAAATTCCTTGAAATTAGGGGATGAGGCGATTTGGATTAAGTTGATCGAGCTGTTGCTTCTTAAAATTAGGGATTTTATCAATTTTTTAATTAGTAGATTTGTTTCATTAATTCTAAGAGTTTGTTGGAGTTGTTTCCCTTAATTTTTAGAGTTTGATTTGTTATTGGTTTGTGATCTTAAAAGAAGTTGATTGGGGGAGGACTAGCCAAACTCTAGTACTATTAATTTCAGTTTTGTATTGTAATTCATTATTATGCTATTTTTTTCAATAAGAGTTTATCACCCTTTTTTCGAGAATTGAATGCTAGCCTGAGTTAGTCTTAATTTTCATATTTCAACCATTCGAGTCTTGGTGTTGCCTCGAGATAACCCTTGATTCATTCACCCAACACAACCATAAACACTTGAGTGCGAGTGAGGCTTCCATCAGCATGCCATGGCTTGGCTAGCACCTAGCAAGGGGTGGCAAATCGTGTCAAGGGGTCGCATTCGTATTGTGTCAAGGCATGTACATTACACTTAACCAACATGAACACTACCCGTTAAGGATTTCGTGTCAAAATCCTAAGCCCCAACACGAACCATTAAGATAAGGAGTTGACACGACAAAACTAGTTAAGACCTGATAGTGAATCCTATGAAATAGATTAACACGACACGACACGACCCATTTCGACACGAACACAACCCATTAATCCGTTTGACCTCATTAATTTTATATAAATATTAAAATTAAAATATCTATAAAAAAAATATAAAACTAGCATCAGGTCCAAAATTACAATCCCAACAGCATCAAATATGATACATACAAATCTAAACAAACGTAGAACTTAAAGAATTAAATTTTGCGTCCTCTTTGCACTTATCGTTTTCCAACTCCATTACATCTTCAGTTAACTCCTTCAATATCAATTCTTGTGTTCCTATTAAAAAAATGACATCATTAAATGAATTATTTCAAAAATATATATTTAGGAATAAACATGACAAGTCATTATACAAAGAGACGTACTTAATGATGAACATTATTAAGTTGGATTTTGTACTTGGTTCTTCAAACTCCAAAAAGAAAATACAATCAATGGCTCTTCTGAGCTTTTTATTAAACACATTTTGTGCATACTCATTCATTCCTTCATACAACATTTATTACAATATACTACACTCCATCATTACAACCAATCCACACAAGAGGCATTTAAAGTAATAATATACCCTAATTACAAACTAAATTAACTTGGAGAATATTCTAGAAACAAATAAATAAATTAAAAAAAAAAGGAAATTAGTTACATACCCATGACCAAATTCTTCAAGGTGCTCCTTCGAGAATCTTCTTCTACTCTTCATTTTCACTAACTACCTCATTCATCTGACATTTTAAAAAATTCGAACACGAAATCAAAAATAATTCTACCAATGCTTCTCAAATATGAGTAATGAGCATAATAAAAATACAACGTGTCATAGAATAATTACAGATAAACATGCAATCTCATATGAAATCATAAATAATTCTACCAAAATACAGTGGAACAGAACAAGGATTTATGAAATTCGCCTAGAACTCAGATCAAACAGAAGGCTGCCACACAAAAAAAAATAAAAAATTATGCCATAAATGTCTTGAACTTAAATAAAAGTAAAGTTCAAACACAAAAATATGGCAGATCTGCAGATCCGGAGATATCGTGTTACCACGAGAAGGCCTAGGCATTGAGCGGTTGAAAGATTAGAGGTGTTGAGCTTCTGGGAAGACACGAGAAGGAGGCTCGTCGTAGGACGCTGTGACCTGTTACAGAGGAGATGAGTGATGGTCACGAGAAGAAATGAGAAGAAGGCTAGCTGTGATCTATACATTCATATACGTTCATCGAGAATAACATAATCGACAGCTAATAATTAAAGAAAATATTTTCATTTCTATTTGCAGAGAAAGCTAAATGCATGAATTATACCTTCTTCTTAAGTGCTAGTATCCGTTTATCAATCTGTAGTGAGACTGACTGTTGAGCAGGCACAAGTTGAGGAGATATATAATGAGACCGAGACAACTGAGTAGCGACAGGTTGAGGAGATCTGCAATGACACCAAGATGGCTGAGCGGCAAGGAGAAGATTCAAAGATGGCCTGGAACTTGGGAGTGGGATACCGTGAGAACTAAGAAGCAGAGAAGGCTCAGCGAATGTGAAATATGATTCACAAAGATGGAAGAATACAAACAGAGAAAAAAACTAAGAATGTGAGAAAAATGGGGCGGCATGGTCAGTCACTTAGAGTCATAGGGTTTTTTAGTTTTTGGTCAAGGGTAGAAATTTAATTTTAAATTTATTAATGGATCATAACAGGTTAACCCGTTAGTGACCAGTTAAGCAATCGTGTCTTAACAGGTCAACTCGTTTTGACCCGAACCCGTTAAAACTAAACCTAACCCGCTTTTAACGTATTGTGTTCATGTTAGGTTAACAGGTCATGTCACATATTGCCACCTCTATATCCAACACTGCATGTCCAATGGCATGCCCAGGCAACCTACCTAGGCCATACGCATAGCTTCAACGCCTAGGCCACCAACCTGGGCCATGCATACAGCAGCAATGTGCCTAGTGGCATGCCCAGGCCACCAGCGAGGCTAGTAACATGCCTCAGCATGCACCAGCAGCACACGACTTGGCCATGACAATGCCAAGGTCATGACATAACATACCCAAGATGCCTCAGTAGGAATGCTAGCCCAGTGCATGGCCCCGGCCTACACCCAACAGTTACAGCACCCAAGCCCTACCTAGGCCATGCCACCCCTATGCATGGCACCTACCTGCGCTCAACAACCGCAACGCCCAAGCCCATGCCTGGCCATGACATTCCTACCTGTGCGCCATAGCAAGCCAACGCACAGGCCACCTACTTAGGCCATGTCAGCCACACACAGGGCCATGAAAACCCTACTTCCACGCCATAACAAGCCAACGCCCAGGCCACCTGCTTGGGCCATGCCAGCTATGTCAAGCAGGCACCGTGGACACACCAGTGGGCAGCCTAACTCCCAAGGCTCGGGCCATGCTAGCCACATGCACAGCTTGCCCATGGGCTAGATTAGGCCACCAAGGGCTAATGTCGTGGCCCCCATGGGCTCCACGCCACTATCATTTGTTTATTTAATTATTTTAGTTATTTTATTTAATAAGGGACCTATTAGGATTTTTAACTATGCAAATCTATAAATAAGACCCTTAGCATCTTAGTTTACATCTTTTGGCAAATTTCTTAGAGGACGAATTATTTGTTATTGAGATATCTTTCAGTGCTTAGCATTTGTGCTACTTGAGTGCAATTTGTGAATCCCAATGAGAGGATCATCACCTTACAATTTGTAAATAGGTGGTGGTCCATTTATCTTATTTCATCACCGTACAAATTCATGAATCAGTGGTGAATTATTTTTCTATCTTATGAGTATTTCCCTTTTTTCCATCCAATTATCTATCTTTGTTCTTATATATTTCCTAGTTTGTTCATCTATAATTTCTTGCGTATCAAACATATCATAAGTCTTATTCTTACTATTTTTTGATTTCTCAAAATATCCATATATACCATAAAGAAAGTCTTCATCTTCCCTTTGTTGAGTTCATTTATCCTTTGTTCATAGATTTTCTTACTTGTTCATATAATTTTCCATTGATCTTATAATTCCTTTTGTTTTCCCATTCCAAACACAAATCACACCTACCCCATACCAATTCCATAATTTCTATATTCCTCATTCATATAACATCCAAAATCTATCATTCCCAAGTGATCTAGCCAAATTACTTTTTACCATATACATTCCATACACTTTCTCACCTACCAAACACTTCTTAAGCCTCCATAGATCCAAATTCCATCACAGATGTATTTCATAAAGTGATAAAACCCTAGATCTAGCCTAGATCTATTTCTCCCACTAGCCTAGCCAAAAACGCTAATTCCATAAGGATTTCCTATATTTTAGGAAACCCTAATCCTAGCCCTACATCAATTCCTAAATCTTAGGAGCTTTCCTAAAACCACTCAAACCCTAAAAATTCTCTCTCTTCTTACCCTAGTTGAATTTCCTTAAACCTAAAACACTTCCTACATTCTTGGATCTCATCGTATACATTACAAACCCTAAGATCATTTGCATCTTTTACCTAACCAAAACCCTAGTCTTACCAAAAAAAAATTCCTCCAAAATTTACAGCCATACTCATCCACCATTCAAACCCTAGCCTCACTTCACCATACCAACCCTAATCATCACCGAAGTGGCGCCAACACCAAGGGTCATCATCAAGCCATCCTACATTGCATCTAACACACAAATTCATTACTTAGATCACCCAAACTCATTATCATCAACAAATCCATCTCTAAACATCATACTTTCATTAACCTAGGAACCCTCCATTGCCATATTCAAGCCAAGACCCAGCAACAAGACAAGGTGCTTTCGGTCATCATAAGGCAAAGCAGGACCAGAAGATCATAGTATTTAGGGACTTGACCGAGACCTCTAACACTCCTGCAACGCACGATGTTCATGTCCCTCATCGACTAGGAACATTCATATGGCCAAATAGTGGTCGCCGACCGTAGCAACAGGCTTGAGCCTGAAGGACCATGAGCCCCACATTTCTAGTCACTGTGAGCATGGAGCAACACCATGGTCGATGTGCTCCTCATTCAAGGGGCATGCCTGGTCAAGAACAAAAACCCCCAACAGCCCAAGTGGTCACCACAGCAAGGTTAGACAGGTGCATGTTAGCATGCACCTGTCTAGAAGCCTCGCACTCGGTCTCCAGTGGTAAGGGTGACTTGGTCAGAGGCAAAACCACCTGGCAGCCCAAGTGGTGCCCGCATGTCCATGTTTCTTACACTGCTCTTGCAAGTGCATGAGTACTGTGCATTTAAGTGCACAGTTTTTACCTCCCTATTTGTGCACGTGCCATGTGTATTTTATTGTGCATGTGTATTATGCACTTAAGTAGTGCCCAGTGCTCGCCTTACTTTTTGTGCCCATGTACTAGAAGTGTATTAGTTGGTGTGCACGTACAGCTCAAGTGTCCCGGGATTTTGGGTTCCTGGAATTACACACTAATGACAGCATATTTCTTTTATAAAAATAAAAATCGAAAAGTTTAAAAACACTTATTTGGAAAAATTCACTCTATCCAAGCATTGATCACTTACTGCACTGAAAAATCATCCTTCTTCCACCTCCAATGTAGAAAGTGATTCAGATCCCATAGGTAGCGCCACTTCACAAAATTGTACAACAGGCCGAAACGGAAGAAAGTGTGAGTGCCGACCTGCCATGACAATTTTAGCCTCAATTGGTGTGGTCTGGTGCTCCCAACAGTAGTCCGGTGCGATTGTACGATGTTAGTACGGACATCCAAAGCAGTGAAAGGAAAGTAAGTGCAGAGAAAATAAAAAGAGATGAATGCTTGGGTGTACGTGGTTCAGCATGACGCCCACGTCCACGAGCGTTTAAGGAGGATAAATCCATTATAATATTCTTATTTACAATCTCTATAGTCTCTCATTTTTCACTGTACAATGGTAATCACGAATATTTTTGTTATGGAAGACACCTTCGCTGGAGCTCCCTTTTGAGAGGTTGAAGAAGAAGAACCCTTCTTAGTTGTCTAGACATCCCCTTTTATCTTATATCTCTTTTCACGTGCACCCTACAGTGCTAAGGCAGGGTCTACTTTGCGTGTCTAACCATCTCTCCCATTCCCACTTTCTCCTGATACTTCACCCCCCTTAATTATTTCCTAACACCCCCTACCTCTTGACCCCCCTACCCCCTTACCGTCATGCTTCCCCTCTTATCCCTTAGTGGTCAATTAAAATTGTCGTTAATTCCTTGGTTGTATACAAGAATGACGAGGACTTGGGAATGGAGTCATTTAAGAGTTCTTTCAAACACCTTGTATGCAATTTGGAAAAGGTTCCCGCTCGAAGTCCAACATATCTTAATATAATCCACTTTTTCTTTTACAAAGTCATCTCATATTGGCTAGGGATCTATCACAATAACCCAACATAAATATTTCTTAAAAGGGAGATTATTTACAACAATTGCAGCAAGCGAAACTAGGGATGTAATCGATCTAGTCTAGGAGGGTTCATAAACTAAAAATTTCGGTCCATTTGGTCCAATTCAGTCTATAAACATTTTTTCCTCTTTTTTCCTTTTTTTTTTTTTTTTTTGATAGAAGAATTAATACAAAAAATTAATTAAATTAGTAAAATTAAAATTAAGTGATATTTTCAATATTTTACATATGGTCAATGAATATTACATAATTTCATTGTATATATGGTCAATGGCGATCCCTTGGATAAAAATTACATAATTAACTTATACAACTACTATATAAAATAATCTATAAAATATTTAAATATATATGCATATGATTGGTCTTGGTCCAATCCGGTCCAAAAAAAACTACACCCAAAGACTAACTAATAAGATCACTATCGGTTCGGTCTGGATCAATAGTCTTACACCCCTAAGCAAAACATAGGTCCCAACAAAAGCTTCCAAATGCATCCCAGTGTTAAAATGAATTTTCTGACCTCAACGGTATTGTCACTTGAACATCTCCTTTCATGTATTGGTTCATGGTACTTTGGTAGTGGTGTGCCTAGAATTCTCATCCACGATTTGATTAATGATAAATTATTGAAAATAAAAAAGATAAGCATTTATGTGATTCGGCATTGAGATCTACATCTATTGTTCTTGGGTGCAAAATCCATTATAAATAGAGTTTAATACAAGTTCTTCATCCTTACCAAGCTGTCTAGAAAAAAAAAATTGGTTTTCCCCCTCTCTAGTACCTTCTTCTGTTCAGACTCCAATCCTTTCTTCTTTGGTGTCTCTCCCCTTCCTTAAGTCCTCCTCCCATGCTTTATGTGTTATCTTCCAATTTTATGTCTCATTTTTGCTTTAAGTCCAATCAAGCCTTACAGTAGATAACTTTCTTTTTTCCTCTTTGTTTTACACCCTTGCATATTGGACCTTCAATTCTACATAGGCTTTTGATAGACTTTACAATTTTACTCTCACTTATTTTACCTCTAATAGTATCCCCGATTCTCATGGTCGACTTGTCTTGCTATAAGGTCGTTGAGAATCCAAAACTTGCTCTCACTTGACATCTTCACGTTCTTTTCTTTTTCTTTCTTTTTTTTTTTTTTTTAGCGATTCACCATTACTTGGCACCTGCAATCTCACCAATTCCTTGTGGCTTATTTGATTTGCTTAGGCTTGGCCCTCTTAACTTCCAAGCTTCTAAGTCAAAGGTAATCCTAGTGTCTCAAAATTGGCCTAAAGGAAGCAAGCTTTGGGACGTTCTCCCGGATCTTTTCTAGTCCTTGTGGGTTGCAGGGACGTGGCATCTGCAACCCGTGAGGGTCACTGGGGCATGTATCCCTGGTCTTGTCGTTCCAAGATTGCAAGCAGCTACTACTTTTACAGTGCTCACCACATCGGTGAGCACTTAACCCCCTTCACGTAGGTCGCCAAGGTGGCAATCCATTTCCGTTATTACCTTCATTGGGGCAAGAACCTTAACCTTATCTTTGACAATGGTAGTTTGGTTTCTGAACGCTACCATGCCAAAGTGGTGGGTCAGTGCTTTCTTGAGCTCTCCACCTGGGTTGCGTGTTTGATACCCGCTGCTTGAAGCATCACTGGCAAGTTCATAGCTCGCCATCCTTGCTCGTGGTGCTTGGTGATATTAATTAATGTTGTGGCGAGCACAGAGCTTGCTGACTTTTGCTCATATACATCAGTATCCCCATTTGATTTGTACATCAAGGGTGAGGGGACCCGACTAGCATGGGTGAGGGCCTTGGCTAGTAAATGAATAGCTAACTTAATAAATGCAATTTACAAAATAGGTGCTTTGATTATAATCTAGATCTATATCTTAAAAATTCTTTCAAAACTAATAACATCGTTAACATCGTGTTTTGCATACCTTTGGGTCAGGCTCTCAGCAACTCAAGTTTTCGATCTTGGGCCTACACACAGAGAGTCGGGGGCCTCGGTAGTGACTGGGGAGTCTCCGATACCTAAATCAGTATCCTCTTAGTATTTTATGCGAGTGAGTAGAGAGTTCAAAGAGAGTTTTTCGTACCTGGAGATTACCTTTTATACCAAGTTTCTTGGAGTCAACTGCCCCTACTTCGTGTTGGGGATGTGTCCCCTCACCAGTCCCTTTAGTCAGATTTTATTAATGTGGTATGGCTTCCTATCCCTTCCATCCTGCGAGTGCACGTCGTTAGGCTCTTTCTCCTTTACCTGTCAGTAGATCAAAGGTTCCCCTCATTTCCCTCCCACCTGTCTGTACAATGCTATCTAAGTCTAGGCGCCATAAGGGGATGCCAAGGTGAGATGTCCCCTCCTTCCTTACACTTTAGGGGTCTTCCTATGCTATTATAGCCATAGGCCGAGCTCTAATGGGTCGTAAGGCCACCCAATTGGGCCGAGCTCTCCATGTTTGGGCTTGTCTTCTAGGCCTTCGGCTTGACAGAAGGAAATCCCCTCACAGTTACCCATCAATTCCTATTAGACTAGTCCGATGGGAATTTATTCTTACCTTTGTCTCCATATCTTTATGATGCCGCTGTCATTTGACATCCTTTCTCCTTGGATGGGGTGACCATTTCGCTTCCTGGCTCTTTATGTGTCGTGCCCTAGGGCAACCTGTTCTGGTATTTTTGTCATTTGATGCGATGTACGACAGTTCCCTTCTAATAGATGTCATTTGTCATTTTATTGGCACATTTTCTAATAGTTGGGTTTCAACACTTGATTGTGCTTGTTTTGTCCCTTTCGCATTGATGGTTGTCATGTGCCTCTAGCCGCGTATTTCAGGAGATTTGCACTATTCCATATCCCATGTCCAGTTCATGGGGGTACCATTGTTTCCCTATATAAGTTTCGTCCTATCCTTCTCATTCCCCTTTACCACATTTGCATTCTCCTTGCGTTCTAGTCTTCTCATTCTTCCTTGCTCGATTTCTTCTTCTTTCTGTCACAATTCTTGCTCTCACCCTCAATGGCTTTGAAGAAGACTGTTCAAACCTAGATTCCTAAGAAGTTAGACGAGCCTGAGGTCCGCACCTTGAAGCAAGTCCATGCCGATTATCACTGGGACTCAGAGACTACCCCCGAGTTCTTATCATCATTGATTTCCACCTATCACGTTCTGGAGATAGTGGTCTTCAAGGTCTCTGGGTTGCAGGAAGAAGCAGTCGATGTCGAGGGTTTTGCCTCGCATGTTGCCCTTTGCCCTAGTATGTTCTCCTGCAGGTTAAGGTTGCCCTTTCCTCACCCCGTCCACGACGTGTTGGACCATCTCAGATTGGCTCCCTCCCAACTTCACTCAATGTTGCATTCTATGGCGGCATGCCCTACTGAAGTCTAACTCGGAGCACGTTGACCTAACTAGTCACGAATTCCTTCTGTCTCACAACCTCATAAGGCACGACGAGAACCTTTCCAGTTTTAGGGCAATGCATGTCCTTGTCATACTGGTAACGCGCTACCGCAAGGTCAAGAATTGGACCGGTAAGTTTTTCTTCGTATTGGGCTGAGGATGGGAATTTCCCGTCAGGCAGATAAATAGGGGAGAGTTCCCAGTCAAGGCATTATGGGGGGTTGCCCCGACAACAAGGCTGTGTGACTGACAACTTCTCCTAACTAGTTGCGTTGCATTACCACTGTTAAGGAGTGGACAAAGTGCCACTCGGAGGCCCTCCTCGAGGAGGAGAATATAATTGCGCATTTGTCTCCCCTCAGCCACACTATCTTTGGTGATCTCAGCATTCCTATTCAGTCACTAGCCGTCCTGGCCAGGAAGCATTCTCCTAGCCCTCCCCCTGTAGGCAAGGGGAAGAAGCCCAGTAGGGAGAAGGTCAGGGCTGACAGCAGCCCGAGCCCCTCCTCAATTTCCTCCAGGGCAATGTTGAAAGTGGTCAAGATATGTCGACCACCACCCGTGGTGCCTATCTCTCCATTGATTGCTTCAATCCATCCTCTGAATCCTTCACGAAAGCTAGAAGGAGAGAATCTCATCGTTCCCAACATGTCAGCTACTCCTCTACCTATGGTTGCCTTAGTCACAGAGCCACTGATAGTCGTGGCTCCAGTAGCGCCTGATGTGCCCTTAAGCCCGCATGAGCTATCTAGGTGGGCTAACTTGCTTTCGTTGCACTTCTATGGGGCCCTCCTAGAGCAAGTCCCCCAACAGTCAACCTTGGTGGAGTCCCCTCCCTAGGTGGATGTAGAGATGATTCCCTATTTTCTTTCTATTGCTCAATATGCAACCGGGGGCCAAGTCTTCAAGGGAGCTTCTGAAGACCTCTCAAAAAGACCTAGCCCAAATGAGGAGACGGCGCCTTCATCTAAGCCTCTTCGATCTCAAAATTTTGGAGAGGGTCCCACGCTTGCTTATGCCACAATCGAGCATACGATGACCTCTACCAAGAAGCCGATTAACATGTCTCCTAAAGAGGGAGCCGAGTTAAATTTGGCCACAGTCTCTGACCATGTAGCATTGGTGCCAATCGCTCCAATCTCTTCGTCACCTACCATTGACTCACCAACCACCGAGATGGAGGTGGCCATGGAGACAAGGACCAAGGAAGGAGGTCCATGCGCTTCTAGTGAGGGAAGGGAGCACTCGGCTCTCAGAGAGTAGTAACCATTTGGCACTGGGGGCCCTTCACCTTCTTCTACCACTAGCCATGTTGGGGAGGCCGCGAGCACAATTGAGAGTGCAGGGACGGTCGCACGGCCATCTCCCGCGAATTGCCAAGTGGAGACCATGCCCTTCTCCACTTACTTTGAAGCCAAGGGAGCTCGAGTAAAGTCCTTGGAGTAGGTGACTAAGTACCTGACTGACTTCTTCTCCGAGATATCTTTTCCCTCATTGATCTTTCTTTCCTTCTTTTTCCTTTCTAACCCTTTTGGTGTTCATTTTCCTTAGTGACAGGGAGTAACGCAATTGGCTGCCTTCATAGTGAGCGACCAAGAGGTAGTTGAAGGGGAGAACTGGGCTCTCCGCTCTTTGGCTTAGCTAGCACTTTGATGTGTGCATGGGGAAATGGAGGAGAAAGAGCAGTTGGAGGTGGATCTAGCAGCCACCCAGCTTGCCGTTACACAGGGCAAAGAGATGATCGAATACCTTTGCTAGTGGTGGAAGACCCTAAAGATTAAGCTTGCCTCAACAAAAAAGCAAGCCGAGTTGGCTAGCAATGACATCTTGACTACTTCCGAGCCTGTTGACAAGTTGACCGCCAAGGTGTTGAACCTTAAAGAGTTGTTGGGTCAGCATCAAGGGGAGAATGCTGAGTTAAGGGGCCGCCAAGACTCTAAAGCTCAGTAGCTCAAGCTACTGAAGCAAGAACGTCAGTCCCTCTTGGATGCTCTAGAAGGCTAGGTGGACTCACTGTCAACTACTTAGAACAACCGACCAGGATAAAAGGAGGGCCGAATGGGCTTTAGAGAAGTTGGAGAAAATCCAAAGAAGGGTGGCCACCCAAGACATGGTCATCGAGGACTAGGTTCAACAAGTCTTCCTTTGCTTGGAGGGACAACTGAGGTCGGCCCTATTCATCCGCAACCAAACTTAGGCATATGGGTATATGAAAGGCCTCAAGTGGATATAGGACCATGTCCTAGAGAGCCCTTGACGTCCGCAAACTCCCTCCTGACCCCATGCCCTTGAGAATAATTGTAATTTGCCGTTAGGCATAGTTATAACGTTGTGCTTTGCACACATTTGGGCCAAGCTCTCAGCAACTTAGATCTTCAATCTTGGGCTTGCACACACAAAGAGAGTTGGGGGCCCTAATGGTGTTAAGCTGAGTTGAGTTGAGTTGAGATACAAGTTAAAAGTTGAATAAAATGTTATTAGAATATTATTTTTTTAATATTATTATTATTTTAGAATTTGACAATTTTGAATTGTTTATTATATTTTATATTAGAATTTGAAAAAATTGTAATAATTAGATCAAATGAGTTAAGATGAATTTGGGAGCCAAACTATTTTATGTGAGTAAGTAGAGAGTTCAAATAGAGTTTTTCGTACCTGGGGATTGCCTTCTATACTAAGTTTCTAGGGGTCAACTACCCCTACTTCGTGTCAGGAGGATGTGTTCCCTCACCCATCCCTTTAGTCAGATTCCGTTAATACGGCATGGTTTCTTGTCCCTTTCATCCTGCGAGTGCATGCCGTTAGGCTCCTCCTTCTCAAGGCTCCCTATGTTTACTGCCCACCTACCTGTACAGTGCTATCTGACGTAAGGAATGCCGATGTAAGGTGTCCCCTCCTTCCTTTCATTTTGGGGATCTTCTTGCATGATTATGGCCACAGGCTGAGGTCTAATGAGCCGTGGGGCCACCTAGTTGGGCCAAGCTCTCTATGTTTGGACTTGTCTTCTAGGCCTTCGGCCTGAGGGGAAAAATCACCTCACAAACATAATATATATATAATATATTCAATTACTATATAAATTCTAATTGTTGGAATTTACTAATAACATATATATAAATTATATATGTGTGTGTGTGTGACAAAAGCCATGTCAGAGCTCGAGCTCGAGCTCGAGAAGTGCTCAAAAATTCTAAGCATACTGACTTAGAGATGCCAGGCACACCTGCTTGAATATGCCAAGCATACTTGTACTTGTTTGGAAATGCCAAGAACTTACTCAAAAACCAAAGTTATTAGTGACACGTAATTTGCTATTGTGTGTAGACATAAGGGACTCTATATATTAAGAATGACTAAGCATGTGTGATAGAGAGTCTGTGGAGAATAACAAGCAGCCGAAATGCCACCAACCTAAACCTAGGGTGACAATTGATAAACCCTGTTTAAGCGACTTTAGTGTTTACTTCAACAGTATGACTCTTGGCACTATAAATAGGAAGGACCATTGGTAACCTACGAGTAGTGAAAAGTAAAAGGTGGAAAAGGGCAAAGAGAGAAGGTGTGAAGTAGGCGAAAAAAGAAAGAAGAGTAGGCATGGAAAGGAAAGAGTAGTAAGAAGTGAAGTTGGCGAGGAATAGGTCTGTGCAAGAGAAGAATAGTAAAAAAGTGTAAGAAGAGGAGACTAGTAAAAGTAGAACGTACATTACTGGTGTTAATATTTATTGATCAATGTGAGTGAGAATTGTGTCAATTCTATGAATAAGTTTGTGAATTATTTATTCATTATTAGTTATTATATTATGGATCTTACTAACCATTTACTTGTTGATTTTGTTTTAGATTCATAACTAATAATATTTGTTTATGTGATGTTTAGTTATTTATTACTCTTCATTATAGCATATATCTGCTAACTATTCAAATAATTGAAAATGATTAAAATTAACAAACTTGTGTTCTTTTTTGCCATTCATTAAGTTGAGCATGTTTGTACAAATGACATTGCTCTAAATGTATCCTAATAATAAGTTGATGGAATTATGAAGTCAATGTTTGTCAATTTTCACAATTAAAAGACTTAACCAGAGATGTTTTGGTCCTGAGATTGGTACCAGATCTAGTTATGGGACAATGCAATACATCCAATAGTGGTGGATGTAGTCCAGGGGGAATGCATACTCTGTGGCAAGAGACTTCTAAGTCCAATGAGAGGACAGCCCTAGATGATGGAGGGGAGTGCACACAATTCACTTGAGGGGTGAAACCATGCGTGCAAATTACAAAATACCATGAATAGTGAACAATGATAAATATGAAAATTTGGGATAAGGCAAGATAAAGATGAAAAATAAGCTTGTTGATAAATGTTGTATTATTTGGTATTTTTCATATGATTATGGCTCAATTATATTCAATTTCTAGTCACTAATGGCTGCAATTGCTGGTATTATTTTATTTGAATCAAGGCTCACTTCTACATATTAAATGTCTATCTATTCATTGTTGCACGTCCATTGTTATCAGATAAAATTTATTTGTGTGCTAATATATGTTCAATGTGATCTACTCATTATAATCTACTCATTTGTTTACACCTCCAGCATTGGATCTTCCACTTGCTGAGTTGTTGAACTCGCCCCTTCCTCTTCATATTTTTTTTAAATTACACTATAAGTGGATCTTCCACTTATATGTCTTTACACTACTACAACAATTGAAAACTTTCCAAGTTAGGCGATCACGATCATTGTAGATAACCATATCCAAATGCCTAACGGAGGTATGCAAGTCTTCTCCTACCAAACACCCATCCAAGGATAATTAATGACCAATGGCAACACATATGGGTAAGCCCTTGGTTTGCCTCTAACCTCCTTATGGGGGTGATGAGTTTTGCTACTCATCATCCACACCACACTTCTTTTTATTTTTTTTATTTTTTTTTAAAATGGTTTTATTATTCTTAAACTAATTAGATTCTTCTACTCGATATCCATTACCACACATTTGGTAAAAGAAAAAATTAAAAATTAAAAAAGTGTGGTGTGTAAGGATGATGAATAGAATTTTTCAATAGAGATATATCAACCCATAATAGCTTCCTTTGTAGTGATTCCCACCCCTCCACAAGAAAATGAGTTTCTAGACTTTCCTATGGAGGACATGTCTTATGAGAAAGGGGATCTGTGTGGATTTTATCCATATGAAGGATAGGATCAGTACCATAGTTATCCAAAATAGGAAATTGTGCTATGTATTATAACCCTCTTGTGTTCAAGAACATTTTGTATCTTTTTGTCAGTCATTTTGTTTTACAAAGATAATCCACTTTTGTTGTTTAATACATCTTCTTGATCAATTATGATTTTCTTCACATCCTTGCTTCGATTGGCCACTTGTGCAAAGTGCTTGCCAGCAAGTGTGTTACGGAATACAAGTGCTTGCCACCTAGTGAGCAACGTAGAGAATGGTAGTGCTTGCCAACTCGGCGATGAACATAAAGACGGATAAAGCTCGTGTGGTAGGCAAACATTATAGAATCTAATTGCTCGCCACTCAACAAGCAACATAGGAAGGGATAGTGCTCGGCATATCGGCGAGGAACATAGAGAAGGTTTGAGCTTGGGTTATAATCTAGCAATATAGTAGGTAAAGAACCTACCACTATACAGGCATCATGGATACAAATGCTCGCCACTCAGTAAATAAAAGCACAACTAAAGCAAAGTGCTCTTACCTCGGGCAAGCACCTTGGGCCAAGTAGGGGGAGGGGGAGCGAGCACTAGTGAGTAGAAGTGCTCACCAATGTGGTGAGCATCATAGAAAGGTATAAAGTGCTCACCTTCAAGCAAGCATAAGGAAAGCAAAAGTACTCACCAAATAGGATTTTGCGAGCACTACAACATTTCTCACAACCAAGCAAGCACTGGAGAGCCAAAGTGCTTGCCCCCACCCATGCACAAGCACTTTGCCTCATCTCGTGCAAGCACTTTTTCTTTGCGGTACTCGCTTGGGTAGCAAAACCTTGGCTACCCAAGAGTCAAGGTTTTTGCTACCCATTTGGGTGCCTCTCTAGTGCAAGCACTTCCAATGGTCAGAAAGTGTGGTTCAAAAATCATAACATCAAGAGTCAATCCTACTCCACAAGAATAATGGTCATTTTATGAGGTCACTTTACATTTTGGCCTCCTCTCTTTGAAATCAAGAAACATGCTTTTACCCCAACTTCCCACACAATCAAATTTGATCAAAATATTTGCAAATTTAGTCAAACTAGACACTTTTTTCATCAAATGTATTTAAGTCAAGCTCGTTCCCATGTCACTATTGACCCGTTAATACAAGCAAGACTACAGTGTGTTCACTACTATATGTCAACAAAATTTACTAAATTTTCCACTCTATAAAATCCAACTAATATTGGGTATCTTAACAAGTACAAATTAAAAATTACCTGCAATTGTTTCCTTGCTATGGAAAGAGCTATCCCTGCAACCAATAAAGACTCAACTTCAACACTAAGTTTTTTCTCTTGCCTTTTAGCATCCTCCTGCACAAACTTAGAACACATTGACAAGCTTTCCAACACCCTTTTTCTATTTTCTAGTTTCTCACACATCTCATCAA
Organism: Carya illinoinensis; assembly: GCF_018687715.1. Taxonomy (NCBI): domain Eukaryota; kingdom Viridiplantae; phylum Streptophyta; class Magnoliopsida; order Fagales; family Juglandaceae; genus Carya; species Carya illinoinensis. The sequence goes on along the minus strand of NC_056753.1, from coordinate 19,972,162 downwards.
AGCTCGTTCAATTGATTCAATGACTTAGCATCAACCTGCCCACAAACATTACATCTATAAATACAAGAAAGGGATGTCAAAAACCAAATTAAGGCTGCAACAATGCAAACAACCAAGTGAAGAATATTAACATTTTAGATCTATAACATCCTAAATGAGGCATACTGATAAAATAAAATAAAAAATCCTAATAAGGCCCTAAATACAAACTCTTGAATTCTTCTCTACATATTTGTACAAGGGGATATGTGTAATACCTCATTCTGATAAGTCATAAGGGCAAGTGGTGTATGGGATCTCACATTATTTGTGAATGGGAAGTTTTTACTCTTTATAACGTTTTAATAAGACTCCAATTGTATCATTAAATAGTCCTTTTGGAGTATAAGCATTGTGGCTAAGGCCTTCCATTGAGGCATTACAAATGGTATTAAAGTCTATTTCAATCAGAAATGTGGGACTTGAGCCGTGCTACATACGATGGACTGGCCCAACAAGGACATCCAGAATATAAGGGGGGATTGTGATATCCCATTTTAATAAGTGATAAGGGTATATAGTGTATGGAATCTCATATTGTTTGGGAATAAGAAGTTCTTACTCTTTATAATATTCTAATGGGATCCCAATTATATTATTGACTATTTCTTTTGGAGTACAGGCCATGTGGCTTTGGCCTTCCATTGGGGCATTACATTGTGTATGCACAAACATATAAAGCATACAAATTGTTGTTAACTTGCACTACTAAAACAAATGTTGTTAAGTTGTCATGATTATACTCTTGTTCCCCTTACATCCAAAGCAACTAAGGTCCGGTTTGATTATCAAATACAAAACTATCTCATCTTATCTCATCTCATCTCATCATTACAACTTTTCTAAATTTTCACACAAAATATAATAAACAATCCCACTTTTTTAAATTTCAAAACAAAATTAATACTAAAAAAATCATATTATAACAATATTTTATTCAATTTTCACCAAAACATCTCATATCATCTCATCTGAACTATGTAACTAAACGAGGCCGAAATGACGCCTATGATTTCAAAATTGAATAACACATTTATGGATACCGGATTCAAGGTCATACTCAATAGAATCTAGCAAAAGAGACACTTGCGGAGAATTAACAAGCACCATTAAATGATTGTTCCAGTTGGGCCTATTACTAGAGCTAAATCCAAGTAAAACAAAGAAGCACTTAATGGGCTGATTCTAGAGATTTGGGCTGATTCTAAAACAGGGCATTCCAAACTTGGCCCAAAGGAAGATGAACGTGTTATAAACTTAATCCATGTTATTGATGTGGTTGATCTTGCTTAATTGGGCGTAATTTCCTTAGCAATGGCGAGGATTAATGGCTATCCTTAGAAATGACATGGATTAATGGCTAATTATGGCTTGAGTAGACGTGGAATTAGAAGGAGAAAGTGGCTGATTACTTTCTAATTTCAAACCAATTAATTGGCTAATTGACTTTCTACTTCCATATCAATTAATTGGCTGATTGACTTGTCTATTTCAAACCGTCCGTCAGAGCAAGGAGCTGCTAATTTCAAACCAAATTAGTGTTAATTTTGGGCTTCTATTTTTTTGTCCTTTTTATCTACTTTCTTATTTTTGAACCAAGTTAGTTTCCTTTCCTTATAGCAGGTTGTAGGGCTGAAAAGGAGTTGATTAGTTTTAATATTTTGTAGTCTTATTTTCATCCATGTTTTATAAATAGCATACACTCATTGTAATGAAATGGGAGATTGAATGGAAATTTAAAAATAATAATAATAATAAAACGTGAGGTTTGTTTCTTCTATTGGTTCTTTAGAGAACTTGTGAACTTATCAAGGATTCTTCCTTATGCCGTTCAAATTTTATACCTTCAGTTCGTAATTCAATTATAATCATTGGGTCGAGGTTTGTTACTTTATACCTTCAGTTCGCATTTCATTTATAAACGTTGGATTGGGGTTTTCTATAAAAAAATCTGAATTTTAGCATTTTTGGGCAAGTATTCCAATATTGTTGGGTCTCAAAGTGTGTCAGTTGAGGTTTGCATCATTTGGTATCATCACTTAGATGAGATTTTGATAAATGAAAGAAAAAAATTTAATAAAAATTTGGTAAAGTTAATATACTGTTATAATATAATTTTCAATATAATTTTTTTGAGATTTGAAGAAGTTAAATTATTTTTTGTATTTTGCTTAAAAGTTTTAAAATTTTGTAATGATTATATAATAATTAGATAAAAAACTTGAAATTAAAATGTGTTTATATTTGAGTGATTTTCAAATATTGAGTTAAAATAAAATATCTCAACATCCAAACTGTAGCAAAACTCTTTTTCTATTGTAAAAATACATCTCTACATATTTTTATTATATTATTAAATTGATATGTAAGTTTTTTTGATATGTTAATGTTAATGAGATTATTTTGAATTATTGGCAAATATTTATAATTTTATCAACGAAAGTAGACATTAAATTTTTGAAAGATTGAAATAATTTTTTTATATTTCTTTAGAAAGTAGGGGGGGTGTTCGAATTTTTGCGGGGCCCGCATACCTCTGCCCTTCTTGGTTGACAAGAAAACTGGATTAAATCGTGATTGTGAGCCTTGTATGGGGGCATAAGCGTAAAACCGGATGGCAAGACAACGCCTCTATGGAAGAAACCCTAGAGATGATCTCCGACTCCCTCATCTATAAATAAGAGCACGTAGCGCCTTCACAGCCACTGCCCTTCTCGTTTTCTGCCTCACTAGTTGCTCTTCCTTGAGGGTTTTAGGGTTTCTGTTTCAGCGCCGCTTCTGCCTCTCAAGGTGTGTAACCTCTTTCCTTTTCTAGAGTTGTAGATCGTTGGTTTTGTCTCGATTCCTTCTCTCTGTTTTGTATGAAAATTTCTTGTTCGTGTTCTCTTTGTGCGCCTTTTGTAATCTTTATTCGTATCTTAATTCGCGATTAGGCTTGAGTTTGACTTTGTTTTGCTTAATTGGATCAGATCTGGCTGGTACTTTCAGATCGGTGTTGTTCAGTTTTGTTTTTGTTTCCTTTTTCAACGCCTCTCTTTTTTAGATCTGTTGGTTCGGTTGGGCGTTGTTGTCTCGTTTATGTTGGGGTTTGTTTACTCAACTTGTGATTTAAGAGTTTTTTCGAGTTTATTTTGTAGTTTTGTTGATCTGAAATCAATTTTCTTATATATCAAGTTTCTGATTTTACATGGGAAGTTCAATATTTCAAATCATGATCGAAATCTTTCCTGCCTTTGTTATTGAGTTGTGTTCGTTGTTTATGGCTTTTTATTCATTGTTGGTAGACTATTTCATGTTTTTCGTGGTCCTACTGGTTATACTTCCGAATAGAAAGTAGACGAAACTGATTTTATAGTTTGGTCGTTTTTACGACTATATTGGATTCGTTCTTTTCACCTTTCTATAAATATTCAAAGTCCTTTCATATGTTTTCTGAATATTCGCGTTTACGCTACATCTTTTTACTCATAATTGCTTCAGCTTTTGTACGTGATACTTTTGTCTACCGTTGAATATGAATTTGACCAAATGTTCTTTGTTTTTAATCGCTTTTGCAGGAAATATATTGATTTAAAATGGGTAAGGAGAAGTTTCACATCAACATTGTGGTCATTGGCCACGTCGACTCTGGCAAGTCGACCACTACTGGCCACTTGATCTACAAGCTTGGAGGAATCGACAAGCGTGTGATTGAGAGGTTTGAGAAAGAAGCAGCAGAAATGAACAAGAGGTCTTTCAAATACGCCTGGGTGCTTGACAAGCTCAAGGCAGAGCGTGAGCGTGGTATCACCATCGATATTGCCTTGTGGAAATTTGAGACCACCAAGTACTACTGTACCGTCATTGATGCTCCTGGGCATCGTGACTTTATCAAGAACATGATTACTGGAACATCACAGGCTGACTGTGCTGTACTCATCATTGATTCTACCACTGGTGGTTTTGAAGCTGGAATTTCAAAGGATGGTCAGACCCGTGAGCATGCTCTCCTTGCTTTCACCCTTGGTGTCAAGCAGATGATTTGCTGCTGCAACAAGGTTATTGTTACCTGACTTTTGTTTCGGTTCATGTTTTGATCTTCAAATATTTTTCCCAGTTCTAGTAAAGGGACACCCTCATAGTGCAAAGCAATGTTGATATTTATGGCATTTGCGAAAGGCTGTCTGGAACTTTGATGGGTGTCCACTTTACTGGAACATTATGTTGATTTTAGAAATAGGAGAGATGACCAAGTGGTATAGTTCTTCACCAAGAACTATGGAGGGTTCAAATCCCTCTCTCTCCCAGATCTTCTCTATTGCTTTTGAATAAATAATCTACTTTGGCATTAGTACTGCTTGAAGCTGGCTACTTTTTATGTTATATCGAACTGACCGTCTTTACTTGTATACATGTATCTATGTGACTGTTGGCCCATAGTTATTTGGTCCGCTTCTCCAATTCCTATAGGAAGTAGTGTGTTTTATGAGTTTATTGCTCTCTTTTGTTTTATTTTGAAATGTCTAATATACATGTACAACAATAATTTATGCCATATCAATTAGTAACTTCTTTGTTGTTATTTTCAGATGGATGCCACTACCCCTAAATACTCTAAGGCAAGGTATGATGAAATTGTGAAGGAAGTTTCTTCCTACCTGAAGAAGGTTGGCTACAACCCTGACAAGATCCCTTTTGTTCCCATCTCTGGTTTTGAGGGGGATAACATGATTGAGAGGTCTACTAACCTTGACTGGTACAAGGGCCCAACCCTCCTTGAAGCTCTTGACCTGATCTCTGAGCCCAAGAGGCCCTCAGACAAGCCCCTCCGTCTCCCACTTCAGGATGTTTACAAGATTGGAGGTATTGGTACTGTCCCAGTGGGTCGTGTTGAGACTGGTATTATCAAGCCTGGTATGGTTGTCACCTTTGGCCCAACTGGACTAACAACTGAAGTTAAGTCTGTTGAAATGCACCACGAGGCTCTTCAGGAGGCATTGCCCGGTGACAATGTTGGTTTCAATGTCAAGAACGTTGCTGTAAAGGATCTCAAGCGAGGTTTTGTTGCATCTAACTCGAAGGATGACCCTGCCAAGGAAGCTGCTAACTTCACATCTCAGGTCATTATCATGAACCATCCTGGTCAGATTGGAAATGGTTATGCCCCGGTGCTTGACTGCCATACTTCCCATATTGCTGTCAAGTTTGCCGAACTTCTCACTAAGATTGACAGGCGGTCTGGTAAGGAGCTTGAGAAGGAGCCTAAGTTTTTGAAGAATGGTGATGCCGGAATGGTGAAGATGATTCCCACCAAACCCATGGTGGTTGAGACTTTCTCTGAGTACCCTCCCTTGGGTCGTTTTGCTGTCAGGGACATGCGCCAGACTGTTGCTGTTGGTGTCATCAAGAGTGTTGAGAAGAAGGATCCCTCAGGTGCTAAAGTCACCAAATCTGCTGCGAAGAAGAAGTGAATGGTGCGGTCTGGAATTATCATCAAATCAGTTGAGAACAATTTATATTTCTATCATAAAGACTTTATGCATGGTAGCTGCGTGGTTTTTCAGAGTCTAGTCGGTTTTGTCCGTAGTTTCGTTTCTTGTGGCTTCATGTGTGCCTCCTCTGGTTGTACCCAGAACTGGGTGCTAGACAGGCGGTGGTGACACATTGCTTTTGGCCAGAGTACCAGAGTTTCTGCTATTGAACACCCTTTTATGGTGGATGTTGAGTTAAATTTTTATTTCAAGGATCTATTTTAATATTTAGTTTCTGGTGAGGTTTTGGATAAAATTTTGGATGTGGGTCATGCGATTGATTGAATGTTCATGGTAGTCAACTGTTGAGCTTGAGTGTTTTATTTAGCGCAGGACCCAGAATGCAGCATGCACAGCCAGATCAACCCCCTGCTGAGGGTTTTTTATTTGGGGGGGTTAACCCGCTTTTAATCCTCTTCCGCTTTTAATTTTATGCCAAGTTGCTTGTATGTGGCATAAATCACTCTTTTATGTGCTAGCCTTGTTAGTTTTTATCTTTTTTTTTATTATTATCTTATTTGCCTAAGCCATTACTTTCTATTAAAGAGTAAATACAACAAAATACATGATAAAAAAAAAAACGCCCCGAAACAAATAGGAATATTATAAATAAGATCTATTTCCGTAATATATAATATATAATAAGAATGGAATAAAATGATTATTTAATTGAGTAAAGAAGTTTAATGGGTGTTCGGAGCTGGAATGTCTATAGGAGGAGAGCTAATAGAAACTTAAAAAGGTCGTCGGGGCTGGAATGTTGCCTGATAGAAGGATCGATCCCAGGTGCAATAGTTGTTCCAAAATAGAGGTCTACCCTAGAAATGAAGGATAAGAGAGCAAGCACAGAGCCGTGAAGTTCTTATCTACAACCAAGTGACAAGGAGGCATGTTTGCCTTGTCTTTTCAAAGACCGAAGACGATAAAGTTACAAGAGGATGACGTTCATCTGGCACATTTTGGGGTACAAAAGAAATCCCCACTCATGACTATAGGTACTCATCTATCGTAATAGATTCGTCACATTATTGATGGCTCTACTCATTCTCTCGTTGACTTGAAGACCGGAGAGTTTTTCACACGTGAATTTTATTTTCATTTTACAAATCTGTAAGAAGTAAAAAATACCACACATGTTATCCTATTGCTAGTGTGCTAATAAATACTAAATAATGCATAAAACCACGCGCATCATCAGTTGGCGTCTCCATGAGAACCTGTGTGGAATAGCTTTACAATGGGATCTTTGTGCTTGTTCTTCTACCGTCTTCTTGTAACCTGCTATCCCTACTACTGCCCGCCCTTAAGAATTAGAACTAAACACAGAAACCCAAAAGAAGTGTGAGCCTTGTTTAGATCATGGAGTTGGCATCGTAACTGTGTAATCAAGAAAGACGCTAGTGAAATCGGTCTGGACACTGATCTCTGAAAGGTAGCCGTAGAAGCAGCAAATTTGAAGAGTTACTCTATTACAAGCACTATGCAAGCCACCAACAACTTTCACTGCCATATCGTCTTGTCTCTTGAAGAAATTTAAAATTTAAATTAGACGAAACTATTTTGATGTTAGGGAGCCCCTACACTGGATAAAATTTAGAACACAAAGTGGATAGTGATCTGAGCAACCAAGGTGCATAAACAACCTCTTTCTTTTTCTTTTCTTTTCTTTTCTCTCTATTTCTTTTTTTTTTTTTTTTCTTTTTTCTGAAGGGTTGGGAAGTGGAGTGAAGGTGAAGTGCCTTGATCAAGATTGCCAAAAGATGACAAAAATCTTGATCAGTCACTAATGCTAGCCTTAATAAGAGTACGTACAAAGGATAACTTAAAAAGAGAGAAAGTTTCAAGCCAAAACGGGTATAAATTTTAGAATTAAACCAACCAATAAACAAAAGACATACGAAGAAGACTCACTTAATTTACCATGAGTGCGCATTGAGAGCATTTCTTTCTCATTCTGTAGAGAGCTTCCTTTCAATCTTGTCTCTCTCCCTCTCTATCCAAACAGATCTAATTTGTAGTAGGGTAATGCTACAGTCACCGCTGTAGCTTCCCGTTTTATCTTACCGCTTGAACTGGCATGCCACGTGTTATGCCACGTGCTTTTTTTTTTTTTTTTTTTTTTTTTTTTTTCTAGTCTTAGAAGAAAGTGTCCCGCCCAACGTCCCCTCCTTATTTTTTCTTCAGACGTGAACAAGCGGTAAGAAATCTCCAAACCCCCTATAAGCCCACCTTTGTTTCCTCTAGCTCTTCCGTCAGACGTCCATCAGCATCCAATCCATTCAGCAAGAAATCCATTTCCGGCGTCGACTTCCAGCTCTCCTTTGTCCAAACTCTAATCCGAGAGGTACATTTATCATTTTTTCCCTCAATTTTTGATGTATAAATTGATTATGATTAAATCTGTGGTTTTGAAACATCCTTTTAGTTTTAATATTGTCCTTTGTTTTTTTGTTTTTTGTACGCGGCATTCCTTGACCTCAACGAATGAGCAGCGCTTCTGAAATTATAGGAAAAAAAAACAGAGCAAAATCGAGAGAAAGTTATATCATCACTCTGGAAAGGCAAAAAGGTGTGTAAATATAAATAATATTGTTTAAAAAAAATGATTTTTTCCGTTTCAAGAAAAGCAACTAGCTTTTCAGTTGTTGAATCATTCCCCTAGTCTTATTTAACTTCATGGAGTTTCAGATGCTCCAAATAAGATTGAGGACTTGAAAAAGTAAATAATTTTCTAATGTTAGTGTTTTCCAGTATATAAGAGTAGGTTCAGACTGATGCAAGTGGTTGCTGACTTTGAAAAATCTTGTAAAACAGAAGCGAAGCCCCATACCATTATAACTTCAATTATTCTATATTTTTTTAGAGCGCATTTAGTTGAAGTTTGCTTTTTTGTTTTGTATGTTTTGATAGACCAGATGATAAATTTTGATGATAGATTATCAACACTATATTTTAATTTTTCGAGACCCATATATAAAGCCCTTTAAAATTTTTAGATATATCATTTCTATCTTCTTTTTTCTTTGGCGATTGAGACACAGTTAACATTCTAATTGAATCTATGTAAGGACAAAATTCTTTTGGCTTATTTGTTTGTCTTGGAGAGAAGTTTAGAATATCTTTTTAACGTTTTGGGGCTTTGGGTATGTCAATTGATCGTTGTTGATGATCACTCATAGAATTTCACTTTTAATTGCTTTTATGGTTTATATAAGAAGTTGATTTCTGATAGTAATTGATGTTTTATTTTCAAACTACATTATGTTCTATTTTCAAACTATATTTGCTTGTTCTGACAATAGTGCTATTTTTTTTTTTTCTATATCTTTTTGTATCATGAAGGGCAATTCGAACGTTGGCTGAACAATGGATACTGACATAGAACATTTAGATAAAGAATGTGATAAGGTAGGAATTGATAAAGAGATTGATTGTGATGAAACTATTGAAGAACCAATAGTAGGAATGAGCTTTTCATCTGTAGAAGAAGTTCGGTCTTACTATATGAAATATGGTAAGCAAAAGGGCTTTGGAGTGTGTAAAAGGAATTCTAGACAAGATGACGATGGGAATGTCAGATGGATTTGCTTGGCATGTGCACGAGGAGGCACATCAAAGAGTAAGGCTGCCAATGTTATGAAACCAAGACAGACAGAGAAGATAGGGTGTATGGCTAGGATTAACGCGAGGCTGAATGATGAAGGTGGATATACCCTATCTAAAGTGATCTTGGATCACACACACGTTTGTAGTCCGGGAAAGGCAAGGCATTTTAGATGCTTTAAGAAAGTTGATGCTCGTGTGGCTAAGAGGCTTGAAATAAATGACGAGGCAGGAATAAGGTTGTCCAAAAATTTCAAGGCTGTGGTTGTTGAGGCGGGGGGTTACGAGAATGTGCCATTCGGGGAGAAGGAGTGTCGAAACTACATCGACAAAGCTAGACAACTTCGCCTCGGGGTTGGAGGTTCTACAGCTCTATGTAACTATTTCGATGATATGCAAAAAAGAAATCCAGAGTTTTATTATAAGATAGACGTTGACAATGAGATGCGGTTAAAGAATGTGTTTTGGGCAGACGCCCGAAATAGAGCTGCGTATGAATCATTTGGGGATGTGATTACATTTGACACGACATATTTGACTAATGCATATAAGATGCCTTTTGCACCTTTTGTGGGTGTGAACCACCATGGGCAGTCAATCCTATTCGGGTGTGGATTAATATCCAACGAGGACGCAAATACATTTGAGTGGTTGTTTGAGTCATGGTTGAAATGTATGAATGATCAACCACCAAATGCAATCATCACAGACCAAGATAAGGCTATGAAAATTGCAATTTCAAGGGTGTTTCCAACGTCTAGGCATCGCTTTTGCTTGTGGCATATAATGAAAAAGCTTCCTGAGAAGTTTGGATCACATTATCAATATGAGGAAATAAAGAATACTCTACATAAATGCGTTTATGACTCTTTCAGTGAGAAAGAATTCGAGGCACATTGGGGCGATATGCTTGATACTTATGATTTACATGAGAATGCATGGTTGGTATCATTATATAGTGATCGGTATTTTTGGGTGCCAGCCTACGTTAGAGACACATTTTGGGCAGGAATGTCAATTACACAACGGAGTGAAGGCATGAATGCCTTTTTCGAAGACTACGTTAACACTAAAACAACTTTGAAACAATTTGTTGACCAATACGATTCAGCCCTTAGGAGAAAGGTTGAGAATGAAGCAATTGCTGACTTTAATTCATTCAACACAAAGATTCCTTGCATCACTCGATATCCTCTTGAGAAGCAATTTCAAAAAGCATATACAATTGCTAAATTCAAAGAAGTACAAGAGGAATTGCGAGGACTTATATATTTGACTACCACTTTTTTGGGATGTGAGGGTGCTCGATATAAGTGGGTAGTTGCCGATGAGGTTCAAGTTAGTGATAACTTCCTAAAACGTGTGAATTTCACTGTCGAAGTTGATGAAGATCCCCTTGATGTTAAATGCAATTGTAAGTTGTTTGAGTTTAGGGGCATATTATGCAGGCACGCTCTTCGTATCTTGACTCAACTAGGCAAGGATACAATACCATCAAAATATATCTTGGATCGGTGGAAGAAGGATGTAAAGCGAAAATACATCTTCGTGAAAAGTAGTTATGACACTAGTAGCATCGACGATACCCGAAGGTACGATAGGATCCAAAATGCCTTCTATGAATTGTGTTCCAATGCTTCAAAGGCCGAGAGCAGCTGTGTGAAATTGATTAGCCAGATAGAACAATTGAAGGTACAGTACCCTGGTATCGTTGATTGTGATACTAGCACCACAGTTGATCCAGTTACTTCTATGGAGGGCACGACAGGTAGAGTTCTTAGTCCGTTAGTAGTTCGAAGTAAGGGAAGACCACCGACTAAAAGAAAAGTGCACCCCGTTGAGAAGAGTCTTAAGAAATCTAGTACGAGAAGGCGATTGCACCGTGACGAAGTCGAGGTTCCTTTTTATTAATATTGTGTACTAAATTTACATTTCAAAAAATATTAGTTTTCTAATAATGATAAATTTTTATTTTCATTCCAATGCACAGCGAAGTAGTCGCGCTTCATATGAATGCACTGTGAGCGGCACACAGCAAGAGGCTCCTCAAACTCAGGTTGTTTTTCCCTATTCACAATTGCTACATTTTTTATATTTTAGAACATGGTAATCATAATGAACTTTTGCTATAGGATCAACAAAGTCAAATTTGGACACATGCGCCAGATTTTTTTTCAACTCCTTCGATTGCTACGGATTATTTTGGCACTGAAGGGACTGCTTCTCCCTCACAGGTAATTGGAAGACTGATGCGAATGCTCTAAAACTACCAAACTTGTCATTTCCAATGCCCCCTCCACCTCTTCTAATGGCATATCATTACAATACATCTAGCCTTGGCATAACATCATTTATGGGGCTGCTTGAGAGATAGGCTCTAACAATATATCATTAATTAGTTGTTTAATTTATGGGTCCAGAATTGTCAATGGTATATCAGTGCTAATTTATAATATGATGTGTATTTCTATGGAAATTCCATGCAAAAGACTATCTCGTTTGGTAGCTTAATTTTAAGATTTTTTGGGTAGTAGTAACTTGGATTCATGAGGCGATATATATTATATATACTAGGATTAATTATATGTAACAATTTTGGGACTGCTATTTTTTAGCCTTGTAATTAAATAACTTTTTTATGCCACTCACAGTACACACCTCATCAAGCATACACTAAGGATAATTTTGGTATTGGACAGATTGCTCCTCCCTCACAGGTAACGAGAAATAAATTATATTGGTATTATTTTTTGTTAAGTGCATTGCCACTTTTAACAATTTTTTATGCCCTCCTTAGGACACAACTGATCAGGTATACACTACGGAGGCTTTTCATATTGGATTGAGTGCTCCTATAATGCAGGTAATTGGTGTATAAAATATAGCAAATTTAGTTTTTTCAAATTTTCTTTCTTTATATGATAATAGTGACTTTTTATTCATTTAGGCGCAATGGAAGGGATTACATCTCTCAAATCAGGATAATGATCCAAGGAATTAATCATAAATGATGCCACGTACGGTGATTGAAAGACCCCTTATATTTTGGAAGATAGTTGGTGTGTATGTATTATATTTGCTCCTCACTTATTTTTGGTTGATGGGGAGGGTCCAATGGCATATATTTTGGAAGATAGTTGGTGTATATATATTAGATTTGCTCATTTTTTTTGGTTAATTAATGAGGGGAGGGTCAAATGGTATATTTGTTCCATTTTTGGAGTTACAAGATGTTTCGTGATGAAGCTACAGATTTTTGGGAGGGACCAATTGTATATTTGCTCCATTTTTGAGATTCCATGTAACTATTTTGTAATGAAATTACATTTCTATAGTTGATTAAATGAAGCAAGAGGCCACATTATGATATGTTTCCTCTGTTTCCTCTGTTTATTTGGATGCCCCCCTTATTGGTGCATTGGGGTTGCATATTATATAAGTGCATGTTGATGTTTCTAACTCCCCCACTAGTACCTCTCCAGTCTCCTCCTTTGCATCTTAAGAAAAAGAAATTGTGGCAGGACAAGAATGGTGACCATTTCGAGGAGTCCACTTAACAAGTACTAAACACATCAAGTTCTTAATTTTTATTTTCAAACCATCACGGTGTCGTCTATATATGTTCAGAGAATTGGAAGGGGGAAATGGAAAGAAATTGGAAAGGTGTCGTCCCAAATTTCTGTTGGGCATTACGTCACCCTGCATCCATTCCAATTCATCAAAAGATTCAACAAAGCAATGTTCAACATGAGTCACATTGATTTTTGCACAGTTCCTGATAATTTGGTTTTGGAACAATAATATTATCTAACAATCAATTTCTTTTACGTGCAAAAAGTGGCGATTTATTCATGATTAAGTTCTAAAGAAAACTCTGACAAGAACCAAAAAAAAAAAAAAAGGATGGAAAATGTTCTAGACATCGATTTACAAACCAATACACAGACTTAGGTCATACATTTCTCAGAAAAACAGCCATTATATGGAGGTCCCCAACAGAAAATTCGCTCATCAAGGGAATCAGTCCGTGCTCGAGCCCTGAGGATGTCATTAGCATTATCTATCAATGCAGCAGCAACCACTGTATATTCACTGGGGCAAGAAAATACGAAGACAAAGAATGTCTGCTTTCTTGAAGATGAGGAATTTCCATGGTGATCCCACTAAGAACACCTACAACAAATTTAGAAAAAAAATAGTAACACCACACCAGTCAAGAGATCTTTGATAATGGTAATATACAGATTTGTCTTGCATCTTGTAATAGAGAGAATGGCTAAGCCGAAAGCAACAAGAAAGGCTAAGAAAACCAAGATAGATAATTATTTACACCTAGTACTAAACAATTTTGAAACAATTAAACGTTAAAATGGAATCTGTTTTCCACAAAAGTTTTATAAATGGAATCTAAGCTTTTATTTATGACAACCTGATAAAATTAAGATTAAAACCTCCCCATCTATTACTCTTAATAATGATGATACATAGTCTTATTTAAATCTTACACGATAGTGTCAATCTCTAGCCTGTTGCATCCTGGCACCCCACTTCACACTATGTAGGCACACCTTCCATTTTCACTGACATAAAAGCAGCTGAATCAACATTATTTAAGTGTCCCATGAGTTATTAAGACCAAGAGATATGCAAGCATTTTGGAAGAAGGAAAACTGAGACATTTAGTCAAACAGTTTGTGCTCATACTAAGACATTTAATAACAACAATCAATGAGAAAGACTGAGCTCAACATCTCAATACCCATCGAAAAAGCATGAATTTTTACGCAAAATACCTTTACAAAATCCCAAAATACAAAGCTAAATTAATAAAAATAAATTAATTACAAAATCCCAGAGCAAATGCGAAGGATGGAAGACGGCGTAGATAAGCTGTGCATCTAATAATGCCCACAACAAACACTTGTGTCCATTACAGACATCATTCATTAAATGCTATAAAAGCTAGCCTTTTCACCCAAATAATAGTAGAATCGATAAAATCAAGAATGAATAAAAGTAATATTTCTCAAAATAGTAGTTCTTATTTTCACAAGTATTCTTCCACTTATCCGAAAAGCAAACAAACAAACAATGCAAGCATGCACAGATCATATATAAGAGGATCACATGCATGATGCAAGAGAGGTACAAACAAAAGTACGTTTTTCTTTCCCATGGATTATTCAGAATTGCAGAAAAATACCTTTATAAGTTGAGGTTCACCCATGGCAGGGGAAAATGCTACGAAGTGGAGAAATTTGTTAGGAGAGAAGAAATGCTTCAGTTGGCATAAAATTAAAAAGGCAGGAGAAAAGAGATGCTACGAAGTGGAGAGATTAGCCGATTGCTTCAAAAATGGAATGGAAAAATGTTACCCGATTCGAAGCTCAGGAGAGAAGAAGAAAAGCCGACTGATTCAAAAAAATTTTATGAGCCAGAAAGGAAGATTCGGGAGGCTGACGTTCGCCCAGGGTAGTCCAAAATGCTACGAAGTGGAGAGAAGTTAGGTTTTGTTAGGTTTTGTTTCGGGAGAGAAGAACAAAGTGAAAGGAAGCAGTGATTCAAAAATTTTTTTAATATTAAACTAATGCCACGGGGGCATGCCACATCAAGCGGGACGAGGGAGCGGTGGGCGTAGCATTTTCCTTTGTAGTATTTCTCAACTATTGAGGTCACAAGTTCAACGGATGCATCATTAGTATTCTCATTCTTCAGAAGGTTCCTTTCAATCTTGGTCTCTCTCCCTCTCTCGCACTCTCTTTCTCTACCGAAACAAATCCCGTTTGGAAGCAGCAACAATAGACCTCTCTCTCTCTCTCTCTCTCTCTCTCTCTCTCTCTCCAACAAAAGCAGCAGGTCAAGAAGTGTAGTAGCAGACTTCTCTCGCACTCTCTCTCAATGGAAGCAACAAGTCACGAAGTGCAATAGAAAACTTCTCTCGCACTCTCTCTCTCTCTATCCAATGGAAGCAATAGGTCTCAAAATCGATTTGGGTTGATGATAGAAATCATGAAATAGAAAATGTAGTTTGGGTTGATGATAGAAAATCGTGAAAGATGGGTAGATTGTTTGAAATATAAACGATGAAATTAGAGGTTGATGATTCTCAACTTTCTTCTCAACAGGTGATTTGGAACCCATCTTCTTTAGTCAAAAGTTGCGATTTCATCAATTTCCCTCTTTTCAATTTGAAACTCATCTCCCTAATTAATCTCTGTAAGTAGTTTAATACTCGGTTATCTTCAGCCAGAGATTGCGATTTTGTTGATTAATTATAATCAATCTTGTAGGAGTAATGGTTGTTGATGTGTTTGTAGTTGCTATTAATTTTATTCATTTATTGTGATCTTTAAGCATGTGTTTGTAGTTTAAGATTCAAGAAAAATCATGCGTTTGTCGTTTAAAGTTCAAGAAAAAATCATTGAATTTCTTACCCATCCATCCATAAGGGGTACTAAATAATTTTCACATAAGCAGTAAAACTTTACCCCCAAATAATTTTCAAGAAAGCAGTAGAGCTTTCACGAGAATGTGAAAAAAAAAAAATTACCAATATTGCTAGTGCCATGATTGTTGATCTATTGCTTTTGATGGATTGGAAAAAAAAATTAATCTCTCGAATCCATCAAGCTTGAAACTCATGGTGTTTTGGATAGTTTCATATCTTGTTGTTTACAGCTATATGGAAAGTAGTAGTTTAGACACCATATATAGTTCACGATCTATGCAGGTAGAAGATGAAATGATCTCGGGACGTAGACCACTATGTTATTGTGGTATTTCCTCCAAACTTGGGACGTCTAGCAATACAAAAAGTTTTGGTTGGCAGTTTTTCAACTATCCATATTATAAGATTAAAAAATAGTGTGCATTTTTCGAATAGATAGATCTTGAAATGAAACAACCGGATTGTTGTAAGTAAACCTTGGAATTAGCACAACAAAAAAATGAAAGGATAAATTTTGAACGGGCAAGGATTGCACCTGCAAAGTTCCAATCAATGAAGATGAAGTACAAAAGTGTCTTGTGCTTTTTGGATTGTATTTATTGTGATATTATTTAGTTTGAAATTTTATGAAATTAATGATAATATAACTCGTTTAATGCTCAATATGATATATTTGGATTATATTTGTCTTAAAATGAATTTGAACTCAAGATCTTTGGTTATTGAGTGGGCTTATATCTTTTATTAATTGTTGTTATTAAACTATTTGAGAAATAACATCTATAATAAGTGTAAATGCAGACTTTATTATTATGCCATTGACCATTTTTGGCAGATTGTATAATTTCAATGGAACAAGAAGTCAGGATCCAAGTTTAGATCACATGTAATCTCGATTGAAGGTGCAATGTCCACAACATAGACCCCGACAACCGTGCTATCACACATTAGAATGCATGGAACCCTATATCTTTTATTAATTGAATTAGCACAACACAAACAACCCAGAGACAACAAACCAAGTAAATCAAAATGCACGGAACCCCATATCTTTTACTAATTGTTGTTATTAACCTATTTAATATAACACTTGTAAAACATAACCTGTAGGTACAAGAAAATGTTCCAAATTTATATCATACTTATCACGGTTGAAGCTATAACTAGTTGTAGATCCTGTTAATAAAATAAGGAATCAAGCATACTGTTGTGTATCAAACTAAGACAAATGTAATAAATTTATTGTAGCATTAACATTAACAAATGCAATGGTTGCACTGTAGCATAAACATTATCACCACTACAATAACGTGTCAAAATGTGTCAAACATTTCAAAATATGTCAAAATGGCTCCTCAAAATGTGTCATAATCTACGAAGCAATTCCGGCAAAAGCATTTCATCCAAAGCTTGGACATGAATTAATGATTCTATGATGCGTGAAATTCCACGAAGCACCAAAATCTTGATTCTGTGACATGGTTGGATCTTGAGACATTTCAAATGCAGTTGTATAACTTTCTAACATATTCCTACAAACAAACAAAAATGTTCATATTAAAAGATAAATAAATAAAAAAATGAGAAACACAAAATAATTAAATTAACCAAGTGGCATAGTATTCAGACATATCAAATGCAATTGAGACAGAGCCCAGATTTGAAGATATGTCAAATATAGTTGAGCTTGGTTCCCTCCATATGCCTACAAAAAAAAAAAAATTGCATTTCATAAAGTTAAAAACTGGATTAAAGAAATATAATTAATTAGAAATATAATTACCACATTCTAAGTACCTAATAAATATACAGTATGTTCTAACATGCATCTCTTGTTTACAGATGCTACATCGTCATTTCTTGGTTGGACCATTTTCCTTTGGATTCTTTTGGTGTGATGATTTGGACCTTCCTTTAGGCACAATATGTGGAGGATCTTGTAACTAAAAATTTAAGAGTAGTTGTCTATTGACCGGTTGTCCTTCCTCAATGTTCTCATCATTAACATTCATTAAAAAAAATTCTTACTTGATATTCTCTATACCCCTAGAGACATACTCATATCTCTTAATAAACTTTGACCCCATTCCGGCTACTTCATAAAACTACTTCATCAAACGATATTACATGACTAATGCAGTAGGGATCGTACTCACTAGCCAACCATCGCCACATATGCCATGTACCATACGACTCTTTGCGTTAATCGTCCACCTCTCTAAGACATACGATTGTAGTATGATGTTCATCATAGAATTTTTTTTCAAAATATGTAGGCTGTGGTGGCATAAAAATCTAATAAAATCAAATTTATAACATGTACAAAAAACATTGAGGTTTTTTCTTTCAATTTTTACTTCATATGCCGGATTTTCTTTTCCATCAAGTGTCACCAAATATATTTTCTTCTCATTTTTCTCATGTGTTTTAGATACCTTGTATCGTTGGCTACAAAATAACTCTTCTTGAAATTTCAAAAATGACTTTCTTATGTAGATCTTGGCTACTTCCTCTTCCACTTTGAAACAAGTTCTCATAATTAGCTTCGTAATTTTTGTCTGCACATCTTTCTCTTTCTCACTTAGATAACGAACGTTCATTGCTTTATCATATTGATGGACTAAATCACGAACCATCATACTCAAAGGAACAAAATTTTTAAAAAACTTGTCCCTACTCTCACTTCATTGAGTTGTGGGTATTCCAGTACAAAATATGTCTCTCAAGTAAGTTGGCACTCACTTTGCCCTCCTGCATAAATACCTTGCAACTAACTATTATCTTCCAATTTGTAATTTAATAATATTTCAGTCCACTCCAAATCAAATTCTTCAATTATGAGTGTTTCTTGAATACAATGGTAAAAATCTACTAGAAATTGTGGATACTTATTATAGATACGAGCTAGATGTTCAAGAACATTTTTTAATATCTACCATAAACATAATTTGTGTGTTGCATTAGGCAATACCTCCACGATGGCATTAGTTATTACCTTGTCATCATCAGTGAATATTGTTGATGGAGCACTACCAAACATCGCCTTTAGCCGTGTTTTTAGTAGCCATGTATAAGATTCAACTATTTTATTTATGAGTAAGGCACATCCAAACATCACAGATTGATGGTGATGATTAACTCTAGTGAACGGGACAAAAGGCATCTTGTAGCGATTGGTGAGATATATGGCATCAAAAGTCACAATGTCTCCAAAATACTGATATGCAGCCTATGATCTAGCATTTGCCCAAAAGCAGTTTCCTATCAATCCATTTTCATCGATTTGGATCGAATACACAAAGCCTAAATTATTACGTTCGCTTTCCAAAATGTATGTGTACATGCTTTGTGTGTCTCCCTCTTCCAAAAACTATCTCCTTCGATTGCCCAAATAATTTTGAACGTCTTTATTAATTCAACTAATATTATAGTCACCACTAGACTCATTACTCAAGATGGACATTATTTTTTATGTTGGTATTTTTGACTCATTTAGTGTGTATGCTAAATTTTTTTTACCCAAGTGTTACCCGTCTATGCCTATGAACAAAACTTGTACTCCTAGGTGTCAGCAGCTTATGTTGGAATAAAAATTTGGACACAATCCATTTTTCTCTATCATTCCTTATTATCATCATCGCTTTACACCCAATATTTATTTCTGTACCTCAGATCTTACTCTATCTTTCAATTTCAAATTCTAGTAACAAAACCCTTCCCTCGAACAAATAGATTTTACCCCACTTAGTGATCGTCTTCTTTTAACAATCAGGTCTCATTTGTTCGAGTGCTAAAACTAGTTTGTTTACAGAATGCTTTATAGTAAGTATGTGCATCTTCAACATTGTCAAATTGTAGCCCCACATACGGCTCCACATATAAAGATGACGCGGTATTTGGGTCGTTGAGCAAGTTTTTATCTTCAATATCAACATCCAAATTTTCAAACATTTCAACTTCATCGGCACTAGAATTAGCAAAATCTAATACCTCAACATCATCTCTGGAAATAATCATCTTTTCAATTTTTACTCCACCTAATATCATAAACAATGTATCATTTAGAGAATAAAAATCACATGCACAATAGTTAATAATTTAGTGGAACAATACCCAAAAATAAGATTGTCTACAAACATCATTAATTAAAAAAAATTGCACTACTAGGTACATATTTTTAGGTACATATTTTTTGGTGACTAATCATTATCATAAGTAAAATTCTATAAATCCTATTATCATATTACTTGCATCACAATAGTAGTAAAAAGTGTTGTTGGGAAGTGTTGAGAAAAGTTGTGAATAATAATAAAAAGTAGGTGAAAAGTAATAAATAGTAGTAAAAGTGGGTGAAAAGTAATAATAAAGTAATGAATAGTAGTGAAACGTGTTGAGAGTACCTGAGATACTCTTAATACCCAAATGCAGCCAAAGTAAAATGTTACACATTTACCATCATTGAATGATCATTTATTGCATACTTCTTTATTATCAAATGGTGATAAATACACCACATTATATATATTAGGATGCAAGTGGGATGGCGATGTTGTGTATAGTATTATTTTTATCATAAAGGAAACAAACAAGAAAAATTTTTGCTGGTTCTGTACCTAAAAAGTAATCTAAACATCATTATCATATTGCAATTCTTCAACCTAAACATATTTTATTCAATCATGCAAGTAATTAAAAAGTATCTAAAAAGTCATGGTTTTGTGTTTTTGGTTTGGTATCATGTGCTTTACAATTTTCTTAAATTTTTGGTGGGCGATTATGTTGCAGTATCAGTGATTTGCAATATAAAAATAAAAAAATAAAAATAAAAATAAAAAAACTTTCATTTTTCTTCATATTAGTGGATATGGCTTCAACAAAAATCCAAAAAATTCATTTAAAAAATTAAAAAAAAAAAAAACTGTCAAGTGCCAATGTAGATAAATAATGGCTATATTTTTGTGGAAGCATAGTAATGCTACAAATAATGGCTAAATAGATTATTTTGCAATGCTTATCAAAGAAGAAGCTTAAAGCAAAAAAAAAAAAAAATAAAAAAGCTTGTAACTACGTTAAAAACAACAACACATCAAAATACTTCACTTTAGCCTAAGGAGAGCAATGGCGATTGTGTGAGAAAGGGAAAGTTGAGAATCGGGTCCAGTGGTCCAATTTATCTAAAGGAGAGAGAGGGGAGCGAAATGGATGTGAAAAGTCTGAGACAAGTATCAGGTCCCGAGGTCTACCAAAAGTTCCTATAGATTCACTACAACTAGTTCTATTTCACTTTTAAAGAAACTCTTATGTGTCATCTCTTGATTGGGTGGTATAAAATGTATACATGCACCAAATCCTGCTGCCAATCGCTCCCAACTTAAAAACCTTTCTCGCGTTAGAGATAATACATATAATTTACAATTAACATAAACTATTAGACAAAAGTTCATTAATATTTGATGTTCATTAATATAAAATGTGACTGGCTTAACGCCACTTTTAACAAATTAGCAAGGCCACATTAATGAACTTAAGGCTCTGTTTGGTTTCGTGAATAGTCTCAAACTATCTCATCTTATCTTAACATCCAAACAGTATTTAAATATAAATATTTTTCAATTTTAAATTTTTTAACTTTCTAATTTTTTATCTAATAATTACCTAATCATTGTAACTTTTCCAAACTTTTAAATAAAACATAAAAAATGCTTCAACTTTTTCAAATTCTAAAATAAAAATTATATTAAAAAAGTATATTCTAACAATATTTCACTTTATAATATTTTTATTCACTTTTTCTCTCTCTTTTCCCAAAACTTTTATCTCAAATCATTTCACTAGTATTCATAAATTATTTCACTATTATTCACATATTTTTCCTTTTATCTCATATATGTAACCAAAGAAGATAAGAGTAAAAATGAGTACACAAAAAATACATAAAAATGGTTGCACAGAAAATTTTTAAAATAACTATTTTGGCAAATCATATCAGTAGTGTCCGTAAAAAGTACACAAAAATGACTACATATAGAATTTTTAAAAATTTACATACTTTCTTTTATTTTTTTATTTTTTATTTTTTATTTTTGAAGTTGATTATGTATAAATATGAAACATGGCCCCTTTCAATTGATTACAACGTAACAAATATATACCACGTCAATATTTTCTTTCATTATCATAGGAATCAGTTTAAAACTTTTTGAACTACAAACCAGTTTAGTCTTGTTTGGATAGTGAGATGAGAATTTTTTATTTTAGATTAAAATTTAAAATATTATTATTGTTTTGGGATTTAAAAAAGTTGAATTATTTATTATATTTTATATCGAAATTTGAAAAAGTTATAATGATAAAATGAGAATTTTGTATCTCATCCCACTTGCCAAACTTGCCCAATCCCAAGAAGCTGAACAATATTTTTTCCTTTTCAAATGTTGTAAAGATTGGTAAAACCTAATATTAGAAAAACTATTAGGTAATTATATTAAAAATTTCAAGCTATTAAAATGTTTATGGGATAGTTTTGGAATGGGAGGGAGGGGCACGGGGGAGAAGGGGAGTTGACATACTCTCCTATTTAAGTCTATGGAGTAGGAGACAGAGATCTTCAAATGTAACAAATTATTCAAAATTGGTGCAACCCATCTATGGTAGCCTCTTAATGTTGTAGTGGAATCCTTAGATCTCATCGAGGGCTAATATAAAAATATATATTTACAGTTGATCTGCTTTTGGATCATATTGCAGTTTATTAGCAAAAAGAATATATGTCCTAACTACTCCATTAGTCCCAACTTCTCTTTCTATATTTTCTTTCTATTTGACAATACCTAGGTTTGAGAATCTTGAAGCAATTGAAGGAGACTCCAACACCTACCTACTATACTTTGAATAATGATAATGAATTCATTTGTGTATGAAAAGAAATATTACATATATTATGAGAGGTTGAAAATACAACATACCCATATTAAATTTTCTAATAATTACTCCTAAACTAATATGAAGAAAGGACTCCCAATTCTGTCCCATGCAATTTCCCAACATGCCCTTGGACTTGATATAAAAAGGCATTGCCATTTGCACAAAGCTTGTGTGGGTTGTGTAAGAGAGAGCAGGATCTATGGCGTGCATAATTTCTCAAGTCCAGGGGTTGTGAGACCCTTTACTGCCATATTTTGACATTGGGATTCTTATATTTCTAAGATTTGTAATATGTCGTTTCAAAAGGGAAATTGAAGGGTAACCATATCAACAATATCATTCAAAAGTGGATGATGATGAGCATGTGAGAGCTCGAGTGGGCGGATGCTCGAAATTAAGATAATACACGCCACCAACTTCATGCCCCATACCAGTCTTCTTCCTCTTCTTGAGATTATGAAAGATACATAAAAATGGGTAAAATTTCACTGAACATTGAGAATTTTGAGTAATCTTACTAATGGACAATAAATTAAAGTAAAAGTGAGGAGCATATAGAACAAATAACAAGGATATAGAGTCAATAAGTTTAGTGGATCCAATGCTTGTAACTTTAGCCAACAAACCATTAGCAAGAATAACACTTTTTGAAGATTTCATAATTTCTAAATTAGGTAAGGAATAAGACAAACAAGTCATATGTTCATTAGCTCCCGAATTAATGATCCATGGATCTTGAGTGGATGAGATAAGATATGCGAATGCTATACCTGATCGGGCAAGAGTAGCTATGGAAGATGACCAAGCTTGTGCGCGAGACAAAAGTTGAACATACACATCCCTCGTATAGTGATCATATCTAAATTTGGAGGTAGATTGGAGCTAGTTGATTGTAAGGTAGTATCATGGCAAATGACATGATTAGCAGACCTAGATGGGGTACTATATAAATCCCAACAATAATTTTTCGAGTGATTACTACGGCCACAATATGTGCACTTACAAGATTCACAACCACGAATGCAACTACCCTTGGTGTCACGTCTCTCACGTGCACCTCTACCACCAAGATGTCCTACCTAACAGGAGCAATATTGTGACTCCCCTAAAAAGCAACTAAAGTAGATCTCTTACTACTATGGTCAAAAGATAATTGAGATTCATGTTTAGCCAACGTGAGACATTGAAGCCAAGAGAACGCATCAGGAAAGGAGGGAAGCTATGGACTAACCAAAATTTAGGAATGAACAAACTCATAATCTGGCTTCAAGCCAACAAGAAACTGAATAACATTGAAATCTTCACATTATTGTTGATATGTGAAACATCAGAAGTAATAGTTTGATACATTTTCAACTCTTCACATTTACTTATAACCTTATAGTAATACTCTTCAGGACTCAAAATACCTTTTTTCAACCCAAAGAATTGCTTACACAACTCATAAATGCCTGCATACATATGCTTGAGATGCCCACACACTTCTTGACCAGTGTCAAGATATATCAAACTAGAACAAATATTAGGCTTAATGCTAGACAATATTAAGGACAATTTCAGCATTTTTTTGTTCCCGTTGAGCAAACATAGGACTAGTTGAGTCGGGTTTCATATCAACCAAGTGGCTACGAAGACCCTTGCCCTTCAAAAACACTTCAACAGATTTTGACCAAAGCACATAGTTCTTTCCATTCAATTTTACAAAAGTCATAGGCACATTAAAGTTTGATGTAAGAGACAATAACTCAAATTTAGTATACATGGAGGCTTAAAAATACCACAAAATCCAACCCAAAGATAGAAAATCAGTACAAGATGTGAAATATGGATAGGGGTGTAACCGGTCCGGTTCGGTCCGGTTTTAGACAAAATCTAGGACCGAACCGGTAGGCACCGATTTTACATTTTTCAAAACCGATTACGCACCGATTACCCTCCTAAACTGGTATTCCGGTTTTACCGGTTTCCGGTCCGGTTCGGTCCGGTTTTCCGGTTTTAATAAAATATATATTTATTATAAAAAAATCCGTTTATAAAAATAAAAATTAAAAATTAAAAAAAAAATGCTATGTCAAAAAATTCTACTTAAAAAAAAAACTACTATATAAAAAGACTGTTATGCAAAAAAAAAAAGTGCTATGTAAAAAATTTATACTATTAGTATAGCTTTGGTATGGCTTTATATAAATTATATGCTAATATATATAATTTATATTTATCTACTAATGTCTTATGTACTTATCAAAAAAAATATAAAGAGTTTTAAATGTATTAGGCCATTAAAATTTAGTAATAATATTTGAGTGATTTTCTTTCTTTTTAGGTTCTTACTTCTTATGAATCTATGATAAAATGTTATTAATAAATAATATATATTTATAATATTATATATTTAAAGCATATGATCAATTAAATTTTCATGTTTGAGATTAAACTTTTATTTTATAAATTAAAATAACACTATCTTATATATAATTATAATTTATATTATTATATATTATATATAAAAAATTATATATAATATAAAATATATAACATATAACATTAAATAAATAAATAAATATACACATATTAAATAGTACCGGTCCGGTCCGGGCCGGTCCAGTCTAAAAATGGCCGGAACCGAAACCGGACCAGTTCCGGCCGGTTTTTCATTTTATGAAACCGATTCCGGACCGGACCGGTTCAAAACCGGCACAACCGGTCCAGTCCGGTTTGGTTTTCCGGTTTACCGGTTAAAATTTACACCCCTAAATATGGATGAAAACCAAAATTTGAAAAATATAAATTGGGCTAAAATCTTGTAAAATATATAGAAAGTACATGAGAAATAGATCTAAATGACCGGATTTCAGCTTGTACTACTTGGTTAACAGCAAATATTAGTGAAAACAACTAAATATAAGCTCTGAACAGATCTATATTGGTTTTGAACCAGCCTGTATCAACCGAAACTGTTATGTATCGGGTCCAAACTGGGTATGTACCAGTACCAACTTGAAACTATCCTTAAACCCGAATTAGTTTATCTTAAACAAAAGTAAGTGGATTGTAGATTGCATTATTCTCGTTACCAAACAGACACTATTCCATATAGGAGCATCCACTTACTATAGGTTAACAGAATCTGCACCCTAAGGTCAAATACCTAAGCACCACAACCAAACATTCCCTTAGCTTCAATGTTGTTGGCGATAGGTGGCCCTGTCAGCAACTTCCGAGTCTCCGACAACTAGAAATTCACCTAGAGGTATAGAAGATGACGGTGAGATCAAATCTGACAACCAATACCAAATATGATATTGGAAAAAGTTGGAAACAATGTGAACCTAAAGTGTTGCGCCGAAAAAGTTCATTTCAACCACTCCTAGCAATACCACCACATCACTAACCACCATAGAAAAGGCTGGCGACTACAACCAACGACATGAAATGCTATCAAACAACCACCACCAACCAATGGCATGGAAGTGATGACTTGGTTTGCTTTTTTTTTTTTTTTTTTTTTTTTTTGATGTGTGCATGCAGCATAGAGGGCAAAATCAAAATTACAAATGGAATCAACAACAATCTAGAAAGCCCTCTCTAATACCATGTTGTGAAACATAGAGAAAGCACCAACAAGAGGGGAAACCCCTTTGTTCAAAAACCCTTGTGTCTATTCATTACTGTTCCACTATACTAAACATGCAATTGACAATTATACCCTCCTGAGTTATTACAATAATACCCTCTAACAAGTAATACAATGGTGCAAAAGGTTGGCACTTACATAGTATAAACCATTTTTTGGTGGACTAATTCTGCTCATGAAATACTTTGTTACAGGTGTCATATCTTTTAGGTAGTTTGCATTTTATGAAGTGTTCTAACCTTTTTTATTTTATTTTATAGATGCAGGAGTAGGACGATGATGCCAAAGTGAAGAGAGCGTTCCACACTTCCAACTTTTGTAGGAAATGTTGCCAAGAAGCCTACTGAGGAAATGTTCAGAAAAATTAGACTTAAAATCAATCTTTTCAGTTAAGTAATCCTCCATAGGATATATCATGCTACGGCCTCTTATTTTAGGATAGAGTTAAACATGAGACCAGGTCTACTTCAATTTATGATTGGCTTTGCACATTTGTGGTTGGCATGAAATATCAAAATAAAACAACTTGCGCCCGTTTTGGCCAATTTCTCCCAGAATGGGAATAGCCGAAGAATATTTTTTTGTCCCAAATTACTGCTTAGAAACCTCAAAGTATAGGAAGCGAAACGGTGAGTCTCCACTTCAATTATCAATTCACTCACTCACCTTGAAACATTGAATGGCTGGATGACCCCCGTCACCTGGTTACGGTATTCTTCTCTATGACCTGTCATTCTGTCAACTCTGTGGACGCGTTCTTTGATCCTTAAAATATGTTGCGTGCAATATATATCTGACAAACTGAGCCCTTCCCTCTTTTATTTGTTCATTTGTTTTTCTCTCCATGTCACTGTGTCATCATGGATCATTGCATTGAACAGAAGAGAGTTGGTGCATTGAAAGGGGACATCGAGTTTCTTGAGGTGTGTGGATTTGAGAAAATTGATGACGGCGAGTTCTTGTTTCTATTTAGGGACAACTCAGACAAGGTTGACATGGCTATGTCCAATTCCAACTTAATTTTTAAATATGGTTCATGGGCAGGCATTCTAGCCTTTGTTAACAAGTGCATGTCGGTAGGATGAGTAAACAGAATCCATCCTCACCAATCTCAATGAAATATTGAGACATTCTATGTAGCTGCCATGCAAGTTAGATTATGATTTGATTTGGTCAAGCACTTGGTTACAGCAGGAAGATATGTTTCCAAAAGATATTTCTGTTCCTACCTCCTTTCCTTAGAAAACCAAATCCCAAAGCAAGCACTTTTAGTTTCTTTTTCTTCTCCTTTTCCAAAATTTGTATAACATTTTCAAGAGAGAAAAGTTAACTATATCCGACTATCAACTACTTAAATCATCTCAGAAACAGCTATTAAATAATAGTTCTTGCTACTTGTCATTGGATTATAATACATGCTTCATAATACTACAAAAGTTTGGAAAGAATATACAAGCCAAGCTCAAGTTCAGTTGAAATTGCAGGAAAATCAATGATGTATTGAATACCTACATCTACCATGCTGAAACTGATCAGTAGCAAGTATTCCCTCCTCACCCAAGCATTCTCTATGATAAAAGAGTAATCAGGAGACATCATGAATTACAAATACAGGCACATAATTACATCACCAGAATCGATACATACCTGGACTCAAGGTAGTTTTCAATCAGTACAAATCCAATTGTTAGCACTGTGTCCCCGCTTGAAGACACTCTTAGGAAGAATAAAGGATTCAAATTGCTGTACAATAGGAGAAACAATGTGGAAATCAAGCGTTCACATTGCTCATGCATTCAACTGTTCCATTGCCAAGGTCAACTACCAATCAAAGCTGGTAGTTCCTAGTTTTCAAAGTTTGGACATGACAGGCTCACATGGAAGTCTCCAACTACCTCTTTTTTAGTCTCATTGAGGATTTGACTTTTTTCTGTGCTGAAGTTGGGGACCAAAACAGTCATCTACATGTATATATGGCCTTCTTACTTTACTGGTCGCACACCAATGGTTCCCACACGAAACCTATACTGTGGCTGAGACTCTTCGTCGTCGTCATCTTCTTCTTCACTAGAATCGTCTTCAACTCTGTCCCATCTTGCATAGTCTAGAGTTGAGTGTCCCTTTGGTTTTGGAATTGTTTGCCATCCTTTAGGATCTTGCTCAAATGATTCCTTGTTGCTCTCCACTTCAGCTGCAATAGAGACAGCAGCACAAGAGATCTTTTTAGGCTCAGATTTATCTCTTTCTTGTTCATATGATTCCTTAGACCTCTGTGTCTCAGGCACTTTAACTTCAGCAGAAATAATGGTCTCTTTAAGCTCATTTTTCTGAGCTGTTCCTACTGCAACTATTGCATTTTCCTCTTCTTTGTGTTGTTCCTCTTCTTCATTTCCAATTGATTCTGCTTCATCTTTGTATTCTTCCTCTTCTTCTAGCTCTGCTTCAGACTCAGCTATTGGAGCAAGTGACTTTCCTTAAGCGGGAAAAAAATCTAATTAATTGATGAGAGGCAAAACAAATTCATCCTACAATCTGGACAGCAGATCAATAATAATTAAGCTAGTTGAGCAAGTTACAATTTTTAAATAACCTGAAAATATATTTATAGAAACCTAGAAGCTGGATGTTAGGAAAAACAGATCTATATTGAACTCATAATATGTTGCACCATAACAGCAAGACTAGGGTAGTGAAGAAGATATATTAACTGGGGAGAGACATATAACATGATCACAAATTATTAGAATAATGGAAAAGAAGGCTTGTGGTCGAGCCCAATTGGTTGATGAGGATATATAAAACCAGCCCCAATTCAATTGGGACAAATAGTTGAGTTTATATTTTGCATTCCAAAGGGATGTTTCTCCATGTGAAGAGTCAATCATCAATATCCAGCACAACACAGGTTACCCACTATAAACTAAATGTTGAATCTTTAACAGGCTCTTAGTTTCAAATAAGGAACTGCATAAGCTACTTAGCTAACTGCATGCAGCAAACCAGACAACCATTTGACATGTTGACCCACGGAGATAACTGACCTAGATTAAAAAACAAACAATAGCAACCATAAAACAACATTCCATGTCATCATGGATACTCCAAGGAAAATATATACTGTTACAGTTGATTGGCATTGCATGTGTAAAGGAAGTGGGGAGTCCATGAATCACTTTTTACTTCATTGCAAGACGGTAGTGTCTTATGGAGTGAATTTCTCAACGAGTTGGTTTGGCCTGAGTCATGCCCAAAAGGAAGAGGTGGTAGTCCACAAATTGCAGCAGTGTGGAAAATGTTTCTTGGTGGGTATAAATGAATTATAGTAGTTTTGAGGACTGTGAACGGACAATGAGAAGCTCATGACTCTCTTTTTCAATACTCTCATACTTTAGAAAGCTTCTATGGAGTTCAATGGGCTTAATTTCCATGATTCTCTTGTATCTTTTCCATATGCAATTAATAAAAATAATGAAAAGAAAATGAGCAACATCCTAATACAAGGACAACATATTATAAAGCTCTTGATAAAATTCACCAAACTACCATGGTCTTGCATAGGCCTCATGTTATTCTTTCTATCATGATTAAATATGAAATGACCCCTTTAACTAATAACAAGTCATACAAAGTGCTGGAAACCTTAATCAAAAGAAATAATGAAAGTATACCAACTGTGTCCTCAAACGAGCTTGAAGGTTTTGATAAACTTCTGATGATGGATTCAAATCCAAGAGCCTGTTGACATCAAAAAGCGCCGAATGATACTCCTTAAGGGTGACAAGTGTCTGGGCCCGCAGCATTAGTGCTCCACTGTGCTTGTGATCAAGCTCAAGCACTGAGGTACATTCTTCTGCTGCCTAAGATGTCATATCAACAATTAAAAATCAATAATAACACTTGGAAGGAAAAAATCATATAGCGTGACTAGAGAGTTTGATGACATAATGAAAGAAGGGGAAATCTGACCCTAATTATTATCAAGCTCAAGCACTGATCTATACTGTTAATTAGGGTTTCCTCGATCACCCATTCATATTTCAGACAAAACCAATCAAGTAAATTTAAGCACCAAACTTGGCAGATAAGGGAGTGACTATGCATTACTCCATTGCCCTTCTTAGTTAGGCAATCTACTATGTATACTCCCAGTGTAGTTGGGTTGCACCCATTGTATACTCCTAGTGTAGTTGGGTTGCACCTCTATGGGTTGGCTCAAGTGGTAAAGGTCTTGGGCTTGGGGATATGCTCCCCCCAAGTCTAAGGTTCAAATCCCCATGAGTGTAAACAATCTCTAGGGGCCATCGAACTGGAGGATTTTTCCCTTGAATTACCCGAAGTGCACTTGCAGGAAATTCCTTACTGAGGACCTGTACACCCCAGGGATTAGTCGGGACGCTGTTCTTGGACACCCGGTGCCAATAAAAAAAGAAAAGAAAAAAGAAAGTGGATATTTAATGATTGAGGGGGCACACAGTGTATGTTTTTGAGACAATTGGAAATTTAAGTGTTCTCCACTCTTCCCAAAAAAATATCCGCATGTAGATAAGGATGACAGCAAGAGGTAATGAGTGAGAAACATAGTCCATGTAACCAGCTCTACACTCTCAAATGTGTGCATTGTAAGGTCACACACAAACATATCATTTTCTAACAAAATAATTTCAAACAAAGAGGGTGTAGCCAAACTGCGATTCCATTCCAATTGAAGTAGTGTCTTCATCATAACAAAGTGCTCATATTCTACCCATCACTATAATTGACGTCTAGCCTATCCATCATCTTCCATCATCCATCCCAAGTGTTCTAGACTTTAAGAAGACAGCTGAACATTGCTTCTGTTAGTCATATCTGGGCTAATTACCATACTACCTAAGGGCTCACCCTTTTTGGAAGATTTGCTCTTTTTGTGACAATTTTTTCTCAGTTTATCACTCTCAGTTGCATATACCCTTCAAAAGTTTATTTCATAAATTTCTTACTTCTGCCATATATAATTAGACCAGTTTCTCACAATCTCACTGAATACCTTCTTTCACCAGACTGGTATTTCATACACACTGAAGTTAAAATGACTGGTGGCAAATTTTACTCACTCCTCCCGACTAGAATATGGTATTATCTCTTTCCTGAGCACTGACAGCATAAATGCAGGCAAAAAATGATATCAATGGATAAGCAAGAATGAGGTGGAAACAACACTATCAATGATCACGGCATAAAGGCGTAGCTGGATTGCACAACATTTAATATTACATGCAAACAAGAGCATGCAGCAGCATTTATCTAAAACTCTTTATACGCTTCCTAGTCACGAATATCCCAAATGCAACTTTAAATTTAAAGACCTTAAAAATAGTGACAGCTACCTTATGGCTGACAGATAAAATGCAAACTCTCATTCCTGTATTGACTTGACTCATGTGCTATGCCTTTTGCATTTTTTATTCATAAAAGTTTCTTTTGCCTATCAAAAGAAATATTGCTTTGATTGTTTGATTTCTCCTATGGGTGGCCCATGATGTCGATTTATAATAATTGCACACAAAAATATGCATGCAAGGGTGCAGACGGCTTTATGATCGCCCATAAAAAAATACAAGAACTAAATTATAAAAATTTTTGTTGCCTGATTGGTCGTAAATTAAATCACGATTTTGGCCTCTTTTATAATTTATCCAAATTATAAATTTAATCATAAAGCTTTAGATTACTCTTGAACTCCTCCACCTAGCTTTAGATTTTTGTGCAACGAACGCATAAAAAACACGAATAGGGTAAATTTGAACTCCAAATCCTTTTCTGTCAAAAGCTTCGGTTTGAAATGAATCAAATAGTCTCTTTTTCCTACCCCGCTTCCTATTGAATGCGAAGCAAATTCATATTATTTTAATAAAGTTAGCCCCTTGCTTATCTATGCACAAACAACGAGATACTTATCTATAAAATTGGAAAAAATAAGACAAATACCTAATTCCTGGAAAATAAAAAAATAAAAAAATCAGAATATGGAAAACATTTCGACACAGGTAATGATAAAGAACCTTTTTGAAATCGTGGAGTTTGAGAAAGCAGGCGGCTCTGTTGCTATGGAGAGCAATCATTTGAGGCTTGGTTTTAGCCATCTCCAGGGCCTCCGTGTAAAACCCTAGCGCCTCCGAGTACCGTCCGTCCCGGTACATCTGGTGCGCCCGCTCGATCGTGTTCAACGCTGCCGACGCCATGACAATGGATGCACAAGAATCAATCTCAACACTCCGACATATACATTCATATATATATATATATATAAACTTGGGATCTTTCCAATATTTCCAATATATATTTCGGGTCTTTTGAGCTGTGGATGAGCTTCTGAATCGGAGCTGCTTGTCTTAAGAAAGTTGTAAAGCAAATTTGAAAAATCGGAGGGTAGATCCTGGGAGATTCCCTCGCGTATTTTTGTCTTTTTCAATAATTAATAGATTGATAAGTGGGCCAATTACATTCTCTCGTACTTTTTTTTATATAGAAATATTATATATTCTCAAATAAAATGAGGAAAATTTCTATCCAACATGGTATTGTGCGCTTCCCATCTTTCCACTAGAGATGACTTTGAGAGGACATGACAAATACATTCTATCATTGCTGCGCAGCAATGGGAGAACTCTCTCGTCTTCCACTACCGCACGTGAATGGGAGAATCCCTTTCACCATCATGGCATCATGGGCCATGGCTTTTGACACTCTCTCTCTCTCGTGCAACACTAAAATATGCTTTCTTTTAGTACATTATTGAATTGGGGGGATGGCACCTAATTACTGAGGGAAAATCTTAAAAACATAAATGGTGTAATGCTACGTTTTGGATTTCCTTACGATGAATATTCATGTTTTGAGATTGAATATCATATTTCCATATTAATATTGTTAAGGTGGTATTTCGTATTGCTATTAACAAATTTAAGTAACTTGCAATCAAAGGATAGGTGGAGCTAGGTGTGTCGAGGGACACCTCTGACTCTTGAGGACATTTCGTATCACTGCCAACGAACTCCTAATAACCTACAATCAAAGAATAGGTGAAGCTGGATGTGTTGAGGGACACCTTCGATTGTTGAGGATATTTTGTACCACTGCCAACAAACTCCTAGTAACCTACAATCAAAAGATAGATGAAGTTGGGTATGTAAAAAAACACTTTCAATACTTAAGTCAGTATAAAATTTGGAAAGTATTTCAAGTTTCACAGAGTTTAAGATTATCTCTTGCATATTCTTTGACCTTTTATTTATAGGGATTGGTCATAAGACAATAAGACTCATTTCATGACATTATTTCCTCTGATCATAACTAGATTGCAGATTGTTAAGGCTCCCGATCAACCATTATATTGGAGGAAGTTAATTCTATTGGCGAGTATCACGAGCGGATATCACCCTAAATACTCTCTACCCGTTATGTCATTGATCAATGGTTAATAATAGCTAGGTTCGAATTTTGTATTGGCGAATAGTGGTTGTTGGCCCTTCAATTGTGGGTCGCGAGCCTCAGACTTTTGATTCATTGACTCTCTTGGTTGTAGGCTTGATCCACTCGTTAGGGGGGGGACTTATTAAGCCCTCCCGTTAGATCTCAATATATCGTTTTGAGATTACATATATATATTATATATATATAAATTTCTAATCTATATCCAGTCATGTATCATATATTATGGATGAAGACGTGATTAAAATTTTGGGGGCCCGGTTGGAATAAGCTCGATTGGAATTTTGCAAGGACACCATTAGAGTATTGAGAATAATGGGGTAATAATACACATACCATTTATTATATTACTCTTTCTAAATTCAATTTTAATGGAAGATAGTTATGTAGATTTTCAAATTTAAATAAAAACATTAGTATATTTTATGAAGTCCCACTAGAGGGTCGGGAGGGTAACGCTATCGTCGCCCGCTCTCCTCTTCTTCTTCACCTTTGATTTCTTCTTCAATCTC
The DNA here is from genome assembly GCF_018687715.1 of Carya illinoinensis. NCBI lineage: Eukaryota > Viridiplantae > Streptophyta > Magnoliopsida > Fagales > Juglandaceae > Carya > Carya illinoinensis. Next base: position 19,938,022 of record NC_056753.1, on the reverse strand, counting down.
AATTTTGTTTTAAGTTCACTCTCTATTTTTTCAATACCTTTTTTCTGCTCTTTCTTTCACACCTAATTTTATTTTTGTTTGGTTCGCACATTGAGAATTGATCCAAAAATTCTAGTTCTTCCATCCCATAAATCTCATAGAGAATCTGCAACCTTCCAAATCGTATGTTGCTATTATGGGAGAATCCAATCAAGTAAAGCATACCTAATCCCAATATTTGACTATGTCTCATTTGGTTGTAAGACTCAATTGAGATAAATTCAGTTTAGTTTAATGTTAAACTGAGTCTAATATCTAAATACTCTATTTTCAAATTACTAAAATCATATTAACTTAAACCTTTTTATATGTAAAACCCACAATCTTTTTCAAAGTTTTATGAATATCTCTACTCTCATCTTAACATCTAAATACAGCTAAACTCATCTTAAATGAACTCCACAAAACTCACTACGCCATCTCAACTCACTACTATTCATAAAAAAACTTAACTTATCTCAACTAAACTCAACATTCAAATGCAACCCTAATTGTACCTCTAAAGCAAGCCATAACAAAAAAATGGTAAGTCGACAATATTTTCTCACCCGTTGAATTTAAATCAAACTGTGTTTTAATTAGGTTATGTTTCACATATACAAACTTTTTATATTGGACTTCATTTTAAGTTGGATGAGAATTTTTTGTTTTAGATGAAAGTTTAAAATATTATTTTTAATATTATTATTATTTTAGAATTTGAAAAAATTAAATTGAGATTTGAAAAATATTAATTTATTTATTATATTTTGTGTGAAAATTTAAAAAAGTTGTAATGATGAGATGAAATGAGATAAGATAAGAATTTTGCATCTCATCATACTTGCAAAACCTGCCTTAATGTAATTAAAATACTATTATATTATTTTAAGTTGGGTTGTGCTTAATATTTTTCCTTATATTAACCTATAAGCGATGGTTTACAGGAAAGTTATGGTTTTAATTGTATTACTAGGTGTTAAATAATTATGATTAGACTATATATTAGTAATTTACAAGAAATTTTTTAATGTTAAAATATTATTGAGGATATTTTTATGAACTACTATTGTTTAATAAATTTAGATAAAACACAATTTCCTATTAAATTATTTGTTAGTTATATTAAATTACAATAATAAAAAAATATGTTATTAATATTTATTTTGATTTCCTGTAAAATCTACAATTATGTTATTTAGCCAATTTACGAAGTTGAGATTGTACAACTTTTTTTTGTATAAGGATGTTAATATTAAATATGATTAAGCCTATTTTTTATGAATAGAATGTTTCCACCAATTATTTTATAAAATTAGTGCATATTGAAATTGCGGTAGAAAATATTACTTTTAACTTAAAACTTCTAACTTAAAGCTTAACGCAATAAGCTTTATTATTAAAAAGTTATTTATTGTTTGAGATCCGTATGTCTATAGAACTTTTAAACATAATAATTTGTTTGGAAAAAAATTTAAAAAGTACTTTTTGACATAAAAGGGCATATATTTGATAAAAATAAAATATTATAATAAAATAATAACAAAAATAGTCTAATAGATTTTTCAATAATTATAATGAAAAATAAAATTTCTTCAACGATGCATAAGTGATAGGAGAAGAATGAAAAATATTGATGTGTAAAGTTTTGAGTAGATTATACGGGAATAATAAAAAATATAAATTGGCAAAGTTGTCATTGTTCTAAAATAATAAGGGTCATTTAATAATATACATAGCACGGTAAAATAGAGATTACTTTTGCTGATGTGTTTCTGACAAAAAGCATCACTTTGGTGCTTTTGTTAAAATGTAATTTTTTGTTTTTTCTTGGTCTAAAAGTATTTTAATGTAAAAATAACAAACGGATAAATTTTATCATATAAGCACTTTATATCGTTTTATCGCATTTTTTAGACCTCCCACCATAATCCTAAACAGGCCTTTAGATAAAAGAATATACATTTAATCCTATTTGAAAGATTAGATATTATATTAGTCAGCCGTTTAATCTGATTCAGTTTAGTTTATCAAACAAAATCTTTTTTCTTTTTTTTACTTTGATAGATATTGTCATAATTATGTTATTAAGTTGTGAATTGAAAATAAAGAAATATGTTAAGAATACTTAATATGATAATAGTATTTATTAGATTTCTTATAAGATTGAATAATTATGTTAATTATAAGAAAAGTAAAATCTATTTTAAGAATTTAGGTTTTTACGACTTGTTGAATATAACTTAATTATTCTACTGAATTACAATTTTAAAGTGAAATATGTTTTTAGTATCGTATTAGTTGCGCCACGAGATAAGTAATTTGATCACGAATTAGGATCATCAAATATCAGCTTAGATAAAGTATTATTAAAGCCAATTCTTGAATGCTAATGTTCATTTATCTCGCATGTCATAATTATGCAAACATGTCATCTAGTATAGCATGAGATCATGTCATTTTGTATCATGTTCATATTCAAAAATTATAATTATGTATTATGTCACGCATCTTACGTCACATATCTTACGTCACATAAAACACGTAAGTCATCTTAAGTTTAAGTGCAAGATAAGATCAGAACAGTTTAATTTAGATGGTCACTCAGTTGCATGGTACCTATGCAATTTCTTAGTGGATGTGCAAACCACGGATTCAAGTGTGATTTATCATAATATGTCAGAATACTATCAACAGCTCCCTTTGTTGTTGCGAGACGTGGGCTGGTGCACAACCTTGCACGGTTAAGCGTATTGGTCAGTCAAATAAATCAAACTAGTTAGTTAATTCAGATAAATCAGTCATGAATAACATAAAAATCGGCATGAACAATCATGATTTAAGCTCTCAGCATGAAGATTTTATAAAAAATTCTATGTTTATTACATTTACATTGTGATTGATTTCTTATTGAGTCTTCGACTCATTTTAATTTTATTTCATGTTTTTAAACCACCTAAGTCAATATGAGAATGAGCATGAGCACGCAAGCCAGGCATAAATGAGGCAGTTGATTGAATTCCATACCTCTTAGAATAAATTATTTTATGACATTAAATTTTTATTCAATTGTTTCATTTAATGTTATTTGGAGACAAGGTTTTATCAAAATAAGTTTTTTATGAAATAAATTTTTATTTTCTCAAATATAAAATCTCTTGCCGAATTATATTTTATGAAAATTACGTGCCACTCATAACCTTTGAAAAGGAGGGCTTACAATTTGGTATTAGAGCCGGTCGAGAGATTCTTAGACTTTTGAAAAATAAAAATCTTTTTATAAATGATTCAAAAGTTAGATTACTTAGGATGCTCCTGGCTTGCTCAAGAGTTATTGAGATATTTAAGATTAAGATAAGTTGCTTATTTGCTCTCAATAGATAGCACTGTGAGCTTCTTGTTGTCTTGATAATTGTTATTATTATTTATTGTTTTATCAAAATACTAGTTAATGATTAGTTTAGAATATGGCGCCTGAGACTAGAAAATTCATGTAGGAGTAATGCTATGCATATTCTTCATTTAAGGATTATAATATAGGTTTAGGTAATTTTATTTTAAAAATTTTTTAAAATTATAAAAATATCTCTCTTAAAATAATATTTTTTCTCATTTAATAAAGGACAAGCACGTACAGTCTCTATTTAGAAACTGTAAAATAGAATTTTTGTTATGGGATATCTTGTTCATGGGAATGAATGGAAATTGTTTTATATTTTATGGAGTCTTATTTGAAGAAATTGTGTTCCATAAAATCTTTTTATGGCAAAACAGAAACTAAAGGGTTGTCTCTAGAAAAGTAAGGAGAACCTAAGAAGCATCGCTGGATTGGTTGCCACTTGAGTCCCACTTGTCTATAAAATTTTTATAGATAGCAAGGCTTGTATATGAGTAGACATCCATGATAAGGATTGTGACAAATTGACAATGGTGGCTGTGTAGCCAATGGTAGATCTAAGAATTTTCTTTTAACAAAAGAGAAAGAAAGTCGATGTATTGAAAAACAAGTAAAAGGATAGAAAAACATGTCAATGATTGACGGAAAAGCAAGAAATAAGATAAATCATAAGGAAGCTTCAATGGCATTGTGAAGTGGTGACGGTACGTGGTGTTCACGCAGCCACTTTGATGTAGCTTGCGGAGGAGACTTCATTGATGGGGCACATGCTTGTCCAAAATGAACAAGAGCAATAGAATACTAGTCTCCAAAACTTGGAGCTGGTTTATATTTAAAGATAATAAAATAATTTTAAATAAAAAATAAAAATTGAATAAAATATTATTAAAATATTATTTTTTAATATTATTATTATTTTGAGATTCGAAAAAGTTAAATTATTTATTATATTTTTTGTGAAAATTTGATAAATTTATAATGATGAAATGAGATAAAATATTTTGTAAATCCAAGCAGGGCTTAAGCAAAAATTGAAGAAAAACAAGTAAAAATAAGGATTAAAAGATAAATAAAAGAATAGAATAGTTGTAAAATATGAGAGGATTGAAGGATAGAGGAAAGGAAGAAGCCTTCCTTACATTTTCATGCGTATTGCTAAGTTCAAGAGATATGGCAAAGCTTTTCCTCTGTAGAAGTCAAAATAGTTTTATTTATTTATTTATTATTGAGCCATTTTTACTAACTTTTTTTTCAACATGATAGTGAGATTAGGGGTGTATATTAGGCCTGTGCATAAAAGTTACTAACCCTCGTCTTTATGACCCGACCTACCCAACAAAAGCGGGTTGAACTAACTTGCGAGTTAAACTCTCTAACAGTTGGTTTCAATTTGACTAAAACATTTTTACAGGCAACAAGCAACATAAATCTCAAACCGTATTCTATCCCTCCCCAAATCTCAAACCCTAGCAGCCATCCCTCCCTATTTCTCTTTGTCATTACCATCATCGCCGTCGACTTCATTCGTCATCGCTGTCTACTCCAACAAGCAACAAGCACAAGCAGAAGATATTCATCTACTCCGTTCGTCATCATCGTCTGCTCCTAAGCAAGCACTAAGCGACATTGTTCATTAACGCCTCTTCTACTTTGTTTAACTCTTCTCCACCAATTGTAGACGCCAATCCATGATTCTCCCAGTATCTGGTTTGCCTCTCCGTGTCTTCACTCATTGTCTTTCTTCTTTTCAACCCCTTATTTTATGTTGAAACCCAGGTTAACCGAATGGGTAATGATTCAAAGTCTCTAATGCTCATTTTATTAACCAAAAGTACCTACCATCAAGCTGTCTTACATATTTTTTCTTCCAAAAATAAATGAAAAATCCCCAATGAAGTAGCTCATTCGGGCAAAGATGTTATTTTCCATTAATATGTTTAAATCTATCTATTTTCCATAAATGCTGTGTTTTAATTTTTTATCTTTTTTGCATTTTATAAGTTTGTTGAAATACTTAGGAGAGTCGTGGTTTGCTTTGAACTTCAATTTTTTGTTGATTAACTACTATTATTTGGATGCCACATATGTGTATGCATGCATGCTAGATAGCATGGGTATTGATCGTTTGTTCTCTGGTATTAGTCTGCCTCCAGAGCTAGGTGCAAAAGCAAACCCATATATTTCAAGATTCGTTTTTTTCCCCTTTGTTTCCTTTCCTTCTTTCCAAGCATATCATAGAAATAATTTCCTGCAGAAGCCAAGAATTATAATTTAACCTAGCTATTATTTAAAAAAAAAAAAGGTTGATCCGACTCGGGCTGGTTTCAAACCCAGATTGGATTGGTCGGGTTGTAGGTTTAGTGTATATGAGTCAAATTCTAGCAAGTCATTGGCGAGTTTATTTTGTAAATGTCTTTATAAAGGTTAATTACTCATAAATTAATAATTATATTTATAAGGATTCAAGCAATATGCATAATATTATTACTAGTGTATATGTTAGTGTTAATGTATATGTGTTATGTGAGTTCCACATTGGTTAAAGCTCTTGTATAGCCTTTGGGCTCCTATATATAGGCCACCTTATATGGTACAATTGACATACATAATTGATTAATTCAATTCTAACAAGTGTTCATATATACTTTTATCTTATCTTCTCATTATAAAGTTAAAGGTTGTACAATAAAAAAGATATTAAATATGAACTTATTCAAGTTTATACGAACTTATATGAGCTGAGCATGCTCTTATATAATTTGTATAATTTAATAATAGATCGTAATTTTTTATTCACAAACAACTCATTTAGTAAATGAATCAAACCAAACTTGAGTTTGATTAAGAAACCAAAGTTGAGTTGAGAATACTCTTAGGGGCGTTTGGATGGAGAATAGTTTAAGCTTATTCGACCTAGTTTAAGCTTGTTTGTGAACTACTTATATCTATTTCCATGTGGAAAATGCTATTTATATTTGTTTTATTTACATAATTATACGTGCTAATGTGTAGTTATTGAAAATGATAAAAATTCTTAAATTTAAAATTTGAAATTAAATTTATAAAAAAAAAAATTTATAATATAATATTGCACTTACACTACTCTTCTTTTACTAGTAGACGTGCCTTAAGCCTTTGTCGCTGTACCAAAATCCTGTTTTTCAGCACGTCTTTTGTCTTACCTCTCTTCTATTACGGTGGCCCAATACAATATGGGTTAAAGTTAAATTGGGCTTTTTATTATATCATGGATATTTTATACTAACATGTGAAATCCTATATAATAAGAATAATAATAAATGATAAATAGAAAACACACTTTACAATAGGATTTACGTATTTTTACAAACTAACTCAAACATTTTAATTCAATTCATCTTACTACCATTCACAAATTTCTCATTTCAATATTTAAATAAGATCTAAGATTTTACTAGAGTTGAAAATTATTCAGGTTTGGTATTTCAAAAATCTCATCTCAAACTCAAAATTTTTATCTTATTATTATAATTTTCTCAAATTTTTACATAAAATATCATAAACAACTTAACTTTTTCAAATTCCAATACAACTTTTTCAAATCTCAAAATAATAATAATATTAAAAATTAATATTTTAAACTTTCATTTCAATTCAAAATTTTCATCTCTAACCCAAACCTCCGGCCAAAATCCTGAATATTTTGCATACATTTTCTACCATCAAATCCAATTGACCCTACTATCTTCATCATTAAAACTCTTGACACCAATATCTAGATCTAGATTTGTAAGTTGAAAGATTTACCCTCAATCCTTGTCATCATGAGAGAATGAGGGACTGCATTTTGGAGCATTTGGAATACAAATGATGATAAGGGTTGAATTTTACTTCAAAATTCAAAGATAAAATATGAATAAGTAACTTTTGACCTACACCCTCGGTTTGGAAGTAACTGCCAGCTCATTTCAAAGCATTTTATGACATTTATTAATTTACAGGCAGAAATTTTTTTTTTTTTTTGACAAACTATGAGGGAGTGTTTTGATATAAAAAATTTTACTTATCATCTCTATATACCATATATCATACTTAATTTTTATTTTTTATTATTAAATATGTGGTGTATAGATGATGAATAGAAGAATTCAATTAGTTTAGAAAGAATAAAACTAAAAAAATTTAAAATTTAAAAAATTTAAAAAACGTAATATGTGATGTGTAAGGATGGTAAGCAGTAAATCTCGTTTTGATATGGTTAGGGTCCTAGGGAGGCCAAGTTGTGGTTTCTAATACATATTATAATAGAATTAAAATTATATCCTTCAAACTTGCAGTTTTTGTCAATAAATTATTGGGTATTTTTTAGTGAAGCCTTTAAAATCTTAAAAATGCCTTAATATAAGTTCACTTGCTTTCTTGTTGTTATATTAACAATAATCATTAATATTAGATTCTTATTTGAATCTAATATATGTACTGTTATAATGTTATAAGTAGTATTGATTGCATGGTCAATCTTGTAAATATAATATACCCATTTCATAAATTGGTAAGATATAGATAATTTTAGTTTCTATTATATTTGGAGTCGTTTGATGCGATATATGTTTCATAACAAGATTTAAAAGATACATTTTCTTATAAAAACATGTTATTTGTTATTTTACTTTTATAATTTTTTACATGAAAATTAATTATTATAATAAGTAGAGTCGTTTAGGGGTGGCAATTTGTATTCGTAAATCGTTTTCATATCGTCTTAAATTATAGATATTTGACTATATATGTCAACTCGAATACGAGTTATTAAGCTAAAGGTATCGGACTTTTAAATTCTATCATGATCCATTTAAAATAACGGATTGTGTCATGTAACTCGTTTGGACCATTTAATATTAATTAAAAATTGGTTAATATGACATGACTCATTTCAGTTTATTTTATGTAAATGAGTTGAACTAATTTGTATAATTCATTTGACCTGATTAACATAATTTCATATAAAAGTTAAAATCTGTATTTATTAGTAGCCACAATATCTAAAATAAAATCAATTAGACTATCTACTAACAAAAAATATCAATATTTTTTAGATTTTAACTTATAATAAAACTAATAGTACAAACCAAATAATAAAAACAAACATGTTGAGAAATACCAATATACAACCAAACAATAATAAAATTTTAATTTCGAAATACAATTTAAACGGATTATTGCGTGTTGATTTCGGGTTAGTGGATTGACCCGTTTATTAATTGTGTTTTAATGGTTCAACTTGTTTACCCGATTTGGTCCGAGTCCATTTTTATTAAATCCAAACTCACTAATTTCATATCATATTCATGTTAAATTCATAAATTGTATCATATATTGCCGCCCCTAAAGTCATTCAATAGAAATATATTTTATAACAATATTTAAAAGATACATTTTCTTATAAAAATATTATTTTTTATTGTCCTTTTATATTTTTTGATGTGATAATGAATTATTATAAAATTATTTATTATTACAAAAAATAATAAAATACTAATAAAATGAATGATAGAATAACATTTCTAATACATCTAGAAGTTAAATTATTTTTTTTAAGGCCTAACATTAGGGAAAATATATCTCATTTCAAAATTCTCATTTCATCTCATTTTATTTTATTATATTTTATTTCTAAACATACTTTAAATACAAAATTTTCAAATTAATCATTACAAAATTTTCAAACTAATCATTATAACTTTTTAAAACTTTTAAACAAAAAATAAAAAATAATTTAACATTTTGAAACTGTCAAATAAAAATAATATTATAAAATAATATTATAATAATATTTTAATTTTATAATATTGTTGCCCAGATGACTAACACAAGAGGGGGGGTGAATTGAGTTGTATTAAAAAAAATAACAATTATAAATCAAATATATAATATAAAATATAAACAAAATATGAAATAACAATAAATATAAAGAGTAAGGGTAAGAGAGAAGCAAACTCAGTATGTTAACGAGGTTCGGCCCCACTGCCTACGTCCTCGCCTCAAGTTACCCCTTGAGGATTCCCAAATTCACTATTCAACCTCCTTCAGGTGGAGATAGAAACCTATTACACCTTTGAACAACACCGCTACAAAGGATCCGTGTAGAACACCCTCTACACTTGCAATCACCTTACACGTGGTGATTCAACTATTCCCTGTGTAGAATACTTTCTACACACACAAGGGTTATACACACCCTTTTTCTGATACAAAAGCTGATAGTGGGTAGGTTATCAGAAAACACTCCTCAACGAGTGAAATAAGAACAATACAGCGCAAGCTATATCTCTCAAAATGAACAAGGATTAAGGCTCAATGTTTAGAGAAGAGAGAATGAAAGCTTTGAATGAATGTTGTATGCTCTTGGTGTTGTGTATGTGAAGCTCTCAAATGATCTATTTATAGGCATATGAGACTTCATATTCAAATTTAAAAAGATTCACATGTCAAAGACAACATCATTCACTTTTTCAAAAAATTCAAATAAAAGGTTCTTCTTTTTCAATTGTCAAAGACAACATCATTCACTTTTTCAAAGAATTCAAATAAAAGGTTCTTCTTTCTCAATTGTCAAAGACAACATCATTCACTTTTTCAAAAAAATCAAACCTAATCTTTTACTTTTGGCATATGACAAAATGAGCACACTTTCATTTTCAAAAAATTCAAACCTAATCTTTTACTTTTTGTATAAGTCTAAAAAAGCATCAATCACTTTTGAAAATATTCAAATAAAACATGCACATGTGAAAGATGACAATCAATCATCTTTAATATTTTCAAAGTTCAACCCTTTAATCAAGGCATGCACATGCAAAAGATGACAATCAATCATCTTTCAAAATTTTCAAATTTAATTTTCAAAAATATTCATGCACATGTGGAAAATGTATTTTAATGCTTTATGATAAAATATTAATTTTGAGCATTAATCCTAATTTCGAATTTTGAAGAGATTTACAACATTACTCTATAATTTTAATGTGAACTTGTTCCCTTCTTGCTCATGCTTGTTTCCTTGATGTGCTTGACTCCATTGTGTAGACAACTTGAGCTTGAGACTTCTTTATTCTTTGAATTCATTTGTTATCATCAAAATCCATGTGTAGATTTATAATCACATGAAACTTGAAATCTTGAGTTCAACAATCTCCCCCTTTTTGATGATGACAAATATTTGATAGAACTTGAAACCTATATTAATACTTAAGCTCCCCCTGAAAATATGCGTTAGTTTTTCAAGCAAAAGTATAAATATAATTCCAAGCATATATAACAAGTTTAGCAATTTAAACAATGTTAATGTTCTAGTCTAACACTTCTCCCCCTTTTGGCATCATTAAAAAGGATCCGCAACAAGAAAATGGACTGAAGAAAACGATGCGTTTAATAGTCACTGTAGATAGTTGAAAAATGGAGCCGTTCGTGACCCGACAAGTGCTGCAAAGCCTCGAGGCCTAACTCTATGAATTTAATACGGCTGAAGATTTAAACAATCGCCTGATGTTGTTGACAAACGGGATTGAAGGCTCCGAGTTTCTATAAAAAAATGATCATTTTCATCTATCGGATGCCAAAAAAATAATCACTTCTTGACCTGAGTTCTGTTTTTCCACAACGATAGAATGGCTGAGCAATTCTCTTCCACTAATGTTCCAGACTTGAATCAGGAACCCTTGACGCATCAATCATCAATCTTCTCTCCTGAGGCCGTCAATACCATGATAGGAGCAGTGAACCGTTTTTCTAGTAAGACTGATTCTGAGATTATTGCAGAATCAAGAATGCTCAGTAATCAATATGCTGCCTCTGTTACGATCATGTCTCGAAGGTTAATGGCGAGGGTGAGTGAGATTGATCATCTTAACATGCAAATATCTGAGTTACGACAGAAGCTTGCTAATAAGGATAGTGAGAATAAAAGGCTAAAGCAAGAAAACCAAGAGTTGAAAAAATTTGCAGATTGGTATGCTCATGATCTGCAACCACGAATAGAAGAGCTGGAACGAGAAAGGGTTCAGATACAAGGTCAACATCGGCAGATAACAGCAGAGGTTCATCGTTTACTAGAAAAATAGGGACAATCTACTGTTAATCTCGCTGGCTTAGTAAGAAAACTTTTGACAATGTGTGTCCAGCATATCTTGTATTTCTTTTGACTAAATAAGATTTGAAGAGAAAATAGTTTGTCTTATTCTTTATGCTATCTCTATAAAATCAGTCCTGAAGTTCATCTAATCCGCATCAAGTTTTCATCTCATCTCTATAACTCATTTGCATTCCTTCAGCATTCTCGTTTTAAGCCTTCTATTCTTTTCTCAATGGCTCATTCTTCTAACATTTCTCTAGATCCATCCATGAGGCATTCTGCATCTCAACCTCCTGTTCTTTCTGCAGCTACCATTGGTGCCATGTTGCAGCAAGAAAATAATAATCTGACTAATAAGTCAGATTCTGATGCTATTTATGACTTGGTGAGTCTTGGGACTCGCTACTCTTCCTCTATTGTGGCTTTTTCTCAGCGGCTACAAGCCAAAAATCACGAAGTTGAAAAGCTCAAAGAACAAATTGTTGTACTTCAACAAATTGTTCAAGAGTCTCACACAAGGGAAGGAATCATTCGGCAGAAGAATAAACAGTTGAAATCTTTATTAGATTCTTCATTCCGCTTGCCGGTTCCCATGAATAAGAATGACATGATATTGTATGAAGAGAATGAGCGTCTCAAACATGAGGCTAAGAATCTCAAATTTATGTAAAAGTATTAAAAAAATCTATCTCTATTTTTATTGACTCTGGTCTATCTTTTAAGAGATATTCATAGCATGCATCATACCTATTTCTCTTCTGATCATACATAATCTATCTTCTGGTAAAGGTTTTGTGAAAATATCTGCTAACTGATCGTGTGTGTTTGTGAACTCTAACATTATATCACCTTTTTGCACATGATCTCGAAGAAAATGATACCTTATTTCAATATGCTTAGTTCTAGAATGTTGTATTGGGTTCTTTGAAAGATTTATAGCACTTGTATTATCACATTTGATTGGAATGTGATTATACATGAGTTTAAAATCTTCAAGTTGTTGCTTCATGTAGAGAACTTGAGCACAACAACTACCCGCAGCAACATATTCTGCCTCAGCAGTAGATAGTGCAACAGAATTTTGTTTTTTACTAAACCAGGAAACTAATGCATGACCTAAGAAATGGCATGCTCCACTAGTGCTTTTTCGATCTATTTTACAGCCAGCATAATCTGCATCTGTGTAGCTGATTAGATCGAAAGATGTGTGCTTAGGGTACCATAACCCTAGGTTAATTGTACCACTAAGATATCTAAGAATGCGCTTAACTGCAATTAAATGTGATTCTTTTGGAGATGATTGAAAACGTGCACATAAGCACACACTAAACATAATATCTGGTCTACTGGCTGTTAAATATAATAAGCTACCAATCATACCTCGATATATCTTCGAGTCAACTGGCTTACCGGATTCATCTTTATCAAGTTTAGTTGATGGGCTCATTGGTGTTCCAATTTCCTTAGCATTTTCCATCCCAAACTTCTTCAGTAATTCTTTAATATATTTTGATTGATTGATGAATGTCCCACTTTTTGCTTGCTTAATTTGCAATCCGAGAAAGAATGTAAGTTCACCCATCATGCTCATCTCAAATTCTTCCTGCATAGTCTTAGCAAAAACTTGACACATATTTTCATTAGTAGCACCGAATATTATATCATCAACATAAATCTGAATCAAAAGAATATCATCATTTTCATATTTAATGAAAAGAGTTGTGTCGATTTTTCCTCTTGAAAAACCTTTTTCAATCAAGAAACCACTGAGTCTCTCGTACCAAGCTCTAGGAGCTTGTTTAAGTCCATATAGTGCTTTTGTGAGTTTGAAAACATGATTTGGGGAAATATGATTTTCAAAACCTGGAGGTTGCTCAACATATACCTCTTCATTTATAAAACCATTTAAGAAAGCACTTTTAACATCCATTTGAAAAAGTTTGAAATCTTTATAACAAGCATATGCAAGTAGCATTCGAATAGCTTCTAATCTTGCGACAGGTGCATATGTCTCATCATAATCGATTCCTTCTTCTTGATTAAAACCTTGGGCTACAAGTCGAGCCTTATTTCTAGTAATGACTCCAGACTCATCTTTCTTATTTCTAAAAACCCATTTTGTTTCAATAATAGTATAATTTTTGGGTCTAGGAACAAGTATCCAAACATCATTTCTTTCAAATTGATTCAACTCTTCTTGCATAGCTAGAATCCAAGATTCATCAAGAAGTGCGTCATCAATATTTTTGGGTTCAATTTGAGATAGAAAAGCAGTATGATTACAAATATTTCTAAGAGATGATCGAGTACTTACACCTTGTGAAGGTTCTCCCAAAATTTGTTCCACTGGATGATCTTTCACAAATTTCCACTGTTTGGTTGCATCTTGTATTAAATTTTGATGATCTTTCCTGATGGCTCCATGTTGAACTTCCTCTATTGCTTTCTCTTTGTTGAGATTGAGACTTTCTGTGTTATTTATACCTTCTGTTTCTTCATCAATAGATTTCTTGGATAGTGGAGAATTAGATTAATCAAATACTACATGCATAGATTCTTGTACAGTTAAAGTCTTTTTGTTGAATACTCTATAAGCTTTACTATTAGTAGAATACCCGAGAAAAATACCTTCATCAGATTTTGCATCAAACTTGCCTAAATTATCTCTGTCATTCAAAATAAAACATTTGCATCCAAATACATGAAAGTAACCAATGTTGGGCTTTTTCTCATTCCAAAGCTCATAGGGGGTTTTATCTAATTTAGACCTTAACATAACTCTATTTATAACATAACATGCAGTACTTACCGCTTCGGCCCAAAAATAACTAGGCAAGTTGTTCTCATTGAGCATTGTTCTTGCCATCTCTTGAAGAGATCTATTTTTCCTCTCTACTACCCCATTTTGTTGAGGAGTTCGAGGAGCAGAAAAATTATGAATAAAACCGTTTTCATCACAAAATGTTTCAATATTTTTATTAACAAATTCTTTTCCCCTATCACTTCGGATACTTGAAATAGTATAGCCCTTTTCATTTTGAATTCTCTTGCATAACTTGGTAAAGGCATTATGTGCCTCATCTTTATGAGCAAGAAAGATGACCCAAGTATATCTAGAGAAATCATCAACAATAACAAATGCATAATATTTTCCTCCTAGACTTGCAACTCTATTTGGTCCAAAAAGATCCATGTGTATCAGTTGCAATGGTCTAGTAGTGGAAATATGTTTCTTAGTTTTAAAAGAAGTTTTTGTTTGTTTACCAAATTGACATGCATCACAAATTTTGTCTTTAAGAAAATATGTTTTTGGTAAACCTCTCACAAGATCATTTTTTGAAAGTTTGGAAATAAGTTCCATGTTGGCATGACCTAATCTTCTATGCCATAACCAACTAGTTTCATTTTGAGCTGACAAGCAAATAGCATCTTGTGAAGTAATTTCTTCAAAATCAATTGTATAAACATTATTGTTTCTAAAAGCAATAAAACAAATATTACAATCATGATCATTCAAAATAATGCATTTATCCATTTTAAAAGTAACTGTAAATCCTTTATCACATAATTGACTTATGCTCAAAAGATTATGTTTTAAACCTTCAACAAGTAGAACATCTTCAATTATGAGAGAAGATTCATTACCAATTTTACCTATTCCCACGATCTTTCCTTTCGAGTTGTCTCCAAATGTCACGTGTCCTTCTTCTTTAGATCTAAGATCAAAGAACTTAGTCTTGTCTCCCGTCATGTGTCTTGAACATCCACTATCTAAAAACCACTTATTTTTGCTTGTGGATGACTTCATGCATACCTATAAAAACAATTAAAATGATTTTTCTTGGTACCCAAGTTCTTTGGGTCCTTTATTTATTAGTATTAGAAGAAACAAGATTTTTAGGTACCCATATGGCCCTAATAGTCATTGTATGATTTCTTCTAATAGGACAAGTATGATAATTATGACCATTTCTATTACAAAAATTACAAATAGCATGTGACATATATGAAAAACTTGAATGATTATAATAATATCCTTTTTTGACAAAATTATTTTTATGAAAAGAATTTTGAATATTAGTCTTTGAGGTAGAATGATTATCAAAGAAATTTTTATAAGGTTTGTATTTTTGTTTTGGCATATATCCCAAACCTGCCTTGTCAAAAACACATCTTTGACTACCAAGAAGTTTTTCAAAATTTCTTTTTCCATTCGTAAAGTTTTCAACAATATTTTCTAAATCGGTTTTCTTCTTATTCAATTCAAGATTTTCATCTTTCAAAATGATACTTTCTTTTCTTAAAATTTCAATTTCGTTTGTTAAAGAAGAATTTTTCTTTTTCAAAGCAGTATACTTTATACCCAATTTTTCAAATTCCTCATAAATCTCTTCTAAAACATTTTGCAATTCTTCATATGAAGGATTTTCAATATTATCAAGATTTGTTACCTCAATGTCATCTTTAGCCATAAGACAAAGATTTGCTGATTCTTCATTGCTTGCTTCACTATCTGAGCTACTTGAATCATCATCCCATGTAGCTTTCATTGCTTTCTTGCCCTTGTTTCGATCTTTCTTTAGCAGAGGACAATCTGGCTTGATATGACCAGGTTTATTGCATTTATAACAAATTAAAGTGTCATTTTTACCTGAATCTTTCTTGGAAAACTTTTTGAAAGATTTCCTCGGAGGAGTTCTATTTTTCTTCAAGAACCTCTGAATTCTTCTTGTTATCATCGCAACTTCTTCATCTTTATCGTCATTTTCCTCATCTTCATCACTTTCACTTTCATGAGGAACAGCTTTAAGTGCTAAGCTCTTCTTT
The DNA here is from genome assembly GCF_018687715.1 of Carya illinoinensis. Taxonomy (NCBI): domain Eukaryota; kingdom Viridiplantae; phylum Streptophyta; class Magnoliopsida; order Fagales; family Juglandaceae; genus Carya; species Carya illinoinensis. The sequence continues at coordinate 19,921,670 of NC_056753.1, read as the reverse complement.
GGCTTTCCTTCTTCTTCTCCTCTTTTCAATGTGTACTCATGGGTGATAAGTGACCCGATGAGTTCATTGACTTCGAGCTTCTTGAGGTCTCTAGCTTCAAGAATCGCTGTAACTTTTGATTCCCAACGTTTTGGTAAAGAGTTGAGAATTTTTCTTACTATCTCCACCTTGGAATAAACTTTGCCAAGAGCTGTCAAGCTGTTTATGATGTTAGTAAAACGAGTGTGCATACTAGAAATAGATTCATCATCATTCATCTTAAACATTTCATATTCATGAGTAAGAATATAAATTTTTGATTCCTTGACTTGCGAAGTTCCTTCATAAGTTACTTCCAAGTTATCCCAAATTTCCTTTGCCGTAGCGCAATTCATTATTCTATTAAACTCATTTCCATTAAGAGCATTATATAATAAATTCATAGCAGTTAAATTTAAAGTATAAAGTCTATCGTCTTCACGATCAAACTCTTCTTCTTCCTTTTTGACTTTTACTCCACCAACCACTTTTGTTGGAATATAAGGTCCATTTACAATACATTTCCATATTTCTCTACCTTGAGCTTGAAGAAATATTCTCATTCTAACTTTCCAGAATGAGTAATTATCTCCACAAAAGAGTGGAGGCCGACTACTAGATTGACCTTCACCAAATGAAGCTGCAATGTTAGCCATAAGATCTTAACTCAAAAGATAGTTAATCTTATAATAGAGCTCTTAGCTCTGATACCAATTGTTGCCCAGATGACTAACACAAGAGGGGGGGTGAATTGAGTTGTATTAAAAAAAATAACAATTATAAATCAAATATATAATATAAAATATAAACAAAATATGAAATAACAATAAATATAAAGAGTAAGGGTAAGAGAGAAGCAAACTCAGTATGTTAACGAGGTTCGGCCCCACTGCCTACGTCCTCGCCTCAAGTTACCCCTTGAGGATTCCCAAATTCACTATTCAACCTCCTTCAGGTGGAGATAGAAACCTATTACACCTTTGAACAACACCGCTACAAAGGATCCGTGTAGAACACCCTCTACACTTGCAATCACCTTACACGTGGTGATTCAACTATTCCCTGTGTAGAATACTTTCTACACACACAAGGGTTATACACACCCTTTTTCTGATACAAAAGCTGATAGTGGGTAGGTTATCAGAAAACACTCCTCAACGAGTGAAATAAGAACAATACAGCGCAAGCTATATCTCTCAAAATGAACAAGGATTAAGGCTCAATGTTTAGAGAAGAGAGAATGAAAGCTTTGAATGAATGTTGTATGCTCTTGGTGTTGTGTATGTGAAGCTCTCAAATGATCTATTTATAGGCATATGAGACTTCATATTCAAATTTAAAAAGATTCACATGTCAAAGACAACATCATTCACTTTTTCAAAAAATTCAAATAAAAGGTTCTTCTTTTTCAATTGTCAAAGACAACATCATTCACTTTTTCAAAGAATTCAAATAAAAGGTTCTTCTTTCTCAATTGTCAAAGACAACATCATTCACTTTTTCAAAAAAATCAAACCTAATCTTTTACTTTTGGCATATGACAAAATGAGCACACTTTCATTTTCAAAAAATTCAAACCTAATCTTTTACTTTTTGTATAAGTCTAAAAAAGCATCAATCACTTTTGAAAATATTCAAATAAAACATGCACATGTGAAAGATGACAATCAATCATCTTTAATATTTTCAAAGTTCAACCCTTTAATCAAGGCATGCACATGCAAAAGATGACAATCAATCATCTTTCAAAATTTTCAAATTTAATTTTCAAAAATATTCATGCACATGTGGAAAATGTATTTTAATGCTTTATGATAAAATATTAATTTTGAGCATTAATCCTAATTTCGAATTTTGAAGAGATTTACAACATTACTCTATAATTTTAATGTGAACTTGTTCCCTTCTTGCTCATGCTTGTTTCCTTGATGTGCTTGACTCCATTGTGTAGACAACTTGAGCTTGAGACTTCTTTATTCTTTGAATTCATTTGTTATCATCAAAATCCATGTGTAGATTTATAATCACATGAAACTTGAAATCTTGAGTTCAACAAATATTTTAATTTAACTTTTTATCTCTCATTTTTTAAAATTTAAAAAATACTCAATTCAAATTATTTTATTATTAATCACAAACTATCTTATCATTATTCATAAAATTTTTATTTCATCTCCATCTTAAATTCTAAAAATATCTAATTAGTGTTCAAATTAGAGGGTGTTTCTGGTATTAGCATTTTCTGATTTCCTCCGTTCCTGTCATAATCGGCTCGGCCCCAAACGCAATCGCACAGTCACGTGGCTCTCTCTCTCTCACTGGCCTATTCGACGAAGTCTAGAGGAAAGAAGAAGAAGAAAGAAAGCTCCGGGACATGACAAAACCCTAGAAGAATCCGCAAGCAGATTTCCTTTGCTTCCAGAATTTCTGAAACTTCTGTAGTTAAATAGTATTCGAAATCTCCAGATAATGGTGAAGAAGGGTGTGCCCGAATGGCTCAACAGCTCGCTCTGGTACTCCACTTCCTCTCAGGAAGACGACGACCGTGTCTCTCGATACTCCACCAGACCCACCACCATTTCCTCTTCTTCCCCCGAACCTTCTGTGGAACCGCCTCCGGTCCCCCAACCCCCTCCCTCATCAACCCGTGTAGAGCCTGCAAAGCTGGCGGAGAACAAGGACTCGCTCATCAACGACAGCCATAGCAGCGATCTCAGTTACAATGGCATCTTCGAAGAAGCTGGACCTTCCGCCGAGGACATTTCTCGCCAGTCCCAGCTCCTCGCCGAGGTTCCCCCCCCCCCCCCCCCCCCCCCCCCCCCCCCCCCCCCCCCCCTCTTCCCTCTCTTTCGGTAAAATGTTATGTTTATGTATATGTGAATCGATGTGGATTGATTGTATTTATGCAATTGTAGATATCGAAGAAAGTGATAAACATCCGGGACTTGCGGAGAATTGCGTCACAGGGTATACCGGACGGCCCTGGGATTCGTTCCATAGTATGGAAGGTTGGTATTTTGTTAAAAATTTCCTTGAATGTTATTTTCTTTCTTTCTATTTCATTTTTTTTCCGGTGCTAAGAAAGCGTGAGAAAAACGAAATATCACTATGTGACCTTAATTGCTGGAATTTGGTCGGTTGAGTGGCGTGGCAGATATAGTTATTTCGTGTAAAAAAAAAAAAAAAGAAAACCATAGGGCTCAGAGTTTGCACACAACGTTTAGCGAAAAATTTGACTGGTATATTGAGTTTGGTTTAATAGATGGAAAGACGACAAAAAAGTTCTGTGTGAATGTAACCATGTTGAATGGAATTGAGGTTTTGACTTTAAGGCTTCTTGGTTGTCACAGCTCTTACTGGGCTATCTACCGCCGGATCGTGCAGTTTGGTCATCCGAATTAGCCAAGAGGAGGTCACAGTACAAGCAATTTAAAGAGGAGCTTTTGATGAATCCTGTAAGTTGTATTCAGATTTTGAATTTGATGCCGCTATTCCTGATTTCATTTAGTATTGTTTTGTTGAAATAACAAGGAGTAGCTAAAACGGTAATAAGGGAAATTAAAGAAAATGTAGCTGGCCCTTCTTTTCCATACTGATAGGTGCTCTGGTTTTTTGTTTGTTTTTAACTTTTTTATAGTTTGTCTTAGGCTTATAAACCGAACCCCTCCATTCGGTGAGGTGGTCAAAGCATTACTGCATCGACTTGATTCTCAGAGGTGCTGCACTGATTGTATGCCACCAAAAGGGGCAGTTTTAATAGGCTGTTGGCTGATTTGCTTGGTTTGGCCTGATTTACTTGACTTCCAAAAATAAAAATTGCAAAATAAACAAAAAAAAAAAAAAAAACCCTACCATACTCGCCATGGATGCAAATAAATTACCGATGGCTTTCTTGTGCAATCTGATGCAAGACCCATGCCCATAATTGTGCAACAAATGGAGCTGGGATAACTCTTGCTTTGTGAAATAAAAAAGGCATGGAGCTGGGATCTAGAGAGTGAGATGCCAAATAGATTTGAGATCAATAGAAACACATCTTGCTGAAGGGGGTGGGGGTAGTGGCTTCGTTGGCAGGTGCTATGGTAGTGATAGGGAGACTAGAACTGAGAACCAAACTCTCTCTCTCTCTCTCTCTCTCTCTCTCTCTCTCTCTCTCTCTCTCTCTCTCTCTCTCTCCCTTCTCTCTCCCAGTGAGACACCAAATAGATTTGAGATCAACAGAAACACAGATTTAGCTAGAGGGAGGGATAGAGAGCTGACATGGGAGAGAGAGCATACCTGATGGATTTGACGGCAGTCTCTGTGGCAGTGAAAGGGAGACTAGAATTGAGAAGCCAACCTACCCATTCAATTGTCAAAAAATTGGGTTGCCCTGTTTGGGCTGGCCTGATATGGCGCCTTCTGTCTTGATTGAAGAATATGTCAGAAACATAGAAGGCATGGAACTGGACTCAGTATTAAGCCTGAGATTTGGAGGAGATAGTGGGCCCTAAGACTCAGAAGCGTCATAAAATTGCTTGGATAATGGTATTAAGAATTGGCTAACTTAGATAAAATTTCTTTTACCTATCAAGTGTGTGTGTGTGCTCATGTGCGCTTTACTCTTCACATGCTCAACTCTTTTCTCTTCTCTCTACTTATTCAATAGAGAGAAGAAAGGACTTTCCATCTTATAGTGGTGAATTATTCTATAATTTATTATTAATTTTCCAATAAAAATGACTATTCATGTTATTGTAGCTATTGAGTATTTGCTCTTCCTTATTTGTCCCTTTGGCTTCCTCACCTCTTAGCTATTCTACTTAACTCTTTGTATTTTCACCAACTAATTTTTCTGTTTGTTGAGATATAAAAATTGTCATTCCTCAAGATTAGAAGAATATTTTTACATTTTAGACTATTTGTGATAGAAATTTTAGACAATTAATTCATGCCTTTGTGAAGAGGATCTTCTGATCAGATGCTTGTTTTTGCTCACCGTCAGAAAAAAATAACTGGAATAAAAATTAAAATGGCCTCTTGATTCTTATGCTTGTTCTTGCTTATTGAAAAGATATAATATACTGGATTAAAAATGTTCATATTATTCCTCTTCATTTACATGGTATGAGCTAGAAGTTTAAAAATAATGGGCCTCATCTTTGGTTTTTAATTATGTGGTCAGTTCTTAGAAGTAGCAGGGGAAGGGATGAGAATTTTCTTCAATTAGACTTCCTTCCTTGTGCATCTTGACAACTGCCCTTTCCTTGAACCTATCAAAAAATAAACACTTGTCCTTTTCATGCCTCAACTTCTAAAACCTGAATGTCAAGTGATGCCTGTATAATCTTCTACTAAACTTTTCTTCTGATAAAAAAATAATCTTCTACTACTCTTTTCTGTTTCTTTCAATGTTTGTCATATTATATTTCATGGTCAATACTTGATCTTCAAAAAAAAAAGTCTCATGGTCAATACCTTTACACATTATGAAAATTTGGTGTTAATGAAAATAAGAAAAATAATAAAAACTTGATGTGGTGTTTTTTTTGTTGCTTCCATTGACTTTAATATTCTCTAGAGGTTTGGGTTTTCTGAATGTTTCTGTGGCTAGTCAGTCAGAAATTACGTGGAGGTTGGATAAATCCAGAAGCTGTGACAAAGATGACTCAAAAAGTGAAAGCAGGTGCTTGCTCTCAAGATCAGAAATAACCCATGGGGAACATCCTTTGAGCCTTGGGAAGTCTAGCATATGGAATCAATTCTTTCAGGTACATGCAATTAGTTGATTATTTGATTTTCATGTTACATTACACTCTAATAAATTGAAATTTATTAGGCTAAATGTATTACCATCTGCTTTTTAAACCTTTTGTTAATTGTATGTTAGGATTTTTTGATATCATATATCACCTTTGAAAATGTGCGCTTTCCTTCAATCAGGCATGTGCTTGTGCTTTGCTTTTAGGCTCTAGACATCATTAGGTAATCCTTGCGCTTTCACCAACACTGGTGTTCCTTTGGACAGCTTCCTAGACTTTAATGGGCTTACTCTCCATGATTATTTTGTATCTTTTCCTAATTTAACTAGGTGACTTTGTTGTATGCATCTTCTTGTACTTGGAATGCGCCTTTTACATTTTTAAATGAAATTGTTATTACCTATAAAAAAAAAAAAAAAAAAAAAAATAGAAAAGGGGCATCTTCTTCCCATGTAATAATAAAGATGAAGGGTTTTGGGTTCAAGACCCAACTAGTTGTGTGTGATTTCCACTGCAAATACTGTTAATATATTTTATATTCTAGATTGAACCTTTCGTATCAAATTAGCTTCAACAGTCTTCTTGTTCTAAATATGTCTGGATTTTCCATTATGTTATGTTTACCTGCTTTTTTATGTGGGTAATATCTACTCAATCAAGATCGTAGTTTGTCTGGCAACGTTCCTTGTATATTTAGCAGTGTACGGTCAGCTGGTTAAGTGTGAGTCCCAGCTCATTGGGCTGTTGAACATTAGTAAATCTAAGTGTAATTTAGTACTGGTAGGTGCCTTTACAGCATTCTTGTGAAACATGTAACTCTAAATGTGGGTTATGTAGGACTCAGAGATCATAGAACAGATTGACCGAGATGTGAAGCGCACCCATCCAGACATGCACTTTTTCTCAGGGGACTCACAATTTGCAAAATCGAATCAGGTTTTCCCATTGTTTTCATTTTTAATATGATCGACACCCTAGTGTTTGAGTATAAGCTGCGTTGCTGAATTTTTGTGCTTCATATTTTCAGGAGGCTTTAAAGAACATTTTAATTGTGTTTGCAAAGTTAAATCCGGGTATAAGATATGTTCAGGGGATGAATGAAATTTTGGCTCCTCTATTCTATGTGTTCAGAAATGACCCTGAAGAGGAATATGCGGTAAGTGCATGTCAATTTAGTTTTGCTCCTTTTCTGGGGTTCATGCCTATATTTTGTCTTTCTACAGTATGTCATTTGTAACACAAATGTACGTTTTTTCTACAAAATGCCATTGGGTGTGCTTCCTTTTTGTTGATCTGGTTGATTTACTTCCTGGATATATCTGGGTAATCAAGGCTTTTTAACAACCTTCAGCAGTCTCAGTATGCCATTGGTTGTGCTTTCCTTTTTGTTGATTTGGTTGATTTACTTCCTGGTTATATCTGGGTAATCAGGACCTTTTGACAACCTTCAGCAGTCTCTTTATAAACTTGAAAAGGCCGACTTTCTCTTTAATATAAAGCTGGAAAAAAAAAAAAAAATCTGGAAACAAAGATACTCTAAAGGATACACCAAACTAGCTTGAAAAGAAAAAAGAGCAGAAGTCTTTGGAGTCTTACAAAGTTAGAGTTTCTTTAACGTAGAGGGTACTGAATACAAAGACTTTTAACTTTCGTGCTGCCCTCTACTGATATGCGAACGTTAGGGCATTACGTCCTTGCCAAATTGCACGCAAAAGCCTTCTTTAAGGCTTCCACATGGGCTCTGTCAGCTTGCCAACAGCTCGATCACTCTGGGGAATGACCCACTCAATCCCTAAAATGTTGAACATCTTTGCCCTCATTCTCTAGCCAGCTCATAGTGCAGTAAAAGGTGATCAATGCTTTACCCATTCTGCCTGTACATAGAACACTCGTTTGTTATTATAATATGTGTTCTCAAATTATCTGTTGTTAAGATCATTCCTTTGGTGACCACTCAAACAAAACAAAAAAAAACCTACCTCGGAGCACTCTTTATTTCTTCAAATGCATTTTCAAGGAAATGGTGACCCAATTGGAGGGATGTGCAGATTAAACAAGGATTTAATCTTGAAGACTTGTCTTTTGGATGGGATTTAACATATTGGATCCTTACTGCCTCTGCTCCATCTAATAAACTCTGCCTCTATTACATCTCCCAATCATTGGCTGACTCGAATAAAAGTAACATCCCCTTGGGCCATATTATCATAAATTTGCATGTGTTTTGCAACTGACTCACCTTGAGGATGGATAATTGGGAAAATAGTTTGGCAGGAATTTTGGGGTGGAAGGTGTGACCTTTACCTATGAAATATTCAGGGCTAAGGCAATTTGGGATAGGTTTATTGAGAAGATTGAATGAAGATTGGCTAGTCGGAAAAGGATGTATCTGTCCAAATGTGGTAGGATTACTTTGATCAAAAGTACTCTTTCTAATCTGCCCATGTATTTCATGTCCTTGTCTTTGCTTTCAGTAAGTGTTGCTAGCACTCCTTGCAAATTTGCAGAGGGACTTTCTTAGGGGGGTGATTAGGAGAAGACTTCAAATTCCACTAGGTAAGCTGGGCCAAATTATACTCTTCAATACTTGAGGGAAGGCTTGGACTTTGGAGCTTGATTACCTTCAATGTGCACTCTTAGGGAGGTGGCTTTGGCACTATCAGAAGAAGAGAGGTCTTATGGATAATGATTATAGAGGTCAAGTGTGAAAGCTCATGGGGTGGATGGTGTTCTTATGTGGTCTTGGGACCTTGTTAGGTGGGATTATGGAAGAACGTAAGAAAAGAGGGGGAAGTTCTCAATGCATATTAGATTTGAAGTGGGTGATGGTGCTAGGATCAGATTATAGCATGATCACTGGTGTGGTAGTAAGGCTCTCAAAAGAGCTTGTTTGGAGATGTATAGTTCGTTCCGGGTTAAGGATGCTTCAGTTGCAGACCTGCTGGAGACAACTAGTGAATTCCCTCAGTGGATCTCATCTAGAGCAGCTCATGATTGGGAGGTTGAGGCCTTCTAAGGGCAATTTGCTTTGGGCCCCATACAAGAAAGGGAAGTTCAACTTCTGTTATCTTTATTTTGTCCTTATCTTTCATACGAACAATTTCTTTACGTGGACCTTTGAGAGCTGTGCTTTTTGCTTGGACTGCCTCTATCGGGAAGATTCTTACTATGAAAATTTTGAAAAGATTCTTTGGTGTACTTGACTAGTGTTGCACGTGCAAAAGGAGTGGGGAGTTTGTGGTTCATCTCTTACTACATTGCTAGGTGGCTGGTTTGGCTTGGGTCATGCCTAGAAGGCTAGAAGCATAGTGGACCTTTTTAACTCATGGAGTGGTTTAGGCAGTAGTCCACAAATCTCAGCAGTGTGGAAAATGGTTCCTTCATGTATCATATGGTGTATTTGGAGGGAAAGGAATGATAGTAATTTTGAGGATTGTCAACAGAGGATAGAGGCACTCAGTACTTTTTTCCTTCAACGCTCGGTCATTGGACTGCCTCAATAGACTTCAATGGGATTACTTACATGATTATCTTGTACCCTTTTTTATTTCTAGCTAAATAAATTTCTTGCACACTCCTTGTTGTACTCGGCATGTGCCTATAGCGTTTTATATAATGAAACGATTATTACTTATTAAAAAAATGTATGTGGTTAACTATAAAAAAAAAATGTATACGGTGAAATCATGTGTCCTACCCATGGTAGTGTATACTTCAATCGAGAAAAACCCTGGAGATTGTTTAGGCTTTCTGATTAACCTTTTAAAGTTAATCAATAGATAAATTTGATGGAGACCTTAGTTTGGGATAAGAATATGGAATCACGCTTTTGCTTTTATTTCCTTTGTAAGCATTGGGACCATTGGCTGTGTATGGGATTAGTTCCCTCCCCTCAAATAAATCTCTTGTGAAGTTTATCCAATGTTTCTAGCTCCCTTGCTAGAGACGGTGCCTTCAAAATCAGTATCAATGGCCATGCTTTATTAACCAAACATTTTTCAAAAGTCATACCAAATATCTTCAAATCTCAACTTCTCTCTTTCAACCTTTTCTATTTCAACTTTTCATCCAATCATTGCCCAACTTTTGCTCTTTGCTGAGGGCCTGTGCACCCTTGGGATTAGTCGGGACGTTGTTCTGTTCTTCGACACTCGGTGCTAATGAAACAAATATTAGTATCTAAAAGAAGAATCAATACAACTTTTACAAACTCCAAAACGAAAGTGCTCTTAAAAAATTATATTCAAAAAACCTTTCAACTCTATCTATTCACTTTCTCAAAATTCAGTACAAAACAGTTTTTCAAAAAAATTATTCGAAACTCTCTCTCCTTACTCATAACTCAATCTCAAAAAAATTCTCAAAATATTTCATAACCAAGATGGCCAGTGTTTCCCATTGTTTGAGAAACTTAAATGGTTTTCTTGAGGTAGGGTTGGCAGCGAATTCAAGTATCACCTCATTAAGTGGACTAGGATTTGTGCTTGATAACTATAGGTGGTTTGGGGGTAACCTTTACTCGTTACTGTTCATCAAATATCTGTTGTGTAAATGGTTATGGCACTGTGCTGTAAAAAGAGTTTGTTGAGACTGGTGGTAGAAGTTGAATATGGTAGTTTGTGGGGAGGTGAAGGTGCTGTCAAGGGTAGTATTCTTTGTTTGGTTGGCTATATTATGAGAGATCTTATTGGCGGATAATTTGAGGAGGAGAAATGCCGTAGTAGTGGATTGGTGTTGTAAGTGCAAGCAGGGCAGAGAAAACATTGATCATCTTTACTTCACTTTGAGGTGGCTTTGGGCATCAATATTTCCTACTGTTGGTCGATTGTAAATGATTTTAATGGCATGACCATTCATGAAGTTCTTATATCACTAGAACATCACTCCTAGGCGTTGCTCTTGTATATGATCCATGTACTTGGGCTTTGCCTATTCTTATGATTAATAAAATTTTATTTACCGATAAAAAAAAAAAAGATTCCCTACTGTTGGGATTGAGTAGGTCATACTGCGACAAGGGGTACATTTGTAGCTGTTTGGCAAAGCCCCCATAGTAGCCATGGCAATGTAGAGGTTTGGAGGATGATCCCTTTGTGCTTGATGTTTGTATTTGGCAGGAACGTAGTGCTCAGACCTTTGAGATTGTGAGAGAATGATGTTAGAATTAAGAGGCGTTATGTACTATAAAAAGATGCATTATGTGGAATTCTATTTGTGTGGATGACAGTGAATAATGTTTTTTCGTTTCTCACATTCTAGAATTCATGGAATTGTGTTCTTTTTCTTCATCCTTCTATGCTAGGGGTTTCCTATTGTCTACGTCTTACATACTTGGGTTGCATCCGCTTGCGATAGAATACAATTACATCTCTTGTGTATGTATAAAAATAGGAATTAAATTTGTTTCTGTTTTAATGTTGGTCTGAAATGCTTGTTGCTGCTGTTACCATACTGTTATATCATTTGTAGCTATCACTTTGGTTTAATTTGCCCTTTGGTTTAATTTTGCTTATCATTTCTTAATTTGTAAGTTGCGCAGGCCTCTGCTGAAGCAGACACATTCTTTTGTTTTGTTGAGTTATTAAGCGGATTCCGTGACAACTTCTGTCAGCAACTTGATAATAGTGTTGTGGGAATCCGTTCCACAATTACGAAGTTCTCACAGCTTCTCAAGGAACATGATGAGGAGTTGTGGCGTCATCTTGAGGTCACAACCAAAGTAAGACCTGATTCTAACTTGTAAATTTTGTTTCTTTCCCAATTGCTGGTATCTTTCTATGTATTGTTATCTCTTAAAGAATTGGGTGGTTCTCAATTTATATTTATGCATTAGACCCAGGGTTCAGAATAACCTTGGCTACCTTCTAGCTTAAGCATATCTCTTGATCACATATGGGATCTGACCACTGTACTGTAATGGACTTCTAATTGAAAATAGGCAGGTAGTCTAGACATAATGTGGCATCCTTGGCCCTCGGTAATATTCCTTGGTGAGGAACTGTGGTGCCCAGGATGCTCGCATGTCAGCTAGATCCCTAGATTCTTTGAGCAAGATGTGCGCCCGTAAGCTATGCACAAATGAGTCACAGTGGATCACAGCAGAATTTTATTTTATTTTTGATAAGTAATAAACTTTATTGAATAAATGAATGCAACTAGGCAAAGCCCATGTACACAGGTAGCATACAAAAGAGACACCTAATTACACTAGCAAGCTGAAAAGAAATAAAAAAGTCATGAACATTCCCTCCCTTTAGTACAATAGCAGAAAACCATTGAACCAAAGAAAATACAAAAAAGTTCCAGATTTCCCCCACTGTTCTCTCCTTCTTGTTGAAGCATATCTCATTTCTTTCCATCCAAAGACACCACAGTAAACACAAAGGAATCATCCTCCGCATTGCAGCCAGCTGTGAGCTTTAATGATGCCTCTTCCAACATGCTAAAAGATCCACCACGCTCTTGGGCATAACCCAATTCAACCCAGCCCTATTTATGATGCCATCCCAAAGCTCCCTCACCGCTTTGCAATGCAGAAAAATATGATCGGTCATTTCACCATTCTTCTTTCATAGGTAGCATCACTCCAACACAATCATCCCTATTTTCCTTAAATTTTCAACCGTCAAAATCTTATCTAAAGCTGCAGTCCATGCAAAAAAAAGCAACTTTAGGTGGCACTGGAACTATCCATATACCCTTCCAAGGAAACATAAAAGGAAACTCAGCAGAATTAGTGAGGGGGGATTAGTCGGAGACTAATCTATCAGTACCGGAGATGTATGAATAAATCCTTCAATAATAGTAATATCCATAAGTCACTATTAGTGTCCCAACTATGGTTTCAGACCATCATAAGTTCGTCACTTATATCACATGATGTGAACCATAGGTGTTTCATCTCCTAATTATAATAAATATCTTAAATTACAAGATAAACACCAAGATATGCCCTCGTTGCTACTCCTCAGGCTGGGCTAGTTTTTATTTTGAAGATAATTCTTGTGGGCTATATCTGCATCAAGGTCTCCAGCTTCGATGAACAAAACTGAAGGTGGGACCACTAGAGTGAGATTTTTATAAAACCTAGTAAGTTAAAATTCATGACAATACTAATAATAAAAGACAATGGCGATGAATATGCATGTACCAGTTCATTTAAACAAAGCCGAGGACACATTTTGCATATGATGAAGATCTGGGAAAAACACATATTCCCAAGCATGGTGAGGAATCACCCTCTGAGCAATCACATGTATACATAAGTATGGTGAGCAATCATCCTCTTAAGCAAAACATTTATGTTCACAAATTCTCATCATAATATTATCAACAGGTAATGACCACCCATTTGGCACAGGGAATCTTGCTACCTAGCCAATACGTGAACTCATTCACCAAAAACCAAAGGGGAATCATTCCACCCATATGACATGGGAATCTCTCTACCTGATCCACACGTGGAACACCTCCACCCAAACATAACAAAGGGCACCCCACTTGATCAACACAGGGACTCTCTCTACCCCTGATATCAAGTGAAGCCAATGTGGAAACGTCCAACCCCGGTCATCATGGGAAATTCCTCTACCCGTATGAAACTCGTGGCAACGTGTTGCTGAAATGGTATGGGTAATTTTGAACCCAATCCCATGAGTTTAGAACATTCAAGAATCACATCATCTCAAATCACATCGTAAAGATAACCAATAAATGTAATGGGAAAAAGATGCAGCTTCATGCAACAAAGGGATGTGATACATTTTTTTTTTCTGATAAGTAAATAAATTATATTATCAAAAGTGGGCAGAAGCCTGATACAATGTTTAGTAGCCACAACTAGGTATGATCAATGGATATAAGGAAATCATGTAACTCCAAACCATTGAAATCGACCGCTATGGTCCAAGTACAAATCTAAAGAAAAAAGCTTTCAATTCCTCCATCGATCTCTCTGTCCTCGAACGTCTTGTCATTGTGCTCTCGCCATAAACACCACACTATGCATATAGGATCATCTTCCACACCCGCTTTTATTTGTTGATTTCCTCTCAGATTTTTCCAACTGGCCAATACCCCTACCACCGTCTCTGGCATAACCCAAGCCAAGTCCACTTTGCCAAGAACCTCATTCCATAACCTTCTCGCTACCTCACAGTTTATTAAGAGATGGTTCACCGATTGACCTCCCATTCTACACATGCAACACCAATCTGCGATGATCACCCTGCGCTTCCTCAAATTATCAGTTGTAAGAATCTTACTCAATGCTGCTGTCCACACAAAGAATGCTACTTTGAGTGGCGCCTTATGTCTCCATATCTTTCGCCATGGAAACTGAATAGGTCTCTTGGGTAAGAGACTTATAGAAAGAGCGCACCGAAAAAGTACCTTTAACTGTAGGTATCCACCATAAACTATCCTGTGAGTTACCCGGTTCAGTAGAATACAAAAGGCTATAAAAGGCTTCAATACTGCTCATCTCCCAGTCTTGTGCCGCCCTACTGAAGTTGATGTTCCATTGACTCAAAGGGATGTGATACATAATATGCAAATCCTGAATATACCCACAAACATTTAGGTTCGTTTGGTTACGTCAGATGAGATGAGATGTGATGTTTTGAATAGTAATGAATAAAATATTTTTATAATATAATTTTTTTAATATTGGTTTTGTATTGGGATTTGAAAAAAGTTGAATTATTTATTATATTTTGTATGGAAATTTGAAAAAGTTGTAATGATTAGATGAGATAAGATGAGATGAGGTTATTTGGTTTTTGGTACCAATTCGGGCCTTACCTTGCATTCCCAAAATAGTCGTAGGAGTGAACCTACTTGAATGGTATTTCCAAGGGTTTGTTTGGAAAGTGAGATGAGATAAGAATTCTATAAATAGCAGTGAACTAGTTTGTGAATAGTAGTGAAATGGTTCGAGTTAAGATGTTTTTTTGAATTTTGAGAAATGAGAGAAAAAATTGAATAAAAATATTATAAAGTTAGAGTATAATATTGTTTTTGTGTTTTGTTTGGAAGTTTGGGAAAACTCTAATGTTTTAGGTAATGATTAGACGAAAAAGTTAAAAAATTTAAAATTGAAAAAAGTTTATGTTTGAGTGATGTTTGGGAAGGAAATTATCAGAAGTTCTGAGATGAGATCATCTCACCTCCCAAATAAGCCCTAATACTAAGGTTGCACTGATACCTATCCTTTAGTCGTGAAACTTGAGTTCCTTGTTTCCTTTAAGACTTCGAAGAGAGACACTTTACGATATCAAAAGTGAGATGATGACTTTTGTCAAATACCTTTCATACGAAGGGATTGTCAGTTATAGTCCTAACGTTCTTCTAACTCTTGCTTGAATGAGAAACTTTCGATCTTAGCTGTCCATTTGTCCTCTGGACTTGAAGAATCGTAGAGACATAGTGATTGATAGGGCAAAGCGTGCACGTCCTTGCAACTTCCCTTCGGTCCAATCCCATAGTTCTTCCCCAAGCGAGGGTCATCCACGTGGCCTTGTGCCATATCTCTGAGGTTTAATGATATGGCTTGCATGTTCGTATTTTGACTTTCGCCAGTGTACTCCAGATATGACGTCTTTGATGGAGCATGGGCCTTGGGAACAACACCTGCTGCCTATTGAGCACCTCCGGGTTATCTCGGAGAGCTCCCAGCTTTGCATCACGCTTGTCCTAGCCCTTTGCTCACCTTCTTACGGTCAACACATCTTTTGCTCGCCTGGTGTTGGACAAACCTTCCTTCGTCGCCCTTTGCGCACCTTTGTACGGTCAACACATTCTCTACAATGTGTTGCTCGCCTTACTTCTTGTCTGGCTGCACATTTTTTTGCCTGGCTGCCTGCTTATTGCCAATATTTTACCTATGGGAGGAGATCCATTCCCTTGATTTGGCGCAGTCCTCACACATAAACCCATATGTCAAAATGCATGTTCATTTAATGCTTTAGGTTTTTTTATTGCAGGACATCAAGTGATTGATTAAGTTGCTTTAACCCACCCCCCCAACCACCATCCAAAAAAAAAATAAAATTACGATGCCAATGTATTAGCATTTATAAATCAGGTTTGTTTATTTTATTTTAAATACGGGCTTGTTCTCCCATATTCATGGTGGGATATTTGCACATGTCTTTTTTTTTTTTTTAAATTGCTTCTATTTATCTCTTTTGCACTGCTTTTAATTTTCTATTTATAGGTATTTTTTAAAAAAATAAGGAGGAGAGAATTTTATTTAAGAAAATTCAAAAGGTGTAGCCCATGTACAAACAATGATTTGGAAGCTGGTACGTTAAGTTGTCTTAATTTTTTTTTTCTTTTTGATAATTAGATATTAATTTGTCTTGTTGAAAACTGAAAATGTCACTCTCCTAGTTGCATTGTGTAGAATAGGATCTGTGCTCTTGCGAGTTTGGTGTAATTCTTCTGATGTGGGCGCTTCTTTTCTTGTAGTGATTAACCACTTATTTTGTCCTTTTTTTCCCTTCCAGCGAGGCCAAGTGCTGTTCTGAACTGTGTTCTGTTCTGTCCGAATTTCATAATTTGTGAAAGGGTTGTGAAATAATTGTTAGCTTTAGGTTGTTAGACAATTTCCTATGCCTTACTGTTTTGTAATTAAATGACAGGTCAACCCCCAATTTTATGCCTTTAGGTGGATTACTCTTCTCTTGACTCAGGAATTCAATTTTGCGGACAGTCTTCACATTTGGGACACACTTCTAAGTGATCCTGAAGGTCCTCAGGTAGGATTACAATCTTTGTGGTATTCTTCTATTATAGATACGATTGACTTTGATATTCCTTGGTTGTAGAATATGAAAGGCTTCCCTAAGCCACAACGGCCACAACGAGAGTTGTTTGGAAGTTTGGAAAAATTGTAATGATTAGATGAGATGAGTTTAGATGGTTTCACTATCCAAACCAGGCCTTAATTAAGCCAAGCTCTTGATCTTCAAGAACACGACGGATGTAGGATACGGTGCCGCATAGAATATTATTTACTCACATCACAGATAATTTTTGCAATCAAACTTCATGATGTGATTAGTTTTAATATCTTCGCTAACTTTATTTGCCACTTTATAATGCTGAAGGCAGCTACACTAAAAAGTACATCAAGAAAGTTTGATCATTTAGGATAACTGTGTAGTCTCATAGATCTCTCTCTCTCTCTCTCTCTCTGAAAATGCTTTAGAATTGTTGGTAGTGGGAGTTCTTTTCAGTTATTGTATATGCAGTCCAGCCTGTTAAATAATACATTCCCTGAATCCTGGTTATGAAACTATCTTCAGGAAGTACTTTTAAAGATCTCTAAATCTGTGCAAAAGAGGCAGAAAAATGACAATTGCTCGCTCATTTTTGCAGGAAACACTTCTCCGGATATGCTGTGCTATGCTGATCCTCGTTCGGCGGCGCCTTCTAGCAGGTGATTTCACGTCTAATCTCAAACTGCTCCAGCACTATCCTCCAACAAACATCAGTCATTTGCTCTATGTTGCCAACAAGTTGCGTGTACAATCCTTAGGCTAATTCTCTTAAGCAATCCCTTTATATTTTTTGTTGTTCCAAATTTAATACTTGTAGATCAAAAGTAAAAACTGAGGCAGTGACGGCATCCATTATTTCTTTTAGTTACTTTTTTTTTTTTTTTTTGCTAGAAATTCATTGTTACCTTTCATGTAACATGTATGTATTTTCTTTTCCATCCCCCTCTTTTTGTTATGGATCAATGAGTTGGTTGTCGACTATGAACAAATGCTATGTAATATTTACCCTTGGCTATGTTCTCCTCATTATCATTTTATTCAGAATATTATTATCAGTTTTTTCCTTAATTTTCCATACCACACCAGCAAACCTTACTGATGTTTTCTGAGGGTGCTTGTGACATTGTTATTGTCTTTGAGCCTCCACGTGCACCCCGGCCCGCATACGGGTACCTGTTACCATGGCGGGACATCCTGTTTCAGAAGTGACATTCAACTATATATATATATATATATATATGAAAAATTTTTCTTGTCATCCTCACACTTCACACATTATATTTATTTTAATTTTTTTTTCATTTTTTTTATAATAAATATGTAGTGTGGATGACAAATAAAATAATTCAATTAGTTTAATAAGAATAAAATGAAATAAAAAAATAAAAAATAATATTTTAATATATAAAGTGTGTAGTGTAGGATGATGAATAACATTCTTCTATATATATCTATATATACACTAGTTGGCACTCTAGTAGGAAGTAAAAAAATATTGTATCTAATGAAAAATATGTTCATTAGATACAACAGTTATTTTTCATGAGATACAATATTACCAGATAATTATCAAAATTCACTAAAATAAAGACTAATGCTTGAATAAATAAAATGCATGAAAAGATAGTAATGATAGTAATAATTGCTTTCTATTACTAAAGTATTAAGTCAAAGACAAATAAATTAAAACTTATACAAATTTGGAGGAATTGAAATTATAATTTTATTGAAATTATAATTTTTTCCTAACAAGAGCATAATCAAATAATCAAACAGTCTCAAGCATGAGCCAAATAAGATGCACTAATAACAAGGTTGGGCATAGTTGTTAATACTTGGGAGTGAATGAGACCACAAAACTTAGCAGCAAGTTTTCATACATCGTCAAATTCAAACTTATGAAACAACTTAAAATAAAGAATTGAAGAAAGAAGTACATTTCATTTAGTATACTGAAGCAACTGAGGTTATTCATGTGAATCAAACTGTTTAGAAGGAGAGCAGCAACACTGTCATGATTGTTGATATCTTGATCCACTGGAATTTTTCCAAATAACAAGCAAAGATTTTACAAGTGAACTATAACTAAAAAATTTGTAAAATGAGAAGTTTCAATTGGAATTTAGAGAACATTCATGAGGGAAATGAATGAAATTATTAGATCTAAAATATCATATCTTAAATACAATTAGTATTTTAGATTCATATTACGGTTTTGTAATAAAGTGTGCATTATTAAAGGAGAAATAAAATGGAACACATAGAAGATCTAACAGAAGATAGAAACACAAATATGAATATTTGTAAAGTATTATTTTATTATCTTGAAACAAAATTATAGAAATTTGAGGCTCTTCGCCTCATTTTTTAAACGCTCTTGCTCTTCAAAAATTTGCATGCCCCTCCTATCTAAAGGAGTAGACAATCGAAAAGAAGATTTAAGTAAGGATTTTAAATTTCTGTTCTCTTGCTTTAGTGCTTCTATCTTCATGTTGGACTCCAGAAGAAGCCGTTGAAGGATAGAAATATTCTCGTTGAGTTTGTCAACCCCACCAATCTTGGATTGTAGTCGCTGAGAAAATGCGACAATGGTTGATGAGTATCGAGTATCGAGACTCACAAGCTCGTAGATAATTTCATCATCTAACTTATTAGTCAGATCATTATTGTATTGCATTATAGCACCTACGGTAGAAGCAGAAACAACTGGTGAATGAGGTGCATAATACCTCATATATTAGTTATGAGAAGATTGCTGAGCCATTGCAGAGTGAGAATGCAGAAAGAGATTGCAGAGTAAAAATACAAACTAAATTTAGAAAAGTGAAGAAGATGAGATGCGAAAGAAGATGAGCTGAATAATTCTTTTATAGAGAAAATTATGACAAAGTATCTCTCTATTGCTTCACAACATCTTTCGTGAAGCATCTCTCTATAAGAGACAAGAGATGTAGCATCATAATTCTGCGGCGCCTGACAGCTACAGAAGAGCAATGCAGTATCATAGCTGCGGCGCCTGACAGCTATAGAAGACCTGTAAAAATCTTACGGATCAGAGTTGTCTGGTCTAAAATAGAGGGTTGCCGTTTTTGTTGAGAGAGAGAGAGAGAGAGAGAGAGAGAGAGAGAGAGAGAGAGAGAGAGAGAGAGAGAGAGATTAACGGATTAATTTTGATGAATTCTTTACTAAGTATGTTATTTAGAAGAACACTTAAAGTATATCATTTATGTTTTTCTAAGGCAATCGAGAGTTTACCACTGAAACAGAAGATGTTAGACATGGGTACAGCTGAAAAAATCCCAGGAGGTCGAATTCGCACTGTTTTCCATCAGAAAACCCTCCAAACAGAGCAAAAAAGAGAAAACCAAAGAAGACAACGGTCAAAATCTCTTCGTACAGAACTTTATCAACAAAAACGGAAACTCACGTGAAAATTCTATGAGATAGGGCAAAAAAAAGTAGAGAAAATAAGTGAGAGGAAAGAGAATGTGATGAGCAAAATGATAGGAGTCGGGGTGGGTCAATGGAGAACACTTTATTTCGTGAGAGGAATATGAGAGGTTTGTGTATGTGACAATACACACAAGGAAAACCCACATGCAATATATTTGTGCTGAGAAGTGGATTCTCTCCCACCAAATGAAAACCAGGCGTCCTTAAAGCGGTTTTCGATTTTGCTTTTTGGTAAATTACGAATTGTTTGGATGTTCGACTAAGTCTGTCTTCAACCCGTTAGATCCCTAAATTAACTACTCTACTCGCAACACCATCAACATGATATAACATCATATTTAATACATTACGCTACCCGTTCATTATTAATCAATAATTCAAAAGACAATTAATTATATATATATATAGGTGTTGTCTGTCTAATGGAAACGAAATAAATATTAAAAAAACAGCATGTTGATAAGGTAGCAGCTAGCTAGCTGTAATTAATGATGTTATTAGCTATACATGATGATGATAAGATCAAAACGAAACGATTGATCGATAGATCATCACGGATGATTTTTTTTTTTTTTTTTTTTTGTGGGGTAATAATATTATATCATATATATCATTTTCAAAATAATCGTCGATCACAAATTTCAAGATGTAGGTCCCCCAACTATTTTTGTATCCCTCCTCTGTCTGAACGTCTGCATCCACTCTTGATTTCTTCAACATTTGATTTCAACATTCTTTTGTATCGGTGATCATACGATGAGTCTCGTACACCACATATTTGATATTTTTATTTTTTAAATTCTTTTTTAAATTTTTTTAGATTTATTTTTTTAAATTAATTTAATTTTTTTATTTATTATTCATATATTAAATATTTAATAAAAAATTAAAAAATTAAAAAAAAAAGATGATATGTAGTATATTGAATGATGAATTTATATTTAAAATTATATATATACATATGCGGGCGCGCATGTAATTTTATTTTTTATTTTTTTAATTCTCTTTTTCACACTAAGTATTAAACGAGCTGCTTGCTTGGCATTGGCAAGAGGTAGACCAATTAATTAAACTCACTGTATGAATTAAGAAACTTATACATATATGCATCACAGCTGGATGTTGCTAGGTAGCTAGCTAGCATGCATGTGCAGTAGACTATTACCCTTGATAGTTGAAAACTTGAAAATTAATTAATTAATTAATAGTGGTGGGGGATGATTAGGAGTGATGTAGTAATAGTAGTGGAATCAAGGTTAACGACAACCAAGGTATCAACTCATTATAGTGGATAGGCGATTTTTTTTTAAATTTTTTATTCTTAATCATGTCTACTTTTTCCCTAATTTGTCGTTGTTTTCTGCTCTTGCCGACTGATTTCCCATATTTTAAGTTCCGATTTCGAGTGAAACTGAAGTTGATTCGGCACTGTTAATTTTAACTACTTTTCCTAATGATCATACCATTGACATAGACAATTTAGCTTTTGACAAATTGGTTGTAAGGGAACTAAATAATTATAAAGAGGACACGGAATAGGACCGCCGTCATTAATCGTAAACACATCAAATCCATTGCCTTTGGATAATAATAATAATAATAGTAATAGTAATAATAATTGAATGATTGATTGACTTATCTCAAGAAGTGGTCCACATTATGATTTTTTTTTTTTTTTTGATTGTCAAGTTTATAAAAGAAATCCTATAATTTATAAATTATTGCTGAAGAATTTTGTGGCCGCCTTCTTTGACTAATTATGTAGAGGCTGTTTGTAACAACAACTCGCTTGAAAGGAATTGATATATTATTATGCATGAATTGTAATTTACTTTAAAGCAATTGAGATAGGAAGTTGCTCATCATTTTCTTTGTATTTGGCCCACCATCAAGAAAATTAAAGTACTGTTTATAGTCAAATTTATTAGGTGATGATTTAGAATATAAATCCATTGTCTTTGGTATCATCTTTTCTAGCTCCCATAGCTAACACTACCTAAAAAGAAAATTTAAGAGTTTTACTATTTTTAAAGATAGTCATATTAATATATTAATATTAATTTATTTATATTTAAAATTTAAATTAATATTATTTTTAATAAAATTTATTTTTTGGCCAATTATATTAGATTAATATATATTATTGCTGCTATCTTTATAACGATTCTCTGTTGGATCCACCAACTATTAAAAATAAAGAGCCAAAGATGAGAGAGAGAGGCAAAGATGAGAGAGAGAGAGGCAAAGAAAGGGATATCTTTGGGTCTATCGAAAGTGAAGAGCTTTTTGATGGCAATATCGTCAATGATGGGCCCACAAGCGGGGTCATTCTCCATGCCCAGATTCCTAAAAACCAAACTCACCTCTTCCTCATCCGCCTCGAATGCGTAGGCGTACGGGTCCCATCCCTGCACGTTGTAAAGCGTTTGTAAGTCTATCGTCTGCGACGCCGGCACCACCGACACGTTCAGCAATCAGCAACACCGCTATGCACCGCTCAACAGCAGGTAAGAGAGGGATTTTCCACCTCAAATCCATCATAATAAGAAACCGTGTAATCTTGTAAGCAAAGTAAAAGGAAAACAACAAATTAATTAAGCAATAATTAACATCACCATTTCGAAGTTAAAAACCAAGTATAAAGGAAGAAAATTACGATGAGATCTACAAGAATCATTGCTAACACGAGAAAAATAATTGCTGAACTCCAAAAACTACAAATGATAAGCCAAGAACAAGAAACATGATCTCTCAATTATTTTAGAAAGAATATAACATCATTGACGAGGAGAAAAGAAAGCTATTATCTAAAGCATAGCCTAAAAGCATTAATACTCACCTGCATGTGATGACTAAGCAAACAATAAACACCGCACCTATTTACATCAAACATATCTAATTAAAATTCTTGTTACTCAAAATAACCATGAGTTGAATCATGTAAATTTATGCTAGATTATTTAATATTCACTCTGAAATCCAAATCTCATGTAAAAAGTCAAATTATCAAAAGAATCTAATTTTTTTTTTATTTAATTCAACAAAAAAAAAAACAATGATATCCTCTTCAAAATCTCAGGCCCAAGCTGCCTGATAGTTAAAGGGGTTAGATGGCTAACCAAAAACTTTTACTCATCCCTTGACTCATGCTTGTGGTTTTAACTTAAATAAAAAGACATTGAGTCATTATGGCAAACAAACCAGCAGCTCCACGCCTCTCTCTCTTCCGCAATTCTGTTTCCATTGTATGCAACAAGCTGCAGCCATCGTTGTTCCTCGCCGATCGGTTTCTTTTCTTGCTCCTCCCGTGTCTCGCTTTCCCTCGGTCTCTCTCTCATCTCCCTGTTTCGTATTACAGTCTTCGTGGCTGCCGACCTCCCTCACTTGCTTTAGTCGCCGCTTGTCACGACGCCATCACCAAAATGAAATTAGTAGAGGGGTCGTCTTCGTGGGTCTCAGATCTATGTTTTTTTGTGGGTAGGAGAAAAAGCAGACCTTTGGGTCATCTTTTGATTCTTCTTCTAATGCCAACTTTCCTCAACTTTCGCTTGCATTGATTCCCACTCGGATCTTGAGATTCTACTGTGAAATTTGGTGCTTCAAAAAGGGTGGAGGTAGAGGTTTGCAGAGCTCGTTGGTGCTGAGGATTCTATCACAGATCTGTGCATAATGGGTAAAAATTTCCTTTACTAACTTAAGGATTCTATTACAGATCTGGACTGCAAATAATAATAAAAAGTGTTGAGGAACGACATTGGAGACCTAGGTCTATGTTTATTAGAGGGCTTAAGCACCGAATCTGTGATGACCCGCTTTTAAGTGTATTTTCGCTTAAATGGTTATTTTTATTTTAATTAATATATTAGTTATTTATTTTAATTTATTTGCGTTTTAAATTTAGTTTTTAATTTATTTGATGTTGTGTTTTATTTCTTTTAGTTGTTTTGTGATTTTTAATCTCTTTTTGGCGGTTTAGTTTTGTTTTCCGGATGAGGATTAGATCTCCTCTTTTCCCTACATCTTTTTTTTTTTTTTTTTTTCCTCTTTCTTTTTCCTTCTTCTTTTCTTTTTCCTTTCTTTTCCTTTTTTCTTTTTTCTCTCTTCTCTCTCCCCGATCGGTCCCCCCCCCCCCCGAGCTCTCTCTCTCTCTCTCTCTCTCTCTCTCTCTCTCTCTCTCTCTCTCTCTCTCTCTCTCTCTCTCTCTCTCTCTCTCTCTCCTCCCTCTCCCTCAAGCCGAACACCTTCTCTCTACCGGCCCACCGCCGTCCGGCCACCACTCGGCCCCCCACCGGTCCCATTTTCTTCCCCTCCCTCCGGCGCACCACCCCTCCAAAGCCCACCCCCAACCGGTCGGCCGTTTGGCCGGAAAAGCTCCAAGAAGGGCGCACTGATTTTGCTCCGATCCGCCGCCGTCGCTCCACCTCCGGCCACCACTTCATCACCGACTCCTTGCCGTCCTAACCCACCCATTTCCGGCCTCCAACGACCACCGGAACAGTTCCTACGAGCTTAGTTTCCAATTTGGGTTTTTCGGCCATTTTCCGGCGATTCCGCCGCCACCCACGGCCGTTCATCACTTCCAATAGCTTCACAACCATCCCTAGACCATTCCCTATCAATTTCGTGTCCTAGTTTGTCCCCGTTCAAAAGTGGGTTTTTCAAACCCACGGCCACAGTGAATTTTCACTGTGACGTTGCTGTTTTTCCATCGTTTGCAACGCCGCTTGTTTTCTAAAATTTCCATATAGCGCTGTAAGTATTTTCCAAACCCTATTTTCAGATTTAAATATATATCGCTCATACAATTTATTTATTGTTGTTGGTTGTTGATTCCGGACTGAGTCCGAGGAGTTTCGAGGGTCGGATGGATGGAGGACGGAGTTGTCTGTTTAATTGATTTATGTTGTTTGATTATTTTATTATGCATTGTTATGGCATTACATGGTGCATGCACGTGTGTTTGTGGATTTATGTGAAAAGCCTATGTATTGGCGTAAGTGTATTGCGGGTGCGTGTGTATCACGAGCCCAAGCCGGGATGGGTTATTATCTCGGTGGAGCTCCTCTGGTTACTCGGGAGCGGAATAAACTGAGTGATGTCCCCTGAGTTGTCGAGAGCGATGACGGGAGCGGGGCTAGGGGTTGCTTGGCTACGAACGTGCCGGGCGCGGAACCGGGCATCGCCCTACGCACTGACTCCGTGGCCCTTCGCTGGTGAGGGCTAGAGGATGCATGGCTACGCACGCGCGGGGCGCGGAACTGGGCATCGCTTGTTAGGTGTCACACGCGCGGTGGTACTCTGCGGTGTGACACTGGAGCCAGGGTGTGCGGATGATCCCTAGGGGAGGTCATGGTGCACGCGGTTAAAATTGGATAATGGTTTGAGAGGCCAAATGGGACTTTTGGCGTGGTATTGGGCCAAATGGACTTTTGGCGAGATATTGGGCCAAATGTGACTTTTGGCGTGTTAGTTAGAAAGGTTGTGTGTTTTTGGGCCAAATGGGTTTTTGGTGTGTGTGGAAAACGGGTGTTTTATGGGCTTTGTGCATTGGGCATGTTTCATGCATCTTGTTTGAGTTTTATGTGTTTTTATCTGGTAGTGTTTGGGTTTTACTTACCTGCGGTACCATTCTTGGTTCTGTAGCTTTTGGTGCAGAGTTAGAGGACGAAAAGGAGGAGGCTGAGCCCGAGGATGCGGCTCCGCCGGGCTGCTGATGCTGTGTTTTATATTTGTTTAAAACTGTATTTGTGTTTTGTAATATTTTATCTATATACGTTTTAAACAGCTTGTATTACGTTAAGAAAAATTCTGGTACTTAGTTATGACTTTCGTTATCCGCTGCGTGTTTCTTTGTACACTTATGTTGCCTTACACACACTTGGCACCCGTCGATAGGATGGTGACCCGGGTTGTCACCATCCGGACGTCTCGATTTCCCCGTGTTCGAGCGTGGGGATTTGGGGACGTCACAGAATCTCCTATAATATATAGACCATGAACCTCTGAAATCTCTCCAGAAGCCTATCTCTACCCCTCCCATTAGCAACCAACCAAGCAAATCTCAAAAATTCTAAAATTTCACAGTTTTGGTGCTTTGGGTTTCAGCAAGATGAAGAGAAATCGAGAGTCTCGAGATAGAGAGAGAGAATAGAGGATGGATCTGAGTTTAGAGAGAGAACTTGGGAGGAATACGAAGCTGAGAATGAAAGATTTGTGTGGTCTGAAATTCTTCTGAAAAAATATCACTGACACAACCTCACTAAAGACCAAAACATTCTTATATTAACGAACACAAAGGAAGAAAACAAAAGGTTAAAAAAGTAACTATGCAATAAATACTGAAGAAAAAAACAGAATATGTGAATTTACTGTTCATTCCTGTAGAAGCAGGATAGGCGCTTATTATTATAGAGAGATATATCAAGGCTAAAAAAAATGGCCCGGTTTAGGCAAATTGAATCAGTAAGAAACCGAATCGGTTTTAGGAAACTTTTTGAATTGTTTACTAAACTGCTTCAATTGACGGATTGGTGGTGATTTAGGTTGATTCTAACCAATTTTATTTAAAATTGTATTTATTTTTAAGTTGTCTAACAAAAAATTTATTTAAAACTGGGTTATTTATTACAAAAATTTAAAAATATGCTAGAACTAAATATATAATAATTTTCTTATCATTAAATTATATAAGAATTGTAGAAATATTGAAACATAGAACATGTACTTCTTTATTTTCTTTAGTTGAAAATTAGGAGGTGAATGATTATTTTATATCAATTTGTGGTTATGCATAAAATACAATATTTGCTATGTACTTATAACTTAATGTCCTTTATCTTCTTCATCTATGAGGTAGAAAAAATATCGATAATTGAGGTTAAATATATAAATTACATATTTATTGAAACTATTTAGATTTATATAATATTTTTTTTATTGAAACTAGTCAATGAATTTATATTTTTATAATTTTCTATGATGATATAAAATGTTATATATGATTTTTAATGTTTTTCTATCAATATTAAAATAATAGATTAAAAATTGTCACGAATCGTTCTATGAAGAACTGGTCTTTACCCAATTCCAATTTTTCAAGTCTTGATATATATAAAAGTTAATTGTAAAATTAGTCATTGAATTTTCAAGGATTTAAGCGTTTGGGGGAAGTTTTTGTAAGCATAATGATACATTAAAAATAATTCGGTTTTGAAGTTAGCCGAAATGAGCATTGTACACACACAAAATTCTTGAGTATTTTTATGCAAATCAAATGTCAGGCCTATAAATAAATTATTTTTAAAAAATAATACAACCGAGTTTCTTTTAATTATCCTTCGTAAATTGTATGTCTAACATTTTCCTTTTATAGAGGTGAAAATAGTTTTTAATTATCTGTGGCTCAGATTATTGATATGAAAATTTAATCCATATAATAAAGGAAAATGATGCTGTGCTGCCTGGGTGGTACTGCTTGGAAAAAAAATATATATATATTTTTATTTAATGATTTTAAGTGTGTTGGTGTATTTTTTTATTTAATGAGTGATTAAAAAGATATGAAAAAAAAGAAAAAAAAAAATGCTGGCAAAGGTGGGGTGGTAGAGTTGCCCATCTTATCCAAAACTCGTATATCAAAGAATATTTGCATGGTTGTTAACTATCCGACCTTAGCTCAGTTGGCAGAGCGGAGGACTGTAGTTAGGCCAAAAGCCCCGCAGCTTAATCCTTAGGTCGCTGGTTCGAATCCGGCAGGTC
The DNA here is from genome assembly GCF_018687715.1 of Carya illinoinensis. Taxonomy (NCBI): domain Eukaryota; kingdom Viridiplantae; phylum Streptophyta; class Magnoliopsida; order Fagales; family Juglandaceae; genus Carya; species Carya illinoinensis. The sequence goes on along the minus strand of NC_056753.1, from coordinate 19,893,916 downwards.
GGACTTTTTTCATTATTTTTATTATTTTGAATTTTTCACTTTATTAAGTTTAATTATTGCAGACTGCGCGAAAAGAAAGAAAAAGGTTCCGGGAGTTTCAGAGGCGCTTCTCAAATCTCAGTATGGTAATGAGGGGATGGATATGAGTTTAATCGTATTGGATCTTGATACTGTTTTTCTTTTTCTACCGATTCCTCTTATCCTTGCTTCTTATCTCTGTCATGCTCCAATCTTTCCGTTGATTTGAGTTGAATATCGTTTTTTTCTTTTTTTTTTTGGAAAATCGTATTCATATCAACATGAAACATTATCATATTCATAATTCCGTTCGCTTTTTCATTTTTAGTTTCATCACTATTTTTAAATTTTATGTTTTTCCTTTTTCTCTTTTCTATCAGCAGCCAAATATAGGATAAAGCACTTTGAGCTTTCATTTACTTGCTTGCATTTTGCTTGATTAAGCTCCTTATTGCACTATCTTGTTGCTGGATTTGAACAATTTCTAGGCGAACACGTTGCGATTGTACTTGACCTGCATTAGGAACACTCTCGAGGCAGCCATGTGTCTTCAGGTGCGTATCATTTATAGTATCCCTGCTGATTGTGGCAAAAACAGAAAATTTCAGCTTGCTTTTATATAATTTTTCAACTTCATTTTTTATAGGTAATATAATTGTGCAACTTCTATCAAAGATGATGGTTCTTCAGAATGTTATCTCTTTGTAAAATTACAGAACATAGGGAACTGACGATATGTTTCCAATCGGGAAAGATAGTGACTGAAAATGCTCAATTCATTTGATTCGTTGATTCAAGTGATCGGATACTTGGGTGTGTTTTGTCTCTTTGTGTAGTGATGCAAACAAGGGATGCTTCTTAACCAGTAATTTTTTTTGTTGTTGACTAAACATTAGAAAGCTTGTTGGTCTGAAAACGTGTAAACACAATGTTGTATATCTGTGATTACCATGGATTCTGTAAAGTTGCTTTATTTTACCTGCCAATCTTAAACTTCTTTTATCTACGAAAACTGTGCCCTTATTTTTGTGTTTTAGTTTGGCAGGAATACTGCCTTTTTTCTCTTTGAAAGGAATCGAGAAGAAAGTATCAACAACAACTGGTTTTATTGAAGTTTAAACAACTTGTAAACCCATATGGGTTTTGATCACGACTTGCTTCATGAGTCCATGCATCCCTTATTTATGGGAGGAGATTTAATGCACTTGGTCCAAAGACCATTGGTGCTCCCATCAGTTGGATGCATTGTAGAAAAATAGTTCTACAATTTTTCATTTAAATAAAAAAATGTTTCTTTCATAATATACAGATGAGCATGGTTTTTCATGAAGGTAGGCTTGCTAAATGCTCCTCCACTAACCATAGAAGAATCCTTTTTACTCCCAAAACGGTTAAACATCTTCTGTAAATTGAGAATATTATCCTACAAGGAAGTAAAACAGCGTAGAATAGATCATCTTTGGAACCCCGATTGGCTATTACCTTAATTGCTGTCCTACAAATGTGTGGAGAGCCTTAATAAACTAGCTGATGCGAAATATAGAATAGAGAATCATTAAAGAATGAATTAATGACATGTCATTTTATGCCTTTTACAGAACAGTAAGATCCTCTTTGAAGCAAGCTCCTTTAGAGTTGCTTAATACAATGCTAAATCCTTCTGAAGTTATAAGAAATTTCAGTTAGTTATACCTTGCAGTTTGATGCCATTTATTTTGTTTAGTGTTGCATTTTTATAAGTGAATTAAGTATTAAAACTACCAGGCATTGGTATCTGAAATTAGTCATAGTTGAATATTACTCTGATGTCTGCATTGCTGGCTGTAAACACAAACGTTTTGGTATACAAGGTCTATGTGTATCTTTTGAGGTTTGACACTGTTCAACTACTGATTGGGCTCCTTATTTCCTTGCACTTTAACAAGTGGTGATAGTTTCCCTGCTTCATGAGACACGATTTCTTGAATTTAGTGGTGTGGGGCTGGAAAACCTCTTTCTTCCACCTAATTCACTTTTACATGATTATGATGCCTGATTGACCTTGTATCTAAATGGCAAGTGCAGAACTTCCCCTGTCAAGAAGTTGAAAGGCATAACAAGCCCGAGGTTGAACTAAAGTATGTTTAATAGTCTTTTTTGGATCTCATATACCTCTTACTTTTGCTGCTTCTTTCTATTATTTTTTGTATTATTTTTAATTTTTGAAAAACAGAAAGCTTTAGCTACAGGAAAGTTGCTCCACAAGAAAAATAAGTGAAAGTAGACTTTAATCTCATTCAATGATCTTGTTAGCAGTCTTTTACCTTTATGAGAATGATTGAGTTCTGAAGCAGATTATGCAAGTCCTCTGGCATTCTTGAGTATTTGGGTGGACCCAAATTCTCTGGATGTTGGATCTGCCGTGTCTATTGAAGCTGAACCCATAATGATGACATAATAGAATACACACCTCTTGAGAAGCCCAGAAATAAAGCCCCAGGGCCCTTGCAAATCACAAGGACGTTCTTGTCCAAGAAAGTACTTGCTGGTGCCATTTGGCTTCCATATTAGCTAGATTTTAAACTCATTATTTTTATTGTTATGTATTAAATAGTAGAGTTTAATCTACAAACTACTTTAAGTGTTGTCCATACCATTCCATCATCATGTTCTGCCAGTTTATTATTTTATGTTACACCTAAAGGAATTTAATCTCCTTTTTGTTTGCAGGACCAGCCCTGAACTCCTCCTGAATCCTGTAAGAACCATGTCGTTGATATTTGATATTAGTGCATTTTCTTCCCCTTTTCCTTGTTGCTTTCTTATTGGTTTACTTTGATATTGGTAGTATGTTTTCAATCGATTACTAACGCTGTTAATTTTCCAGAGATTCTCTTTGTTTCCTGATTTATATTATCTGTAACGTTTTGACAAAAATAGTTCCCACACATGCCCACACATAATATGAATAAATTTTAGAGATAAAATCATCCTTTGTCAAGGACTTAATAATTATAGAGAATTAAGCAAATGTAGAATTTGTGGCTTGAGTGAGAAAGTAATGTTGACATGCTAAGTAAAAACTACTGGATCAACTCTACATGATGCTTGTCAAATTTTCAACTTATTTTGCCATGTCAATTGATGAAAAAAACATGCTTCATGACAGTAAGAGTGCTTAATAACATTTACAGGGTACTGTCTTTTCTTTTCTTTCTTTCTTTTTTATTTTTTTTTATTTTTTTATTTTATTTATTTATTAATTTTTCAAAAGAATTACAGTGATCTTTAGGTAAACACAACAATCCAGGGTTATTAATATTGCAGTTAAAAGAAAAATAAAATAAAGGAAAAACTATGAGGAAAATTTTTGGGTAGTATACCCTCTCATCTGATGACACTATGTTATGCTTCATCTTTAGTGCCCGATTCTGGATCACCAAATCAGTTCTGCCGAATGTTTTGAGGCATTTATAGAAGCCTTTGTTTTTGGACTTTTTCTTTGGCAACTATCGTTTATGGCTTTTGCTATTGATCAACTATTGTTTATGGTTTCACTAAAATAATTTAGGCACATACCTGCACCTGGACTTTGTCCTTGGCAACTAGCCCTTTTAGTGGGAGCACTTTCATGCCAAGTTGAAGTTAGTTGTGCAAATAGGATTTTTAGTTTTTCATATTCCTTTCTAAAGTACTGATTGTGAGAAGTTGGTGGTGGACCTTGAGAGACTGCCTATACATTATTTACCATTGAATGGCAGGTCATAATTGTTTTCCTTTATCTATTTGTAGTTTCTAGGATTGTTCTGGATCTCTTTAGTTTTTGCAGTTTAGAGACATCCCTCGTATACTCCTTTTACGCCCTTCGTTTTATCAATAAAGGCTGATCTTATTTATGAAAAAAAGGTTTTTTTTTTCCTTGTCGTTAACTACTCGCACTGCTGCCACTGTTTCTAGGACCAACCAAATCTTCCTTTATTAACCTATAATTTGCACTTTTTTAATTTATCTCTTTACTTTTTTTAATTTCTGTCCCTTAATTGTGTTTTATACCTATTTATTGCTATTGCAGGTTTTGATATGTCGAAATGAGGCAGAGAAATGCTTAATAGAAACTTCTATCAATTCATTGCGCATAAGCCTCAAGGTGAATCCAAGCTATTGATGTTGGATGCTTTATTGTGCTTACCGAGCTAAATGGTGACCTTTTTTTTTAATAAGTATGAAGAATTTATTAAACTGCATAATTAGGCAAGGCCCAACTACACAGGAAGTATACAAGGGATGAACCTAATTACAAGCTAATCACTGTGAACAGCATAAAAGTCATTAAAACTAATCCCATTCAATACAATAGTTGAAGCCCAAAGTAAAAATGTATGAAAGAAAAAGTCCCTGAACCCTCCTATTATCAAAACAGCGACCATTCCTCTCGTTCGAAGTACACCACATTAAAAATAGAGGCACCATCTTCCAAACAGCCGCGATTTGACGATTGCCCCGAATTCCTATCCCACATGACAATAAATCTACCACCCTCCTAGGCATTACCCATGTAATACCAAGCCTAGTATAGATTTCATCCCATAAAGGCTTAACCACATTTCAGTGAAGAAGAAGATGATTTGCCAATTCTCCAAATGCTCTTCCGAGTGGAATGGTGACTTGAGATCCTTTATTGCTTTTTTATAATTCCGATTGCATATAGAACGAACATAGAACCTTAAAATACATGATCAAAGTAGATGTTTCCACCCATGGTGGTCATCTACGTTTTCTCACGATTCAACCCTTTGTAGTGGTCTTTTTTGTATGAGGTTTCTCTAAAGTATATTTCCTGATGGCTCTAGGGGTTGTTTCTATGGCTCTTAGTAGGGGTTTCAACCAAATAGAAGGCTACTTTAAGGCTTTAGACAAAATAATTCTAAGATAAAATCAGGAATGTATCAACATAGGAATAGGACCAAGGTGAATCAATATTACTGGAGCATTTCCAACATACCATTATCTTGTAACTTTCATACGTTAGCAGTGGAAACGGTGCATTCCACATAAAATCTGAGTGAGACTTGCACTGATATTCTGAAACTCCCTTGAAAGTAAACATCTCTGAGATGGTGAAAAATGGCATGATGACTTATGATATGCCCCCCCTACCCTATGTATATAAGGATACATGTTGCTGTCAAGTACTGTTGCAATATTCGAAAGGAACTTGTTATAAAATTTTCGTATATAAAGTTATAGTGAAACTTGTGGATTCTGCTATTTATGTCAACTTTGATTTTCATACGTGCCAAAATGCATGGGCGTGTGGTAGTCAATTAATAATATTATGATCAATGATTGTAGTAGAAACGTTTTCGAAAGTTTAAACCTAAATTACATGTGAAGAATTCCAACTTCTTTCATAAAAAGTCAGAACATCCGGTAAATACATAAGGTGCAATATTTTCATTTTCCGAAAGTAAGTGTTATATATTTTGTTGAGGTGTGTTGTGTTTGCCATAAAGTAGTGAAAGCAACAGGTCATCAGGTGTATACCTTTCATGATCTTCATGCATATGATGTAATTGTTGGAGATTTAGGCTGGAAAAGTTGAAAGATTGGAAGTATTTTTCTCCTGGTTCTTTTCATGGAATAAGAAGACTTTAAACTTCTTAGAAATATTTTCCGTATAGAAAGAAAGCAACGTCCAAACCCAAGTAAGGTCATATACAGTTTCTGTTGAAGAAAGACAAGCTTAAATTTTTTTGAACTTGGTCAGAATTGCCTATAATTGAACTCAAACTTCACTCATGCAAAGCTTCAGTTAATCTCTGAGATTGTGTATCTTTCTTTATCTTGTTCCTTACATTTCTGAGATAGGTTTACCTATTCATATATGAAAGAAGTTTTATGTGCATTAGATCATAAATATACGGATTGCAATCTTTCTCGCATCCTGTTCTTAAAAGCATTTTTCCTGTTTTATAGGTAAAGCAGGCAGATGAACTTGAAAATATACTAACTAAAAAATTTCTTAGATTTTTATCAATGAGGGCAGAAGCATTTCAAGTACTGAGGAGAAAGCCAGTACAGGTATGTATAATTTATCTCATTGGCTCAGCGTTTCACTTTGCTTCATTCTGTTTCTCAACAACATCAAGGGATTTGCTTAATGGGCCTTTAAAATCATTATTTTCTCATTATGTAAATGGTTGTTGGGATTATACCGTCATGATTACAGCATGCTTGCCAATACAAAAATGTGCTGTTTAGTGTTTTTTTTTTTTTTTTTTCACATTAAGCTGTTTCAAATTTGTAACTTTGTAACCACACTGCCCTCCTTTTTCCTCTTTCTTTCTTTCTTTCTTTTTTATTTTTTTCAATTTTTTAAAATGCACTTTTCTTTGGGGTGATCGTGTGGGGCCAATGGACCTTTCCTATTCTTAGAGATGGTTCAGTACCCGATCAGAATTAATTCATACCAAGTTATCTCATTGTATAAACTATAGATTTTTAATTTATTATCATCCGAAGAAGTAATAAGCTCTTTGTTGCCTGTCCTTTGTTGACCGGTATAGTTTGCTGCACCTGATATATGAGATTTGAGTCTGTCCAGGAGAGCATGGTGTGGTGCCCTATAAGTAATGCTGGTGCATTCTGAGTGTGCACTTGCATCATCTTTGAACTTCACCTTAGATCACCGTAATATATTGAACTAGATACATTTGTTTATTTGCCATTAAGTTGCAATCTCCACTTGGCTCTTGTTATTGTAAATTTTCTACAAACTAAGACTTCTATGTGAATACATACATACATACATTGTTTCTACAAACTCTGTATATTCCACCTTACTGCTGAATGAAAGCTCATTTTAACAAATTTAAAAAAAATGATATGATTCAACCTCAAACCCATTTAAATGTAGCGGACAACAGCGGGGCCCGAGAATTGATGTGTATTCGAATCATAGGAGCTAGTAATCGACGATATGCTCATATTGGTGACGTTATTGTTGCTGTAATCAAGGAAGCAATACCAAATACACCTTTAGAAAAATTTGGGTTTGCTTTGCTATGTTTGCACTTGCCAAGTGGTTTTGAGCATTCTGAACTTCACATGAATAAATGAGAAGTATCAGTCTCAAAGATAACTTATTGTTTTAAGATGCTTTTCTGATGACATGCAAATCATTCATTTCTATTAAACTAAATATGTTGATGCTTCAATTGACAGGGTTATGACATTAGCTTTCTGATAACAAACTACCATTATGAGGACATGCAGAAGCACAAGCTCATAGATTTTATCGTGCAATTCATGGAGGCAAGAATTCTGTTTTACCCTATAAGTTGGTCTTAATACACTTTGTTACTTACCAGTGCATTTCCGCTGGATGTGTTCACATGATTTTTTTTTTTTTTTGATTAGTAGTTATATTTGTCTGAATTTTAATTCTCAATTGACTATGCACATAGATAGGACTCTCAATAATGAGACTTAATTAGTTACATCAAAGTTCTTCGCTTGGAATATGCCTTGCATATTCAATTGCATATTTGGTTTTTTCAAAAATAAGAAAGATGTATTTTTCTGTAGTTTCACAAACAAAACTGTATGGACTAATTAAAACTACTACAGATAACTTCTCATTGGGTAATAAGTTCTCCCTTTTTTGGCATGCATTTCTTGAATAAATTTCTTTTTTTTTTTTTTTTTTTTTTTTGTTGTTCTCTGAATAATAGCTGAATTTGTTTTTACAAACTACTCTTTCTTATAACAAGTCCCTTGGTTTTGTCTAATGATCCTTGTCTCCATCTTTGAATATATTTTTACTGGATGCAGTCCCAATGGATTGTCCAGATGATGGTTGGTAGACTGCCAATAAATATATTGGAACTCCATCTCATAAAGGCTCATTTTTGTTACTAATTTCTGATGGCCACATGAATTTGGTAGTCATTCAACTCTATCGAGGGACAGACTGATTAATTGGCCAGGCTGGTGGCTCACTGTTGTTGAGGGTATTGCAAGTTGTAAAATTTAACTTCCAACTCGGGTGTTATGAGTTATAAAACTGAGAAGACAATTTTACTTGAAACAGTCTGGTTGTGGAGAAGCACTTTTGGTTGCTCCTCTTATTTTGGTTGTTTGCTGGTGGTGGTGCAAGGGGTTTGGAAAGACATTAGATCCGTTTCTCTACTTGCTTGTGCTACAGTATTTTATTGAATTATAGAATGTTCTCGATCTAGCCTCAGGTGGTCATGATTCCTCATGCACCACTCTCGCAAGGCGTCATATTTTAGTAGATATATGATAAAATAACACAAATCTTTGTTTTTGATGCTGCTGTGCTCTTGTTATTCAACTCACATACATGCCTGCCTATATAAATGCATACATCTAGGTTGAGCCTAGTGTGCATTCTTATTGTATATACATTTATAGAGTTTCCAATTTGTTTTTTTCCCCTACAGGATATCGATAAAGAGATAAGCGAACTTAAAATGTCAGTGAACACAAGGGGCAGGCTGGTGGCCACAGAGTTTCTGAAGCAATTTATCTGAGCTCTTCATGGGTACATCCATCTTTCTGAGTGCTCATGACTGGTACACATGGAATTGTGCTGTAAGGATTGTGACCTAATGCTTTTCCATCTTTCTGAGTGCTCATGACTCAACAAGATAGATGTATCACTTCAAATTATGTTTTAAAAAAATGGTGTAAAACCATTCTTCTTCCTTTTAATCTTTCACTGGAAGATTATATTGATTGACGATATAAGTTCGCTAACATGGGCACCGGTTAGAATAATTATGGTAGGTAGAACCAGCTAGGCAAGTTGGATCGGAAGCCAGGTGCATGTTGACCTGGTCAGTGATTATTCAATTAAGAATGAAATGTATTGAGTTTTATAGTTTTTGAGATTAACGTGTTTCTATGAACATACAAAGCACTAGGTATGAATCCAAGTTTAGGATGGAAAACACAACCAATAACCAACTTGGAGCCATTATAAGCACTTGATTTTAGCACATTTTTTTTTCTTTGTTTTTATGTACAACCAGATTTTGCGTATCCAAAACGATACGTAATATGAAGAAACTAGCCACACTTCCATGCTTTCAAGAGCCTGAAAGCAATTCTATTTTCTTGAAAGAACACCCAATTGAACAACAGAGAAGATACAAGAACTGCAACTTTACCGCAGCACTTGACCAGTCGGACATATTTATAAGAAACCATAGCTCTCTCTGTTTCAAATCTGCCATTTGGGAGGAAACAACTGAATTGAAAACGAAATTACTATGTACTTTCTTCCTGGGACAGTAAGTCCGGTTGGATATTCTTCAAACAAAGGAACAAACTCTTCTTCATGATCCAACTCCCCCTTCCTCGAGCCTTAGCACCACCCTTATATGCCACATCATCAATACTATTCAAACAGTGTCTTTTCTAAGATGGGAATACTTATGGGTTTCCAATTATCTACCATTACCATCATCATCCAAATTAACACAACCCCAGATAATCCAGTTGGTCCGCATCAACACAATAACACCAAAAATCCATAAATCACTGTTGTTTGAGCATTCTTGTGGGCCCCATACTATGCAGCTAGGTTCAGTGAAACCTTATTATTGCAAACTGCAGATGACCAGATTATGAACCAACCCATGAAAATAATAAATAAATTTAGAAAGAAAAAACTACATGAGCAAACGTTACCATCCCAACAAAACCGGCGAGGGCCTATTCAGAAGGGTTCAAGGGTCTATATACTTGGGAAGCACTCTATTACCACAATTCTTAATTTTCAAGTAAATAGCCAAACGATAAATTGAAGTGGAGAGAGAGAGAGAGAGAGAGAGAGAGAGAGAGAGATTTTCCCAATTCGAGTTTTGTTACTTACAATTGTGTGTGTAAATACACCATTTATTATTGGTCTACCCGTCATAAAAAATTCAAAACACCAATATTTGTTATGCTGGCTAAAGTAGAAGGCTTTCAAATATTAGTGTGACGTATCGATGAGCAAATCTTAGAAACAGAAAGACAAGAATGTCTCTCAAAACCACTTCTTGGCTACATATATACATTTCTATTTTGACAATCGACCTTTGGTTTATAGAGAAGATATGACGATGAGTGCGTGAGAACGTTATATCAACGTTGTCAAGCGTGGATTTTGCATTGACGTGGAAGCATGCTCTGTTATCAGTGGATTGTAATCGCAAGCGGTTAGGATGGGGAGGAAGTATGTGCTTTTTATAAGGTTCCTTGTCTATGCATTGGATGTTATGCAACTATACTCTAGTAAACATAGACAATATTTTTATCCTTATATCTACACACTTCAGTATAATAAAAGTATAGTATGAGCTGTAGAAGTATTGTTTTCTTGAGTAGTATATGCGTGAATAATAAACCACACAATGACTGATAACCATCAAAAGGATTATTATAATTTATAAAGTCATCGTCTATGCATATTAAAACCCAAAACAATAGGCATAGTGATTTTACGACAAACGTGTGCAACTTTTTAAGTTTTTTTTTTTTTCTGTTTATAAATTTGCTCAAAGACATTTCGGCTATTTACTCGTAGAATTCCTTGGAACCACAAGAAAGTTTTGCCAACATTTCATTTATCATTGGACACGGAGAGATTGCAATTCAACCATTCCGGTTATCTATCCCCTTTCTCTAGACGAAGACAAGAAGCAGACACTAATGAAAAAGTAACAGATCTGTTTTACATAAAATTAAAAAAATAAAAAATAATAGTAATTAAATGGCAGGCAGACCGGTGCTTTATCAGCATTATCCAACCCAACCGGCGGGTGGAAAATCTACCTTTGGACCGGGGGCAGATTGAGTAGACAGACAGGGTTTGGGGAACCATTGAACCATAAATTCAACATTTGTTGTTTAAACCCACATGAAGAAAATATACTCTTCCACATCAGAATGATGAGAGGCAGGTCTATATATGAACACAAATGACAAACAATAACAAGTTACAATTCAAAATATGAGAAATTTTGTTATAGTTAAAATATTGTTTTCAATAATTCAACAAGAGACCTCAAACACGAGATCTACCTACCTAATAGACCCACCGGTAATGGATGAGACCGTGCAAACACCAGCTGATGTGGTGAAAGGAATATCTTTGTAGCAGGCCACTAGTTCTGTGTTCGTATGCAGATCCACTTGCAATGTTTCCCAGACCTTCTTTTTAGGGTTTAAGATATCATCAGGCTCACCATCAAACCCCGGTATTGTAACTCTTTCTCCAACTTGAGCAGATTTAGGCGGCTCGACCAACTCAACCTATGTTTTTTAAAATAATAATAATAATAAATCACATTAGTATTCACCAACGATGATCCAAACTCACAAGGAAATATACATAGAAACTATCTAGAAGTTAAAATGGATCCACAAAAGTGCTTAAAACTAGTTATGTAAACAAACAGCAAGTTCCTAAGTTAGTCATCTAGACGACATTGGGCATTGCAATGACGTTTTAATTTCAAAGCCATCAGTCATTGAAATTGAAATTTTCTATACCATCAGCTGTGGGCTTTAAATAAAACATCTCACCACCGCTCGGCAATCAATGTAACACCCCTTTGCATCAAAACTGCTATCATGTTCAAATGTGTATTAACCCACCATCCAAAACCACCACAAAATCACTCAAAACTATGTCCTCTCACAACTATTTGGCCACAAGTGGTAAATGGCAAACCCAAAAATGGTGATTCTTGAGAATAGCACTACTGGTTTAAAGAGGTAAGAAACACCAATCCACATTCTAGTGTTAGCAATCAGCCTTCTATATTGGTAACATCAGAACCTATACTCAAGGGGTCACGACTCACTAAGGGCAGGTATAATAATCAGATAAGGTGCGGACCCTAATGAAAAAGGTGTTTGGGAGTTCACTAACCTTGGTGTGGTCACTGTTGGATGCAGCAAGAACCATTGCTTGTGATTTTATACCCCGCATGGTAGCTGGCTTCAGGTTGCAAAGAACACACACCTTCCGATTCTGCCAAGGAATCATAAATGTTGAACATTACTACACTGGAAGATAATATATCAACCAAAAACAAAAATACTCGCATTCCAGATTGTGATCTGTAAGAGCTGTGAACAAAAACCTGCATCTCTTCAACAGGTATATACTTGACGAGTCCACTAACAACAGTACGGGTCTGTCCTTCACCAACATCAATCTCTTCCACGTATAGTGAGTCAGCATCAGGATGCTTCTGAGCACTTGTAATAAGGCCAACACGGATGTCAAGTCTTGCAATGGAAATTTCTGGCTCAGCTGTGGCCCTAGCTTTAGCTTCAGATGCAGGTTTCTTGTTCTGTTGCTTTTTGCCACTGCTCTCTGTTACAAGCAAAGCCTTACTCTATATCAAGTGAAACAAATAACTAGTACCAGGAAAATGTATATGTGTATTCAGAGATGAATCGGTAAGTATCTCAGAGAGACAATTCTGTAATATCAACTTGTCTACCAACTAAAATGTTTTGTCAACCAAACTGTGGAACTGCACCTATCACTTGAAAAAAAAAAAAAAAAAAAATAGCTGGCATTTGAACAGTGGAGACTACAAAGAACCTAATAGTTAATAGGAGATTTTTGATATACATGCTCGAGAGATGTGGCTTTGGTTCGAAATAGATCAAATAATGTATCTCTATTGTATGTTTTTCTGTCTTTGTGAATGGCACACCAAAGGGCTTTTTTAAAAGTTCACAAGGCTTGCGACAAGGTGACCCTCTTATCTCTGCTACTCTTTGTTTTTGTAACAGAAGCTTTTAGCAAGACGATTTCGGGTGTTGTGGAGGGTGGGTACTTATCCGGATTCTTAGTGGGGTAGGCAAATACTGGTTCACTACACATATCTCACCTCCTACAATTTGCTGATGATACCCTAATATTTTGTGATGCCAGTCATGATCAAATTTGAGATTTGAGGGCACTCATTTTATGCTTTGAAGCTGCTTTGGGGTTGAAGGTGAACTTGGCTAAATCAAAAGTAGTCTCAGTGGGAAATGTTCTCAATGTGGAGAGCATGGTTAACATTCTGGAATGCGAGTTATCCCAACTGCCAATGAAATACTTGGTCTTCCTTTGGGTTCCCTGTTCAAGTCGAAACCGATTTGGGATGAGGTACTAGAAAAAATGGAGCGGAAATTGGCTAGGTGGAAGAAAATGTATATATCCAGTGGTGGTAGGGCCACCTCCTGTCATAGCACAATCCTCAATCCCACTTTAACACCGGACAAAACAAAACAAAACAACTTAAAACAAAATAAACAAAACAAATAAACAACATACTTGCAATTCAAATAAAATCAAATCAAGTTAAAGAAAAACAAATAAAACCATCGTAAAACCAAAAACCAAAACCAACATCACACAGCAAGAAACAAAAGAAACCAGCATGCAAAAACATAACCAAATAAATAAAAACAAGCAAACAAGTTCAAACAAATAAAACAAATCAAATAACAACTTTACTTAACATAATTTTTGAAACACAACCTTTAAAAACATTCTGGTACTACCTACGGGACATGTGGTTTTACCCAGAGCCAAACCGCTCTGATACCACCTGTGACGCCCCCAAAATCCCCACGCCCGAACACGGGGAATTCGAGACGTCCGGATGGTGACAACCCGGATCACCATCCTATCGACGGGTGCCAAGTGTGTGCAAAGGCAACAAATGTGCACAAGAAAAACGCAGCGGATAACGAAAGTCATATAACTAAGTACCAGAATTTTTCTTAACATAATACAAGCTATTTAAAACGTACATAGATAAAATATTACAAAACACAAATACAGTTTTAAACAAATAAAAAGATAACATCTGCAACCCGGCGGAGCCGCATCCTCGGGCTCAGCCTCCTCCTCTTCATCCTCTAACTCTGCACCAAAAGCTACGGAACCACGAATGGTACCGCAGGTAAGTAAAATCCAAACACTACCAGATAAAAACACATATAACTCAAACAAGATGCATGAATCATGCCCAATGCACAAAGCCCATAAAACACAGTTTTCCACACACTCCAAAAAAAACCCATTTGGCCCAAAAACACATCCTTTCCGAAAAACACGCCAAAGGTCACATTTGGCCCAATATCTCGCCGGAAGTCCATCCGGCCCAATATCTCGCCAGAAGTCCATCTGGCCCACGCCAAAAGTCCCATTTGGCCTCACAAACCATTATCCAATTTTTAACCGTATGCACCATGACCTCCCCTAGGGGTCATCCGCACACCCTGGCTCCAGTGTCACACCGCAGAGTACCACCACGCATGTGACACCTAACAAGCGATGCCCAGTTCCGCGCCCCGCGCGTGCGTAGCCAAGCATCCTCTAGCCCTCGCCAGCAAAGGGCCACGGAGTCGGTGAGTAGGGCGATGCCCGGTTCCGCGCCCGGCGCGTTCGTAGCCAAGCATCCCCTAGCCCCGCTCCCGTCATCTCTCTCGACAACTCAGGGGACATCACTCAGTTTATTCCGCTCCCAAGTGACCAGAGGAGCTCCACCGAGATAATAACCCATCCCGGCTTGGGCTCGTGATACACACGCACCCGTAAAACCACTCACGCCAATACACAGGCTTTTCACACAAATCCCACAAACACATGTGCATGCACCATGAAATGCCATATCAATGCATAATAAAATAATCCAACAACATAAATCAATAAAACAGACAACTCCGTCCTCCATCCATCCGACCCCCGAAACTCCTCGGACTCAGTCCGGAATCAACAACCAACAACAAATATTTATTGAATGAGCAATATATATTTAAATCTGTAAATAGGGTTTGGAAAATACTTACAGCGCTATACGGTATTTTTAGAAAGCTCGCGGCGTTGCAAACGGCGGAGGAAAAGCAACGTAACAGTGTAATTTACACTGTGTCCGTGGGTAATAAATTACCCATTTTTGAACGGGGACAAACCAGGGCTTAGGATTGATAGGGAATGGTTTAGGGATGATTGTGAAGCTATTGGAAGTGGTGGTTGGCCGTGGGTGGCGGCGAAAACGCTGGAAATAGGCCGGAAAACTCAAATCGGAAAGCAAGCTCGTAGGAGCTGTTCCGGTGGTCGTTGGAGGCCGGAAATAGGTGGGTTAGGACGGCAAGGAGTCGGTGATGAAGTGGTGAAGAAATGGTGGCCGGAGGTGGAGAGACGGCGGCGGATCGGAGTAAAATCCGTGGGGAAAGAAATGGCTCTTCCGGCCAAACGGCCGGCCGGATGGGGGAGATATTTGGTGGGAAGGTGCGCCGGAGGGAGGGGGTTCGAACGAGACCGGCGGCGAGCCAAACGGTGGCCGGACGGCGGCGGTCTGGGCAGAAAACAGTTCCGGCGACAGGGGCAAAAACAGAGCAGGTGCAGCCACTTCCGGCGGCTCTCGAAAGCAAACGGCTGGTCCGATGGCTCTGAAAATTGGTGAGGATGATCTATGGTGGAAGGGGAAGAGAATGGTGGTGACGGTGCATCAAACGGTGGCCGGACGGCGGAGAACCGGCCGGTCAAAGGGGCAGCGACGGGATGGAGAGAAAAAGGGGCTGCTGCGTACGCGGGAGAGGAGGAAGAAGAAAGAAGAAGAAAAAAAAAAGAAAAAGAAAGAAAAAGAAGGAAAAGGAAAAAGAAAAAGGAAAAAGAGAAAAGAAAAAGAAAAGATGAGGGAAAAGAAATGAGGTCCAGTCCTCACTCCGGAAACCAAAACTGATCCGCCGAAAACGATTTTAAAAACCGTAAAACGACTAAATAAAATAAACACATCAAATAAATTAAAAACCAATTTAAAACACATTAATTCAAAATAAATAAACTAATATATTAATTAAATTAAAAACAACCCTTCAGTGAAAATACACGTAAAAGCGGGTCATCACACAACCTATTTTCTAATGGACCCCCTATCCCGGAAGGAGGATTGGGTATTCCGAACTTGCAATCTTTTAGCAAAGCTTTGCTTGCTAAATGGCTATGGAGATACCACAACGAATGGGGAGCACTATGGAGAGTCGCCATAGAATCGAAATATAGCGAACCATGGGAGGATGGTGTTTGAATGAGGTAAGTGGGCCATATGGGGTGGGACTATGGAAACATCGAAGAAGAGGATGGGGCATATAGTCAAGAAATATTCGTTTTGAGGTGGGTGATGGATCCAAAATTAGATTTTGCCTTTGATATATGGTGCGGTGAAAGGCCACTCAAGGAAGCTTATCCAGAATTATTTGGCATAGCAAGAATGAAAGAAGCCTCAATTGCGGACCTCTTAATTCTATCTCATGATGCTCCCAATGGAATGTTACATTTTTCAGAGATGCACAAGACTGGGAAGTTGATGCTTTCTTGCAGTATTACAATCTAGTGTTCTCTACCCATATAATGAGTGGAGTTGAAGACGATTTTTTGGTGCTCTTCTAAGAAAGGGAAGTTCATTGTCCACTCCTACTATCAAGCCATGATCATGCATAATGCAAATCCATTCCCATGGAAGAGTATTTGGAAGACAAAGCACCCTTGAAGGAAAATTTTTTGTATGGACGGCTCATTAGGGAAGATCCTTAACGCCACATCACAATCATGGATTGGTGTTGTATGTGCAAAAAGAGTATAGAGTCTGTAGATCATCTATTACTTCATTGTGAGATTGCTACAACCTTGTGGAATGACTTCTTTGCTAGGTTGGGATTGGCTTGGGTGATGCCGAAAAGGGTAATTGACCTGCTAGCTTCTTGGTGAGGCATTTAGGGCAACCCTCATATTGCAACGGTGTGGAAGATGGTCCCAATTTGTCTATAGCGGTGTATTTGGAGCGAGAGGAATGCAAGAAGCTTCAAAGATCGAGAGCAGTCAAAGGCTGAGATTAATAAGTTTATTTTTCACTACTTTACCTCATTGGTCGATTGTAATTGACTTTAATGGCATGTCTTTTCATGATTTCGTCATATTGCTAAACTAGCTCGCATAGGCAACGATCTTGTATATGTCCCATATACTCGGGCCTTTGTCTATTTGATGCTCAATAAATTTTGCTTATCAATAATAATAAAAAAAAAGGATAAGTTGATGAGTGTTTTCTTGAAACTATTGGCTGGAACTGTAGCATGTATATGACAAGTGATTTGGCAACAGAGCAAATAAATATATTCATGAATACATGTATATATCTAATTAACAATGTAAATAATATGCAACCTGAAACTTTTGTTTTCTTCAGTTGCTCAGCCATCTTCTCTGCTTCAGCTTCTGCCCTCACAATCCTATCAGCTTGACTTCCTGCAAACTTCGTCCTGAAGAATTCTACTTCATCATCTTTCTGAAAAACAATTGGGTTTCACTAAATAAGACACCATGAGCCAAAGCTAGCATAAGGCTTAAGAAAAATGAAATAAAAAAATATAGACAGCAGGCACATACCAATTCCTTAAACAATGGCTCTGGTGTCCCAATTTTGTGACCTGCAGGCAGGATATCCCAAGGTCTGCTTGCCCTATCAATATCTCCTTTTTCAAGTGAAAAGGGAGTTTCAGGAGGAAAATTGAGCTGCTTAAGTACCTTCAGTACAACCAAAACATACAAAGAGCGTCAGCATGCGTATAATCTTATAAAAGGACCAATTGATAAGTAACAACAAGTGTTTCTTGGGGTTTTGAAAAAGAGATCTGCTGGCAGATTAAATTACCTCAAGAGAAAAAGATGGCATGAAAGGTTCTAACAAACATGCAAGAAGATATACTAGCCCCGCTGAAGTTCTTATAACAAGAGAGCAGGAAGGTTGGTCCTCCTTGTAAAGCTTCCAAAATTGGCTTTCCTACAAAGCAACCATGAACATGAAGCATCTTAGGCAGTGGCAAAAAACTTGTTTCATGGGAATTTTCCAAGCATCACTTCCAACCAAGACACGCATAGAATGGCCAAATCAGAACAAATAAAAATGCCCAACTTACTTGCAGATATCCATTCCCCTCAGTAGAAATGCTCATTGCAGTTTTCAGTCCTTGCTTTAGTTTAACCTATACAATTTGCAGACAAGAATGTCATTCTAATGCAATAAACATTAGTGAAAGAGCACATGAGGCTTTTAATTGCATAAATGCTATCCAGTAATTTCAATCACCTTCTCCATGGCTTCAACATATTGCTCCACACACTGAACTATGCTACCAACCAATTTCTTAGTAGGCTCATGTGTTAACGGATCTGGATCAGAATCTGAAGGTGTAGGAATAACAGAACCATATCCTTGACCTGCATAAACAGAAACTTTCAGTTTCTACTCTGGCGATTCCTCTTTATAGCAGTAAAACTCGTGAATAAAAAAGGAAAAAGCTATTCACAATATTATAAAAAGCAAAGGCCTTGGTGGGAAATAAGATGGATGGTTGGCACCATTCTTAACTCTTTATAATAGAAAAAAAAAATTATATGTGTTTGAAATACACATTTATACAACTAATATACCATTTTTCAAAAATAGTATTCTGGATAAAACATAGAACCAGAACTGTAATAAGTATATCCCAGAACCAGAGCAATCAAATAATAAACTAGCTGACAAACAAATTTGAGAAATTGAATGTAAGCAATTGACCAACCTGGAGGTTTAGCAATGAAGCTCAAAACTCGATTTATAAAGTTTCCCAAGTTATTTAGCAACTCGCTATTCAGTTTTGCTTGCAAGTCAGGCCATGTAAATAATGTGTCGGATACCTACTTTACACAAACAATTTGATAAATCTTGAAAGCAATTACTAAAATCCTACATTACATTTTAAAAATATAAAAGTAGAAAAAAAAAAAAAATGCTACACAATTAAAATTACCTCAGGCCTATTAGTCAGCAAGTAATATCTCCATACTTCTACAGGAATGTTTGTATCTTTTGCATCATTGCCAAAAACTCCAATACCTTTACTCTTAGAAAATTTTCCTGTAAAACCATCCAAATGAAAAACATGCATCATTCAAGATGTTCAACTAAGAAGCATCATCATTACATAAATAGGGGAGCTTCATCAATCAATCATCCATCTAAAGGCTTGATAAATTCGCCGACATTGCATGGCAGCTAAATCATCATCAGATAGTTGGCTAACCTGCTTCATAATTCAAGTATTCAGTGACACTGATGGTCTTCATTAAAGTCCAGTTTTCTTCAGTTCCAAGAAGTGTTGATGGAAACATCACCTGAAACAAGAATATACTTGTAGTGAAAAAGAAAAACAAAACAGAAAAAAGAACCCTACAGCCAGTGCGAACCATAAGTTTCCATGACAATGATGACAAAAAAGGACAACTAAAGGTTTATTAGGCTCAAAACATCGTGGCTTCTTCCTCCTCATCTCCTTTTTTTTTTTTTTTTTTTTTTGTGGGGGGGAAGGAAGGGGAGAACCATAAGTTGCTACATTATGTACAATTCAAGGAAAATACAACTTTGTTTTTAGTACATTGCAGTACCTATGAGGCTAATGAAGTGTGATAATGGAACTCTCCTGGTCTTTTGTAATCCATTTTATTTAACTAAATTATTAGTATGCAGCGTTACTTCATAGATTTGATTTAGGTCAAGAAGGTCCAAATTCATTGTAGCTCAGACTCAAATGCCAAGCCATGCAAAGCAAGTCGACAGAGATGATACTTGGCAACTCCAAAAGATTTCATCATATAACATTGGCCATGTAGTTGCAATAGAAGAACAACTCAACCCGTAACTAGATCAATGATACAAGATAATAATCCTTCTATGAGTAGACAACCTAAACCTAACTCTAACCCTACAACACCTCAATATGAACTAAGTAGCTGCAAAATTCTAAATTATGAGCAATAACTCTCGCATATGTCACCTAGAAGATGAAATAATAATATATATATATTCACAACTAGCAATTGCACTTTTTTCCTTTTTATTTTATTTTATTTTATTGGCATCTAGTGTTTGGAACAAAGTTCCAACTAATCCTAGGAATGCATAGGCCTTCGACAAGAAGTTTCCTGCAAGTGCACTTTAAGTAATTCAAGAGAAAATGCCCCAAGTCCAATGCCTCCAAGACATTATTTGCACTCAAAGGCTCAAAACTTAGAATTGGAGGGAGCATACCACCAAGACCAAAACTCTTACCACTGGGGCCAACCCCTATGGGTTAGCAATTGTATGTTATTTACGTAATTCAATGATTGTATAGTTCTGGAATTATAACTAAAAAGTGAAAAATTAACTTTGTTATTTTTATGACAGGGAACACCCCCTGGCAGAGCCCTTAGAACTCACCCATGAAACCTAAACCCCAGGACAGACTAGCATAGCAACCCACCACCATGGTCTCCCTGTTAAAATCCCTAGAAAAGTGGCCTCGGGACAAGCCCTGACACTGCCCTTGGGAGGCAAGAACAGCACCATGGCCAGCCTACACGCATGCCTTGGCCCGTGCTGTGACATGCACGAGGCTCCCAGCATGCATGCATGCCTTGGCCCGTGCGTTGACATGCACGGGGCGCCCAGCATGCAGGCCAGCGAGGTTGGAAGCCGCGGGCAGCCCAACACGCGGTCTAGCACACGCACGACCATGCTCATGTGCATGCGCAAGCCCTTGCGCGTGCACCCCACGCCGCACACCAGCCAAGTTAGTGGCATGCCTTCGCAGGCATGCCATCCAGTGCATAGCTCCAGCCCGTGCCTTGCAGGCTAGGCTAGTGGCATGCCATCCAACGCATGGCTCCAGCCCATACCTTGCAACTTCAACACCTAGGCCACCAGCCTGGACCATGCAGCACGCACACATGGCTCACCACCAGCAGGCCTTGCATGGCACTATGCCATGCCCACCAGCAAGCCCTTGCATGGCACCATGTCATGCCCATCAGCAAGCCATGTTGTACCACCTAGCCATGGACCAGACCAAAGACCACCATGCACCATCCTAGCCCATCATGGGCTCATGCATGCCTAGGCCAACTTGGCCCGCCACTATGTTATTTCTTTTTTATTTCTTTTATTTTTATTTATTTATTTCCAATGGGCCTTTTGAGGGTTTCCAAGTTGTAACTCTTATAAATAGGACCCTTAGTCCTTTCTTTCATATCTTTTGACAATTTGCTTTGGACGGCTTTGTTCTTGAGATCATCCATTTCAGTGCTTAGCCCTTGGGCTCTTTGGGGTGCAATTCGTGAATCCCTAAGGAGAGAATCACACTTTGCAATTCGTGAATAAGTGTGGTTCAATCTATCAATCATATGAGTATTATTCATTCACTCTCTTGTCTTCCATTTACTTTCCATTGATCTTGTTATTTTGTGTGCATTGTTCTTGAATTGTTCTTGAGTTGTTCTTGAGAATTCATTGTGTTCTTCGGATGTTCATTGCCACATTTCACCATTTGCCTCATTTGATCCATCCAAGCACTTAGTGCCGCCCACTATAGTGTTTGCCATAATCCACCTCCAATGCTCCATAAGGAAACTCATGCCTTATAAGAGTTTTGACTTACTCCCATTCCAATCCCATAATTTAAGGAATTGATAATCCTCTATTATTCCTTAAATCCCTCATCCCTTAATTTAAGGAATTGATAATCATCTTCAATTCCTTAAATATCTCATCCCTTAAATCTCTCAAGTCAACATTGACTTACCAAATTAGCCCCACCAAATCCTCAAGGATTCCTACCACTTAGGAATCCTTCCAAAATCATAGCCTCCATCCACCTTGGTGCCACCCTAAGTTCCCTTAGGTAATTTTGGCCACCCTTGTTGCTCCATAGCCAAAAACCCTAGCCTCACTCACTCACATCAACCCTAGCCCAATCTACTTGGCACTGCACTCAAGGAACAAGCCAAGCAGTCCATAGAGAATTGTGAACCCTAAACACTTAGCCTACCCAATTCCATCGCCATCTCCACCATTCCACATCCCAAACACCTACCCATTGTTGAAGTCCAAGCAAGTTGGCAAGATCACTCGGTCCCCAACATATCAAGGCGAGCTCGTGGACTTAATGTTTAGGGACAAGACCGGGGTACCTAACACTCCCACTTAAATCACAGTTTGATCCTAGGGGGAATCGAACCTATGACATGGGACTCATGCACACAAGTGTGCCCTTACCATTTGGGCTACGCACGGGTGGGTGGAAAAAAAGAAAAATAACTTTGTTAGAAGATTTCTTATTTTTTTATAGGTAAAATGGAATTTTATTCAACAAATGTAATAGGCAAAGCCCATGTACACAGGAAGTATTCAAAAGAAAACACCTAATCACATTCTAAGAAGGTGAAAATGAAAACAGAAAATCATGAGCTGATGCTCCATCAAGCTCTAAATGGCACGTCAGCTTTGCTTCTTTTTTTTTTTTTTTTTTTTATTGGCACCGGTGTCTAGGAAAAAAGTCCCGACTAATCTTGTGCATATACAAGCTCTCGGTAAAGCCCTCAAATGCACCTTGGGTAATTCAAGGGGAAATTCTCCCAAACAGATGGCCCCTACCAGTGGCGGAGCCAGGAATTTATTTGAGGGGGGCCAAATAAAACTAGAACAATATACATAAAATATTTTTTATTCTATTTTTATATAATTTTTTTTACGATATATAATAATCTGATAGGAAAATTATAATAAAAATAAAATACATTTAATATAATTTATGTATTAAAAAAATATTTGATATGTCAAGAACAATATATCATTGAAATAATAGAAAGACATTCATACAAATATATTAAACAAAAAAAATACAGAATGTCTAAAATTATAAATTGCGTTCTTTTAAACAAACAAAATCATCAAACATTGAATCCAAATCAAAATTCTTAACTATTTCTCTTTCAATATAGATAATAGAAATAGGTTAGAAATACTACTAGTTATAGTTAGAATTTTTTTTTATTTATAATAAAAATTATGTATTTTATTTTATATGAGATGTGTTTTATTTATTTTATTTTTATATCAGATTAAATTTTATAGATGGGTCAAAATAATTTTTAGGGGAGGGGCTAATAAATTATTAATATTATTTTATTAAATTAAAAAAATTAACATATATATATATATATTTTTTTTTCAAATTTGTAGGGGGGGCCATGGCCCCCTCCTGCCCCAACGTGGCTCCGCCACTAGCCCCTAGATATTGTTTGCACCCAAGGGTTCGAATTGTGGACCTAGAGGGAACATACCACCAAGACCAAGGCCCTTACTGCTAGAGCCAACCCCTAGGAGTTTAATCCTTGCATAGCTTTGTATCATATTAAAGTCAATTTCTCGGCTGAGGAACCCTCTTTTTAAAGTCATCAGCAGAATTTGAATAAAATAGCACTTACGGTGTGAAATGGCACATTATCCTTGCCCATAAACTGATACAGCTCCACATTTTCAGGATTCTTCCACCACTTCTCCCAGTCAGGCGTGTAGCAAGAAGTGATTGAGACATATCCAATAGGTGCATCGAACCAGACATAGAAAACCTATTCACAGCACAAAAAGATCAAAAATAAAAATAAAATTGTTAAAATTTATTTAAGAGAGAAAATTTGAAGAGTGCAACATAAATTCAGCTTACTATTCCATATAAAACCAATAACCTTATCACTATATCTCTCGTGTGGAACAGGAACACCCCACTTAAGATCCCTGGTAATACATCGTGATTTGAGGCCTTCTTTAAGCCACGCATATGTTGCTTGAATAGCATTCTGGCTCCAAGATCCAGCCACCGACATTTTGTTGATATATTCTTCCAATTTGTCCTTCAGCAAAGGGAGTTCAAGAAACAAGTGGTTTGTATCACGAATGCGTGGTGTTTTCTGACAAACCTGTTCAACAAGGGTGAAGCCCAAGTGCAAAATCAGGAATCTGCTCAACCCTAGATTTCATCTATAAGATTAGAAAGTCATAATTTAGACAGAAAACGAAATAGCAAGCACTAGTTTTCTTACCCTATGGTTGGTTTATGCAAAAAGGTCATTTAACAAGGATTACAGAAGTTTTATAACATCAAAACCGTTGTAGTCAAATGAAGCAGGGTTTGCACAATCAAAATCAATATAAAGGGCAGGCTTAAAAAATCGTAATCACTTTAAAGGCCCACCAGAAGAGTTAGCTTAGTGGTAAAGCTCAAAGCTCACACCTATAGCTTAGTAATCACTTTCATGATGCAATGCTAACAAGACGAGACTCATGCCCATTATCCACGCCCAGCGACTACCTCCATCTACACCCTTGGTGGGGCTTCAGTCAAGCTATGACTAAAATCTTTATTTAAGGAGTGCCTGCAGACCACCCCACATTTAACCACAGGTAGTAAACTCCTCATAGGACTGTCTAAGTACGTCAAGTCAAATGCCCCAGCGGGTAAGGGTGCTATTATGGTCACACCCAAGTAAATATTCCAACTTATAGTTTTCCTCTCGCCTATTTTTGGGCAAGAAAAAAAAATCATTTTGAAGGAAACAGACCAATGTATGAAATATAATAACATTTCAAGATCAACGACATATTTTTAAATCAAGAAAGCAGGTTATCGTACTCTGGTTAGCATCAAGGTTGTTCAAAGCCTCATGGACTTGAAACAAACCAAAAAGTGCAAGCATGTGCCCAAACAAACAAAGAGCACATTTTTTTAATATATGTGAAGTCAATTTTTCTAGTGGGTCTCACTTTTTTTTCAAAGGGCTTGCGCACCCAGCGCTTACACAAATCATTTTCTTTCTTCCATGTTAATATGCCAATCTACCTTATGGGCTTACACACCCAGGGCCTGCATCCATGTTATACCAATTTTTGTTCCCCCCTCCCCAACAAAAAAAGTCCACAAAGAAAAACTAAAAGAAGTATTGCTTAGAAAAGAGAGAAAGGAGAGGGGAGTGGAGGGTTTGATCTCTTGAAATTTTGAGGTTAGTACTTAATCCCACAAATTTAGGCTTCACATTTTTATTGTCAAAACTTGTTAGGAAGGCGGCTTACAAATCCTCGGGTGTTTGGTGTGCTCGGAAAACTTTTCTGAACTAGAAAACAACTTACATCCAACCCAATCTCATTAACTAAATTTCAGAAAATAGCAAATGGAGTTTAGAAACGTAAACAAGTTCCCTAAACTTATCCCCCTCCATCATCAGTAGCTGCTGCATCCATCATTGCTGGTGGCTACACCTTCCCAACCTCTCTCAAACTTACCCACCTCAATTCTTCACACTAGACAAGCTCCAGCCCTCCCAAGTCAACCTCCAACCTGTCTTCTTCTTTCAACAAGGGTGGCTCCACAGACACTGCCACTACCACAACCGCCCAAATTGCTGACGATCCCATCTCCCTCCAGCTCAAGTACAACATTATGATCCATGGCCACCCACCCACCCACCCACCAGTCCCACTTCCCCACCAATTGCTTGACCCCAAATTACTAAATGCCCCATCAAAAAAGTGATAAGCATGGGTTCCGGATTCCCATAATCTAGATCCATGACAACATCCAGTTTCTGCCACTAAAATTCAGGTTAAGATTTTCTCTAATGCTAAAATCTGGTTTAAGGATTGTTGAGCCTTCCTGTTGCGGTAAAACTGGTCCTGCTCTATACTGAAATTGGGCAATGTAGTGATTATCAGGACTTTTGAGTTTTTCTCTTGTCGTAATGTTCAGTCTACTTGATTTTGGTCATCAGGTTTAATTGGTGTTATGAAAAACTTCATCTTCTTTGTTGTTGAAATGTTGATGCCGTTTGCTTTTAGTTTTCAGTATACGGATTATCAAAATTAACACAATTTTACTGTACTAATGGAAAATCAGCTTAATTTTCATAATTTGGGTTAATTGAGGTTATAAAAATTTTGTGCTTCTATATGCCCATTCTGCATGATTTTGGTGAGTGACTTTTTTGTTGGGATCATCCAAATGTTAAGCTTTCTATTTTCTGATGGTCTCGATTCGAATTGATTTTGTATTACATTATTTGTTTAAGCCACATTGCATAATTGGGTTATATTCTATCCAATCAGATACCTAGTTTTTTCTTTTATTAATTAAAAGACGTTACGGTGGTGATAACAATCAGTCAGATTCCAAGTTTAGGAGTGGATAAACAAAATAAGAGCCCTCAAAAATAAAGATAGCACCGTACCTTGCACCGTGGGTCTTTTAGTTCTGTTGGATTCAAAAGCTTACTGCACTTTTCACATTGATCTCCTCGTGCAGACTTGTAATCACACCCCTCTTTTGGGCAGGTACCCTCCACAAGCCGGTCAGCTAAGAACCTTTTGCATGTGTCGCAGTAAAGCTGAATATTGTAGGAATTGTGAGTTGGAAGGTAAAATGCATAGAGTTCCATTGAAGTTTATAATTTGACAACAATAGAATTGTTGGAAAAACACAACAGACACCAAAACCAATAAGTGGACAACTAAAACATTTTCTAAGAGTAATAACTGGACAACTAAGCAAGAATAGAAAGTCAATGAATTGCAGGATCACACCAAGTATGACAAGAAATAACACATACCTGCTGCATTGTGTTCTCCGAAAGCCAATTGTTCTCCAACAGTTTCTTAAAAATTGCTTGGCAAACCTCAGTTTGCTGTGGGGCTGAAGTACGTCCAAATTTATCAAAACTAATATTGAACCACTCATAGACTTCCTTATGTATAACATGGTATCTGCAGAAGAAGAACACATAACGTAGTTATAGTGTAGCTAGAGGGATACATTATTTTCTAAACATCCGCAAATGCATTGATCGAAGAAGAGAAAGAAACCATTTAAGAAGAGAGAATAGTTCGCACCAAATATACCACTTAACCAATAACAGATTACTCAGTATAATAACACACAACTGGTTCCAAATATACCACTTAACAAATAATAGATTACTTAGCATAAAAAACACCTATGTGTGCTAATTTAGAGATACAAGGAATTCACGAAATGTCATGCCACGAAAATCAATTACAATCGGCTAATGGAGTGACGTATTGAAAAATAAATTTCTAAGCTCATCCATTGCCTGCACTTGATCTTCAAAACTTCTTTCGTTCCTCTCCCTCCAATACACCACCATAAACATATTGGAACCATCTTCCAAATTGATGCGATCTAAGAGTTACACTAAATGTCTCTCCAAGAAGCTAGGAGGTCAATTGCCCATCTCAGCATCACCCAAGCTAATCCAAGCAAAGGCTTCATTCCACAATGTCCTGGCAATCTCACAATGAAGTAGTAGAAGGTCAAGCAACTCTCCACTCTTTTTGCATATAAAACACCAATCCATGACTATGATTCGACATTTCCTTATGTTGTGTAGAGAATATTCCCCAAGGAAGCCATCCATACAAAGAATTTTGCCTTTAGGGGCAACTTTGTCTTCCAAATACTCTTCCATGGAATGGATTTGTATTGTGTTTGGTCATGGCTTGGTAGAAAAAGCAAATTGTGAACTTTCCTTTCTTAGAGGGGCACCAAAAGATCTTCTATTCAAATCCCCCTAACAAACAAGTGGAGTATACTAGGTCATAAAACTCCGAAAAAGCATCAATTTTCCAATCTTGTGCATCTCTAAGGAATGCAACATTCCATTGAGGAATACCATTAGAAAGTATGAAGAGGTCCACAACCAAGGCCTATTTCATACTCGGCAAATTGAAAAGAATGCTTTTGATTAGGGTGACCCTTCCACGGGGTGACCCTACCACCTTTGGATAAATACATCCTTTTCCAACTAGACAATTTCCTCTCCATTTTTGCTAGAACATTATTCCAAATATATATATTGATTTGAACGGAGCACCCAAGTTCACCTTTAACCCTAATACAGCTTCAAAGCATAGAAGAAGAGCCCTCAAAGCTTGGATTTGAACATGTCGAACCCCACAAAAGATGAGGGTGTCATCGGCGAATAATAGATGAGGATATGTTGAGAGTACCAGCATTGGCCCACTAAGAACCCAGATATGAACCCTCAACCCACCCTCCAAAATGCCTTAGATACATTTTTTTGTTTTATAAGTAAACAAAAACCCAAGGGGTTGGCCCAAGTGGTAGAAGCATTGGTATTGGGGTATCACTCACCTCAAGGTCCAAGGTTCAACATCTCATGGGTGCATACAATCCTTTGGGGCCAGCGATTTAGCTAGTTCCGTGTACGGAAACTTCCAAGGGTGTGGTGCATGGGACCATGGTTTACTCTGCAGGGGTGGGTCCAAAGAGTCCTGCCTTGGAGAGGTTCCCCGACATAAAAAAAAAAAGAAACAAAAAGTAAACGATTATATTGATATGAATAGGCATATCCCAAGTACACAAGATGGTATACAAAAGGTCACACCTATTTAGAGAAGTAATAGAAATAAGAAAATCATGAAAAGCAAGACCATGACAATCTATAACTGTGGCACAAAGAAAAAGAGTGCCAACAAAAAATAATCTAAGTTCTTCTAGTGAGCGCTTTGTCTTCAAATGTTCAGTCGTTTTGCTCCTTCCATAGGCACCACATGATAGAAATCAGGACCATTTTCCACACCATTGAGATTTGTAGGAAACCTCATAGATTTATCCAGCTGGCCATGAGCTCTGTCACTGTGGTAGGCATAACCCAAGCTAACTCCATTCTATTAAACACTTCATTCCATAACATTCTAGCCACCTCACAATGCAACAGTAAATAATCCGCATTTTCACCATTTTTCCTACACATACAACACCAATCTACTATGATCACCTTAAATCTCCATAGATTATCTATTGTCAAGCAGAAATCACTACCTCATTATGCCCATTATAGTTTGAAGGATGTGTGTAGTAGGAAGTCTCTTGTAGTTGGGGTTCACAGTTGGCATTCCCAGAAGTTGCAGAAACTAGGAGAAGTTGAAGGGTCTCTATGGCATGTTCGGGCAGAGCTCTTGGGGTGGAAGGAGAAGTTGGACTCATTGTTGAAGATTGTTGATGATGGGCTAGGCATTATTTCAGGCTTGGGTTTTGTTTCTAATGATCCTACTGAAGTCTTTGTTGAGAAGAAGGGGGGGATGGATGGGTCTAAGGCCTATAATTCTATAATACGAAATGGACTAGTCAGAGGCCCACTTAAGAGGCTTGTTTTACGGAATATCCCCAATAGTGGTGGGCTTCAGAGCAAATCAAGCCCAATGAAGGAGAAGTCTTAGCCCAAGCGCACAGCGGCTTCGACGGCTGGTCTGTCTTCACAGAATGGGTCGATGGCAAAGGGCAAATCTTCCGGCCACACTCCGGTGGTGAGTTCCAATGCCGTTATTGTGGCAAAGGATCCTTCTCGTATTAGGGTTTTCGAATCTTCTAGCTCGAGAAATGGGTTATGCAAGACCCAAGCCCATAGAGGAACTGCCATTTGGTTCACTGTCACAGAGTGGGGCGGCAACGGCATGCGCACCTTCTGAATCTCTCAGTGACAAAAGCTACTACAGTTCCCAAGGAGGCAGACATTCAGACCTTGAAGCATCGTTTCGGAGCCATTTCTAAGGAGAAGAACGAATCAGCAATGCTCCTATCTTCACAGAAGTTGTCATCTGGCTAGGTAGATTATCCTAGCAAGGCGGGTGTGAGGTTGGAGGCCATTACTATGGAGTAGTTAGGGGAACAAAAAGTTCAGCAAGATGCGAGAGTCTGCAGGCTCTTCTGGGGACTATATGGAGTCGAGTTCTATGCCAAATGTGGGGGCTGTGAAGTCCTCCTTTGTTTCTACTGCAGGGGATGCTGTGGAGGCTGTTGATGTTGACAATGAGGGAGAAATAGGGCCTGAGCAGACAGCTTCACAGGTTCCTTGCTCTAAGAAGTTTAATTCTGATTTGCAATTGGTGATAGGTGGAGGGGAAGGTTCTGTATCCGGTGAATCTAGTGAAATTTTTTATTCTGATGAAGACCTTGATCCTGTTCCTTTATGCTCTTTTAACCCATGTATTGGCTGGTCTAATAATTCTTCTAATTAGGTTTTGAAGAAGGTGGAAGAACTTAGTAGTTGTCTTGGTATCTCTTGTGAGGGTTATGAAGAGCAATTTAGAACTCTACTTACTGCTATTGAGGCTGGGCATCCTCCTATGGCTAGATCTGCTGCTAAAAAGGAGAAGGAGCTTAAAAGATTGAAATACATGATTAATTATAATTCTAAGGGTGGGAGTGCCTTTAGAGAAAAAGGCAAAGAGAGGGCTGTCAATGGTATCCCATGAAACCTAAAACTATTTCCTGGAATGTTCGGGGGCTGAATGACTATAGAAAGCGTCTTTGGGTGAAAAATATGTTAAGACAGTGGAAGGCTGATATTTACTGTTTTCAAGAAACTAAATTAAAGGTTGTTAGCCATTCGTTGGTTCATAATTTATGGAATTGTAATTATGTGGGCTGGGTTGAGTTGGTCTCTAATGGAGCTTCAGAAGGCATCATTTTTATGTGGGATAGGAGGAGGGTTGTGGAAGTAGTAGATCACTATGTGGAAGAATACTTGGTGGCTTGTCACTTCAAGAATGTAGTTGATGGTGTCGAATGGGCTTTTGCTGGTGTTTACGGGCCAAATTCAGATTCTAGTAGGAGTTTATTGTGGGAAGAAATCGCGTGACTTTGCAGTTGGTGGGATCTTCCATGGTGCTTTGAAGGGATTTTAACATTACTCGTTTTCCTTGTGAGCGAGTTGGAGACTTGGTTATTTCTAAAGCTATGCTTGAATTTTCAGAACTTATTTCTGAGTTGCGGTTGATTGACTTGCCTATGGCGGGAGGAGATTACACATGGTCAAAGGGAAGAGCTTGGTTCCTGTATTGACAGATTTCTGGTTTCAGCATCTTGGGAAGCTCTTTTTCCAAAGTTAAATAGGAAAATGTTACAGGGAGTAGTTTCCGACCACTATCTTATTTTGTTGGACTGTGGGGGTATTGTTAGTGTAAGAACACTTTTTAAATTTGAAAATATGTAGTTGAAGGAGGAAGGTTTCGTTGGAGTAAGAAAGTGGTGGGCCTCTTATCACTTTAATGGCACTCCCAATTTTATCTTGGCAGGAAAATTTAAAGATCTCAGAAAAGATTTGAAGAAATGGAATGTGGAGACTTTTGGCAATATTAAAAACAATAGACTACTCCTTATGGAACAGCTGAACAATTTGGAGGATAAGGAGTTGAGGGGTACAATTTCTAGTAAAGAAAAGGAGTTGAAGAAAAGGGTGCTGGCAGATATTGACAAATTTATGCTTATAGAAGAAATTTCATGGAGGCAAAAATCCAGATTTTATGGCTTAAAGAAGGGGACAAATGTACGAAATTCTTCCATAAAATGGCAAATTCTCATAGTAGATTGAAGCCCTTCATGTAGCGACAATGTGATTTGTAACAAGGAGGAGATAGAAGATCATATTGTGAATTTCTATGAGAAACTTTTTCGGGAAGAATTTTCATGGAGGCCCAAGTTAGATGGGCTGGTTTTTTACTCCATTGATCATCTTACTGCAGTTTGGTTAGAGAGGCCTTTTGAGGAAGATGAAGTTCTTGATGTAGTTGGGGCATGTCTAAGGATAAGGCTCTGGGTCCTGATGGTTTGTCCATGGCATTTTTCCAAGCTAGCTAGGATATTGTGAAGGATGACATTATGAAAGTTTTTGATGAATTTCACTCCTGGAAATTTGAAAAGTGTTAATACAACTTTTATAGCTCTTATTCCTAAAAAGGTCGGTGCTGTAGAAATGAGGGATTTTCACCCTATTAGCTTGGTTAATGGGATTTATAAGATCATCTCAAAGGTGTTAGCTAACTGCCTTTGTGTTGTTATGGATAAAATTATAACAAAGTCTCAAAATGCATTCGTGAAGGGAAGACAAATCCTTGACTCAATGTTAATTACTCACAAGTGTTTGGAAAGTAGAAAAAGGATGGGACAATCTGGAATTTTAGTCAAATTGGACATGGAAAAGGCTTTTGACCATGTCAATTGGGATTTTCTTCTTTACTTGCTTGGGAGATTTGGATTTGGGGAGAAATGGTGCTCGTACATAAGACATTGCATTTTGGCGGCCAAGTTCTCTATTTTGGTGAATGGCTCTCTGGCTGGTTTTTTTCAGCAGCTCCTGTGGATTAAGGCAAGGAGACCCATTATCTTCTTTCCTTTTTGTCTTAGTTATGGATGCGTTGAGTCGTATGATTGAAGTGGCAGTTGAAGGAGGTTTTGTGTCAGGCTTCAAGGTGGGAGATGTTTCTAGGGGCTGCATCATTGTTTCTCATCTTCTCTTCGCAGATGATACTTCAATTTTCAGTGATGCTAACAAGGATCACCTTCAAGCTTTAATAGCTTTATTGTTATGTTTCAAAGCTGTCTTTCAGCTTAGAATCAATTTAACTAAGTCTAAAATTGTCCCAGTGGGTTCAGTCAGCAATATTTATGACTTGGCCAATATTTTGGGCTGTAAAGTATCTTATTTACCCATGAAATATCTTGGGTTACCTTTGGGGGCTCCTCATAAATCTGTGTCTATTTGGGATGGGGTGATTGAGAAGATCGAGAGGAGACTAGCTGGTTGGAAAAAGATATATTTGTCCAAAGGGGGAAGAGTTACATTGATTAAAGGCACCTTGTCTAATTAACCCACTTATTACCTCTCTCTTTTCCCCATTCCAGCGGGGGTGGTAAAAAAAATTTAGAGGATTTTTAGAAATTTCTATGGGATGGTATTAAGGAGGAATGTAAATATCACTTGGTGAGTTAGAATAAGGTTTGTACTCCGATGTCTTGTGGAGGTTTGGGTGTGCGGAATTTAAAGCTTTTAATAAAGCTCTCATTGGGAAGTGGCTTTGGAGGTACAACAATGAGAGAAATGCATTGTGGAGATAGATTGTAGATGCTAAATATGGAAGGATGTGGGGGAATCGGTGTACTAATGAAATAAAAGGGGTATTTGGGTGGGATTATGGAAGTCCATTTGGTTGGGATGGGGGGAGTTTATTAATTTCAAAGTGGGGACCGGGACTAATATTTTCTTTTGGCACAATGCTCGGTGTGGTGATTTAGCTCTTAAATTAGTATTTCCCAGACTTTTCAGGATTGCTAAAAACAAAGGGGCTGCTGTGGCTGATTCATATTTGTCTTCTAACAATATGTTGAATTGGAATGTAGAATTTACTAGAGATTTACAAGACTGGGAAGTGAGTGAAGCTGTTGATTTCTATGTAAAACTTTATGATTCGAAGATTGATCAGATCAGGGAGGAGGATGCAGTGGGTTCATGATAATAAGTCTAGATTCTCTGTGAAATCCTATTACCAGGTGTTAAATAGTTATGGTAATATAACATACCCCTGGAACATTTGAAAAGCTAGAGTGCCCAGTAAAGTTGCATTTTTTTGCTGGTTGGTGTTGCTGGAGAAAGTTTTAACTAATGATAATTTGAGGAAAATGGGTTTATATGTGAAGGATTGGTGCTTCATGAGTAAAAAAGATGGCGAATCTGTTAACCACCTGTTTCTTCATTGCGAAATGGTGACTGCCTTGCGGAATGAGTTATTTGCAAGGGTAGGCATTGCTTGGGTGATGCCTTTTCACGTGGTGGATTTCTTGGCTAGCTGGCAAGGTGCTAGGCATGTGGAAAGTACAGCTAAGTGGAGGATGATTCCTTCGTGTTTGTTTTGGTGTTTATGGCTTGAGAGAAATGGGAGGTGCTTCGAAGATTGTGAACACACAATGGAGGAATTTAGGGATTTTTTCTTTAGCACTTCAAATTTTTGGGTGAACAATCTAGTGAGGGATATGAATATTTGTAATGCTTTATTGTAGTATTGTTTTGCTGTAGCTTGTACTTAGGTGTATCCTCTTGTATACTTCTTGTGTACTTAGGCTATGCCTATTTACTTGGAATAAAATCTCTTATTACCTTTAAAAAAAAGATTATCTATGGTCAAGATCTTACCTAATGTTGTTGTCCATACAAAAAATGCCGCTTTGTGAGGCACCTTATTTCTCTATATCTTTCTCCAAGGGAATTGCATATTCTGTGGTTGTGTAAGTGACTTATAGAAACAACAAACTAAGAATTTACCTTTACCTGTGAGTATCCACTACATCTTATCTGCCCATTGGGTTCTCTACCTCATGGTGTATAGAACAGCAAAGAACTCCTCAAACCTGCCAACTTCCCAATCTTGGGCGGCTTTAGTGAAATTCACGTTCCATTGGACTACCAAATGACTCCATGCAATTAGCCACTGAGGCATTTCTCTGACCTGCAATACTAAAAACTAATGGGAATAAATCATTTAGGGCTTGATCTCCATACCATAGGTCAGTCCAGAATTTTATTCTAGATCCATTTCCCAACACTAGTCCAGTATGCCGATTAAAGATCTCCCACCATCTTTGAATGTGTTTCCAAATTCCCACTCCATAAACCTATGGACCACCCTAGTGCGCCCCCCCCCCCCCCCCCAAAAAAAAAAAAAAACAGCATGCTTCCATATTTGTAATCAATCACTGACTTCCATAGGGCTTCTAATTCCATATTATATCTCCACAATCATTTCCCAAGCAAGGCTTGATTAAAAATCATCAAGTTTCTAATACCCAGCCCACTAGAAGAGACTAGAGAACATATCCCAGTTGACTAAATGATATTTGAATAGAAGCAGATACATTAAAAATTAGAAATAAAAAATATCAAAACCACAAGCACAAAACCAATAGTATCAATCAACCTACATGTAAATTCAAAATTTAGCAACATTATTTAATTCTCAAATTGGAGTCTCTATCGAGGAGATGATACTTCAAACTATGGAAATCATTTTGAACATCTTATTATGCCATTTTTCTTTTATAAATCTCTCTTCTAATCTTCAAGAGCTAGAATTTTGAACATCTTATTTTGCCTTTTTCTTTCACAAATCTCTATTATGATCTTTAATAGCTAGAATTTTGAGTGACAAATCTCTCATCATCTATGCCTCCTGCAACAGATGTTCGAAAGAAATGGTACTCCATTCACAAATGATTCAAAAGAATTATATCGTCATACTCATTCCCAAGTCTTCTCCCCAGCCAAGACGCAAAATGTTTTGTGTCTGTTGAGTTGTATTTTCAGGAAGTAAGTTTAAACACATTTCAACAAACAAAAATTAATATTTTCAGAAGTAAACAAAAATAAGTCTTTTCTTTATTTTACCTGTAAACAAAATTTTATTGATCATAAAAATAAATAAATCTTACAAACATGATTTTTCAATGGTTTTGTTTTTCCTGAAATTGAAATTAAGAATATTTTTTATAACATCACCATGATGTCCAAAAACCAGCTATTTTTAAGAATGACTCTTTGAATGCATCTTTGAAGAAATTTTTTTTTTTTTGAGAAAAGTAAGAAAGTATGTTAATTAAAGAATAGGCAAAATGCCACGTTCAGTACAAAGAATGTCCTAAACTACGTAGGATCAGCAGAAATAAGAAAATCATGTAGATTTTGGCCATTAAAACTAACAACAATAGCCCAGGTACAAAGAGTTCTAAAAAAGAAGACTTTTAGCTCCTCCATTGATCTCTCTTTGTCCTCGAATGTCCATTCATTGCGTTCCTGCCACACGCACCACATAATGCATATCGTAATCATCTTCCAAATCGCCTTAATCTAGTTGTTGCCTCTTAGACCTATCCAACTAGCAAGAGCCGCCACTACTGTATCTGGCATAACCCAACCCAAGTCTAGTCTACGAAAAACCTCATTCCATAACCCTCTAGCTACCTCACAATGTAAAAATAGATGGTCCACAGATTCACCCCCCTTCCTGCACATACAACACTAATCTATGATGATCACCTTTCATTCTCTCAAAAATTGTCTGTTGTGAGGATCTTGCCCAAGGAAGCAGTCCACACGAAGAAAGCCGCTTTGAGAGGCGCCTTGTGTTTCCAAAGCTTTTTCCAAGGGAACTGAGAGGGTTGCTCTTGTGTTAGGGCCTTGTAGAAAATGCGGACCGAAAACAAGCCTTTTCCCAATGGTACCCACCACAACGAATCTAAAAGCTGGTTACTTGGTTTGGTTGAATACAAAAGACTGAAAAAGGCTTCAAAAGTGTCCATTTCCCAATCTTGTGCCGCCCTGCTAAAACTGATGTTCCACTGAATTTGTTCCCCCATTACCACCATGACTTCCGCCACTAATTTATCTTTGTCACATGCAACTGAGAATAATGTTGGGAATAAGTCCTTAAGCGCACAATTACCACACCAGGTGTCGTACCAAAATTTGATCTTGTTTCCCTCTCCTAAACAAAGCCTAGTGTAATGAGAGAAGACCCCCCATCCTTGTCTGATATATTTCCACAATTTGAAGAAAATTTTGGCAATACATTTTTAATTTTTAATTTTTTTAATTTAAAAACATAAATCAAACAAGCCAGTTGTTTCACCATCTTTCTTTTTCTTTATCCTTTTCATACTCTCTTATCGAAACATCATCAATTATCTTCTTTTTCTCTTTTATATGTCCTCGGAATTGAATGCATTCAATGGGTACGAGGGACAGCAAGCTTACACACAAGGTAATACAGCACCATTTCAAAATAAGTGCAGTCAATCATATGTGTGAGGGACTTGTTAAGGACCACGGCCAATCACCTAATAGACTTGGGATGAGAAGGGAAAACCAGAAAGTTCTGGGTAAAGGATAATATTCTACTGGCAAACCAAGAAATGCCCTATTTGCCCAAGTGTAACAACTTCAGAAAGGAGCTATTGAGAGGACTGCATCGGCTTGCCTCCATAGCCATATAAATTAGTCCTTATGGTACAAGGAGCTAGCTACGCCAAACCGCACTCATTAACTGTAATTTATGTCAGAATAACCTTAAGAAGCAATCTGCATTGAAAATCTTGATCAAATAATAAATTGGGAGCAAAACTGTCGCAAATCTCAATTTCAATCTACAGTAAATTTGGATGG
Source organism: Carya illinoinensis (assembly GCF_018687715.1). Taxonomy (NCBI): domain Eukaryota; kingdom Viridiplantae; phylum Streptophyta; class Magnoliopsida; order Fagales; family Juglandaceae; genus Carya; species Carya illinoinensis. Next base: position 19,856,955 of record NC_056753.1, on the reverse strand, counting down.
GAAACGTTACTTGTCACAAATCTCTTTTGGGGTGCTATTCTCTTCCATGGCTTTAGTCTCTGTGGCTGTCCCGTACTCATCTGTTCCGCACATGTATATTGCATTGTAGCCGCGAAGCCGGCAGTATCGTGCAAACACATCAGCACTCAGCACAGCTGTCCCCCCCAGAAAAAAAAAAAAAAAAATCAAAATCAACGACAAAATGTAAAAACATAACTATCAAAGTAGTCACAATCCAACATCATGCATAGTATCTATTAGCACAATCGTCACTTTAGGGGTCTGTCTGGTTGCTAGGGAATCAGAAATGTTCATTCTTCAACTATCTTGATGCCTAAAATAAAAAAATAACTATTAACTCAGAAGCTATATCGAACTTCTTTTAATTTCCTCTTTTGACAGAGGCTAATCCTAATCTTCCATTCAGCAGCATAATCACTCGACAACAGAAGCCCCGTTTGTTTTTTTAATCGGTGACAGAACACAAGCTTCGTCATGCTTACTACACAAGAATATTGAGGGGGTGATCAGGGACATACATACAAACATACAAGCATGCATGAAAATGAACTTTTTTTTCATCATTTCATATTGGATTTTCAGGAACCAAACAAAGCAAAAGAAAATCAAGACATGCAGAGAGGGGGGAAGTTTACAGCCGATGATGTTGCCGAGGTGAGGGACGTTGTTGACATAAGGCAAGGCGCTGGTGATGAGGATGTTCCGCTTGCCTTCAATTGGAAGCTTGGGGACCTTCCGATCCCCTGCGGCGTGGTCGGAAACATCTCCCATATCCTTCCCACTCTAGCTTTCTCAAAAGTCTTGGGGTTGGTTCACAGGGCAGGCAAGTGTTTTCCCTACTAGTTTTCGGCGTGCGATAAATGGTGCGCCACTAAACCCCTCTTTTCTTCTTTAATTTTTTAATTTTTGTTTTGGGGTACTTTTTTATTTTATTTTATTTTTTTTTTTGTTAACTTCTTTAAAAGTTTTTAAAAAATATAAAAAAAAAAATTCAATATACTAATAGTCAGTCTTAATTAGTAAGTAAAAAGAATTAAAAAAATCAAATGCATAAGAGGGCAAAATGAAGGGACAAAGTATCATTATTCTTTTTTTAGAAAAATACTTTAGTTTCAAAAAAATTATATTAAAATAAATCTACAAATTAACGTGACTTGATATAATACTTTAGATTATAAAATTAATTTAATTACAAAATAGATCTAATAAATCACATAAAATTATGTCAATTTATAAATTTATTTTTATATATTCTCATTATATATGTTGTACTTCTATTTTTATTTTTTATTTTTGGTAAGGCTTTCCTTTTATTCCAATGGCCATCGGGATATGCTATATAGTATGGGTTGGGGATTTTTACGGGACTTCTTTATGTTTTCTTTCTCTTATTTTTCATTAAAAATAGAATTAAGTATAAAGTAATAGATAGTGGAATAGTTATTTTATCACTCATGAATGCAGCGAACACATCATACAAGCTATTAAGAGTATCCTTAACCCTCGCCACAAGTTGATCCGCCCAACCCTTCCCGTTTGTACTTTCCAAGCCAAATACCATGCTATCAATTTCGCACCATGTTTTAAAAATAATAACCACATATAGGAAAATGTTGATTCTACTCAAATATTCCCAATACTTCTTATACTTGAATTTCATGCTTAATGCCATCATCCATAAAGTAACATCAGTACCCTTGCACATTTCATCCAATTGCTCTTTTATCTGATAAACTTATTGACATTATTCATTGAATGTTACATTCAAAGATAAAAAACTTGGTGCATACCACTTCATAAAAAAACCTAAAAAATTCTACAAAACACTCATTAACCCATTCATAATCAGTGGGCCAACTCGATTTCCTTTTGTCCTTCTTGAAGTAGTAAATTTATTGCACATTCTCCTCACCCACGGCATCAAAGGCCAATCTATACTGCTCAGTTATCTTCAGCATCAAAAAAGTTGAGTTTTATCTTATAGAAATATCAAGACACAACATCTTCTTACCGTGTATGCCAGTAGTATGAACCAACACCCTAAACTTCTCAAGTCTAGTAGGTGAAGATCACACAAACCTCACCGTACTTCTTACTTTTACAACCAACCCATGAATATCTTTTAAACCCTCAGTTATAATAAGATTGAGGATAAGTGCACAACATCAAACATGCAAAAACTCACCACTCAATATTAACTTATTGTTCTTTCTAACCTTATTATTCAGATACTCAAGTGCAGTATCATTAAACAAGGCATTGTCAATGGTTATTGTCACCACCCGCTCCAAATCTCAATCCATTATTGCGAACTCCACTGCCTTCCTAATGATTTCATTTTTGTAATTGGCAATTAAATAAAAGTTGAGAATCTTTTTATATAATCGCCAATCACTATCTACAAAATGGGCAATCAAAGACATATAGTTCAAGTTTTGGACCAATGTCCATATATTAGTGGTGAGGCAAATTCTTTGACTCTTCAATTGGTTTCTTGGTAAATCTTTTTGTACACCATATAATTTAAGAATATCCTTCATCACCGTGTTGCAAGAAGAAATGTTAAATCTAGGTTACAAGTACTTAGCAAGGCTTGGAACTCTTCACCCTCCACAAACCAAAAGGTAGTTCATTTATTACGACCAAATAAGCCAAATGACTCTTGAACCCTTCTGGATCATACTTGGTAAATCCATTCAAAGTACTTCCCCCACTACTCTCATCTACCATTTTCTTAAATCTAATCCCCAATCTAGACTAACTCTTTTCAACTAAAGAACCGCTTATCAAATTCTTCTTGTATTGTTCTTCTAAATGGCTTTTCAACTGGGATGTATCATATCGTTTATAATGGTATCTATAAACCTTACCGCAATGGTTATACTTTGCTTGTGACTCATTGGGGTCACCCTTCTCTAACTTGGTAAAGTGTTCACATCCAATAGAAATTGATATTTTTCTTTGGTAGGTCCATGGGTGTAAGGGTAGGTATAGGGGTATGGGTAAGGGTAGGTGTAGATGTATAGGAGCTAGCACTAGTACTAGTCTTCGGACTTGACCTACTATCTATAGAGTCGCAAACTCACAAATACATGACATGACGTAAAATCACACAACAATTAAAATTATACAAATCACACAAATTGTTTTGAGGTTTCACTTTTGAAACCCTAAAATAACATAGAGTTTCAAAATTTTAAAACCCCATAATTACTTGGGTTTCAATCTTGAAACCGCAAACTATTTTGGGATTTTTAAATTAAAACCCCAAAATAAATTAGGTTAGGGATTTCACCAACCTAGGCCTTTTGCTTTGCAATATGGTGGTTCTCCTTCTAGGTTATTGGTGAAAAGTTATGCACAAATTGACTTGCCATTTCTTTGAACCTAGGAAAAGTCCCGCTACAGGGGGTATGGTATAAACGTTGGTTGTGTGCCTAGGTTGCTTGCTTCGTTGGGTATTCCTTCTGCCCTTATATCTCACATTCTTTTAGCTATCCTCTTATGTGTTTCCTCTTTATCTTGCTATCCAAATTATATGGAAAACTCGGTGAGGAAAAGGAGCAAAACTATGAGGAATTGAGAATAGGTTTCAGGCTTGATTTATGTAAAAGAACCAAAGAAATCTTAGGAGAGCACAAGGGCCACTGGGCAGAACGGAGAGAAGGCTCAAGAAGCCACTAAAAATAGTACAAGTTTTTCTTTTGACTTCAGTTGAGATGGGATAGCAACATCAAGTGCAAAAATACCAAAAGCCAAACAAAGAATCACAATCATCTAGTAAGTTAGAGGGCAAACTTGGTAAAAGTTACGTAGTGACTAATAAAGCAACTTTTAAAAATCCAACTACACAATAAATTGAAGGAAATTTTCATCCATCCAAGTGTTAAAGAAAAACATATAGCCCCCTCTTCTCTCATAAGAAATTCCTTTGGCAATAGTGAGACTGCCTTTCTTAAATGAGGTAAGATTGAGATGCAAGTGACTTGTAACACCCCAATCCAATTTATTAGGTATGACATATAGATAACTTTATTGTATTTAAATTAGGTTTAATGAGCCATGTTGGATGAGCATACAAGCTATTAATTTATTGGACCTATCTCAAGTATGTGTGTGATGGACCAACTCAAAGCCCAAGCCCATAAGTTAAGCCCAAACCAAGTTGCATTGCCTTGGACCTATATATAAACTCCATATTATGTATATGTTGATCTTCAAGCTAGACCTAGGGCTATTACCACTCTCTCTCTCTCTCTCTCTCTCTCTCTCTCTCTCTCTCTCTCTCTCTCTCTCTCTCTCTCTCTCTCGTCTACAGTTACAACCACCAGCAACTAAAATTGAGAAGCAGCTTCGTAAAGCATCATTGAGGACAACAACTCGCACCACATTGAAACAGCCCACAATCAAAGTTGTTGCCAACTATTCATCATAGCAATTATATAGCCTTTCCATCAACTAAAACAAGAGCACCTTGTGTGTCAATAGAGCCACTCCTCATTAGGGCTAGAAATAAATCGAGTCGAGTCACAATCAAACAAGGGTTCTGAGCTTGATTAGTATATATATGACTTCGAACTCGATTCGAGCTAGAGAAAAATTGAAAACTTCTTATTAGACTTGGCGCGCCTAACATATATTAAGGTTAAACTCGATTCGAAATTAAATAAAATTTTGACAATAAACATTACATTGAACTCTTTTATTCAATATATAACTGCTCACTAGACAAATCAATGATTCGCCACCTTGCCACAATATAGTTACAAATAGATATATAATCCCAACTTCTAAGGTATCACAATAAATTAAAATTTCAACTAGAATTTTGAAATAATACTATTATTTAACAATAAATCTATTTGTAATTTTGAAATAAATTACAAATAGATACGTTGAACTCTTGTGGAATAATACTATTATTTTTAATTAATTTTAACTAGAATTTTGACAATAAACATTACATTGAACTCTTTTATTCAATATATAACCCCTCACTAGACAAATCAATTATTCACCACCTTGCCACAATATAGTTACAAATAGATATATAATCCCAACTTCTAAGGTATCACAATAAATTAAAATTTCAAATAGTAAAACACTAATTATAGCATCAACTTGGAAAATAAACTAAAAAAATGGTAGAAGAAAAGTCCTCTAATTCTTAGTCACTCTAGCCCCATTTCTAATGCACATATGAAATAACATTGCTTAAACAACATTTTCATTGCAAGGACCCTTACGCACGAAGCCCAAATAAATTAATATAAATAGACCGATTTTCACCTTTGAGTATAGGAGCCAATTCTGCATTTGACAGAGTTACATAAGTGTGGGTAAGTTTAGTTTTAATTTAAAGAAAATAAAATCAGATAAACACTTCACTAGCCAAGAATTTTCAGCTTACCAAAATTAACTTTTGTGCATAAGAATGGAAGTTTAAAAAAAAGTTACTCTAAGATCATATAACGTTTGTACATAGAAAGATATTTAAATGAAATTCCTAGGATATTAAGAATTACTCGCATTCTCATTTTCTCACAATGCACCAAAAATATTTTGGATAGGCTCAATTATTTAAATCCACTAATCTTAGCTTAGACTAAGCAATTTATTGAGAAAAAAACAAATACTAATAACAAACACATAGTAAAAATGGATGAAGCATAGTAGATTGAATAATAACCTATAAAATAATAAATAAAAATAATAAAAACCCTAATTATAAGAGCCAAGAATAAAAAAATATGAAAGCAATATCAACATGTCAAGATATTTCTTTAAGCAACAAGTACAAAAATAAAATACTAATAAAAATTACTTCATCTTCACCATATTTTTCCGTCATTTATAACTAGACTAAAAATAGTAGTTTCCAATATTCTCTATACTTTTGTAACTTAAGCAAGTTAGCTATTAAAGTAATGAAACCATCCTATATGTCCAAGATTTAAAAAAAAAAAAAGAAGAAGAAGCAGCTTATCAACTAAGATTCAAATTTTTAGCAACCTTACTCAATTGGACAACTCTAATGAGTCAGCAAGTTTTGTTCACAAAAAATAATTACACCTTTACTTAAACAACCTATCAATAGAATGAAAGCACGATTCCCTTCGTTGCTAATAGTAGATCAATTGACAAAAAATAAAAATAAAAACTAGTCAGTAGCCAATCCCCTTCAACCTATGATGCAAAACACATCACATCATTAACAATAACACTTGAACCAAATTATACAAAGATATAACAAGATAATAATTTAATAATAAATATTTGCGATTATACTAAAAACTAACATCTTGTTAACAATTCACGTCAGGGCAGCAAAATCTTCTTATAAGTTGGTTCATCTCTCCACAAAATGAAAGAGGAAAATTAGTTAGAACAAATTCTTAACAAGTTAAGACAAGTTCTAGATGGCAATGAAAAATTACTAAATAAAATTACACTTAGAATTGATGGTTTTTTCAAACCATGAATTACTTGAACCCAATTAGCTCCACATAATAAATTCTAATGGTTCACCAAATATTAATGCATGATAAAAATCAATCACTCTACCACCAACACTAAATGTAGATTCTGAAACCATTGTAGTAATTGAAATTGACAAAATATTACATGCCATGTGATGAGTGTGTGAAAGTGCACTCTAAATACCCTATTATTAGAATAAAGTGCTAAAATGTGAATAGAAATCATATGAATTAATGTGTATTCTTTAATTGAATTTCTATTTACGTTGGGATACTCCTAAGTAGTTTTTTTTTTTTTTTTTATGTTTAATTTTAGAGTTTATAAAAGAGCAAGTCAAGGCCAGTAAAATTTAAAGGAGGACATTCATGGGGTTTGAGAGTAATTTGGAAGAAAAGAAAAAGAAAAAAATCACAAAATGAAACCACAAGAAGTCCAAGTTTGAAATTCGCTAGGAGACAGTTATACTTTAATCTTTTGACTGTATCTTTTTTCTCACATATCGGATTGATGCAATTCTTAATGCATTGGAAAGCTATCTTAAAGGGCTATAACTTTGTCTCTAATAAGGATTTCCAAATTAGAACTCCTGAAGGCCATACGTGCCTGACAAGATAAGTCCTAAAATTTAGGCGATTGTTTTATGCGGAAATTAAAAGGACATTAGGGTTTTTTTCCTACCCTATATAAGTATATCATTAGCACGAAATGGGGAGGAGGAGGCACAAGAGGTAAATCTGAGGAGAGGAGAAAATCACTTCTATGGCCACCGTTCGCTTTAGTTTTCTCTGGAGATTCTTGTTGTCCAGTATAATTATGGGTAACTAAATTCTCAAGTAGGGTTAAGGATGAACTTGCACATTAGATGGTATTTCTAATTTATTCTTAATTCATGTATTTGATTTTCAATTGTTAAAACTCTTTTGTTTTATCATTCTCAATTCATCGTTGATTTTTTTTCTCCGAATAATCATAGAATTTATTCTGTTTATGAATTCAGTCATGTTTTTTCTATTGAATGGATTAGTTCTTTGATTATGTTTAGATCAATTATTTATCTATATTGATTTAGTTTTTTGCTGCAATATCGCTCCTTGAATATATTGTCGTCATTGGATTTTCTCAATAGTGGTAGTAATTTACATATTTTAAAAGTGATGAATGATTTTTCAAATTGTTAAATTTGATTTAATTTTGGTTTATAAATCTATACCTTCCGATTGGGAATCTCGGGAATTGAGCTCCTAATTGAGTTATCCAATGAATTAAGAATAATTAAAATACCGGATTTGTACAAGGGATTCCCGACACTCTACTGTTTGTCAAATTTGAGTACTTTTTCTATTAATCATTTTACTTCACTTTAATTTACATTTAAAATTAATCTTTGTTCTCCATTTCTTATTTAATATTTTTCTTTAATTTCTTTGTTCCCCTTGCTATTCTTTTAATTTGTCTCCTTGTGGAATCGACACCCTAAAGCTGTGCTACAACTGCCGTGTTATTCTTTGGGCGTAATCAAATTTTGGCTCCATTGCTGGGGAGACGGTAGAAGAATTGTGAGATAGTTTTTCTTTTCAACAGTTTGTAAAGGCGATAACTTCGTTCCCTATTTTAGCTTGCTACATTTTTTTTTTCTTTTTCTTTTTGTATTTTTTTTAGTGTTGCGTTTTTCTCTACTTTGCATGCACAGGTATAGAGACGCCTTGGGTCGGTTTGCTTATAGACCTGTGCTAGAGTCAGAATTTAATTTTTCTGATCATTTGTTTGATAATTCTTCTAATTCTGAGAAGATGAGTGAACACGAAGATCAACCCACTAGGACACTTCAGGATTACCTCCACCCTACACGCACAGTCACACCATCATGCATCATGTTTCCAGCTAATATTCGCCAATTGGATTTTAAAACAGGGATGATACAGTTACTCCTTACTTTTTATGGCTTAGAAAATGAAAATCCATATGTGTACATTAGGGAGTTTGAGGAAGTAGTTGCGACTTTTCATAGTCAAAGTGCAACTAATGACATTGTGAGATTTAAGTTCTTTCATTTCTCTTTGAAGAATAGAGCTAAGAGTTGGCTATACTCTTTGAAACCACGATCTATTGGGTCATGGAATGAGATGACTCAGGTCTTTTTTAATAAATATTTTCCCCAACATAAAACCAATGCTTTAGAAAGGTAAATCTCCACCTTTGTACAAAAGGACAGAGAGACGTTGTATCAGTCTTGGGAGAGATTTAAGGAGCTATTGAGTATGTGTCCTCACCATGGGTATGAGAATTGGCGCTTAGTGAGCTATTTTTATGAGGGACTTACACCTAGAGAGTGTCAATTTGTGGAGATGATGTGTAATGGTGAGTTCTTACAGAAAGATCCTGATAAGGCCATAGAATACCTCAATGAACTTGTTGAAAAAGCTCACACTTGGACTGGACCTAGTGCTACTGAGAGCACAAATAGGTCACGATCTGCAGGAAACCTAAATGGTGGTGAAATTTACATCTCAGGGAAGAAGATAACCTAAAGGCTAAGGTTGAGATGCTCATTAGAAAGCTAGAGGCGTTGAAGATTAAGGACTTAAAGTCAACACATGTGGCTAATCATGTAGAGTCTTTTGGACCATGTTTTGTGTATGGCGGGGTAGATCACCTTGCCCAAGAGTGTCCCACATTTGCTGAGATAAGAGGGATGTATGAGGAACAATGTAATGCCTTAGGTATGTACATGAAGCCTGTTGCACCTTTATCTGATACCTACAATCCTGGGTGACGTAATCACCCCAATTTTAGTTGGAAATCTGAAAACCAGCAGCCTGCACAACCCTCTAGATCATATCCCACACATTCATCTTCTAGGAGCCCCTTAGAAGATACTTTACATGCTTTTATTGAGGCATAGAGTAAAACTAATCAAAAGTTTGAATCTTTGATTATGCAGGTTGTTGAAGAAAACAAAGAGATAAAGAGTCATATATCCAAGATAATGAGCTCCTTGAGTGTGAATGAGCGTGGCAAGTTTCCTTTTCAAGCTCAATCCGCACCCCAAGTTCATTATATGGCACAAAAAAATTTGAAAGAGGTCAATGCCATTATGACAAGAAGTGGTAAGTCCTTACACATCCAAACAACTGATAAACCAAAGGATGTTGAAGAGGAAAAAAGCAATGATAGTATCGAGTTCCCCAAGGATACCAAGGTAATCAAAAGTCCAGTTAAGGTACCATTTCCTCAAGTTTTAAAATCTGGTATGCGAACTTTGGATCCTAATAATGAAATCTTAGAGAACCTTAGGCAGGTAAAGATTAACCTTCCTCTTTTGCATGTTATTAAACAAGTTCCCACTTATGCAAAAGTTCTTAAAGATTTGTGTACAGTTAAGAGGAAGCACCATGTTAAGAAGATAGCATTTTTGACAGAGCAAGTTAGTGCTCTAATTGAACAGCGAATTCCTCCTAAGTACAAGGATCTTGGTTGTCCAACCGTTGCATGTAATATTGGGAATCATGAGTTTGGGCAAGCCTTGCTAGATCTAGAAGCTAGTGTTAATTTGATGCCTTATTCCATTTATTTGCAGTTTTGTTTGGGTGAAATTAAGCCTACTTCTGTTATGCTTCAGTTGGCTGATCGTTCAGTTAAGAAACCGAGAGGGATAGTTGAGGATGTTTTGATCCAAATTGATAAGTTTTATTATCATGTTGATTTCTTAATTTTGGACATTCAATCAGTTGTTGAGTCAAATTCTAAGGTTCCTCTCATATTAAGTAGACATTTCCTTGCTACGGCTAATGCATTTATAAATTGTAGGAATGGGTTGATGAAGCTATCTTTTGGAAACATGACCATAGAGGTCAGCATTTTTTATATTGAGAAACAACCAACAGATGACGAGTGCCACCAAACGTACATGATTGACGCACTTATAGACAAGGGAGTTCACACAACTCATGATTTTGATCCCCTTGAATATTCCCTTGTGAATTCTGAGTTTGATACTATTAGTAATTCATCTGATGTTATTGATATTTGTTCTATTTTTTATGAAACTCAGGATTATGGCACACAGGCTTGGCAACAAAAATTTGAGGAGTTGCCTAAGAAAGGTGGAAAACAGATTCCTGTAAGTATGAAAGCACCAAGAGTTAAATTGAAATGTTTGCTTAAGTCTAAAGTTTATAAGGTTAAAATGAAAACGTTTCATAATAAAAATATTCTTAGGAAGAGGTTTAAACTTAATGACCGAATATACTTATATGATTCTAGACTCCATAAGCACTCAGGAAAACTTCGGTCTAGGTGGACTGACCCTTTTTTAGTAAGGAATGTTTTTATAAATGGGGCGGTAGAAATAGAAGATCCTAAGGATGGTTAGATCTTTAAAGTAAATGGTCAACGCCTTAAAGTATTAATTGATAGGCAAGTTCCGGAAGTGGAAGACATTCCACTTGTGGATCCAGTCTATCAACCTTGACCACAACACCCAGGTATGTTTTTCTTTATTTATTTTGTTTTGCTTTGTTTTATTTTTGTTTTCTCTTATTTTCTTTCTTTTCATTTTTGTTTACTATTTTTTTTCTTTGTTTTTTATTGCAGGATAATTTCATTTCGTCATTTCAAGTTACCATCTTTGGTGCTTAGCGAGCTACTTTCGTCACTCATCAGGTGTATTCTACCATTTTCAGTTATTCCACATTCAATTTTGATTTTTAAATATGGAGGACAATGTTTCATTTAAGTTGGGGGGTGGTGGTGTAAATTCAGTATTTAAAATGCTTGTTGGAACTCTGTGGCATATTTTCATGTGTCAATTTTTTTTTAATTTGCATCACACATGCATCATTTTCACAAGTGTACTCATTCTCATTCATAGCCATCTTCGTGAATTCACAAAACCCACCATAATCATTTTTGCTGAAGCATTCACAGAACCCTTAATGCACTTATCCAAGTTTTGTGGTAAGATGGTGGTTTGACACATGTAGTTAGAGAACTTTTTTGCTTAAGTATTCATGTGGGTTTGGAGAGAATTGAGAGGATACAAATGCAGTAAATTGTGATAAGCGTTCATTGATCTGTTGAATTGGGCACTTCTTTTGAGAATATCATTACATGGTTTGTGGTACGATGTTAGATATACTTGGGATATGACGAAGGTCAACTTAGGATTAACGTTTGAGCCTTTCAAGCTATCCATTTCCATCATAGACCCCTAATAACCAACTTTGAACTAATAAATACATGTAACTTTTTCTTTTCATATGCCCATATCATCCATGCCTCTCCACATTGGAGTATAACCTATACAAAAATTTTCTTACCCTTTTTACTTCCAAGTGTATACTAGGTGTGGAATTTGTATTTTCTTTCTTTAATTTTATCATTTTCAAATTAAAAAAAAAAAAAAAAAGACTACAGAAAAAAGAGAAGAGTACAAGTTGCAAAGTGTTCAATTGAGTGAGCTCAAAAAAAATGTTGGTAGAGATGGAAAGAATGCAAAAGTGGCATATGTTTATCCATCAAATTGTTCAAAAAAAAGAGGAAGAAGAAGGAAAATCATTATTATTTGATGTTATGAAAAGTTGGAGAGTACATCAAGTGAGAAATGTGGTCTATTGAGATATTTAATAAAATTCCCTTTGTATGTACTTGGAAGTTTTTGAATCTCTTTCATCATTTTTTTTCATATAGCCCCGAAATTAAGCTACATTACAACCTTTTGTGTTGACCGTTCTGATCCTAAGTAAGCTGTTGGAAAGACTGGTGGAAGTCTCATTTGTTAGTGTTCCTATCATAAGATCAATGTTTACTTGTTGCTTGTACATAATTGCCTAATTTTCCATGAGAGTGTGTATACACCCATTGTTAACTCCATAGAGAGAGCCCTTACATGAAACACTATTATACCCGTAAATTATGAAGTTGAACCTTTTGCTTGAGACGTTGTTGGTGTTACATGTGTCAAGGTTAGTAGTAAGATGATTATGGTTTGGAGAACATACACACTCTGTGGATTGCTATAGGTGGATTAATCTTGATGAGTTATTGGATTCCTTAGATTGTTTTGATATGTGAATTTGGAAAGTGTGACTTGATAGCCTTTATGTGTGATTTTCTTTGATCTCTTTCGTCGTTTTGACATGAAAATTGCTAAGGATTAGCAATGAGTAAGTTAGGGGATGTGATGAGTGTGCGAAAGTGCACTCTAAATACCCTATTATTGGACTAAAATACTAAAATGTGAATAGAAATCATATGAATTAATGTGTATTCTTTAATTGAATTTCTATTTACGTTGAGATATTCCTAAACAGTTTTTTTTTTTTTTATATTTAATTTCAGAATTTATAAAAAAGCAAGTCAAGTCCAGTCAAATTCAAAAGAGGACATTCATGGGATTTGAGAGCAATTTGGAAGAAAAGAAAAAGAAAAAAAATCACAAAATGAAACCACAAGAAGTCCAAGTCTGAAATTCGCTAGGAGACGGTCTGGACATACTTTAGTCTTTTGACTGTCTTTTTACTCACATATCGGATTGATGCGATTCTTAATGCATTGGAAAGCTATCTTAAAGGGCTATAACTTTGTCTCTAATAAGGATTTCCAAATTCGAACTCCTGAAGGTTGTACATGGCTGACAAGATAAGTCCTAAAATTTAGGCGATTTTTTTATGCGAAAATTAAGAGGACATTAGGGTTTCTTCTACCCTATATAAGTATATCATTAGCACGAAATGGGTAGGAGGAGGCACAAAAGGCATATCTGAGGAGAGAAGAAAATCACCTCCATGACCACCGCTCGCTTCAGTTTTCTTTGGAGATTTTTGTTGTCCAGTATAATTATGGGTAACTAAATTCTCAAATAGGGTTAGGGATGAACTTGCACATTAGATGGTATTTCTAATTTATTCTTAATTTATGTATTTGATTTTCAATTGCAAAACTCTTTTGTTTTATCATTCTCAATTCATCGTTGATGTTTTCTTCTCCGAATAATCATAGAATTTATTCTGTTTATGGATTCAGTCATGCTTTTTCTATTGAATGGATTAGTTCTTTGATTATGTTTGGATCAATTATTTATCTATATTGATTTATTTTTTGCTGCAATATCGCTTTCTGAGTATATTGTCATCATTGAATTTTCTCAATAGGAGTAGTAATTTACGTATTTTAAAAGTGGTGAATGATTTTTGAAATGGTTAAATTTGATTTAATTTTGGTTTATAAATCTATACCTTCCGATTGGGAATCTCAGGAATTGAGTTCCTAATTGAGTTATCCAATGAATTAAGAATAATTAAAATACCGGATTTGTGTAAGGGATTCTCGACGCTCTACTATTTGCCAAATTTGAGTACTTTTTCCATTAATCATTTTACTTCACTTTAATTTACATTTAAAATTAATCTTTGTTCTTCATTTCTTATTCAATATTTTTCTTTAGTTTCTTTGTTCCCATTTCTATTCTTTTAATTTGTCTCCCTGTGGAATCGACACCCTAAAACTGTGTTACAACTACCGCGTTATTCTTTGGGCGTAATCACCATCTTATATAAAATGCAGTACCTTAGATCATTGATCTTCCACCACTCCAAGGCATTGAAATGTGAATCTGTATCCTCACTACAAATATGTACACCTTCCTCTAAGTAAACATCCAAATCAGATTGTACTGATCAAATGGTATCAACACTTCTAGCAAATGATTCAAATATAGACCTACCACTTATCACATTCTTCTCCATTGTATTGATGGAACAACCACAAGAAGAACCCATTTCTCAAGCATTTTAATGTCCACTTGACTCCACTTGAGCTAAATTATAATCTTTAACATATTCATTATACAACTCATATAAGATTCTCAAGATGATTTCTATATTTCTAGAGGTTTCAAGTTTTGAATAAATTACTAGAAAACAAAACTGAACAAGCATCATTTTGAACCTTGGATCCAAAATTGCAACTACTGCCATAAACAGGTCACATTTCCCCCTAATACTTCTCAAATTTCGTATTAATCTTCACAACCATTGCTTGCATATAATCATTTTGGTCAAAAGACTTCTTGTTCAACACATGTTATAATCATTTGCCCCAATATTCAACGCCTAGAACATAATGAAAACCTTGTCTTCATATCTTGAAAAAACTTTTTTAAACTCCAAGGTTGTTGCTAGAATTAGGTAAGTGCTATTTGATCAGGTAGGAACATATAAAATTAGTTTCTTTGTTGGTAATTGTAAATGTTTTGCAATATCACTAAATTATTTGATATCAGCTTTTGATGCAACCAAGTATTTCACCTCTTCCCTAAATCTATCTTTGATCAATAAATTTGTTGTATGTGTGCAACAACGTATATAAAAAAGCTACCCTCCAATTAGGGGTGTAAATCGGTCCGGTCCAAGGGGGTGATGGGTCCATCATGTTCTTCGGACTGGACCAGACTGAATATCCATAGGATCCGATCGGTCCATTCAGTCCAACCCAATTATTTTTTATTTTTCTTCTTTCTTTTTTTAAATAAATTAATAAAAAAATTTATTTAAATTACTAAATTAAAATTAAGTGAATTATTAATGTGGATTATGTAACTAACTTATTAAAAAAATATTTTACTATAATATTTTACTATAATTAATATTGATAGTTACTACTTATTAGTTTAGACTTTACTCTTTAGTATGCATAATTATTAATAATGTCATACATTTTATATATGTTTAATGAATATCAAATAATTTCCTTATATATAGATTATTTATGCTTGCTTGCAACTTAGGTATTTAAAAAATAATTACCTAATTATTTTAATTAAATTTAAATAATAGAGTATGTATGAATATATGATATATTAATTATTTAAATATAATGACATAAATTATCACATGATTTATGATTTATTATTAATTGATAGCATATATTATTTTATATTTTATATGGTCAATGATAACAATTAGATGAAAATTATATCATTAACTTATATAATTACTATATAAAAATAATATATTAAATTATTAAAAATATTTTAAAAATATATATAGAAGTTTGGTCTAGTCCAAAACTTATAGACCTTGGGACTAGACTGAATTTTTTTCGGTCTACAATTTGTGGGACTGAGACCAATTGGTCTAGAATTCAGTTTGGCTCGGTTGGTTTTGCCAGTCCGGATTGAACTCCTTGCACCCCTACCCCCAATAGATAACTTTTTTAAAGTAAAAACGTCTTTGAGAACCTTTAAACTACATCATTATATCTAGTATTGTTCACTTTTATTATAAACACTTTGTTCTCAATTCTCAAATTTGTGAAACACTTTTGAAGAGTATCAGTAATAGTAACTCCACTATGTGAGAGTGGCACATTACAAGAATTTAAGAATCATTTTTGTAAATGCAATCAGAATCAATAAAATGATGGGTAACAACCATATATGAAATCTTTTGACCTGAAGTCCACATGTCTACTGTTATGTTAACTTTATTCACACTTCTCAATATTGTTTTCAACTTCTTTTTCTTAATTTCATAAGTGAATTCATAATTATTTCTTACTGTATTATAATTTATCCTTTTCCAATTAATAAGAATTAGCTCTCATAAGTTCTCTTACCTTTTTTGAATTATAAGGGAAGGTTTTCACGATATTCACACATTTAGGACCATTTATGTCAATAGTCAAAACCTTTTACTTTGCAAATTCTGCTATGTATGGAAGACAACTTATCAAGTGCATATGGAATTAATTATAGAACCAGATGAAGAAATAGATAATATGTCTCTGCAATAGTTAAATTCAACTTTCTTTACACTACCTTTAACCGCTACTTTAAGATCTTTCCACGTAGTAAAACTTTTATTCCTAATCTCATTTGGTATGCATATTTTTGGAGATCTTAAGTGGAACTTGAGTTTTCTTCTCCACCAATACCATAATTTTCACAGTCCCCACCTTCAATATCACACTCTATAAAGGATGTCGCGGTTTCATCTAGATGAACATTCTACAATTGTAACATTTTCAAACATGTTTGAAAAGAAGATTTTTAGACAAGCATCTTCATACCCTATTTTATTTATCAATTTAATAATATTAGACTTCATTTTGTATTAAAAGGCAACTAAAAAAAAATTATGCAATCACCTAGTAGCAAAAAGCATGTTTAAAATAAATCAAGTAACATTTTAAAAGAAAGCATTAATAACAACAATTAGTAACACTTCAAAAGAAATTACGTTTAATAGAAAGCATGAATAACAACAATGAACAATAAGTCGAAAGGAATCATGCTTAAAATAAAGCATAACTAACAATTTATTAAAATTTGCTAGATATTCCAACAAGCCCCCTAACACACACACAACCTCCTAGTGAACATTATAAAGGCTGTTGAACCCAAGATTTCAAGTTTTGTGTAATTATATATTTACACATGGATTTTGATGATAACAAATGAATTCAAAGAATAAAGAAGTCTCAAGCTCAAGTTGTCTACACAATGGAGTCAAGCACATCAAGGAAACAAGCATGAGTAAGAAGGGAACAAGTTCACATTAAAATTATAGAGTAATGTTGTAAATCTCTCCAAAATTCGAAATTAGGATTAATGTTCAAAATTAATATTTTATCATAAAGCATTAAAATACATTTTCCACATGTGCATGAATATTTTTGAAAATTAAATTTGAAAATTTTGAAAGATGATTGATTGTCATCTTTTGCATGTGCATGCCTTGATTAAAGGGTTGAACTTTGAAAATATTAAAGATGATTGATTGTCATCTTTCACATGTGCATGCTTTATTTGAATATTTTCAAAAGTGATTGATGCTTTTTTAGACTTATACAAAAAGTAAAAGATTAGGTTTGAATTTTTTGAAAATGAAAGTGTGCTCATTTTGTCATATGCCAAAAGTAAAATATTAGGTTTGATTTTTTTTGAAAAAGTGAATGATGTTGTTTTTGACAATTGAAAAAAAAGAACCTTTTATTTGAATTTTTTGAAAAAGTGAATGATGTTGTCTTTGACATGTGAATCTTTTTAAATTTGAATATGAAGTCTCATATGCCTTTAAATAGATCATTTGAGAGCTTCACATTCACAACACCAAGAGCATACAACATTCATTCAAAGCTTTCATTCTCTCTTCTCTAAGCATTGAGCCTTAATCCTTGTTCATTTTGAGAGATATAGTTTGCGCTGTATTGTTCTTATTTCACTCATTGAGGAGTGTTTTCTGATAACCTACCCACTATCAGTTTTTGTATTAGAAAAAGGGTGTGTATAACCCTTGTGTGTGTAGAAAGTATTCTACACGGGGAATAGTTGAATCACCACGTGTAAGGTGATTGCAAGTGTAGAGGGTGTTCTACACGGATCCTTTGTAGCGGTGTTGTTCAAAGGTGTAATAGGTTTCTATCTCCACCTGAAGGAGGTTAAATAGTGAATTTGGGAATCCTCAAGGGGTAGCTTGAGGCGAGGACGTAGGCAGTGGGGCCGAACCTCGTTAACATACAGAGTTTGCTTCTCTCTTACCCTTACTCTTTATATTTATTGTTATTTCATATTTTGTTTATATTTTATATTATATATTTGATTTATAATTGTTATTTTTTTTAATACAACTCAATTCACCCCTCCTCTTGTGCTAGTCATCTGGGCAACAATTGGTATCAGAGTTAAGAGCTCTATTATAAGATTAACTATCTTTTGAGTTAAGATCTTATGGCTAACATTGCAGCTTCATTTGGTGAAGGTCAATCTAGTAGTCGGCCTCCACTCTTTTGTGGAGATAATTACTCATTCTGGAAAGTTAGAATGAGAATATTTCTTCAAGCTCAAGGTAGAGAAATATGGAAATGTATTGTAAATGGACCTTATATTCCAACAAAAGTGGTTGGTGGAGTAAAGGTCAAAAAGGAAGAAGAAGAGTTTGATCGTGAAGACGATAGACTTTATACTTTAAATTTAACTGCTATGAATTTATTATATAATGCTCTTAATGGAAATGAGTTTAATAGAATAATGAATTGCGCTACGGCAAAGGAAATTTGGGATAACTTGGAAGTAACTTATGAAGGAACTTCGCAAGTAAAGGAATCAAAAATTTATATTCTTACTCATGAATATGAAATGTTTAAGATGAATGATGATGAATCTATTTCTAGTATGCACACTCGTTTTACTAACATCATAAACAGCTTGACAGCTCTTGGCAAAATTTATTCAAAGGTGGAGATAGTAAGAAAAATTCTCAACTCTTTACCAAAACGTTGGGAATCAAAAGCTACAGCGATTCTTGAAGCTAGAGACCTCAAGAAGCTCGAAGTTAATGAACTCATCGGGTCACTTATCACCCATGAGTACACATTGAAAAGAGGAGAAGAAGAAGGAAAGCCAAAGAAGAGCTTAGCACTTAAAGTTGTTCCTCATGAAAGTGAAAGTGATGAAGATGAGGAAAATGACGATAAAGATGAAGAAGTTGCGATGATAATAAGAAGAATTCAGAGGTTCTTGAAGAAAAATAGAACTACTCCGAGGAAATCTTTCAAAAAGTTTTCCAAGAAAGATTCAGGTAAAAACGACACTTTAATTTGTTATAAATGCAATAAACCTGGTCATATCAAGCCAGATTGTCCTCTACTAAAGAAAGATCGAAACAAGGGCAAGAAAGCAATGAAAGCTACATGGGATGATGATTCAAGTAGTTCAGATAGTGAAGCAAGTAATGAAGAATCAGCAAATCTTTGTCTTATGGCTAAAGATGACATTGAGGTAACAAATCTTGATAATATTGAAAATCCTTCATATGAAGAATTGCAAAATGTTTTAGAAGAGATTTATGAGGAATTTGAAAAATTGGGTATCAAGTATACTGCTTTGAAAAAGAAAAATTCTTCTTTAACAAACGAAATTGAAATTTTAAGAAAAGAAAGTATCATTTTGAAAGATGAAAATCTTGAATTGAATAAGAAGAAAACCGATTTAGAAAATATTGTTGAAAACTTTACGAATGGAAAAAGAAATTTTGAAAAACTTCTTGGTAGTCAAAGATGTGTTTTTGACAAGGCAGGTTTGGGATATATGCCAAAACAAAAATACAAACCTTATAAAAATTTCTTTGATAATCATTCTACCTCAAAGACTAATATTTAAAATTCTTTTCATAAAAATAATTTTGTCAAAAAATGATATTATTATAATCATTCAAGTTTTTCATATATGTCACATGCTATTTGTAATTTTTGTAATAGAAATGGTCATAATTATCATACTTGTCCTATTAGAAGAAATCATACAATGACTATTAGGGCCATATGGGTACCTAAAAATCTTGTTTATTCTAATACTAATAAATAAAGGACCCAAAGAACTTGGGTACCAAGAAAAATCATTTTAATTGTTTTTATAAGTATGCATGAAGTCATCCACAAGCAAAAATAAGTGGTTTTTAGATAGTGGATGTTCAAGACACATGACGAGAGACAAGACTAAGTTCTTTGATCTTAGATCTAAAGAAGAAGGACACGTGATATTTGGAGACAACTCGAAAGAGAAGATCGTGGGAATAGGTAAAATTGGTAATGAATCTTCTCTCATAATTGAAGATGTTCTACTTGTTGAAAGTTTAAAACATAATCTTTTGAGCATAAGTCAATTATGTGATAAATGATTTACAGTTACTTTTAAAATGGATAAATGCATTATTTTGAATGATCATGATTGTAATATTTGTTTTATTGCTTTTAGAAACAATAATGTTTATACAATTGATTTTGAAAAAATTACCTCACAAGATGCTATTTCCTTGTCAGATCAAAATGAAACTAGTTGGTTATGGCATAGAAGATTAGGTCATGCCAACATGGAACTTATTTCCAAACTTTCAAAAAATGATCTTGTGAGAGGTTTACCAAAAACATATTTTCTTAAAGACAAAATTTGTGATGCATGTCAATTTGGTAAACAAACAAAAACTTCTTTTAAAACTAAGAAACATATTTCCACTACTAGACCATTGCAACTGATACACATGGATCTTTTTGGACCAAATAGAGTTGCAAGTCTAGGAGGAAAATATTATGCATTTGTTATTGTTGATGATTTCTCTAGATATACTTGGGTCATCTTTCTTGCTCATAAAGATGAGGCACATAATACCTTTACCAAGTTATGCAAGAGAATTCAAAATGAAAAGGGCTATACTATTTCAAGTATCCGAAGTGATAGGGGAAAAGAGTTTGTTAATAAAAATATTGAAACATTTTGTGATGAAAACGGTTTTGTACATAATTTTTCTGCTCCTCGAACTCCTCAACAAAATGGGGTAGTAGAGAGGAAAAATAGATCTCTTCAAGAAATGGCAAGAACAATGCTCAATGAGAATAACTTGCCTAGTTATTTTTGGGCCGAAGCTGTAAGTACTGCATGTTATATTATAAATAGAGTTATGCTAAGGTCTAAGTTAGATAAAACCCCCTATGAGCTTTGGAATGAGAAAAAGCCCAACATTAGTTACTTTCATGTATTTGGATGCAAATGTTTTATTTTGAATGACAGGGATAATTTAGGCAAGTTTGATGCAAAATCTGATGAAGGTATCTTTCTCGGGTATTCTACTAATAGTAAAGCTTATAGAGTATTCAACAAAAAGACTTTGACTGTACAAGAATCTATGCATGTAGTATTTGATGAATCTAATTCTCCACTCTCCAAGAAATCTATTGATGAAGAAACAGAAGGTATAAATAACACAGAAAGTCTCAATCTCAACAAAGAGAAAACAATAGAGGAAGTTCAACATGGAGCCATCAGGAAAGATCATCAAAATTTAATACAAGATGCAACCAAACAGTGGAAATTTGTGAAAGATCATCCAGTGGAACAAATTTTGGGAGAACCTTCACAAGGTATAAGTACTCGATCATCTCTTAGAAATATTTGCAATCATATTGCTTTTCTATCTCAAATTGAACCCAAAAATATTGATGACGCACTTCTTGATGAATCTTGGATTCTAGCTATGCAAGAAGAGTTGAATCAATTTGAAAGAAATGATGTTTGGACACTTGTTCCTAAACCCAAAAATCATACTATTATTGGAACAAAATGGGTTTTTAGAAACAAGAAAGATGAGTCCGGAATCATTACTAGAAATAAGGCTCGACTTGTAGTCCAAGGTTTTAATCAAGAAGAAGGAATCGATTATGATGAGACATATGCACCTGTCGCAAGATTAGAAGCTATTCGAATGCTACTTGCATATGCTTGTTATAAAGATTTCAAACTTTTTCAAATGGATGTTAAAAGTGTTTTCTTAAATGGTTTTATAAATGAAGAGGTATATGTTGAGCAACCTCCAGGTTTTGAAAATCATATTTCCCCAAATCATGTTTTCAAACTCACAAAAGCACTATATGGACTTAAACAAGCTCCTAGAGCTTGGTACGAGAGACTCAGTGGTTTCTTGATTGAAAAATATTTTTCAAGAGGAAAAATCGACACAACTCTTTTCATTAAATATGAAAATGATGATATTCTTTTGATTCAGATTTATGTTGATGATATAATATTCGGTGCTACTAATGAAAATATGTGTCAAGTTTTTGCTAAGACTATGCAGGAAGAATTTGAGATGAGCATGATGGGAGAATTTACATTCTTTCTCCTTGCAAATTAAGCAAGCAAAAAGTGGGACATTCATCAATCAATCAAAATATATTAAGGAATTACTGAAAAAGTTTGGGATGGAAAATGCTAAGGAAATTGGAACACCAATGAGCCCATCAACTAAACTTGATAAAGATGAATCCAGTAAGCCAGTTGACTCGAAGATATATCGAGGTATGATTAGTAGCTTATTATATTTAACAGCCAATAGACCAGATATTATGTTTAGTGTGTGCTTATGTGCACGCTTTCAATCATCTCCAAAAGAATCACATTTAATTGCAATTAAGCGCATTCTTAGATATCTTAGTGGTACAATTAATCTAGGGTTATGGTACCCTAAGCACACATCTTTCGATCTAATCAGCTACACAGATGAAGATTATGCTGGCTGTAAAATAGATCGAAAAAGCACTAGTAGAGCATGCCATTTCTTAGGTCATGCATTAGTTTCCTGGTTTAGTAAAAAACAAAATTCTGTTGCACTATCTACTACTGAGGCAGAATATGTTGCTGCGGGTAGTTGTTGTGCTCAAGTTCTCTACATGAAGCAACAACTTGAAGATTTTAAACTCATGTATAATCACATTCCAATCAAATGTGATAATACAAGTGCTATAAATCTTTCAAAGAACCCAATACAACATTCTAGAACTAAGCATATTGAAATAAGGTATCATTTTCTTCGAGATCATGTGCAAAAAAGTGATATAATGTTAGAGTTCACAAACACACACGATCAGTTAGCAGATATTTTCACAAAACCTTTACCAGAAGATAGATTATGTATGATCAGAAGAGAAATAGGTATGATGCATGCTATGAATATCTCTTAAAAGATAGACCAGAGTCAATAAAAATATAGATAGATTTTTTTAATACTTTTACATAAATTTGAGATTCTTAGCCTCATGTTTGAGACGCTCATTCTCTTCATACAATATCATGTCATTCTTATTCATGGGAACCGGCAAGCGGAATGAAGAATCTAATAAAGATTTCAACTGTTTATTCTTCTGCCGAATGATTCCTTCCCTTGTGTGAGACTCTTGAACAATTTGTTGAAGTACAACAATTTGTTCTTTGAGCTTTTCAACTTCGTGATTTTTAGCTTGTAGCCGCTGAGAAAAAGCTACAATAGAGGAAGAGTAGCGAGTCCCAAGACTCACCAAGTCATAAATAGCATCAGAATCTGACTTATTAGTCAGATTATTATTTTCTTGCTGCAACATGGCACCAATGGTAGCTGCAGAAAGAATAGGAGGTTGAGATGCAGAATGCCTCATGGATGGATCTAGAGAAATGTTAGAAGAATGAGCCATTGACAAAAGAATAGAAGGCTTAAAACGAGAATGTTGAAGGAATGCAGATGAGTTATAGAAATGAGAAGAAAACTTGATGCGGATTGGATGAACTTCAGGACTGATTTTATAGAGATAGCATAAAGAATAAGACAAGCTATCATCCAAGTCAAAGAGCAATGTATTTTTTTTTCTGATCGGTGAAAATGACATTTTTAGAAACTCGGAGCCTTCAATCTCGTTTGTCAACAACGTCAGGCAATTTTTTTCAAATCTCCAGCCGCACTTGTCGGGTCACGGACGGATGAAATTCATTTATTATTATTATTTTTTTTTTAACTATCTACAGTGTCTACTAACGCACCGTTTTCTTTAGGTCCATTTACTTATTGCGGATCCTTTTTAATGATGCCAAAAGGGGGAGAAGTGTTAGACTAGAACATTAACACTGTTTAAATTGCTAAACTTGTTATATATGCTTGGAATTATATTTATACTTTTGCTTGAAAAACTAACGCACATTCTCAGGAGGAGCTTAAGTATTAATACAGGTTTCAGGTTCTATCAAGTATTTGTCATCATAAAAAAGGGGGAGATTGTTGAACCCAAGATTTCAAGTTTTGTGTAATTATATATTTACACATGGATTTTGATGATAACAAATGAATTCAAAGAATAAAGAAGTCTCAAGCTCAAGTTGTCTACACAATGGAGTCAAGCACATCAAGGAAACAAGCATGAGCAAGAAGGGAACAAGTTCACATTAAAATTATAGAGTAATGTTGTAAATCTCTTCAAAATTTGAAATTAGGATTAATGCTCAAAATTAATATTTTATCATAAAGTATTAAAATACATTTTCCACATGTGCATGAATATTTTTGAAAATTAAATTTGAAAATTTTGAAAGATGATTGATTGTCATCTTTTGCATGTGCATGCGTTGATTAAAGGGTTGAACTTTGAAAATATTAAAGATGATTGATTGTCATCTTTCACATGTGCATGTTTTATTTGAATATTTTCAAAAGTGATTGATGCTTTTTTAGACTTATACAAAAAGTAAAAGATTAGGTTTGAATTTTTTGAAAATGAAAGTGTGCTCATTTTGTCATATGCCAAAAGTAAAAGATTAAGTTTGATTTTTTTGAAAAAGTGAATGATGTTGTCTTTGACAATTGAAAAAAAAGAACCTTTTATTTGAATTCTTTGAAAAAGTGAATGATGTTGTCTTTGACAATTGAAAAAGAAGAACCTTTTATTTGAATTTTTTGAAAAAGTGAATGATGTTGTCTTTGACATGTGAATCTTTTTAAATTTGAATATGAAGTCTCATATGCCTATAAATAGATCATTTGAGAGCTTCACATTCACAACACCAAGAGCATACAACATTCATTCAAATCTTTCATTCTCTCTTCTCTAAGCATTGAGTCTTAATCCTTGTTCATTTTGAGAGACATAGTTTGCGTTGTATTGTTCTTATTTCACTCATTGATGAGTGTTTTCTGATAACCTACCCACTATCAGTTTTTGTATTAGAAAAAGGGTGTGTATAACCCTTGTGTGTGTAGAAAGTATTCTACACGGGGAATAGTTGAATCACCACGTGTAAGGTGATTGCAAGTGTAGAGGGTGTTCTACACGGATCCTTTGTAGCGGTGTTGTTCAAAGGTGTAATAGGTTTCTATCTCCACCTGAAGGAGGTTAAATAGTGAATTTGAGAATCCTCAAGGGGTAGCTTGAGGCGAGGACGTAGGCAGTGGGGCTGAACCTCGTTAACATACAGAGTTTGCTTCTCTCTTACCCTTACTCTTTATATTTATTGTTATTTCATATTTTGTTTATATTTTATATTATATATTTGATTTATAATTGTTATTTTTTTTTAATACAACTCAATTCACCCCCCCTCTTGTGTTAGTCATTTGGGCAACAATGGCATCTTGCTCACAACTATAATCATGTAAATGATAGGAACATGTAACAAATATAAATCATATGAACATTATAACCTAAAATTTGTACAAAAAGATCATTCTTGTAATTAAACTTAAAGAGAATATAAATCAGTAACACAAAACATTTTTTTTTTATCGATTAAGTTATAAGATTCTTACCCAAACAAGGGGTGATGTAACAAAATTTGCTTCCAATAAAGAACTTATAATTTGGACAAGAGAATGAAAAAAAAAAAATAAGGTTTTGGGTTATTTAGAAGAATATAAACACCAGAGGAGCAAATAGTAAAAGACTTACAGAGTGAGGGTTTTTATAGTTTGTTTGAATTCCAAATCCATCTCAATTTATCCCATCTAATCATTACAATTTTTTTAAATTTTGACACAAAATATAATAAAAAATTCAACTTTTTTAAATTCTAAAACAATAATAATATTAAAAATAATATTTTATTCAACTTTCATCTTAACTCAACTTAACTAAGCTCAGCTCAACATGCAAATGCAACAGTGTTTGTAACTTTTCAATAAAAATTTGGAGCTCGAACAAAATGAAGAAGATTGAAATAAAAACTGAGAGTGAAGGGCATCATCCTATGTTTGGGAAGGAAGAGAAAGAAATTGTGATTAATGTTAAAGTTGGATAAAGTCAAATATCTTACACTGGCAAAGTTGGAAACTGATGTAAGTATTTAAGTAATATCCTATATATTCGGAACTGAAGTCTTGGAAAAAGTTAAAAGTCTAAGTGGGAACTGATGTAAATAGTACTCAAGTGATGGTGCAAACTTATGAAAATAACTTTAAAGGGATGTCATACGTATTGGGAAGTGAAGTCTTAGGCAGAGCACTGACAATAAACTTACATCAAGAATGCCTAGTATAATTATTGATCATAATTTTAAAAATTACATAATAAAATTTTTAATTAAATATTGAAGTATCCAATTCTCACGATATGATGCTAAATATGGCCAAATAATTAAAATAGAATTAGATAAGAAAGTGCTCTAATTATATCATAGTTGTTTATTCTTTATAAACATTGACTCAAGAATTCTTTTGTGAACTTAACACATTATTGTACTCAACATTACTTTTTCGAAATCTAGTTATACATAAAGTAACGAAGTATATGAAATAATATATACATATAACACATAAAAATATATACAATAAAAGAATATAAGTAAGAATATATATATATATAGACATATTATGAGTATTATAACGAGCCCAAATGGAGCTAAGTTGAGTTCATACAGATTTTGTTCACGAGCCTAAACCGAATCAAGATTATATGAGTTTGACTCGTTTAATATTTGAATTAATATTAGTGGTCGCTAACAACTTATTTATCAAATAAACCAAGTTTGAACTAAATATATATGAGTCAAGCTCAAATTATTCACGGGCGACTCTATTTGTTTACAGCCCTACTCCTCATACAATAAGCAATTATGGAAAGTAGAGGTGTAATCAGTTTTGTTCGGTCTGGTTTTGGATGTATTTTAGAATCGAATAGATATAAGTTAGTTTGGAATTCTGAGAACCGATACATATCGATTCATCCAGGAAACTAGAATTTTCAATTTTTTGTCGATTTCAATTTAGTTCGATTTGGTTTTATAAGTATGATTCGATATTGGACTTTTTTGTGGGGCTAGTTCATTTTTCTAATCCAAAATGATTTTTTCTTTAACCCAAATATGATAGAGCCTAAAAACTTATTTTCAAAAATACCATGCATATACATATATATTTATATAAAGTGTACTCTTATACTTATATCATATTATATATGTAAGTATGTAACTTAATATATAAGGATAATAATATATTAATAACTTAATGTTAAGTAAAGTTTATATCAATGAGCATAAATAATAAGATTAAAATTTTATATTATATATTAATTTTGTAATATGTATAATATATATAGCTTATATGTAATATAATATATATTTTTTGGTTCGGTTAAGTCTAATTTGATTTTCAAACCTGAAAATAAAAAATGAATTGTTTTTTAATCGATTTCAATTGCTTGTAACCATTGAAACCAAAACTGACCGAATTGATCGTGAATCGAAATCAAAACCGACCAAACGATCGTAAATCGGATCGATTTTGTCTTGTCTGATTCAGTTTGGTTGGTTAGATCAGTTTCTCAATTTTTTGTTATACCTATAATGGCAAGCTCTTTAGACACAAATCCACCACCATAAACCACTACTACCGTGAGACTCCTTAGCCCTGTCCCAAGAATGTACATTGCCAATTCTCAACTAACCATAAGTCACAAAGCTGCCTTTCGTCTAGCCTCAAGCTGCTGCCCCTCATCGGTTCTGCACCGTTTGATTCTTAGACATCTATACCATCCAGACTACAACTGTATGAGATATGATCCAACCATCCCCTGTTTATGCAAGTTGAAATAAAGAAAGAAGCAAACCACCCAAATAATCACTTATATTGCCCAACTCATCCTCTTGACCACCACTGAATGTTGGATGACCTTGGAAACACCACTATGAACTATTGTCCTACACGATGCCACTACTGTAAGCCATGAAGAGACAACCACGCCCCAAATCGAAACCAAACAATGTCATAAATTTTCCAACTATCATAGCCTTTCAATCACTTCCTCATTTCTCTGCAATGGACAGTTAGTCCATAACACCACCTTAAAACAAGATATTGATTTTTCTTGGGACCACACTGTTGTCAAACGCCCAAACCACTCCTTCAAACCACCATGTAAACCGTAGTAAGCGCTTCCCTCAACCACTCTCAGTTGTGGAAGCCCAGCCCTCAACCTCTCTCTCTCTCTCTCTCTCTCTACTTAAACTCTTTATCTTTCTGTCCATGCAATATCTCTCATCTTTTCTCTCTTGCATTTCATGCATGCTACGGACTAGGTATGAGTGTTGTTTATAATGCTATTTAAAAGTAATGTGTTTAGGATTAAGTTATAAGGGTGGGTTTACAAGATAAGTTATTGGTCTATATGTGACCATGTCTAATGGTATTTTAACCTAAATGCAAGGGCTTAGAGTATTAACGTATTTGTAACGATGAAACCCTAGAGAGAAAGGGTCAAAACCCTAACAGAGAGAAGAGTCTGGAAGGTATAAAGGGAAAAAGTTCCAAAGTGTACAAAATCTCTTAATCAATAATAGTCTATTTGATTACAAGTAAAAGGGAAAAGTAAAGTATTTATATTATTTATAAATAAACACTAGTTTACATGACAAAAGTATTAACATATAAAATATATATATGTGATACCCCCTTCAAGGTGGAGAGTAGATGGAATGTACTCGCATCTATGGAATGTACTCGCATCTTGGTAATTAAATTTTGAAACTGTTGAAAACGAAGAGGTTTGGTCAGCACATTTGCAAGTTGATGATGAGAAGCCAAATGAAAAGTCTTGATAATACTAGCTTGAATTTTGTCACAGATGAAGTGGTAGTCCAGTTCAATGTGCTATGTCCTTTCATGAAAGACTGAATTGGCAGCAATGTGCAAAGCAACATGACTATTACAGAATAATTGAGCACTGTTAGGATGTGAAATGTCAATCAAAAAGTAATGTAAGAAACTAGATAATTTCACAAGTAGTGGATGTCATCAAACAATATTCAGCTTCTGCTAAAGAACAAGAAACAATGAGTTTCTTGGTCTTATAGGAAACCAAAGAATTTCCAAGAAAAGCACAATAACCACTTGTAGAATGATGGCTGTCAAGGCAAGAAGTCGAATTTGAATCACCAAAAGCTTTAATGGACAAGGAGTTAGCAGCTGGAAAGAAGAGACCATGACCAGGAGTACTCTTAATATATTGTAAAATTATATAGGCTACTGTGAGATGAGGTTGCCTAGGCTAAGCCATATAATGATTGAGGCGATGCACAAAATAGGACAGATCTGGTTTTGTGAATGTAAGGTAAATAAGTTTGCCAACTAGTCAGTCTAGTCTATGATAGACAGTAGGATCATGGAGTAAAACTCCTTCTTTACCTAATTTGATATTTTGCTCCATTGGAAAATAAGCTAGTTTAGAAGCAAGGAAACCAACATCTTGAAGAATTTTCAAAGAATAGTTACACTGACATAAAGAGATGCCTGCAGAAGATATAACTACTTCCAAACCAAGAAAATATTTGAGTTGACCAAGGTCCTTAAGCTTGAACTTGTCATCAAGCAAGAACTTCAAGTGCTCCACAGAATTCACATCATTACTAGCTATGAGAATATCATCAACATGAACAAGGAGTGCAATGAAAGAGGAACCCATAGTCTTGGTGAAAAGAGAATAATCAGCTTTGGATTGCACAAAACCCAAGTCAAGAAGCGAAGTAGAGAACTTAGAGAACCACTGTCTGGAACTTGTTTCAGGTCATAAAGAGATTTTTTGAGTTTACAAACCTTAGACCCCCCTTTAACATTAAAACCAGGAGGCAGTTACATATACACTTCTTCAAATAAATCCACATACAAGAAAGCATTATTAAAATCAAGTAGGGTAAGATGCAAACTCTTGATAGCAACAATAGCTAGTAATGTTCTAATACTAGGCATTTTAGTTACTAGAGAAAAAGTCTCAAAATAGTCCAGACCTTCTTTTTGGGTATAACTCTTAGCAACTAATCTTGCTTTGTAACGTTCTATGGAACCATCAACACAATACTTAATTTTGTAGACCCATTTGCAGCCTATGGGTTTTTTTATCAGAAGGTAGAGAAGTAACAGTCTATGTATTATTATTCTCCAGGACTGTAATCTTAGTAGTCATATCATCTCTCCAATGAGAATGCTTAACTGTTTGATGATAGAACTCAAATTCAGTATCATTAGGAATGGACAAGGTAAAGAATTTATGAGAAGAAGAAAGACAAGTATAAGAAATAAAGTGTGAAATATCATATTTGGCATGTGGCAAAGAAGAGGAAGAAGAATCTAGTAAAGGATCTGATGAAGAGTGAGTAGAAATAGACGAATTACAGTGAAAATTTTGTAAGTAACCAGGGACTCTTATGATTCTAGTGAATCTTCAAGAAATGTGAGGAATCATAGGAGAGGTGGTAGGTAGAGGGTCAGTGTGAGAAGAAGGAAGAGAAATGGAATGTTCTAATGATGGTGAATCATTAGAAGAGTTATTAGAAGGAGGTATTGTTGAAGACACTAGAAAAGAATCTAATGTTGAAGATGTACGGGGAAATATTTTTGTAGAAGGGAAAGAAGAAAAAATTTTGAAAATGAAAGGAAAAACATGTTCATGAAAAACAACATGTCTAGAAACAAAACATTTACTTGTGTTGAGATCAAGAAGTTTATATCCTTTGATCCCAAAGGGATAACCAAGAAAGACACAAGCATGGGTTTTAGGATCAAATTTGGTTTTAGATCTTTGCAAAGTTGAGGCAAAACATAAGCAACCAAATTTCCTTAAATGATCATAAGAAGGGGAAGATTTAAACAAAATTTCAAAATGAGATTTATTGTTTAAGATTGGAGTAGGTAACTTATTAATAGTGTAGGTGGCTATTAAAATAGCATCACCTCAAAATTGAATAGGTAAGTGAGATTGAAACATTAAGGTTTCGACTATATTAAGTATGTGCTAATGTTTTCTCTCCACAACAAAATTTTGTTGTAGAGTTTCAACACAGTTACGTTGTTGTAAAATGCCTTTAGAATTAAAAAATGGAGAAAGATAACATTTTGTACCATGATCAGTGTGAAATGTCTTTATTTTAAGATAAAATTGAGTTTTTATTAGATAGATTATTAATATGAGAGAAGGACAATTTTTTTTGTTTAGCTAATAGCCTAATGGACAAACCATACAGGGATAATTGGGATCACGTAGATTGGGAACAAATTTATTCACAAACAACATTCCTATATTAGAAGGATGACCAAGTCTATTATGACAAAGTTCAAATAATGAGTACTTGGATAATACAAAACAAATATGTAAATGTATGTTATTAAGAAAGCAGACATTATATGAGGCATGTAAAAATGTAGGTTTAGAAAAGGAAAAAAAAAAAAAGCCTGGTTGCTACAATATATAAAGGCCTCCTTGCTGCCTACCCACTCCAATCAGCTTCTAATGAGTCAAGTCCTGAATGAAACAAGAGTCAGAATAAAACAAAAAATGATATATGAGTGATTGAGTAAGTTTACTAATAGAAATTATTTTGAATGTGAAGGGAGGAACACAAAGAACATTATTTAAAATAAGATGTTCAGAGACTCAAATAGAACCAATATGTTTGATAGACACAAATTGGCCATTGGGAAGCTTAACAAAGGAATTTATAGAATATGTGATAGAAGTAAAACAATCAATGGAAGGAACCATATGATTTGTGGCTCCCGTGTCAAGGATATAATAGTTTGAATCAAAGGAATTAGATGTTGTGGAAGAAAAAACATAATGATTAACATTGTGAGAAAGTATACCAGAAAAGAAATTCGAAGTTACTGCATTAACAACATTAGAAGACTCATAAGAATTGTTTGGAGGATGAAGCATGGAAAACAACTATTGATACTGAGCCTTAGTCAAAGAGAAATGAGAAACAAAAGAGGAATGGTTGTCTTTAAGAGCAACTTGATTGACCACAAACTGTTGCTTAGGCTTTGGTTTTGTATCTAGTGGAAATCCATGCAGCTTATAACATTTTTCAACCATATGGCTGGTGATTCTACAGTGTTTACACATTGGCCTTTCCTTCTTGGAGAAGGATTTAACAGATCTAGCAACATCAGTCTTAGACACAAAAACATGTGAATCAACATTTTGAAGAGGAACAACAGAAATTTCTCGTTGTTGTTCTTCTTGTAAAACAAGTAAAAACACTTTATTACGAGGAGACAAAGGCTCCATAAGCAAGATTTGAGCACAAGCCGGTGCAAAAGATTCTTCAAACTCATTAAAAACTGTAAAACATGCTCCTATTGAACATAATAGGTCAACGTATGTACTGCTCCACAAGAACAAGTAGAAACATGTTTAGAATTTGCTAACTCATCCCAAAGAGTTTTTAGGCGAGTAAAATAAATGCTTACAGAAAGCTGCCATTGAGATAGGGTAGAGATTGGTTTCTATAACTAGAAAATACGAGGACTCTTTTTTTGACAAAATTGTTTCTTACGATTCAACCACATCTCATGCGTAGTAGTGATGTACAAAATACTAGTAGAGTTTGAGGATGGAACCATCGACAAAACTGAGTTTATTTTTTGTTAATAGAGCCATGCCCATGGAACGACACCAAGTATGGTAGTTGTCGCCGATGAGTGGCTGAGTAACAAGAAAAATACCGAAACTATCACTAGTATCAATGGAGGAAAAAGGGACTGGTAGAATCCTTAGAGACCGATTTATGACTCGGTGCCACAAGAGAAAAAATTTTGATATCATGTAATGATGAAACCCTAGAGGGAGAGGAAGGTCGAAGTCTTGTAAAAAAGAAGAGTCTAGAAGGTCTAAAGGGGAAAAGTCCTGAAGTGTACAAAATCCTTGAATCAGTAATAGTCTGTTTGATTACAAGTAAAAGGTAAAAATAAAGTATTTATACTATTTACAAATAAACACTAATTTACATGACACGTGTATTAATATATAAAATATATATGTGATACCATTAAGTTTGCACTTGTACAGGATGGTTACAAGTTGTGTGGGCGCGATGATGGGTGTTGGCTATGATTCGCATGGAATAATTAGGTTCATACACGATTTATGTACGGCTCAAGCAAATTGTATGTAAAACTACCTGAATTGACGTAAATTATTATGAAATTAATGTGATTTTTGGGTTTAATATTGAATGAATGCCTTGGACGTTTAAATTATGAGGCTTTATTCATTTAGGTTAGGAAAATGATATTATGTGGCTTAGGTTTGCCCCCTTAGTTTGACCCCTCACCTATTTTAATTTTTTTACTTAATTGTTAATTTTTTTTTTTCGATTACAAGGTGGAACTTTTATTCATCAAAGCCACAACATTACAAATTAGAATCAACCCAAGTAGCTTGGGAAATATATTTCAGAATTGAGTCCCACCAAAGAATAATATCATCAAGATTCCATGCAAGCCTAGCCAAAGCATGTGCTACCCCATTAGCTTCCCGTCCTCTGTGATGAAGAGACCATATAGAAAACCTTTGGAGTAGGTTCTTGATTTCTTGGACCAAACCACCCCCACAAAGTTGTAGAATAGCCTTCTTTTCCAATTCTTGGACTGCTAGCAAAGCATTAGACTCCACCTTCAATTTTACAATTCATAATGGTATGCACAGCTGCTAACCCCTTAAGATAGCAATTAACTCAATCTCCATTGGATCAATAATAGCAGCTTCTAGTTTACTACAACAAACAACACATTCAACTTCATGATCTCATAACATTGCTCTAACACCAGACTTACACTGATTACTAAAGAAAGTTCCATCTACATTGAGTTTTAGCACACCTGCAAAAGAAGCCTGCCAATTACACTTGTATCTTTGTTGAATTTTCATAGCCTCTGTTGCTGCATTATGTTCCTGGTATAAAGTGAAAGCATGTTCAATGACTTGATCAGTTGATAGTATATTTCCCTCATACATTCTTTGATTTCATCTATACCAAAGGCTCCATGCTATAAGAAACAATTTCTCAAATTCTAATACTGTTTTTCTTCTAATGATAGATAAAGCCATTTGTGTGAATTCTAATTTGTTTGCTGCTTCTTTGATAGTAGGAAACAACTTCACGCAACAGTCGATGTCATGAGGACAATAGACCAGTGCATGATTTAAATCCTCATCTTCTATTTGACACTATTGACAACTAGCTTCATCTATTACTCATTTGGCCTTTAGGTTTTTAAAGGTAACGAGAATATTTTTACAAACTCTCCATGTAAACACCTTAACTCTTTGAGGAACATGCATTTTCCAAAGATGCTAATTAAGAAAGTGACTCTTAGTAAATTTGTAGATTTTTTTTACAAACGTTAAACAATGTTTAAAATTTTTTAAAAGAAAAAATTAAAAAATAATAAAAAATATAAATGCACTATGGGGCATGCTTAGCAGTACACTAGTCTAGGTGCATAGCAGCAATGTCCTTTAGGTTAAATGATCTTTTTGAGGTGTATGGTTAATATTAAGGGTGTCAAATCATGTTAACGGGTCGTGTCAAAGTATGTATATTATATTATATAGCTTAACCCTAACCCGACCCGTTAAACCTATCGTGTCAAAATCTCAAATCCTAACATGATCCATTAACATAACAGGTCGTGTCGTGTCAACCCGTTTTGACCCACTAGTGAATATTACGAAATATGTTAACACAATACAATACGACCTGTTTCAAACTGTTTATGTAAATAGATTAAATAAGCTCGAAATTAACTAGTTTGACCTGATTAAATTTAACATAATTTTATATAAATTTAAAAATCATAATATTTATAAAAATTATAAAGCTAAATACAAGTTTAAAATTGCAATACAAACAATAAAAATATCTATATTGAAATTCTAACAATTTTACTTTTAGGTATAATGGTATAATTGTAATTTTAACTTTCTTAACGTGTCATAACGAGTTGACCTGTTATCAACCTGTTAAGCAATCGTGTCTTAACATGTCAATCCGTTTTAATACAAATCTGTTAAGACTAAATCCCAACCTATTATTATCGTATCGTATTCATATTAAGTTAACGGGTCGTGTAAAATATTACTATTTTTAATAAATATCTTAAGTTTGATTTAACAGATTTGACGTTAATGTGTTTCAGAAGTCGATGTTATGGGCCCAAAGTTGAAAGAAAGGTGATCGTGACTATTATTATTATTATTATTTTTGATAAAGGTGATCGTGATTATTTTATGTTATGAGTTAAGGTTTAATGATTTTCTGAACTATGAGTTGAAGGATGTTAAGGGTTTAATGAGGAGTCATTGATGGGATATTGAATATTTTAATATTATGAGGTGAGTGAAAAGTATTTGAGGTCATTAATTATGGGTTTAAGGTCACGGATAGCCCTGTTAGGGGAAGTTCTAAGTCTATTTGACGGGAAATCGACTTAACGACATGTTAAATGTAAGTCGTGCCAACTGACGTACGTGAATGACCCAAGTGCATGAAGGTCATGTTTTCTGCATAAAGGTGATGCATGCTCGAATAAGGTTTGAGGTAAGTGACTATGATTATGTTTTTCCATACATCATTTTATGTACGTAAACTGAACGGTCTTTTTCAACTTAGTAAATATTTCTAAAGGTATATGTATATATATATATACTAGGTGAAAGTAACGTGCAATGCACGTTTGCTTAGTTTATATATAATTTTTTTGGTTAAGAATTATTTTTTTATTACTAAAGATGTAATATTTTTGGTTAATTAAATAAGTAATGATGTAATGTTTATATAATTGATAAATAATGAAACATTGTGATATATTAAAAAAGAAGAGCATTAATAGAATCTATAACATGATCCTATAAATAAACATCACTCATAGTTTTATAAAAGATATTTGAGATTATTTTGATTCTAACATGACGATTCAGCAGTTTCTTCATCTTCCACCGCTTCAATAGAAATGACATTAAATTGCCTATATTTTTTCTCCTTCAATTTCTCTAGATCTGCATAGACTTGAATCTTCCAAATCTTTTTTGATAATTTCTCCGCAATGCATTTAACATACGGTCGATTTTCCTACAAAATAAATTTTGAATAGCTTTACATAATTAATTAAAAAAATCAATTTTTTTTAATTAATTCATTATAACAAAAATATTACAGTCCTATTATATCATCGATGCATATGTCAAACCAGTAGATCCAAAATACAAAATTGGAGAATATCAATATCAATGGACACTTAACTCAAAAACAATAATAGAAGAAGTTCCACAGAACGAAGAGCAAATAGATGCACCAAAATATGAGATCATCCCATTCAAGGACTTGGAGGCTTATAGAGGGTCGATTGGAGAAATAGGTAATTTAATTTAAATTTTATTATAAATTAATTATCAATAAATTAACATTTCATATTCAAATATTTAGATATTTTAGCTGTCGCAATCAAAATTAAGCCAACTAAAGAGATAACGACAGCATCTGGACCAACAACGATCCAGGAGATTTATGTTATTGATGAAAGGTAAAAAATTCTTATAACTTCTCATCTCTTTTAAAATTCAATTCCAATATTAATTTAGGAATATTTTATTAACTCTTTTAATTATTTCAATTTTGTAGCTTGAACCCCATATGTTTGACTATGTGGGGTCGATTTGTCCAAGACGAATGTCAGAAAATATCAGATATTATTGAAGATAAGCCGATAATACTTGGAACAAAAATATCTGTTGGATCATATAACGGTATTTATAATAATATAACAGCTTAGATATTTTTCTGTATCGTATATACCAGCACTAATATTGATGTCAATTTCATCAAAGGATTGTCTCTATCATCACGTCCATCAAGTACCTTTATAATCAATCCTCTTCTTCCTGAGGCAGCTGCAATGAAGCGATGGTAATTCTTGAAAATTAACAATTACATATTAATGCATTTTTATTAGAGTTATTTATGTGATTTATGTAATTTACATGTATATTTCATTTCCTTACATTATTATTCTTTTCTGAATTTTAAGGGCGGAGAATAACGATTTGATAATTAGAAGTATTATTGCAAGATCCTTGACCTACCCATCTGCACCACTGTCATCTGTTGGTATTCAGGAAATTGTGAAGAATTGTGATATTGCAGGGTTGATTAAGGGTTTACAACCCATGGCGGTAAATATTATTTTATTAGTAATAAATTAAAATATTTACACAAACATTCATTCTAAAAATTGATTATAATTTAATGCAGAAAGCAAAATTCTGGATAAAGGCGAAGGTAAATGTTATTGACATCACCCAAGTTTTTTATTACATGTCATGCATTGGCTGTAATAAAGGAACTGGATATAAATACAATGAAAGCTTCGTTTGTATGTATTGCAAAAATCAAGGGGTCTGCAAACCACGGTACGAATCTTACAATTTTATTTTAAAATTGATGTCTGATTTAATTCATAATTTAAAACTATTCAAATTTAAATTAATATATTAAACGCATTTAAAGTGCTAGGGCATATGTTGAACTGGACGATAACACTGGAAAGCTAGCTGCTACTATGTTCGGTGAAGTAGCTGAACAGGCACTTGGTTGTTCAGCAGTTGAATTGATGGAACGTGCTGGAGAGGTATCTCTTTAATTTTTCTTCAAAATTTTAGTTTTGTTATAATGAATTAATTACAAAAAATTGGGTTTTTTTTTTTATTAATTATGTAAAGCTATTCAAAATTTATTTTGTAGGAAAATCCACCGTATGTTAAACGCATTGCGGACAAATTATCAAAAAAAATTTGGAAGATTCAAGTCTATGCAGATCCAGAGAAACTGAAGGAGAAAAAATATAGGCAATTTAATGTCCTCTCTATTGAAGCGGTGCAAGATGAAGAAAATGCTAGATCATCATGTTAGAATCAAAATGATCTCAAATAGCTTTCATAGAACTATGACTAATGTTTATTTATAGTTTCATGTTATAGATTCTATTAATGCTCTTCTTTTTTAATATATCACAATGTTTCATTATCTATTAATTATATAAACATCACATCATTAGTTATTTAATTAACCAAAAATATTACATCTTTAGTAATAAAGATTTATTTCTTAACCAAAAAAATTACATAAAAACTAAGCAAACGTGCATTGCACGTTGATTTCACCTAGTCCGAAAAATGTCAACTAAAATAAATTAGTTTTTATTTTGATTTCACCTATGCCTTTTACATAAAAACAAAGTAATTATCAACTATTTCTCTACTGGTTATTCTAAAATATTTCTCTACTGGTTTTTTTTTTTTGATGTTATGAATTTTTAGTTTTTTATCGTTAATTTTTAGAGAAAAAGGGATGATTTGAGTCTTGAGAAAATAAATCAATTAATGGGGCATATGATTTGAATCAATTATTTTTTTATTATACCTAGATCATTTAAATTTACACAATTTTTAAATTTTTAATTACTATCTTTTCAAATTTTGTATCTTTCAATTTATATAAATTAAGTGTTTGGATTTATATATTAGTGTGTCATCAATGGATATATATGAACTTAGCTAAATAATAATAATAATAATAATAATAATAACAATAATAATAAAGCTAGATGTGCATCAATCATTCAGTAGATATTAATGAAGGAAATGATTGTTTCAACTGTTATATACAGTTCTACATAAGCAGCATGAACGAAATAAATAACAATTATTTCCTACACTCAATTAAATAAATAATCAAATGATAAAATACAATGAAATTGGAATCTAACAAAAGCATATTCTAATATCACATACAAAAAATGTTTAATAATAATCACACAATATTTTCACAATATTTAACTATATCTAACATTAATTTAATATTATTATTAGTTCAAATTAATTTATTCGTTGTTTGAAGTTTATTTTTATTTATTCTTGTATTTCCCAATTGGGATCATGCATCTTTGGGGTAGTTTGGGTCAATTCGGTATAGATTTTGTCAAAAAATTTCTAGTAAGAACCAATTAAAAATTATATAATAAAAGCTTATACCTATCATTTTTATACTATTCACCATACATCATTTTTATTATTTTTTTTTCTTATCAAATATATAATATATGGGTAAAAAGTAGAATATATTAATTAATTTAGAAAGAATAAAATTAAAAAAATAATATAACTTTTTCTTCTTACAAGAGGCCCCCCTAATATTAAAAGTTAATCCTAACAAAGGCACATAAAAAAAATACCCACCTAGTATACTCACTCATATATTTTTATTTTTATTTTTATGTTTTATTTTTTTTGTCAATCGTTAAGTTGTGTGGTACTTGTAGTGTGAAAAGATAACATAAGCGCTATCTTTAAAAGTATTCCCCCCAACAAGCACGCACACCACGATATATAATGAAAAGAAAGAGATCAGAGCTAGCTAGCTGTAGCTCCTAGATAAATTAAAGAAAGAAAGAACGAAAGAAAGAAAAGGAGTTGCCAACCAAAAAAGCAAGCAAGTAAATGTACACGTATGGATTCCATCCTCGATCCCATCATCTTGATCTATTTTTCTCTCCTATCTCTTCTATTATTGCATTTATTGCTTGCTTTCATCATCTTACACAGTTCTCCACACCCTTCAAAGTTAGCTAGCTAGCTATGCTTTAACCACCTCAAAAGAAAACAAAAAGCTAACAAACAACTCCTTGTCTAATTTTCTCCTTGTATAATTCTAATTTCCCTTCCTCTCTCTCCCCACCTCTCTTTCGATCTCTCTCTCTCTCTCAAACAGCTTTATCTTCCGTTTAGATCTCTTTCTTTCTCTCTACATTTCAATGATCTCGATGACAGACTCTATTTCTTTTTCTAAACCCATTTCAACCCTCTTTTTTTCATTTTGAGAAGGAGCTAAGAAGCAAGTCATAAACCTTAACTTATTTTACACCTATTTCTTTCTCTCCCGCTTAGAAGCTCTCTGTTTTTTTTTTTTTTTTCAAACAACATCAGATCTATATGTGTTCATTTAGATCTTTTAGTTTTCATTTTATTTTTTAGATCCTAGAGCTTCTTATGTTAAACATGGGTTTGCATGTTTTGAGGTTTGTCTTTGGGGTTTTTTTTTCACATTTTTTGTTCGATGGACTGGATGTTTTTTGATTCTCATTTCATTTTTTTTAAAATAGATGATTTTTTTTGGTCTTTTGATAGTTTTTTTTTTTTTTTTCCGTGAAGCCCTTCGTTAACTTTAACTGAATTTTTTTTTTAAATCCATATTTTTTTTTTTCTGTATAGATCAGTTTCCATGTTTTTATTCTCTATTTTTACTAACATCCATCAGAAAGTCAG
This sequence comes from Carya illinoinensis, assembly GCF_018687715.1. NCBI lineage: Eukaryota > Viridiplantae > Streptophyta > Magnoliopsida > Fagales > Juglandaceae > Carya > Carya illinoinensis. Next base: position 19,816,524 of record NC_056753.1, on the reverse strand, counting down.
AAAATTGATGCCCATGATTTTGAGCAACAGCACTTGGTTCCCCACCCCTCACCAAATAAAGAGCCAAATCTTGCAACCATATTAATGATAGGATATTGACCAATTAAAAAGGGAGTGGGAAGTGATGGAACAATTCATCGATCACGCCGTGTCCGAGTCTATCTAACATCAATATCTTTAAAAGTATTCCCCCAACAAGCACGCACACCACGATATATGATGAAAAGAAAGAGATCAGAGCTAGCTAGCTATAGCTCCTAGATAAATTAAAGAAAGAAAGAACGAAAGAAAGAAAAGGAGTTGCCAACCAAAAAAGCAACCAAGTAAATGTACACGTATGGATTCCATCCTCGATCCCATCATCTTGATCTATTTATCTCTCCTATCTCTTCTATTATTGCTTTTATTGCTTGCTTTCATCATCTTACACAGTTCTCCGCACCCTGCAAAGTTAGCTAGCTAGCTATACTTTAACCACCTCAAAAGAAAACAAAAAGCTAACAAACAACTCCTTGTCTAATTCTCTCCTTTCCCTTCCTCTCTCTCCCCACCTCTCTTTCGATCTCTCTCTCTCAAACAGCTTCGTCTTCCGTCTAGATCTCTTTCTTTCTCTCTATATTTCAATGATCTCGATGGCAGACTCTATTTCTTTCTCTAAACCCATTTTCAGCCCTCTTTTTTTCATTTTGAGAAGGAGCTAAGAAGCAAGTCATAAACCTTAACTTATTTTACACCTCTTTCTTTCTCTCCCGCTTAGAAGCTCCCTGTTCTTTTTTTTTTTTTTGCAAACAACATCAGATCTATATGTGTTCATTTAGATCTTTTAGTTTTCATTTTATTTTTTAGATCCTAGAGCTTCTTATGTTAAACATGGGTTTGCATGTTTTGAGTTTTGTCTTCGGGTTTTTTTTTTTCACATTTTTTGTTCGATCGACTGGATGTTTTTTGGTTCTCATTTCATTTTTTTTAAAATAGATGATTTTTTTTGGTCGTTTGATGGTTTTTTTTTTTTTTTTTTTTTCCGTGAAGCCCTTCGTTAACTTTAACTGATTTTTTTTTTTAAATCCATGTTTTTTTTTCTGTATAGATCAGTTTCCATGTTTTTATTCTCTATTTTTACTAACATCCATCAGAAAGTTATGATCTTTTTATTTGTAAATTGGATTCTCTTCTCTAAACCCATTTTCAGCCCTCTTTTTTTCATTTTGAGAAGGAGCTAAGAAGCAAGTCATAAACCTTAACTTATTTTACACCTCTTTCTTTCTCTCCCGCTTAGAAGCTGTCTGTTTTTTTTTTTTTTTTTGCAAACAACATCAGATCTATATGTGTTCATTTAGATCTTTTAGTTTTCATTTTATTTTTTAGATCCTAGAGCTTCTTATGTTAAACATGGGTTTGCATGTTTTAAGTTTTGTCTTCGGGTTTTTTTTTTTCACATTTTTTGTTCGATCGACTGGATGTTTTTTGGTTCTCATTTCATTTTTTTTTTAAAATAGATGAATTTTTTTGGTCGTTTGATGGTTT